>NC_081760.1:22972781-23700281 GCF_963082965.1 Carassius carassius
ACCATAAAATTTAGTTTTGTTGGAGTACATCAATGTATTTGATTCTGCAATATTAAATTGTTTTGAATAAAACAAGGGCGTAGGTTTGCTTTTGGTAACGCTGGGGACATAAAAGCAGACCCCATAACAACTTCTAAGGTAATATCAATGGTTTGACATATTTCAGATGCATCAAATATTACAAAAGCATATACATATATTTAGCAGTTTGATCAAAATTATTGCTAGGGACAATTTGGTAGTCGCTGGACTGGTACAGGTCCAAGCGTCCCTATAATTTTACGCCCAAGAGGTAACCATTATTTAGTCAGTTGCAGCTTGTTTAACTAGCCTATTTGTAGATGAATTGTAAAAAGATAATTTTTAAAATCTAAAACTTAATTTACAATCCCTAAACATGTTCTTTTCTTACCTTCTGCTGCTTGGAGTACACCTAATTCGAGCCCTTTGAACGTTTTGCTGGCCAGTTCCTGAAGAGCACACAGAGGCGATGCTTGAGTGATGAGAGTCTGCCGTGATCTAGTGATGCTCTGCCGGGCTCTCTCTGATGCTGCAAGCCGGGGAATCTTGTGAGTTCGCTTGACAGTCGGTCTGCTGAGGATGTCTGCGATGCTGAAGGGGGTTAATGGCTTGTTGGAACTCGCGGGTGGTGGAAGGTGGTCCAGGGGGTTCGGCCCACGGCTCTCCATAGCCTCACAGACTTTGACAACTTTGGTGGTCGTCATCCAACCCGTTGCAAAGCAGCTTTGGTTCTAAAACTTTGTATACAAATTTGTCGAGACTCTTAATTACAATAGGCTATATAATGTTGGTTTAAAAATCTAGGCTACCACTTTCTATTCTATTCTGTTCTATTCTATTCTATTTTATTTAAAAGTCTTTTGGCAAATGAGTAGCTGACCAACGAAAATGGCAACGTCCAATGAGTTAGCCTAGTCTCTCACCATCGCTATCCAACAACAAATGAGCAGTTAGCCCTGTGCGTTGACAGCTCTGTTCTGTTCAGAGTTCTGGAGGCTGAGGACTACTTAGTGCTCACTTAATTAGCTATGACGGAAAGGCGGAGTCGTGTAAAGTGATGAAGGTTTGTGTTTGGTGGCTCTTGTTTGTCTTCTGCACAAGAAACAAACAGTCCTAAACGACGGCTGATAGGCTAATTCCCAGTTCTGTTTTGCTGAATTCTTATTCCGACCAAAGCACTTAAATGTGAATAACTGCTGAGATAGCCTACTAAAAATAAATAAAATAAAATAAAAATTACCAATAATAAACTTTTGTATAATTTCTACATGATTTAATTATTATCACATAGCATGATTTCATTGAAGTGTATAGCCTACAATACAACATTTTAATATTTAATGTAATATATGACATAATATTGAATTGAATACTGAATTGTATTTGCAGGCCATTTAGGATCGATGCTCGTGCATTCACCCCGACTCGTGCTAAAATTACTATATTTATTTCATAAAGTTCATAAAGTATATTAAAATCACGTTTTCAGATTACGTTAAATCTAAATTCGTATATTTACGACACAATAACGCTGTTCCCAGTAAATTCATAATTGCATGCTTACGAAAGCTGTCAGTTCTGAAAGTTCTTAACTAAGTCCCGAAATGTCACAAAGATGAAACAAATAAAATAAAATAAAATAATAATACACACAGAAAACACACTGTAAAAATTGGTGGCCTGCAGTTGTTACCTAAATAGCTATTTCTATTTGATTTAACCCATAAAAATGTTTTGTTCGTATAAATTAATTTCTTAGCGTTAATTCAGACATAACTTATATGTTATTTTTATGCCTAGTTTTTTTTTTTTTTTTTTAAATGTATGCTTAATTTAGAGATTAATATAATTACTTCAATATAAATGCATCATAACAGATCGAGATAAGTTTATAGAGACAATGGTTTTAGGCCAAACACAGTGCACTTGTATCGCCCATATGCAACATGCAAGTGTGTGCGGATGAAGGAAGAAGAAGATGAAGGTGAGAGTGTGGGGTGCACTATTTATTTATTTTTTTAACTATATATTTAGCTTTTTATTAAATGCAGAACTATGGTCTGATCTTCTTGTGAAATATATTAAAACATGCAACACACACACACACACACACACACACACACGCAAACTTTAACTTTGACAACAGACTTGTCTATTTATTTCAGGAAGTCAGTCACCCAAACAATGCTCTATCGTTTTCTCTTTTTCCTTCAAACAGCACACACAGACATACACACTCTATTCTTGCAGGCTGTGCAGGAAACATGAATTAGCCAAGTCAATGCGGTCTGACTGTTGAGTTAATGGCAGTCTTGACCTCTTGCTGCGGCCTTTGTTTAGTGTTTCTCTTGAAGCCAAGTGGTTATGAATTAACTGGGACAGCAAAGTCTATAATACACGTCTATCGGAATTAATACTTTTTAAATGGCATCTTATATTAGCTTGTTATAAGTATGTATTATAATGCAGCCATACTATTTATTAATATGTGTTTCACAGAATTTTTCAGATAAAATAATAACAATTAGTAACAGTAATAATAGTTATTATGGCAAAATGTGTAATGTTAAATAAACATTTACTAACTGTTTCCCCCCACACATGTATATTACACATTGTCTTACATTGGAAATTACTGAATTTTATGTCCAAAGCTTGATCATTAAATTTGGTTGAAATGTATAGCTACAGAACCTTTATATATTTAAGAAATATTAATTACAAATGTCTCTATACTGTAAAGTATCTTCAAGGAGAAATGAACAGTGTAGTAAATATAGATGGAAGATCATCTGACAGTAGCCTATATTAGGAGCTGAGCCCCCTTTCAGACGGAGTGCATGTAAGGTCAGCTGAAGTTTATTTATACACATATAAAACAGCATAGCTGAGGCAAATATTAAGGTCAAAAATAGCATCAAGTTAAAAGGCAATAAATAGTGGAATAAATAAAATAATAAATAAAAACAAATTGTTGACTTTGATCTTTTGGTATGTGAATGCTAGATTATGTGTTTGTTGGAGGGATGGAGGAAGTGGAGGCTGAACAGTATCCGATATCTAAGTGAAACATGAACTTGTGGTAATCCACCAAACCCCACACCTTAAAAACGGACCACCTTCAGTGTTGATTAAATTACATAAGAATGTGACATTTCTATGTGCATGATCAACATGTATTTCTATTTGATCTCACATATCAGAAGTCTTTGGTCGGGAACAGCTTGAATCACTGTGGGTCTTGATGGAGCCGTCACCATGTTGATTTCGGTTGCATATTTTTTTGATATATGACAGTTTTACATACCTTTATAAAGAAATAATCGGAATTACATTGTGATTTCAGATTCAATGAAGGCTATTTTGGGCATTTTCTAAGAAGAAAAATGTAAAAATGAATTTAATTTCTCTATTGTACCGAATAAAATAGCTTGCAAAAGTTCCCCACACATTCCCCAAAATGAGATAATACTTTGCTTTCATTAATTTTCATTTGAGTGTAAAGTTATTTCTTTTTCTGGTTGTGTGGTGAACAGCCGCAAAGTGTGCTGCATGAAATTTGCAGGAAAATGCTGGATTAGTCACAAAGGAACTCACGTTTCTATAAATCACAAAACTTTTCTGAACAGCTGTTTGTCTCACTGCAGAAAAGCCTTCCTGATTTATATATAAATACGTATTTGTTGTTATTATTAATTATTATTATTTGTGGTAGTAGCTAATAGCAGAAGTAGTGTTTTTGTGTATTTATTTAGTTTTTAGAAATGCATTTATATGAGGGGAAAAATTATGTTATTCCACTTGTACTATTTTTATTCCATCACCACCATCATCATTATTACTAAAGCTACTGATAAACAATTTTAGAAATACAAATGTTTATGAACAGGATATCCTAAAGGTCGAATACCAATGGTGCTTGATTGCTAAGTGAACAAACAGTTCAGGCTTATGTTGAGGGTCACAACCTTCAAATTAGTCACAGTAAAACATAAACCAATGGCATTGGGGTAAAATTACACACATCTATTGAATTAAAATGCTCGTGAAGCACACAAGTGCAGATGAGAATTTAACTGCAAATGCTAAGTAATATTGCAATTTCCCCCCACATTTTACAACTAAAGTAACCGACTTCATTATTATCTCCTCTTAACCAGTCTAAATATTAGTAGCTTATGCAACAATTTAAATTGTGATGGAAAACTGGCAGTGCACAAAAAATAAAATAAATAAATAAAATAAAAAGTATAACAAAATAGTATAATTTAGAACATACAGGCTTTGAATAAGCAGATTTACAACAAATAACAGTAGAGCTTGAGTGAAGAAAATGCCCATGTTCTAGTGCAACATTCTGTGGTGGCTTCAGGCCTAATAAATAATTAGCTTCTAAATCAGTGTAATTAAGAGGTTGAATCACCGAAGAAAGAAAAAAAAGCTCATAAACAGCGAAAAAGAGATCTTAATACCATTAAATAATGAACTGAAGCAAGGAACATTAATATAATTGTGTATTTCCCCTGCAGGTAATGGGGAATGGGCTGTAAATTATAGATGTTTTTTTTTCCCTCTTGGTAAAAACAACAGACTGAAATATGTGTCTGTTTATTGTTTATGAGATCAAGTTTCTTTTCCTTCACTATAGGCCTATATATTCATATTTACTCATGATCATAGTTCAGTTTACATGGCAGACAAGGCTTGATTACTAATATTAATTTTAAATCATTTTTAAGTTATTTGATCATATACTTTCCAAATGATATGCTTCTGAGCAATACCGTCCACAGAAACAATGTGAGTGAACGATTTCACTAACAGAAGTCTGCCACCTACTGGAGAGATGAAAAACATTACGTTGATGGCAAATTGTTCTTGATGCTTCTACATTCAGTGAATCCAGTATAACAAACGCAAACTAAAACAATATATATGACAAGAACGATAGATAACCCCCCCCCCCCCGCACTTTTAATCAGAATAATACTAGACTCATTTACTGCAGAATTACTGAACTCTTAAAATGCAACATGTATTTCACTGAACGTGAGACTGAAGCTGCACAGCAGTCTGCTGCCTCTTTGTCCCTGTGGCAGAACATTTGTTATTCTGTGCCCATGTGGCGTTGTGCCTGTCTGCTGGTTAGGCCTGATGCCAGCGGACACAGTCATTCCCCTTGAAAGCTGTTCACACAGCCTGGCATCAAAATACCTCCAGTCTCTAATGGTGTTTGGGAATGTAGCATATTGGGAATGCTTTTGTATTCTCGAAAAACATGAAAACTCCTCATTCCAATACTGGTATAATAAAACATGTCAAACCATATTACACAAATGCAAATAGTTGAATGTAAATAAAACACACAAAATAGTATAGTATATGTATGCTGTATGTGTGAGCATGTGTGTGTAAATGAATAATGAGTGATCTGGCTCAAATTATAACTGGTCAAAGTGTCAAGCACAAGTGTTTAATTGCCCCAAAAATTGAAGATTGCTTCAATGAGGGAGAATTTCTAAGTGTGTATGAAAGTGCACAGGTGTGTGTATGTGCATGTTTGCGTGATATACAATGAAGAAAAAAATGTGGTGTAAGATTTGAGGATCCGAAGGATTTCGAAAGATTATTGTAGTATGTTTTAGAAAATACTATTTCAGTCTTTTTACTTCAAAGAAACCCCCCTTTACCCATCTTCTTATGTATGCAGACCTTTTTTTGAAAACCTTTTAAAATTTCACATTTATTTCAATGTGTTACTTACTGTTTGGTTGTAATTACATGCGATATGTACTAGTAATTTTTTTTTTTCAAAGTACATCCTATACTGAAAAAAATTAGCGTGGAAGTAAATATAGTCATGCATTTTAAAGTGTTATCACAATATTTGTACATATGTTGTTTTTTGAATATATAAATAATTATACATTTTGTTGAAATATATGGTTACTACAAAAAAAAAAAAAAAAACACCAACAACAAAAACATCATAGATATGATTCATATTTGTAAATATAAAACCTATGGGGATTTTATAAACCTATCTCTTCATCTACCCAATGTATGTATGTAAGAATAATATTACCTTATAGGTAACATACATGGCAATATCACTCAATATTTCCATATTTGTGAAAAAATATTTAAAAAGGAAAAATCATCCTTTTTAACTGAAATTGCTTCAAATATCTCAATGCAAATCTAACTTACATTTATGTCAGTGTCTGTCAGTAACATAATAGGTGGAATATCAAATCTAAGCAGAACATAATGTGTCACTAGGATGTCATATGGTCTTCTTGCCAGATCAATGACTGAACACAGCTTTACGTATCACAGAGAGACATGAGGGAGGGCTGTGGGGATCTGCTTTGAGCCTTTAACATCAATTACACTCAGTTTGATGAATGGGATAGCATTAGAGAAGAGGAATGCTCAGCTGCTCTTTGAACGTGAGTAAGTATGTGTCAGAGTGAGCTGTTTTTGTTTTCGTTTGTGAAGTCACTTAGCAGCATCAAGCTTTGTGTTTGTGTGTGTATACAGTACAAGAGGAGTATCTATGTGTCAAAGACTCTTTGGTCGCCCCCTAGCAGTGCTTCGGCCCAAAATACTCCAACATTGAGCCTGTCAGACACTCATCAATCAGAAGGGTTAGTAAAAGCCATTTAGGCAGTTTAACGAGCCAGCCAATCACACTAGAGAGGGCTCATTAGCATACTCAATTGCACTCATTTATGCCAGAGACTGCTGGAGGCTTGGCCACATTGTTGTCATAGTCTGTGAACTGTGTGAAGTGCTTTAAGACTGGGATCAAATGATTATATGAAGGAACAATATTGCACGAAATAAAGAGGCATTCATTCTATCATGACTTTTACCACTTTCATGTAAAATCTCAGCTTTGACTTTTTTTTCTCCATGCTCTTTTTCTGCTTATCGACCTCTGTTTGATCTTATTCTGTAAATGTTCTTATTTATCTAATTTTCTTTTCATGAAAAAAAAAAAATCAGATTAGATTAATGCATATTGATTCACTTTCTCACATACATTAATTGATACTTTTTCTACATAAACCCAGGAACCCCCTAAAAAAGGCATTATTACATTTACATCATTACATATAATAATAATATTATTAATCAGATAATTAGTGGGTAATTACATATTGTTAGAAATGTCTTCACATTTTACTTTTATATAACTTTTCATTAAAAACATTGTTACATCATATAATAATTCTTATTATTGTTATTAAACACTCCCCACATACTCCAGCCTACAAACCCCAAATTCGTTACAAAAACACAACTCCAGCCATTATTAATTTTATATAGATCAAATACATCAAAGAATATATCATTATTTTTTTTTCTACTCATACATGAATGGTTTGCTTTCCATGTAACTTCCACTGCGTTATCTCCATGGACACTTGGTTTTACAGCCTGGTGTTAGTGGATTGGCTCTACATGAACAGAATACAACCATTTCTAAACATATAGTGTAATCACTAACATACTAACGAATCCCCCCATTCACCCAGCTCTGTATATCTCTGCTATACACACCTGCTTCCGGACTATAGCTGAGCCGCTGATTTCTCCTCCTCTCCACTCCAAAGCACACTCTTTCCCACCCAAATAAGACAGTGATGAATCCAAGGGTTTTTGTTGTCTTGTTTTTATGAACTAGGCCTAAATACCCAGTAACTCTATTCTCCCCGTACAGCTTTTCTGCCTGCTTGATCTATTGTCCTTAAAGAGACTAGAGCTACAAAGAGAAGCTATACATTAACACAGGCCCTTGTCCTGGCTATTCAGTGTAGCAGAGCACAGCTGTCTCACAGTACACTCGACGCTTCTGAAGGGTGAGGGGTGACAGGGGGTTCACTTACATTGAGCGGCCCCCTCTGGAGCACTGAGTGAAGAGTGTTTGGGAGAAATTGAGAAGGATGGCAGAAAAGGCTCAGTATTTGCAGTGATGGAGAGGGTGCTTCGTCACACGCAACGGACAGCTGCAGCGGTCTCTTTCTTGGTCACTTTGCTAACAGTGTGGCTCAACGTGGCCTTGTGTCTTTGTGGCGAGCTGGAATATGTGCCGCGTGTTAAAGCAGAGTTCAAAGGTCTTTAGCATAGTTGGTGTGTGCTTTATGGTGGAAGCTGGGTAATTAAAACCCTTTGGTGTTTTAATAGCATTACCACCCATTGAGATGATGATTATTCGGATTGTTAGCTGCCAAAAATGTTTTTAATCTTCTTGATTTGTAAAGGTGCAATCAGTAAGTTTTAGAATGTTTGGTTTATTTATTGCTGCTACTGCACACTGGAAATTTTCTTTATTTTTATTTTTTATTTTTATTTGATCTATGCCTCATACGACATATTTTTTTTGGGTTAAATCCAAACAATTTTTTGTCCGGTTGCTGGCTCATGCTGGCAAGCAGCAGGACAGAGGTCATTGTGGTCCCACTTATTGCCTTTTGCATGGCTCTGCAAAAAGGGCAATAGGTAGAAGTGCTGTTTTTGCATAAAATAAGTACAGAAGTAACCAGTCAATAAAAAAAAAAAAAATTTGGTAGATTGAGCTTACTGTTGTTATAATTGTTTCATCATTATACTGTATGATTTACAGTAAGGTGAGTTTGACTCGGAAGTCTAAAGGTTTGATTAGCTGTTACTTAATGAAAATATGTACATTTAACATATTTCTCAATACAAAAACTTAAATGTGTCTAAACTTTTTGTAAACATTATTTTAAAATTCTAGACAGTTCTTACATCTTTTAGAGAGTTTATTAAGTTCTGGACTGCAATGTTCAGAACTTTTGGTTTCAGTTTATTAAAATTGCTGCTTTTTGGGCTGACAGATCTTGGGTAGCTTCAAGCGGTGTATAGCCTTGGTCGGAATCTTTGAAGATTTGGTTTTGACTGATGAAATGTAACATTTAAATCCAGAATTTTAACAGAATTTATAATCCATTTAATATTTTATGACCACAAGCATTTCCAGCAGCTACTCACACTTAGCTTTAAAAATTCCCGAGCTTTAAATATAGTCAAATACATCAATCATAATTATTTTGATGTGTCATTATTTTACTTTAGCAGAGACAACATATTTTCTACACATCTGTGTAAAACAGCTGAATCTTGGAAAGATTCCCAGTACAACAAATATGCTTACATTTGCTTACAACTCAATTATATATCCTTTGTTAAACCAAAGAGTCTTTAGTTAAGTCAGTACAGTCCAATTAATCTTATTCTCAGCATGACACCCCAAGAGAGCCCTTCCCCAGCTTCTGATGACTGATGTGCTTCACTGCTCTGACACTAACTGAATTTAGGATATATATTTCAGTCTTTTTTATAGATTATATATATATATATATATATATATATATATATATATATACAAATGTGTTTGTGTCATATATATATATATAATATTTTTTTTTTGCTGTATGGGTGTAAGGCTAATAAAAGTGCATTAGACAGATTAACACTCATGAGGCTGTAATGGAGGGCTGGAGAAGAGAGACAGCATCATCAATCATACAAGGAAAGACAAATTAATAAATAACCACCAGACCCAGCACTGGAGAGCTGCCATTATCAGCCAACAGAAGCTTTAAATGCTTAATGGACTGTGATTAAGAACTCATTTAGCATGAGGCCATGGAGATATGGTCCCATTACTGTACCTGTATGTGTCTTTTTATGAATGTAAGTTTCCTGTGTGAACACTAATTACAGCAGAAAGTTCACTGTAGCAGTTACATAGTTATTCATGAGATGATAGTTTACACAAAAAACATTCTGTCATCATTTTCTCACGCTCATGTTGTTAAAACCTGGAGAAGATATTTTTTTAAATATATTTTATTAACCCATGACCCAATTCAGAAGATAAGAGTTTGGAGAATGGATGGATAATTTATTATCTTTCACATTTGGACAAAATAATTCAAACCATCTTCTAAAGAAATAAATTAATATTAGTAAATGATGACAGAATCTTCATTTTGGGGTGAACTTTGGGTGGTCTAATTATTGTAAATCGGTCATTATTGTCCAGCAGGGGTCAGTTGGAGCTACATTTATCTGGATCTATTGGATTTGATCCTTTTTTGACATAGCACACTCTACAGCTTTAGCAGCACAACTGTCCTGTCATAGATTTCATCTGCTCTTCAACAGAAACTCACAAACATGAGCGTGCTGTAATTTATGACAGATATTAAATCAGAACTCTTTGGCAGTGGCTCTTTACACTAAGTGTCAAAAAGTAAATATGATTACACCAAATGTATATTAAAAACTGCACCATGTAGAAAAAAAAAAATCTGAAGCAATGTGATATTTGTACTTAAGGTAAAATATAAGAGCAATGGTGGCCATAGTTAGTTAAAATAGACTTTGTCAATGAGCTTGGCTATTTGCTATCGGAGTAAATAGACACTTTATGTGCCCCTAATATTTCACTTGTGCACCTTAGATTATGCTTGAGCACCCTTTGCTCCTTGGTGCCCAAAGTGCCCTTTTGTCAAAGCAAATTTTCCTCAAATTTTTTGTAATAACATTTTGTGAATGCCTGCCCATGCCCAATCTAAATATTAGTAAAATTTATTAATAATAATTTAGCCGTAAATAAAATGACCCACATGATGACCTTTCACCTGACGACGACGACCTCCTCCAAGCGGGACGATTCCTCTCAAGCTGCACACGCATTTTTTAATTGCTAGAGGATATTATTAACACCGCGGCAGCTGGTAAGTGGTGTTTCATTCTCAGCGAAGTGATTTTGATGTTTATTTACTTATTATTATTTTACAAGAACGATGTGATGTGAGAACATGCAGATATGTTGTTTATATTGCTGTGTGTAGTCTGTAGTGTAGAGTAACGTTAGCGTGCTGTTTGAGGGAGAAAAGTCTCACAGGCATCGAGGGGTCTGGTCTTTTTTATGTTATTTGACTAAACTAGTATTACATTACAGTATTTATTTATTTTTACATAGATTGCCTTAAAAATAATTATCACAACACTGGTAAGGTTTACTCAGATTTTCTCATTCTCTGAATTATCATTATAAAAATAAAAACAATTAAGAAATGAATTAAAATATAATTATATTTAAATGTGACACAAATATATATATATATATATATATATATATATATATATATATATATATATATATATATATATATATATATATATTTTGACATCTGACACCTGACATCAAAGTGCAGTGTGAAGGAGATGAATAACACTTGTAGCCTGTCATTTGTTTACATTGCAAAGGTGTTCAATTTTAGACAACAACAACTGCAACAGTAATAATAATATGAATCACTATATTCCAGTGTATCAGTTGTTTAATGTTTTGTATCAATATTTAAGGTGGACTTATTGATTAGGTGCAATAGTAGACAGTAGTGATGGCTAAAATAATAGATTAATGCTGAAATAGTAAATTATGCATTGTTTCTAAATGTACAGAGAGTTGAAAGTAATAGAGCTGGGGCCCGTTTCACTAAGGAGGTTCAACCAACTCTGAGTTTAAACTTGAACTCTGAGTTGACTTACCCTGAGATCGGAAACTTTGAGTTTTCGATTACAGATCTAGCTGCAATGAGTAGGTTTAAGCAACTCTAAATTGACTGCGCATGCACCACTACTATAAAAAGCCAGTATCAATGGAGCGCTGATAATACGATTCACCATGACAACAGCTCCCGCCAAAAATCCATCTGTATACTTCAGACTCGATACAAATGTAATTCTTATCAGTGTTATAATATCACAGGTGAAAACTGGCAGAACATTAGATTAATTAATTAATAGCTAATAATTTTATGGTATCTCATGGGCAAAAAATACATATAAGATAATCATACTAATAATAATATTTAAGTGTATTTTTCTTATTTTACAAATGATCTGCCAATAGATTAAGAAAAATACGGCAGTGGCTATTTACACTAAGTGGAATTAAGATACTTTCTTAGCGATAGATCCTATTTACAGTAGGCTAAGTGCAAGTAGCTCTAGATGCTATTTGAAGAAAAAAATGTACAGTGAAAATCGTGATATATTCTATTTACCATGTAAAAGTAGCAATTCTTTGCAACAGGCTAAGTGTAAATAATAATTAGATGCTAGTTATACTTTATACTGGCAGACACATTTGCACCTCAGTATTGTGATACATTAACAGGATGCAATAAAAACATATTGTAAATGATTATATTTATTACAATTATAAATAGTTGTATCATTATTAAACACTCGTTAGGCACTTTTTTTCCACTTTTAGAACATTTTGTTCATTTTTATTGAAAATAAATTCTAATGTGACATGTGATGGGAAAAGTGAGAAGAATGAGCTCAGCAAAAGCCGGACTCTAACCCAATCAATAGCGTTACAAGCTAGTTTTCCGTGCCAAAAACATTACTGCCTAGTGCCTACACCACTGAAGCCGTTATTCACATGTGTCATATTTAACCTTATGTGTCAATGGAGGGCGGAGCTACAGTAGATTTGCACTTAGTAATGGACACTCAGAATAACGTTTACCATTTGCATTAAGATTATTTTTATTACCACGCTGGCATATAATTTTGCTTAAGTAAAATGCACTTAATTTAGATCCACCCCAGGAAACAAGACAAAATTTCATATATAATTGTCTTATATAGAAAATCAATCTTTATTTTATAATCTTCTAAAAAAGAAGAAGAAAAAACACTTAGTAAGAAGAGCATTTTTCCAGCGTGCATTAATGAAGTGTTTAAAAAGGGGGAGGAGACCGAAATAAACTCTGGGTTTATCGAATAAAACCAGCTCCCAACCAGGTTAGGTTCATAGTGTAAGTTACCATGGTAACTGACTCTGAGTGTAAGTTCCTCTCTTTCAGAAACGGGCTTGACTTACCCTGCTTTGTCAGGTTTGACAAACCTCCCATTCTGAAACAGAAAACCTAGAGTTTCCCTCATTTCAGGGTAAACATACTCAGAGTTTTCACTTAACCTCCTTTGTGAAACGGGCCCCAGATGAGGAGATGGATACAGAGGAAGAAAAAGAGGGAAATATAGAGGCACAAGTGACAGAAAGGGAGCAGGGAACAGCAAGCCAGGAGACAGAGGCTGGTGAGAAAGAGGAAAATGTAGAGGCACAAGCATTTTCTATAGTTTTAACTATAACAGCTGTTCTTAATTATTTTGTAGAACAGAGAAGAAAAAGCCATCAGATTGGGACAACTTAAGACATTTAAGTTTCTGATCCCAGAGCTATTATCAGGTGGAAAGAAAATATTTTTTAACTTTTAAACTTAAAATTGTCTTTTCTATTTTTTCTTTTTCAAAACTGCATCAGAGCATTTGCTGCCGTATCAATACATAATCATCCATATCGATACGCGAATCAGCAAGGAATGCATCACAGTATATTGCTGTATTGATATTTTGAACAGTGCCATTTAAAGCCTTGTTCCATGTGCCCCTTTTATACTTTGAGCACCTGCCCCTCCAAAGGTCTCTGCACGGCCCTGCAGGTTACTGAAACAGTGTGTTGAAATGAAACACTTAAAAGTAAGCCTTGTGATTATTGTAGTTCATTTCTCCATGTGTTTGCACCCGATGCAGTCTAACATTTCGCATCAGCATTTAGTTTTACAGATAATTGGAAGAATGAGTGAATAGAGTAGAAAAGAGTGAATAACCTCCTATATGAGACAATAATTGATTCTTTAAAAAAATTGTGTCATGCTATGGACTTAACGCTGGGAGTCAAATGACCATGAGAACATACTCCGTAGACATCACTCTCTGATCTACAATCAGCTTTTCACACACACACACACACACACACACACACACACACACACACACACACACACACACACACACACACACACACACACACACACACACTTATATAAATTATATATAGTTATAAATTTTTTAGAAACATCTCAAATTCATGTGAGAAAAGAGAGGGCCAAAAAAAAAAGGCCAGATGGATTTATAGTGGCAAAAAATATTAAAATGTAAAAAAACACCCACACACAGAACTATTACTTCAGCATTTATCAAAGGTTAGTCACAAGGCTGAGAAAGAATTATTGCAACCAAGGGAAACCATATATATATATATATAATACATATTTAGGCAGAGCACATGATAGTGTATGGAGTGACATGATTCTTCTTTTAAACTGAGTGTATGTGATACACATTAAACTGTGTTAATGAAATTTCAAAATGGAAATTCTGTCATCATGTACTCACACTCATCATTCCAAACCTGTAGGACTTTTTTTTTCCGTAGAACTCCAAATGAGCCATCCTGAAGAATATTGGTAATCAAACCATTTTGGTTACCACTGACATGCACTGTACAAATATGTTGTATACGTTGTCTTATGTTCCACAGAAGAAAGAAAGTAATTAAAGTCTGGAGTGGCATACTGTATGGGTGAGTAAATAATGACATAAATATCATTTCTGGGTGAGCTATGCTTTTAAGGCCTGTGGTCTTCATGATGAGGAATCCTCATATCAGTTGTCTGTATGTAGGATGTAGAGACAGTAACATATGAATCACTGGTTTTCTGTTATCTGTGCACAGATAAAGTGGTTGTACTTGAATTAATATAGACAATGAATACATAAACAGTTCACTACCTCAAAATCATCGTTTTGCCATTGTACACACACACACACACACACACACACAAATATAAATATGCATACACATACATGATAGTTTGTGTTATATTTAATAGTTTCTGTAACATGAGTATCAACAAGTGTACATTCGCCCAGTGAAAGTCCAGTAAATTTGAACACAGAGTAAAATCATGTTGTTAACATGTGACAATGTCAGTCTCACATTAAAATTGTGAGAAATTATAGTAGGAGGAGCTTGATTTGACAGTAAGAAGTGGTTGGTTGAACATCGTACACTCTCCCTCCTCCTTGTTAAATGTGCAGAATTCAGTCATAATTCAGTCAAAATTAGCCTGCTGTAACATTCCCAATCACCAGCCCAGAACTACATTTCCCAGCAGCCTGTCTGGTTCACACCTACACCCTGTCCTTAATCAGCACACCTGTTACTGATCACCTCATTTCCCTATGCTATATAAACAGTCACCAGTCACATCACAATTGTCTGGTCTTGTTGAAGTTTCTTCAGTTCTCCAACCTCATATCCTTATACAGTACCTGCAAGAGAAAAGGAAACCAGTTATCATGAGAAGTCATTTGAACTCTTTATGAAATCTGGACACTTCAAATCTGGCTGAGTTACTGTTTGAAATTCCCCATTAGATATTTCTGTTTGACTATCCTGCTAATGCAAAGACTGTCTAAGCTGTTTTTCTATAAGTTATGTGATGAATGTCCAGTCTAAACGTATCCGTCCTCAGATTGCTTCTGCTGTATGAATAAACACATCCCAGTTCACTTACCTGTGCTTCTCCCGGTGTGTTTTGTGACACCTGCACTGAGATGCCGGTGGTTTGAAGTTTTAATATAAAAATAATACCCACTCATTTGAATTTTAGTAAAAGGGCCTCTTTCTTTTATGCCCATAGAAGGCGGAGGAGGTTTTGATAGGGCTTAATGGGAAAAGTAAAGGGGTAAATAGGTCTATGCCTAATTTTGGCATTTTAAGGTTTCATAACAATACGTGCTTAATGAATTTTTTTATTTTTTTTTTGACGCGGCCAAGAGTTTTTAGAAGGAGAAAATATTCTAAACATTATAAAACATGACGGTTCCTCTTGATGAAAAGGCAATCACAATTCATGTAATGACGCATATGTTGAATACTCATTTAAAAGGAAACGTTATTTAAAAGTTTCTCGTTATTGTCTGGAATTTGCTGGAATTACTAATCTAAATTTAATTCATTTATTTAGCTATTTATTTATAGCATTTCTCCGACCTAAAAACAGACAGATGACAGACACCTATTGACTCTAATAATGAATGATTTTCTTTGTCAGAGAACGCACTAAAGAGGCACTAAAGTTAGTACAAACACATTTTAAATTGCTTTAACCCTCAAACTGTCCTTGGGGTCAATATGCCAATCATTAGTTAAATAAAAATGTTGCCCATTAAGCTTACGTTACATCTCAGCATGTATATGCTCTTTCTCAAATATATAGAAATAATCAAATTGTTAAATTATAATGGATGTTTAAAAGCAGCAGTCCAAAGTGATTGTGAAAATGTACTATAGTTAAAGTTATTTTTTTCCCATCAAACAAACATTAAATGTCACCTTTTTAATGCTTCTTCAAGCTTCAGGATCATGTTTATGCAAAGCATTTTAGCAAGCTCTTAGAAAATCATCTTAGAAAATAACATGAGTAATACATCTCAGGCAGAAAAAAAATGTTTATCACTAAAATTGTGCTGTCAATGTACAGTAGGTGGCACCAAGCAATGGTAATTGTCATGAACATTCCCATTTATTTTCTGTGAGGGATTAGGAAAAAAAACTTCAATTACTATAAACCAAATCAACTTAAGAGATCAATTTCAACATTACAACCGTTGATTTGAAGAAAATAAATAAAAATTACTCATCCCAAAAAGTATTGTGAATGAATGATGTAATCACGTGACTATGAAATGACATCACATATGCTAAGCTAAGCTAAGTGCTACCACCAGACCCGGAAATCAGCTGAATGGATTCGAAAATGGTAAAACTCAACTCTTTAACCCTAAGGGAGTTAGAAAATGAGCCTTTTAAATTATATTTTAAATTGGCCTTTGAACTTGGCTTATTTACGTAAAAAAAAAAAAAAAACTTGTCTTGCCAAGAAGTGACAGAGCCCATTTTTAAGAAACAAATTGATTATTAAGGTGCAATAACTTTAAACAGTGGTGTCTGGCCAAAATGCTAGTCCATAATATCTACAATAACTCATCCTCAAAGTAAAAAAGTCCAACCCCTTTTGTAGGGTGACCAAACGTGCCATTTTCCCAAGACACGTCCTGGCCAGGATTTCTATATAGCCTAAAATATCAAGGTTTTGGCTTTGGTTTCCTTTTTTCATACTTGAAGATGAAGATAATGATCGTTTGACCAAAAACATGCAGACATTGTACGTAATCGACCAATCGTGGTGCGTGAGAAGGTGGGTAGGGTGACCACATTTGGTCACTCTACCTTGTTGTCTTCTCACTTCAAAATCAACCAACTTTTTTGTTTAGAACTCTTTTGGATTGTTTTCGATTGTAAATGGTGCTTGATCCGTCTATATTTTTTTCTCTTGATTTAGACAAGTAGACTTTTTCACTCAAGAAAGCAATAGTATGGATAGAGGACTCATATCTTAGTCTTTTTGCTTATTTATCTGACAGACTAGAATCATGTGGATTATTTGTGAATTATTGTGGATGTTTTTATCAGCTGGTGCCCATGTATCTGGGCATCGTAAAATGGCTCTGAAGAACATCCGGGGCTTCCTATGATTCGTGCTTAGCATCTTCATCTTCATCTGTATTGGTGTGTTTATTGCTCAGATTGATTGCTCAGGGACTCCATGAGATCTTGGGCAAGATTCCCTTCTATTTGTTAAGTCTTCTTATCATCATCATTTGTTTGTTCCACACAGGAAGAGCACTGGCCTCTGTTCCTCTCTCTAGTTGTGGTTTCTACATTCATAAAGCTCTTGTTGTTGCCATGGTTCACAGAGAGTCCAAGATATCTGTTGATGGAGAAGAGGAACATTCATGCCACTATCACAGGTAAAGACTTTTCTTACTTTGAACAGTTCACTCAAAATAAAAATTGCATTAATCCATTTCCATACAGAATCATGACATATTTGTGTGATTCAAATGTAAGCATATGTATAATTAAACATTTCCATATCTTACGTCATATGATTGTGTTGTATAGGCAACATATGATTGTTATATAGGCAGAGCTTTTTCCAAAGTTTTTTTGTTTGTTTTTTTCTCCACACTTTTTGGTATTTTTCCTTGCCGACACTAAAACTAAACCAAGACCAGACTAAAGTGTGTACAGAGACACTCAACACCCAAAACATAAGGAAAAAGGACAAGACACACAACACATGAATCTCAGGAACCTGCCACCAAACTAAGAATAAGACCGATGGAGACAGGACCCCTATTGTTCTGCTCTAAAACAATGTGCATTATAAAAGACACTATATAAATAAAGTTGACTATTTTTATGTATTTTATTCATTTCTTTATTCATGAAGATCCTTGAGAAAAAAATCACATAAGCATACTTTTTAAATATGTTTACATATTACATAAATAATATACTTTAAAAGAATACACTTAAGGGCGAATTAATGTAAACATTTTTAGACACTAAATGAAAATGTATTATAGTTAAAAATTTTATAAGATGCAATTACATGCAATTTATAAGATGCACTAAATGTAAAATTATGATCAAGTACTTAAAATGTGCATTATATGTTAGTCGAGACATTTAAATACATGTACATTAAAGCACAACAAAAGAACATTACAATTTAAAATGTACTTTAAAGTAAAACTTTTCATTTTACATTACTACAAGGGGCACTTTTTAAAAGTGTAGAGATCCTACAGTATTCCGTTGTTCTGATTCTCTGCTGTTTTGTTGTGATCTGATATAATCTAATGTTATTATATAATGACCGGTTCTGATTCCTCTTTGACGCACTGAAGTGGTACAGTGCCAAGTGTAACATTCATGCTGAGGTGGAGGAGGAGCAGGAAGAGCAGCTCTTCAGGCATCCGTCTGTTCGCTGGCAGATTGTTACAGTCCTTGTGGTCAATGCTGGGATGCAGTCTGGAATCAATGCGGTGTATGCTTTTTTTAACAGTGAAAATTGGTGATAATGAACCAAAAAAAATGGCTATAACATTATTTGAGATCACAAAATGGTTTCTGCTTCTAGATCTGATTCTACACCAGTGCCATCTTTGAGAATGTGGGCTTTCCAGCTCATCAGATTCAGTACACAACCGTGGGCACTGAGCCATAGAGGTCATCTCTGGACACATGGGGTGAGGACATAATGACAAACGCATACCATAAATATTAGGAAACCATGTTTAATAGTTTCCTGCGATTCTGTCTATTGTCTACATACATTTAGGTAAAAGCAGTAAAAACACAGTATATTAACACAATATGACACACATTTACTCTATGTTGAGTAAAAACGCTTAAGAATATAATTGGCTCCTAAGTAAAAAAGCTGAATTTCTGAATGTTTTTAGTGTGTGTGTTTATCTTGTAAATAGGTTATATTTATGGAATGAAATTAGCCGAATTACTCATTCTAAAATGAAATCAAAATTTGCTGTCATAAAGCACTTTATTTGATAGAATATTGCCACCTGCTGGTGAAGGAGCATTTTTGGGGGGGGGGGGGGGGGGGTGCTTTGAATCAAATGCTACAGTATGTATATGCTTTTAAAATGAATTAAAATACATTGTATTAATATGACTTTAATATTGTTATATGTTTGCTCCTGCACAGCTGGTGTCCTGCTCCTCATGACAGGAGAGCTCTTTAAACAATCCCATCGACCTTCTGCCTACATTGCAGGAGGGTTTCTCAACTGGATAACAGACTTCACTGCAGGATTTGTCTTTCCATTTGATTTGCCAATCCATGTTGATACTTAAAATAATTATAAAGATCAGCTGCCATATATAAACTGTCTTTCAAATCACAAGAGCATAATTGTACAAAACAAAAAAGACAACACATTTATAGTATAAACATACAGATTTCTGTATATATGTTGTTTTAATAAAGCTGCATATATAAATAGAATATATATTGTTTTTCAGATACATATGGTTGCCACACATAAAACCCTATAAAAATGGTTGTGTACTGTAAATGTATATTTTTAACATAATTAAATATACACATTTTTACTATAGGGATTTTATGTATGTTATAAACGTACATCTTCATCTATGACAATTATATATTGCCCTTTAGGTAACATATATGGTAATATCAATCTTGATATAGGACAATATATGTACATGTTTAATTGCAGATTATATTGTCAGCATACTAATTGTTCATCTACAAGTTAAATTGGATTTTTAATCCCAAATTTTCATTGTATTATCAGATGTAAGCTGGTGAGCTCTGTTATCTGGCGTTTTGTGGTGTGTGTATGGGGGTGGCAGCCTATGTTTTCCCTTATCATCCCTGAAACAAAGAACAAAACCTTTGTGGAGATTAGTCAGATGTTTGCCTCAAGAAATGCCTGTGAAATTGAAAACCACCTGATGGGAAACAATGACCACTGCCTGGTGCCCTTGAGATGTGGAAAAAAGGACAGGACAGAGAAATAGTTGTGAATATGGAGGGCAGTATTATTTGTATGCTGTGTTCTGGTGCTACAAAACAGTTTTGTGTACTGTGAGAATGTGATGTTTTCATGAATTATCCTGTGTCATTAGATAAATATATATATATAGTGAGATAAAAAGTCGCAAGTTACAGTTTTTTTTTTACCATTTTCTTTTTTTTTTCTTTCTTTTTTTTGTGTGAAGCCACTTCTCTCCAAAAAAACATCAGGGACAGATTGATCTTCTGCAGAAAGTATAGTAAATGGACAGCTGAGGACTGGGGCAAAGTCATATTCTCCGATGAAGCACCTTTGTCATTAGAACACTAACCAAAGCAACACTGAAGTAGCCCATATGACAAGTACTATGGATGTAATTAATTGCATTCTTCTCAAGAAGGTTTGCAGCATATTCCAATTTGAACAGCTTTAAGTCTGGTTTGTTCCTCATTCAAAGCTTTGTTTGCCTTCAGAAGGCTAAGAATATAGAGCGAAGTTCAAAAATTTCAAAAAAGTTTGTTTTTGTTTTTTTTTTTGATAAAAAAATTTTTCTGCTCACTTTAAGGCTGTATTTTTATTTTATTTTTTTTTTTACAAAAAGTACAGTAAAATCTGTAATATTGTTAAATGTTATTACAACTTGAAATAACCGTTCTCTTTAACATATTGTAAAATGTAATTTTTTTCCTGTGATGAATTTTTAGCATCATTACTCCAGTCTTAAAGGGATAGTTCACCCAAAAATCTAAATTATGTCATTAATGACTCACCCTCATGTTGTTCCAAACCCGTAAGACCTCCATTTATCTTTGGAACACAGTTTAAGATATTTTAGATTTAGTCCGAGAGCTCTCAGTCCCTCCATTGAAACTGTATGTACAGTATACTGTCCATGTCCAGAAAGGTAAGAAAAACATCATCAAAGTAGTCCATGTGACATCAGAGGGTCGGTTAGAATTTTTTGAAGCATCGAAAATACATTTTGGTCCAAAAATAGCAAAAACTACGACTTTATTCAGCATTGTCTTCTCTTCCGTATCTGTTGTGAGAGAGAGTTCAAAACAAAGCAGTCTGGATATCCGGTTCACGAACGAATCATTCAGTTCACCAAATCAAACTGAATCGTTTTAAACGGTTCGCGTCTCCAATATGCATTAATCCACAAATGACTTAAGCTGTTAACTTGTTTAATGTGGCTGACACTCCCTCGGAGTTAAAACAAACCAATATCCCGGAGTAATTCATTTACTCAAACAGTACACTGACTGAACTGCTGTTAAGAGAGAACTGAAGATGAACACCGAGCCGAGCCAGATAACGAACGAACAACTGACTCATTCTCTAAGTGTCACAAGATCCTTCAGAAATCATTATAATATTCCGATTTACTGCTAAAGAAACATTTATCTTTACTATCACCAGTGGTGACTGTTGATTCTTGAATGGATAGAATGTTCAAAAGAACAGCAGTAATAGATTTTGAAATATATTTTTTCTAACAAGAATTGTCTTTACTGTTACTTTTGATCAATTTAATGTATCCTTAGTGATTTTCTTTTTTTCTTTCTTTTTTTTTTAATAGCCGACTCCAAATATTAGAACAGTGTTGTACTTTTGTAGTATAGAAAATAATGATTTGTGATGATAGTCTTTTTTTTTTCTTTTAGCATAACCTCAGCATTGTAAACTGTTCTTGTTCTGTAAATCACTTAAATAAGAATATATGCTTAATGACAAATAACCAAAGGATCAATGAAGTGCTCCTTATGCGAGGAGATATGTACTTGGCTTCATTAGTAGTTTTTTTTTTATTCCAGAACACCAGGGTATTTTCCTTTATGGAGTACACATAATAATAGTAAATTAACTTAAAATTATTAAATATTTTAACAGAATAATTATAACCAATTGATTATAACTGACAAAGTTGTAATTGTGAATTATGTTGTAAGCTATTGTTCAACAAGACATTGATGATTTAGAATCAAGTGTGAACCTATTTGACTTGTTGTGTGTAAAAGATGACAACTGTGTTGCAGTTTTTCTTAACATTTGGTTTCTTGGGTTTAGGGTTTTGCATCACAAGTTTATCACAGAGCAAACTGTCTTTTAGTGAGTGAGAATGTGTTTAGAGTTTTGCAAAAAGAGTGAATGAGATGCAAACTGCCTGAACTTGTTAAGGTTTTGCAGAAAGAGTAATTAATTTGATTAATTTGTTTAGGCTATTGAGTATTTGGTTCAGAGGATGGGGTTTAGCCTAGTGTCTTAGCAAATGTGAAAAACTGTAATACAACAACAGTTCGTCATGTCATGTGACTTTATTGATATGTGTTTGTAAAAGACCACGGTCTGACATGTGCAGGAAAAACCAGCAGAGGGCACAATTTTCTAAAACATTTTCTGAATGATATAGGACATGTGATGATCCCCGTGGGAAGGATCCACTTCCTAAAAAAACAAAGGCAGCTATCCATATATATTCATATATAAAGATGAATTTATACTGTCTGAAAAAGGTGTTATGCTGTAAATACAGTACAATATGTTGTCTGTAAAATTAAATAATTAGTATTTATATTGTTTACATTTATTTTGGACTAAAGCCAAATTAAATTCTAAAGAAATATTATCTGGAAAATATAATATTCCACCCTAGGAAAAAAAAATATAGAACAATTTATAGAACTTTGTAATATGAAGGAATTATGTTTAATTTTGTCTTTTTTTTTTTCAAACAAACAAAAACCTTACTTATCCAAGGAATACCACTGTAATTCTTTGCCTCACTTAGTTTTTTTTTCATTGTTTGTTTTTTTAAACGTACACAAAACTGACTCACTCTTTACGAACAAAAAAATGTTCCAGCTGCTCATATGACAGGAATGGTAGAGCTGTCACCTGATCACCTTGTACCATTGACATCGCCCTGAGATTGGGGTGGAGTATCCAATCACGGCCTGCTGGGCTTTGAGTGACAGAGCGGCAGATACAGAGAGTGTTTGATCGACTGACACTCTTCTCAGTTCCACACGAGACATGCAAGCACACTGTCACTGACAGATTGTGTCTAGTGTCCACTGAGCCCTTATCACTTCCATCAATCCATCCGCCCTTCGGCCACCGAACACCATCTCCCCAAATCCCTCACCCATCCACTGTCAAGAGTACCAGAACATACCAGTCAGGTGCTTTCATCACTCAGAAAACTTGCCATGGAATTCCAGCTCTGTCTTATCTCTCCTGTATGGCACAGCATGTTTTTCATACCTGTCTAAGCTTCCTGTGACTTCAGACGTTTCATCCACAGGAAACCCTGGAGAGCCAAATCTTCTTTTCATACAGTTCGGTATTTTTGCTGGGGACAAAAAAAACAAACAAACAAACTGATTACTGCACACAGAATGATGTGTTCTGTTATTTAAGGATTATGCTGTTTCTCTGATAAAGTCAAATTAACATTGGGAGTATTGTTATTATCACTATCCAATGATTAAATTATAATTAATAATATATAAATTATATAAACATAAATGATTATATCACCTGTAAATTTATACATAAGTAATAATTTTTAGATTACTTATCTACACGATTATCATATATATATATATATATATATATATATATATATATATATATATATATATATATATATATATTATTACATAATTTCTATCACTGTTATTGCATTTTGCAGTTTTGATAACACATATAATAGTGTTTGTGTGTGTGCTGTTTGTGTGTGTGTGTGTCTACTTAACCATATTTTGGGGACAAATTTGTACCCAAAAGTGAGCTAAACCTGACATTGTTTGTTTGTTTGTTTTGTTTTTTATTGTAAATATGCAGAGTTTCCTGTAAGGGGTAGGTCGATAACGTTTATACAGTATAAAAACCATTACGCCTATGGAATGTCCCCATTTAGATAGCTAATTACAGGTGTGGTCTGTTTGATGGAACGAGATCAGTGAAGATGGAGTCAGAGGAAAATGATTCTGTAGGGTTTGTGATCCCCTAACGGTCTTGTGGTTGTCCCTCATCCAGATGAGGGTCACAGTGCAAGATGGGGTAACATTTAACCCCCTTGCCACACACACTCATGTAGAGCTTCGTCTCTGTGACAGACAGATGATTAGTTCTCCATGCTGGCTGTGGGAGAGAGTCCTGTTTCCATGATGCAATAGGTGACTTTGACAGTGATTTTAACAATTGTAGAGAGACTGAGGCACCATGGGATATCTGGAGGACTAGGGGATGCCAACAAACTAATGTTGAACCAAATATGAACCAAAACCACCAGGTAAGATTTATGTCATCTATTTAAGATCTTTGCGTATCTCACCCTACGCATATTTCAGTCTCTCTTTAACAAGAGTGGATATATATAAAATCAGTTTTTCTGCAAAATAAAGAATGCTTTCTTTATCTATAAAAGCATATGTAAGACTATGAATAAATCATGACATTCCAAGTATAACTAATGCTGGATATCAAGGAGTTTTTCCAGGCTTGTTCTTAAATGTTTAGTTTCCATGGACACCCAAATATGTTGAGGGAACCCTTTCTAAAATATTTTTGTAAACAATTACATTTTACATATAAATGGGCTGAATCTATAAAGGCTGCCGTTGCCTTTTTATTTTCAGCCCATTATATATAAAATGTAATTGTTCTAAATGCAAGTACTTGTAAAATATTATGTGGATTATGTGGATTAGTATTATGTAGTCTTCCTAGTTTACATCTATTTTCTACAAACCATTAAGAGCTTAGTTAAACCTGAAAAGAAACAGTACTGATTGATTGATTGATTGAACGAACAGTCCCCTGGGGGTCCCAATGGTTAATGTCAAATTTAAAAATGTATAATATGTATGTATTATTATTGTTGTTATTATTAGTTTATTGAAATATAAATACAGATGCATCTAAAAAAATCTGAATATCATGGAAAAGGTCTTTATTTTTTGTAATTAAAAAAAAAATTCCAGTAGACAATCATCAACAACCTCCACAATGAGGATAAGCCACAGAAGGTCATTGCTGAAAGGGCTAGCTGTTCACAGAGTGCTGTATCAAAATATATTCATAGAAAGTTGACTGGAAGGAAAATGTGTGGTAGGAAAAGGTGCACAAGCAACAGGGATGACCACAGCCTTGGGAAGATTGTCAGGAAATGCCCATTCAAGAATTTGGGAGAGCTTCAGAAGGAATAGACTGAAGCCGGAGTCAGTGCATTTGGAAATCAAGGTCTGGAGTCTGGAGGAGGACTGGAGAGGCACAGAATCCAAAGTCCAGGGTGAAGTTTCTGAAGTCACTGATGATTTGGGGAGCTGTGACGTCTGCTGGTGTTGCTCCATTGTGTTTTATCAAGTCCAAAGTCAATGCAGCCATCTACCAAGAGATTTTGGAGAACTTTATGCTTCCATCTGCTGAAAAGCTTTATGGAGATGCTGATTTCATTTTGCAGCAGGACTTTAGCACCTGCCCAGAGTGGTAAAACCACTTCCAAGTGGTCTGCTGACCATGATATTACTGTGCTTGGTTGGCCAGCCAACTCACCTGACCTGAACCTCACAGAGAATCTATGGGGTATTGTGAAGAGGAACATAAGTAACATCTGACAAACAATACAGAAGAGCTGGATGCCGTTATCAAAGCAACCTGGGCTTCAATAACGCTTCAGCAGTGCAACAGGCTGATCGCCTCCATGCCAAGCCGCACTGAAGCGGTAATTTGTGCAAAAGGAGCCCCAAACAAGTATTGAGTGCATAATTAAACCTGCTTTGGAGATCTTGAACATTTCTGTTTTGTAAATCTTTTTTGTGATTGATCTTTGAGAAAATATAAACATTTTTTGAGATACTGAATTTTACATTTTCCTAAGCTGTAAGTCATAACTAAACTAAAATTCAAACAAAAAACTCTAGAAATAATGTTTTTCTTTTTTTTTTTTTTGTGATGCACCTGCTTGTTCATTTCATGAGTCCAGATGTATTATCTGCTTAATGCAAAGTCCAAACTTGACAGGCAACAGGATATTGAAAATATGTTTGCTGTGGGCCATTATTACTCACATGTCTAAATATATGTTGTGTGCAACATAAGTTGAAACTTAATTCACCTTGTCCATATGGTTTCATAAATCTCTGATACTCACAGTAAATTCTAAATTGTCAGCCATTTCAAATGAAAGATGCAGGCTGAAATATTATAGGACATAAGAAATATTTTGAATCTCTCTGTCAGTTTTTATACATTAGAATGATAAATAAATGCTTAAAACCAATAAATGGTAATATAGTTTTATATAATTATTTTATTATATAATTCAAATATAATATTACTATATTATAGTAGTTTATCAGTATTACTACATTATAAATTATGAATATATATTTATATTTATTATATTGTCATTATTATTATTGCATGATTAAAATACTTTTTGCAGACTAAATAAACATGCAAGCATCAGCTTCTGCTTGTTGACCTGTGATATCTTATGACATGTGACTGATGTAAATGTCCAAACATACCACATATTTTGATAACTTTTTTTTCTGTTGAAGTCAATTGCTGCTTTTGACACGAGTGTGTTGCCGTAACCTGTTTCATCAAACCCTGACTGTCAATCAAGTTTCAAGATTGACTTTGCTGTAAAAATCACATCATAAGATACATGGGATCACTTTAATTATTTATACTTACATTTGCAATCATTATTAGTGATGCTATTGGAAATAACCTTGTGGATTTAGACCCCATTTTGAAAACCCTGGTTTTAAGGGACCAAATGATGAATTTGAGGAGAGAAAGGTTCAGGCAGTGAGGGTGAGGTTGAAGAGACAGAGGTCCTCATCATGGTAAAATAATTAGGCTTGGCTTTGATGGGGACTAAACAAACATTACCGCTCTCAACACTGCCCTTTTCCCCTTCTCCTCGTCTGCGCGATGAGTTCCCTCTGAAACACTGGCCAGCACCAGACACTGACTCCCTTTCTGCTTTCTCACTTTGTTTTGCATGCAAGTACACACACACACACACACACACATATTTTGCAGCTTCTCTTATCTGTGTTTCAAATTTGGAATCGGTATATGAGATAAATAGTCCACACTGGACTGCCAGCAAAATAAAATCTTGACATTTTAAAACAAACAGGGGAGTTGTAAACCTTCATCATTTCTGATTCCTTGAAATCTGAGCAGTTGAAGTCTGATACAAATGATCTAATGAGGTACCCCAAACCCTCAAGCAAATGTTCAGGGTTTGTGACCATTGTATTGTGAATGTAGTCTCTTAGTCTTTAGTTGAATTAGCATTCAGCTATCACTGAGTGTTTCTGGTCCATTGGAACACAAGTCTACAGAGATCAGTAGAGCTCTGATTCAAATATCCTATCAATCACTATATTTCTCTCACCACTAGGAGTATTCTGAACAACAAAAAAAGGCATTTTAAAGTCCAAGTATCAGGGTCAAAAGCAAGCCATTTCATCTTTGGCTTTTCTGTCTTTTTTGGGATGAAAGATGATATAGCAGGTAGTGACAGGGTAGCAGTGTCCCTCTCTAGAGTGAATTCCATTGTGGGAGCTAACAGCCCCATGTAGCTCTTTGAATGGACGGCGGTTTTGAGAGCCCAGGATCTTGTACATTTATATTCATACCGTATATGTGTGTGTGTGTGTGTGTGTGTGTGTATATATATATATATATATATATTTAGCCTATGTAAAAAAGTCCCTTTGTAAAAAAAAAAGGGGGGGGGGGGGTTCAAAGCAGTTCAAAGCTTAGAAACATTAGAATAGAAACTAGAGATTCCGATCGATGATGCACCTGGAACAAAAATGTTTAGGATTTAAAAAATAATTTCTATGTCATCTTTCAGAGGCCTAAAGCTGTTTTAGGCAGAGAGAGAGAGAGAGAGTGAGAGAAAGAGAGGGAGAGAGAGAGAGTGAGGTTGGAAAAGCAGAGATGGGTGGAAATGAAGAGCAAAAAGTTAAAGGGAGAGGACAAGTGAAATTGGACAGAGAGGGAGAGAAAAGGGGGATGTGAAGAGAGAAATAGAGAGGAAAGAGCTGGAGAAAGAGTGAAATGGACCCTGAGGTCCATTGAATTTCCTCTCTTTCTTCTCTTCCCTTTCTCAAGCCTCTTTCCCTCTCAGGTCTACACAGCTGTTTGGACACCAGGGGCCACTTTTCTGCACCCAGATGAAAAAGAGAAAGACTCAAAGCAATCTTGCAGGTAGGCCTGCAAAAGTAATCGCTCTCTCCAGCCCAGAACAGAAAAACAGAAGAAAGGGGGAGCACAAGGCTCAAAAGTGTGTGTTTGCTTTAGTGTGTGAGTGTGCTAGGTGCGTGCATAAGGGAGACCACATGCACGGCCAACAACAGGAATGATATCTGCTTTTATTGACTTAGTTAAACCATTCTCAATGCTACTTCCTATGTGTTTACAAGACAGTAAATCAGATCTCATTCAGAGGAATGGATCGCCCATGTCAAGGGAAAAATCCCTTGATGGAAAGGAGAGTTAAAGCCGAGGACAGGAGCATCCTCAGTCTGAACTATAGCCTGACCTGACTAAAAGATGCTGCCAACACTTTCCAATGAGATTTAGTTTGTTAACCTTGAGGAATTAGGGGTTAATCAAGACCTAACAATGAACATCAGGAATGTTAATCGACTGATTGTACATAATCTAGCTTATCACACAGCTAATCATCAGTTTGGGTGACAGTTTGGTTAACAGCCATCTGAAAGCATCTGATCAAGATGAACTTTGTGTACAGTACTGCCATGGATGACAGTAACTCCCGGGGGTGTTTTCCAGAGAGCTGTAATTAACTAATGTTAATGTCTTCAAGAAACATGAATTGATCGTGATTTAATGTATCCTAACGTAAAGCTGAACTGTTAAACTGTTTAGTTTGAAAAAAAGTTCCAAGGATAATATTTTTGAACACCAAAACCTGCATTTTAGCACCTCAGGTTCCATCATCCTGAAGTAAGTGGGTTTTTTGCATGAGTTCTTGGTTAAATGCTTGACATAATGTCTTTGGTGAACTCAAGCTTAAGATATTTTCATGTTTTATTCTATGACATATAATACATCAGTAATACTGCACTTTTTAAGCTTTTGATTGACTTGGAAAACATGGTTGCTAATAAGTAGTTAAATGGGACTACAGAGGTTGTCAGGGACATTAAACATTATCACACTCAAGAGAAACACTCATCTACTTACTTGTCCAGGGGTGGCCATCGTTGGTCCTGGAGAGCCACAGTCCTGCAGAGTTTCCAACCTTAATCAAACACACCTGAACAAGCCAATCAAGGTCTAAGGGTTACTAAAGCTACAGGCAGTTGAGTTTTAATCAAGGTTGGAGGAAAACTCTGCAGGACTGTGGCTCTCCAGAACCAACATGGGCCACAATAGCCGCTTTCACATCCTCATTAGGGCCAAGCCAGAAGGGCTGTATTTATATGTTTTCTTCTTCTTCTTCTTCTTCTTCTTCTTCTTCTTCTTCTTCTTCTTCTTCTTCTTCTTCTTCTTCTTCTTCTTCTTTTTCTTCTTCTTCTTCTTGGCCAATGGAAGTCTATGGCAGCCCTTTGAAGGGAACATAGGAAAATGATTAAATGTGGCACACTACTAGTTGTGTTTATAATCGTGCTCTTGCAAACAATTCTAATTAAATAAAGACTGACATACAACTGTTTAAGTCAACATGGTGTTGTTCGTTTATACCCTGTTTATTCTTTCTACTTCTGGCATTTGCATTTAAGATAAAAAATTCAGAAAGGTTGTGTTTATTTGTGAAGATAATCATGATGAACATAATGTTCAAGGGAACCAGAGTCGTACAATCTTTTGGGTTGGTTTAAATTTCCTCATAGCACCAAACAAGAGTTTGAACACCTTTTTCACTCTCATTAAACCTCATTGGAATTTTTTTTTTTTCTTAAGTGAGTTCCCTTAGATTTGTGCTTGGCATCAACTGGAGTGAATACTACTTTATTTAATGGAGTGTGCTCATATTAGCTGCTTCAGACATTAAGTCATTCCCCTCTTCCTTAACCATATATCCCTGTGCCAGAGTTCTTGTTTCTCTCTTTCTCTCACTTTTTATTTTCCTGCTGCTGTTTAGAAGGACAGGGACAATGTTTGATAGAGCATCAGCCACTCAATGACCAGACGTCAGATGGCAGACCTGGACCAGAATTGGTTTAAGCAAGAGGTGAAATACAACTATGGCATAACGAAAATCTATGCGGGAAATTTTTCGGGATTAAAACATGGTTATGATATTAAAATGCACCCTTGGGTTCCCTCGAGCCTGACAAAAGCATGACTCTTGGTTAACCACTGCTGAATTATTTTAGCTGTTTAACCACAAAGAGTTAGAGTGAGGGAGAACAAGAAATAAAAAGCAAGCTCCTCACCCGAACATATTACGTTGTTGTAGAGGGTGTTTAAAAGCTATGAAAAAGACAGGGTCAAATAAAGGAGACACTGTGTTCTGTTATATATACAAATTATGGATTCCATAACTTTTTCAGCCAAAAACGGGAAACTTGTTGGCTGATCTTGAACTTGTTTACATGACAACGGCGTTTTGGGGACTGAAAATGCCTATTTTTGAAAACAGGTCTCAAAGTGCAAGTTTTTGAAAATGCCACTGTTATTATTTCCATGTAAACACTCAATACATGAATCTTTGAAAAAAGTGACGTAGTGCACAGTGCGCGTGCGTAGTACATCTTAGTACATTTTAAAGGCAAGCGCAAACAAACATAAAAAACTATGGCGGAGTACAGTACTGTTGTTGCTGTTTAAGAGTTTGCTAACGCTTCTTCAGCAAAGTGTGGATTTACATCACCAATATTACAACCAACAGCGGAGACGCATCATATGCAGCATATAATCGTGACTTCTCTACAGGTACTGTCTACTAAAAAGGTGACAGTGCCAACAACCAAATTGGTGCTAAGTAGTAGGAAAAAGGTCTAATGAGGTGACTTTTTCACAATAATTATTTTGTGGCAAAACAATATATACAATTTTTATTATATTAAAGGAGGAAGGAAGTGGAAGTAGTGCAGTGCAATGTCATTGCGCATAGCTTATCTAAGCTTTTGAGTTGTAAGCTGGAAAGTCAAAGTAAGCTGCTAATGATGCCATATGCCTGTTATATTGTCAATGATAAATGTAGTAAGTGTTGTAAAATGTTATTGATAAATTGAATGGAAATTAGTTGTGACATTTGTCATTTGAGTAATTTTGCCATGAGTTAAATAAAGTTAATAAATCTGCACCAAAGAGCCTGTTTCAAAAGTTTCTCAAATGAGCACCGTCAGTGTTCTTGACCTCAACATATTTTATTGCAAAAAAACATTAAAATTCAAGAAATAACCTGAACAAATGTTTTCAACACACAAATTCAGTATAATCTCCGAGATAGGACCTGACTAACTGGTGCACTGAATCATTCCAGGTGGCAAAATCACTATGGCCGTCCTCCTCTGGATCTAATCAGTCAGGTACATTCTCACCCTCTAAGCCAGCACACAGACTGATATAAGTACTGTAATTTATGGGATGGATTTAAACCAATACCAATAATGACATTTTCTATGCTGCTTAGCAGCTGGTTTATTGCTCCTAAGGTGTGAAAGCTGTTTTTAATTCATGCATTATTATAGAATTATAGTCTCAGTCTGAGTTTGGTGGTACTTGCAGTGATCCATGTTATGGTCATTGAAGCATATTGAAGGCTGGGGTAAAACCTTTATTTGCCAGAATGTGAAGAAGAAGAAAACCCCACTAGCAGATGAAGACATCTCAATATGCAATTGAGATACACCACTGGATTCCAGTCCATTGATCCAAGACCTTTACTGCTTTGTGACAGATCAGCATTGCATTAAGACATGGTGATTTTATTGCATGCAGTTGGGATCATGATATGAAACTTACCGGTTACGTTATCAAGCGCAATAAAGGCTACAGGTAACATCTGAACAGTTTAGATGCTTTGTTTTCTGGTAGATCTAATGTATCAAAGTTAACTAAGCTGTTAGGAGTACTTGACAGCATGTCTAGCCATTTTAAGAACTCTCATAGAGCATATATTACTTACACATACAGTATGTGTATGAAAAAAAGAAGAAGAAAACTGGGGTCACCAAAAAGGCACAGTGAAGCAAAATCTTACAGGTAGCCAGGGAATAGCTAAATGTAGCTGTATATATTCTGAAATGGATATCAGAATATTTGCAATTTTCCCCTTTTCCTTGTGGGGAAAAACAAATGAGGGAGCTATTGAGAGATGTACTTAAACCAGTCAACCAGTATATGTATTAAGAATATTAAGTCTGTCATGATTTCAGAATGTTATGGAAGTAACATTAGCTATTGCAAAATAAATAAATCAATCAATCAATAAAAAGTACATGTTTTCAGTGGTGAAGATTATTATTTTTGCAGGTGCTGTTAACAATTTTAATCACACTTTTAGTGAGCAAATGCTTGTTAATTGTTAAATATTTTAGTACAAATTGCATGTCTTTTCTAAATAAGGGCCAGAAAATAAAAGTAGCCTATATGTTAATTTCTGGATTGTAACTGAAAACTATGTAATTTAAGTAGCATTAATATTTTTGATCACTTTGGCAATATTTCCATGAATGGCCTAAACATTTTTGTTTCATTTAATAATTTGAAAAATATTATTATTATTTTTTTTATGTGGATTAATCACTTAATTTAAAATTGGTCTCTGGGTTTGATTTCATGATGTAGCCATTCAAGACAGAATAAACGTAATAATACACTAATAATAGATAATTTAAATATTTTAATATCACAAAGTACCCTATTTCTAATAGTTGTGTGTGCATTGTGTTTTTACAAGCTGTTTAAAATAAACTCTACTTAAATGTAAAGTTTGAGCACAAATGTAACAGGCTGGATTAATGGGTTAAAAGTTGTTGTTTTTTTATAAAGGGTTAAACTGAGTCAGTTATATGAGTGCATAAACGCTTCTAAGTAATTGTTCAGGTTAAACGAAATGTCTTTCTCCCTCATTGAAGAAGTTTAAATGTTGAGGGGGGATGAGGCTTCTGTGGAGGAGCTACACTGCACGTGAAGAGTGGGTTTGACTTTGGGAGTTTGAAAGTGGAGAGAGACACAGTGAGGCTCCTGCTCGCAGTCTCTCGCCAGGGAAACATCACAGTTTATCAACCTTAATCTGACTTCAGAATGTTTCAGTGACATTTACATCAGTACTGGAGATACCGTGAGGAAACATAATGCAAAGTCTCATTACGGGCGCGCGCACGCTGCGGGACTTTGTCGCTGATTTTCTATAAAGAATGTTTTATTTGTCGCATATTCGCTTTTATCACATCGATCATGAATTATGTTTGCAGGAACAGTCGTCTGCAAGGTGCTTGAACTCTTAAGGACTTGACGGAGTCATTTGACATGGACTCAGTTGATGAATAAATCACAGTCGATACCGATATATTTTATCCTGTCACTCAGTTTATTGTTATTTTTTGCTAAAAGTCCGATGGACCGAGCATTTTCAGCCAATAATATACACGCACAGAGGAATTAATGAATAGCTTACAGTGTCGGATAATAATCAGACAGGGCTTGGAAATCTCACAATGAGGCTGAAATCATCGAGGTTACGTTACATGTAAGTAGGCTACACTAATATGGGCTTTTGCTGAAGAGTTTTATTTTTAATTTTTTTAATGTTTTAAAAGAATAGTTCCATAATTAACTTTTTTTTCGAACTTTTTTCTTCTATCTTTCTTCAGGTTACTTCAATTTATCACCCTGTGTTTTTACACCCAAGTAAGTCTTCTGCATTTTGTGTTTGCAAACAAGCATCTCGACATGTTATGTGTAATAGTGTGTAATATCGGTTTAAGATCAAGCAATCAATCGATCATCTGTCTTATAATTTTAGTGATAGTGTCAGTGGATGTTAAAGGACAGAAGTGTTTTCATCTGAATCAGCAATTAATGTATATAGGCCTTTATCTTCCTCAACCTTTTACCTTCATATTAAAAAAAAATGGCATATCATCTCTGACCAGAGAGGGATTGTGATTATGTCACAAGACTTTTCAGTGTATGAAAACTGAACAAAATAGAACAGTGTACAGGTGTGACAACTGTGAGAGTGACAAACAAACGAGTTGTTATCGTATATTTTATGGGCTGTTTTCAATTAAGTGTTTCTTTTATGTTGAATATTTTCAAATAATATTCAAGTTTCCATCCATAATTTTTTTGTGTTACCTCCCACCCAGTTGTGGTTCAAGTTGTAAAAACAGCACTTTGTTTTTTTTTTATCTGACAATAATATTTAGAGTTTAGGAATAATTCATAGATTTATACAATTCTTTAATCTGTAAATATATATAAGAATAGTGCAATTAAGTCAAAACAAAACAGTCATTGAAACAAAAATGTTACAGTGCTACTCAGTCTCCCCATTTTAATATTTTCCAGTCAAGCATCCGCAGGACACACTGAAAGCGATAAAATCCTGACTCACTTTAATCTTGTGATGTTATATGTGGGCAGTTAATGTGTTATAACCATGCAAACAACTCATTATTAATAGAGTCATTGGCAAATTGTCAAACATCTTGAAAAGACGTAAACCCCTGGCTTTAAAGGTAATGGCTCTAACATGTGAGCACAGCACATAGCTGACTTACAAAAGAAAATCATTATGAGAACGGCCCCAAAGAGACAGGGTGAAAGATCAGTGTTGGACCCCTATTGGCATGTCATCAAGAGTGTGGCCCTCAGAGTGCCATCATCTTGTGTCCTCCACTGCAAAAAGAATTATTTGAATCCGATGAGAAAACAGTGTCACGTTTATTGTCCCTGAAAGAGTGTAGATCATATCATTGTTCTTATGTTGTATGCCACATATTAAATAATCAGAATATAGTTCTTCTGTTTATACACAACAAATCTGCATGTTCTTCTTTTTCATTTTTATAGATGACGATGCAGTCCTTCTCTTTACCTAATTTTAAGCACCATGTAAAGGAGCAGAGTCGTCTGTCGGACAGGATGAGTCGGAGATTAACAAGGACTTATCAGCTCTATAGCCGGACTAGTGGTAAACATGTACAAGTCCTGGGCAATAAGAGAGTAAACGCCAACGGCGAGGATGGAGATATTCATGGCAAGTCACAGTCTTTGCAGGCATACTGTTCTACATTATTTTACTTTGTCAGCTCGAAAACAATAGGACAAAACAAGTCAATTCAAGCTATTATTTCAGAATAACCTGCATAGTTTGAAATGGATTCTATATTGCAGAGTTTGGGAATCCCAGGAGAAACCTGTTTTGGTTCTGGAAAACACATCAGTGCTCATCTTACTTCTGCCGTCTTAACATTTCCTGAATGATAAAGAGTTGTAGAACAGAAATGTGACATTCAATTTTTAAAACATCATTCGTTTTCATCTTTCATGTCTTCCAAAACAAATATATTTATTGCCAATTATCCTACATTATCTAGTCTCAATCACTTACCAAGTTTTTCGCTCCATGTGTATTTTTTTTTTTTTTTGCTTAATGTACGGTTGCCTTATGATTCATAGTGTGCATTGATGCTGCAAATAGGCAATGAGAAGTCAATCTTGCTTTTATTTGAACTTACTGTACTTATACAATAGTTGTAGTTATACAGTAAGGCACCTGTTTTAAGTGAGCTGTAGCGCTTCTTCTCCAAACAAAACATTGGTTAGGATCCTGTCCGCTGGGAACGAATTCCTGTCACCAAAGTATTTCTGTGTGTCTAGCCATCTTTCCACTCGTGCAGTCCATACAGTACATTGCCCACTTTTTTGGAGGGTCATTTTACGAGGAATTTTCATAGCTTTACAACTCAACGTACGAGTCAGTTTATGTAGAGAGGTGAGGTCAGCTTCATCGGTTAATATCCATCTGTTTCTTTTAATCTTACTCTTTGTAGTCTTGGCCTAACACACACACACACACACACAAGCACATTCACACATCTAGGCTAAATATTGGCTTTTTTAAACTAACATTTCAACCTAGACAACAATGCAAATCTAAAAACTCCCCAATATTCAACCAAAAGCATCATTCATTTGTACATATCGCCTGAAAGTAAAAAAGTAACAGACTTTTCTATGGTTTAACAATTCCAGCTAAACTTGTTGTGGAAACTGACACATTTGGAAGCCGGGTTCGAATCAGAGGAGCAAAAACAGCCTACTACATTTGCATGAACAAGAGAGGCAAGCTTATTGGACGGGTAAGTTCAAGGAATTAAACATCTGGTGTGTTTATCTTTAATTATTCTGTGAAATGATGTTGTTGAAATCATGCTAAAGTATAGACAATTAAATTGGTTCGAATGGTACTAATGGTGTCGCAGGTAAACCCTTCATTGTCCTGAGAACAAAATTTAACCTAATAAATCTCTCAGGGTTGAATAGCAGACTTCCGAGTTTGTCATTTCAGTCCTCTGCTTTCTGTCTCTTTTTGTTGCCAGAGGAAGGGCCGTGGCAGGGACTGTATATTCACCGAGATTGTTCTGGAAAATAACTACACGGCATTGCAGAACGCTAAGTACAAAGGCTGGTACATGGCCTTTACACGCAAGGGTCGACCTAGGCAAGCCAAGCAGACCCGGCAGCATCAACGAGAGGCCCATTTCATGAAACGTCTTCCTCGAGGACACCTGTTGACAGAACAGAAGACTTTTGATTTAATCCCACATCCCCCAAACAAGAGGACTAAGCACCATCAGCGCACACGCGTGACTTGAGGGCAGAATCGTAACGTATATCGGAGTGTTATCTTAATTTGAGTTTTTCTAATCTATGTGCATCCAGAGTTACTGGACATCACGCCGAACTGATGTTGTGTAAAAATGTAGGAGTCTACACATGCTCAGATCTGAGATGAATGACAGTATGAAAGACAGTTTGTTCTGGGATAATTACTGAACTGTTGACTGAACAGAGGACACTGTAAGCCTTGTAATAATGAGCAACAAATTTCTGGGAATGAAGGAAGACAACAGAACACACAACACATATACAGGTGCTTCTCAATACATTAGAATGTCGTGGAAAAGTTAATTTATTTCAGTAATTCAACTCAAATTGTGAAACTTGTGATAAATAAATTCAATGCACACAGACTGAAGTAGTTTAAGTCTTTGGTACTTTTAATTGTGATGATTTTGGCTCACATTTAACAAAAACCCACCAATTCACTACACTGTAAAAAATAATTCTGTGGCTTAGTAAATATTACAGAAATTTTTAACTTTATTAACTTAATTAAATCTCTGAATAGTGTGTACTTGATTGTTTGAGTTAAACACACCAAAATAATTGAGTAAAAATCCAACAGTTCATTTTATCTAAAATTTACAGATATATTTAAGTTGTTTTCAATTAAATTATTTAGTATTTGACTAACCAATTATTTCTTTATAATATACTTAATATATTTGTGGAATTTCTATCAAAATATTTCAGAATGTTGAATTAAACTGATCTGTTTCAAGAAACAAAAATATTACTTAATTCAAATCAATATTATTAATATATTTAACACACTCTTAAAATTTGAGTAAGTTTACTCAATTAAAACAATGCACCCCTCCCCCACCCTCTGACGTGACGACAACTCGACGGTTGGTTGAGTCAGTGAGCGCGGGCAGTTTGAACTCTCCAGTCTCCAGACAACAGCTCTCTTCTCAGCGTCGCAGATTTGGTGCATTTGCTCTGTGAAATTCAGGTTTGTGTATGTTTTATTTTATCTATAAAATCTTTACTGTGCTTTAAATCATATTTAATGCAAAACAACATACAGAGGCGTAATTCGACACCTAAACGAGAGTCGCGCCTGTCTTTTTGCATGATTGAAACGCTTTGCATAAACACATGACTTCATTCCTAATGATAATAAATATAATTATTATCATTTGGATGATAAAATGTCCTCAGAACTGTCACTGTTTGTTTATTGGCAGGTTATGTCACTCACTCGCAGTATCTATCGGCTGTGAGTGAATAGCAGGACGGCGGTATGAAGTTCAAAGTTTACCCGCAGAGGCGAGTCAGTCTCCGGCACGAGGACCAGCGCTGATCCGGTGGATATTGGGTTGATTTGATTACACCTGAATTAGGCTACCTGAATTTTTAAATATTTAATTTTTACTTATAAAATGTTTGTTAAATGAGTTTAAATGTAGGCAATATTGTATACAGTGTAAAATGTACTGTATTGACAATAAAGGCCAATGTCATGTATACTGGTGGTTGTGTGGAGTACTATTTTACAAAGCTTTAGAGAAAATAAAAAGTTAATATTACTCATTAATAAAAACAGTTAATATTACTCATAAATATTGTTTTTAAATGTTTAAATGTTCAATTATTTCTACTCAATTTTATTTGTTAATGTACCAGATGCAGTTACTCAGATTTACTTAATTTTTTTTACTTGCATTTACTCAATTCATACAGTATATTTCATTGATTTCACAGCTTTAAAATTTACTCAATTTTTTTGAGTGTAAAAATGTTTCACCAATAAAATTGAGTAAATAATAGTTAAACTTTTTACAGTGTATCTCAACTAACTAGAATACTTCATAAGGCCAATAAAAAAAAAAAAACATTTTTAGTGTATTGTTGGCCATCTGGAAAGTATGTTCATTTACTGTACATGTACTCAATACTTGGTAGGGGCTCCTTTTGCTTTAACTACTGCCTCAATTCTGTGTGGCATGGAGGTGATCAGTTTGTGGCACTGCTGAGGTGGTATGGAAGCCCAGGTTTGACAGTGGCCTTCAGCTCATCTGTATTTTTTGGTCTCTTGTTTCTCATTAAAAAAAAAATTCCTCTTGACAATATCCCATAGATTCTCTATTTGGTTTAGGTCTGGTGAGTTTGCTGGCCAGTCAAGCACACTAACACCATGGTCATTCAATCAATTCAATTTGGTACTTTTGGCAGTGTGGGGCAGGTGCCAAATCCAGCTGGAAAATAAAATCAGCATCTTCAAAAAGCTGGTCAGCAGAAGGAAGCATAAAGTGCTCCAATATTTCTTGGTAAACGGGTGCAGTGACTTTGGTTTTCAAAAAACACAATGGACCAACACCAGCAGATGACATTGCACCCCAAATTATCACAGACTGTGGAAACTTAACACTGGACTTCAATCAACTTGGGCTATGAGCTTCTCCACCCTTCCTCCAGACTCCAGGACCTTGATTTCCAAATGAAATACAAATCTTTTTCTCATCTCAAAAGAGGACTTTGGACCACTGGGCAACAGTCCAGTTCTTCTTCTCCTTAGCCCAGATAAAATGCCTCAGGAGTGGCTTAACAAGAGGAATACGACAACTGTAGCCAAATTCCTTGACACGTCTGTGTATGGTGGCTCTTGATGCCTGACCCCAGCCTCAGTCCTTTCCTTGTGAAGTTCACTCAAATTCTTGAATCAATTTTGCTTGACAATCCTCATTCTATCAGTTGGTTGTGCATCTTTTTCTTCCACAAGTTTTCCTTCCACTCAACTCTCTGTTAACATGCTTGGATACAGCACTCTGTGAACAGCCAGCTTCTTTGGCAAGTAATGTTTGTGGCTCCTTGTGAAGGTTGTCAATGATCGTCTTCAGTACAACTGTCAGATCAGCAGTCTTCCCCGTGATTGTGTAGCCTAATGAACCAAACTGACCATTTTGAAGGCTCAGGAATCCTTTACATGTGTTTTGAGTTGATTGAGTGACTGCCATGTCACCATATTCTAATTTATTGAGCCAAAATCATCACAATTAAAAGAATCAAAGACTTAAACTACTTCAGTTTGTGTGCATTAAATTTATTTAATACACAAGTTTCAATTTGAGTTGAATTACTGAAATAAATGAACTTTCCCCAACATAATTTATTGAGAAGCCCCTGTACACTGTCAGAAAAATTTGCAAAAATTGTATCTTAAGGGGTACAGTGGCTTGTCACTGGGGTAGAGCCCTCAAGTCAAGACACCACAGACAAAATCATTGTAATTTTCCTTAAACAAATTTATTTCATGTCTTTTTCAGTTTCCTAAAAAACTGCACATTTACATTCCATCCATTTGCATCTGCATATACAATTACAATACTTATATTTAAAGCTGATTTTCTCTTATATTGAATTATATTCGCTATACTTTACTTTGTAATATCTATATTTTGAAGGTTTTAATAGAGGGGTTGTTTATACATCATTCTTCTGATTTATGTGCAAAATATATGTTTAAAAAGTAGTTTTTTTATTTTATTTTTTGGCTGTTGAAAGTATTTTCTAATATATAAAGTGATTAAAAAAAGATATCCAAAGTCCTCTCTAAAAAACCTTGAATATTTAGAATGAAACTGAATTTTAAACCTGGCTTTTTCCAGTGTTCAGAAATGTGTAAACTTGTAATGCTAAACAATTGCCTTAATATACTATGATAAATCAACTGGCGAAAGTATGGTGATATTGAATTTATATTAGATATATATTACCTGTTTACCCCTAAAATGTTTATAGTAGTAGCCAAAGGGTATATATTGCTACTCTAAGGCACTAGTATGCACCTTTAACAGTGGGTTGTAAAAGCTATTGTATAATTTTTGCACATTTTATTCTGACAGTGAACATGGCAGCTACCTACTGAAGATCCCAAACATATGCAGATGCACACCGCTTCCATGATGTCTAGTGATATTATCAAAAAGCATCTTTATTGTTTGTACATGACTATATATTTTTATTGGAAGATTGTAAAATACTTACAAATTGAACTATTTATTTTAGAGTGTGTATTAAATTCATGTAAAAGTATTGATATAACAAGGTCTTTGGATATGTGATTCACTGACTCCCTAACGCCTCTTGTGGGAACTTGTGATTGATTTGACTCCTTTGAGATGCGCTTCTACGCTGAATTTGCTTTGAAGGAGTCGGTGGTCATTAGTTGACAGGTCGAATCCTCACTCTCTCATAGATCACGCTGTATGTGTGTGGGCGCATCAAGAACACGAGCATGACAAGTGTGGGTTAAAGTCGAAGGCCTCCAGGAACAAGTCGCCCAAATTGGGAGCCAGTTTCTTTCAGAGTCAGGCTTATTCAGTTGACAACAACAGCAGCAGCCTGAGAGAAACCTCAAGGGCATGATCGGGTCTATTCAAGAAGTATACTTCCAGAACCGTATAGCTGTTGTTATGTTTTTGGCCCAGCAGTCGAACTCCCAGAAAAAGAGGCCTTAGCCTCAGATAACTGTGAAGCAATATCTGTGACAGGCCGGTCTCGATTGAATGTGCTCAGCAAGTGAGACTGGGCCTTTTCAATAACTCGGGCCTTTCGCTTTAGAAGAGATGAGGTCAACCCACCATTGCTGTCCCAAACAAAGGTTACCACCGTGTAGTTGCATTTCTGCGACCCACGCACCATAACCCTCTGATCAAATGCTCCCTTTGTAGATACCGTAGAAAAGAAACATGTTATACAATGGTGGACCTGAATAATAACACAAGGAGGGGTGAGCTATCAAAAAAGGAAGCCCAGTCACACAGAGGGGGTGAGGGCCCGGCGAAAGAGAGAAACCAAGAGCGTCTCGGGGGGAGAGAAACGTTTGGGGGGGGGGGGGGGGGGTTATGGGTTGAGATGTGGGCGAGAGGGGCTGAAAGAGCGCAAATGGCTGGGAAGAGGCAAAGAGGGGCACAGAGGAATGAAAAGGGCCAAAAAAGAGTGTCTCTCTGTCAAGGCAGTTGAGCATGACCACTGAGGCCTCGGGATGGGGAGAGAGAAAGGGAAGAAGAGACACTGAACAAAAATCACAGCCCTGAGCTCTTCCCCTGTCGCCTTTTTCCCAGGACTTCTGATTTGTCAGTTGGCCCTTAGACTGCTTCCACGTGCACAGCCATGTTTCGTGGAGAAAAGTATCTAGAAAAGCATTTGGTTGACTCACTAAATCTCTCTTTAGTTTGGTGCTTTGTTCTGTTCATGTCAAAAGACGGCCTGGCTAACACTATGCTTGCATCATTCAATAAACTAAACTTTGTCTTTGTATCTTAAAAGGGTTTTTGTATCTGCAAACTGATCACAGATCAAATGAGCAATATCAATGTTTTTAAAATATTATATATATTGTATTGTTAATTTGATCCTTTCAAAATTTGTAAAAATATATACAGTATATATGTATACATATATATACATATACACATATATATATATATATATATATACACACACACACATACACACATGTTTCTGACTGATATAATTCTGAATGATATTATTAATTCCAGCAAATAGTAAGAAGACCCAATCTGATTGGCAGATTTTAAAAAACAACTGGTGTCATGAACAAATGGGTTCATCTGGTCAAATGAAAGAACTTTTAATGGTTACTCTGTTCAGCATTTTTTTTCCATTGGCTTTTAGATCATTGTAGAAAATAAGCTTTGTGATCAACAAAAGTTGATGATTCTCACACGATTTGTGCATCAAGATAATCTTCACAACTTTTATGAATTTATAAGTTAAATTCAAAATGCCAGAAGTAGCTAAAATTAGGCTATAAAAGAACTACAGCACAGCTGCACAGCTTCACTAAACTTCTGACAGACCTTCATTTAAAATCTCCAAAAGTTGGACAGTTTGAGTGAGTAGATGAGTTGACCTGTTTGGAGTGATGATGTTAATTGTCCAATGCAAACAAAGAAAAGCTTTAAAAAATCTTGATTGCTACTTATGTATTTTATGTTGTAGAATGAAGCCTGAACATATTTTGAGCTTGTGTTAAACGCAAACCTTAATTTAGTCATCTAACAAAAAATAATCCATTCAAAAAATCTATTGACTTCTTGACGATGGAAGGATGACGTTCAAACATGCTAACTTGTTTCCAGGTTATGGGAATCATTCCTGCAGCACTGTTTTAACAGTCAATTCAACCTGTGATTGATCACTCTTTCTGTCTAAGCAGGCCTTTCTTTACCAGAATAAGATGTAATATGGACCAGACATCCAGACAAAATAATTTAGACAATGTAAAAACAAAACAAATGTCGACCACCACCCATAAAAAAAGGGAAAAAAAGTATCAGACATAAACAGCTCACTCTAAAATGCTAATGGCATTAGCAACAGACCACTCCTGCAGGACCCACTAACTAAAAAAGTCAAAACCAGTGGTCACCAGTCTGTCAGAAGAGCCGGTATCTCTAAAAAAAACAAGGACTGGAGACACTATAGGAATCTCTCTCGGTAGCAGTTAACCCATAGACATCTGCTTCTTTCCATGTAAGCCATATCTAAATTTTTTTTTTTCCCAGACCTCAGGCCAACAATCTCCCCCGGACATTAGGTAATGGTTGAATCTGGAATCACATATTGATGTGGACTGGAGCGTACCATCTTTGGGCAGTTTGGGAATGGGTGAAGACAGCGCCAGGACTCTTGCTCTGCTCCTAGAAGGATTCAATGATGTGTGCAGATGTTTGGCTCTCAGCACTGATTGTCAACACATGAGTGTAATGATGCACACTGGTTTCCGTCTCTCTGTGGTCAGTAAGAGGCCATCACGATGAGAGGTTGCCACACTGCAAAAGCTGCAGATTCTGGTAAACGGTAGTGTATTTAATCATCTTGATAGCTCATATCAATGGCACGTCCTTGCAGTTGCTACCATCACCACAGCAAGAAAACTGATGCCAGAATTTAGGCTTCAAGGTGTGTCACAGGATGTTGTATAAATCAAGCAGGTCAGAATTTACCATTTTAAAAACCTCAAATCTTCACATATTAATTTTTAACTGCTTCTACAATTAGTTAATTTAAGGCAGGCTCTTTAGTCAAAAGATTGACCTTGATCAGTATATATGACAAAATGATGCAGATACATGTTAAACCTAGACTTTTTAGGCTAAATTAGTCTCTCTGTCGGTCCTGTGCATATACTGAAATGGAAACTACAGTAGCTTTATAGGCCTATGTTTAGCCTTTGATAGTATTAATATATTTATAATATATATAGCAAGTGTCCAATCCTGCTCCTTGGAGGGCCAATATCCTACAGATTTTATCTCCAACACGGTTTTATGGTTTAATGCAAGTTAAATTTGAAATGAAATGGAAATTTATTCTAAATAATAATTATAATTTTTTTTTAAAAATCCAGTTAACAACTGATGAATTAAATCAAGTCCCTGCTCTACTTCTATTTACATTAGAAACACAAACAACAGCACTGAGGTCCATGCCAAACATTGTGCATAAACATGAGGTGCATACAAATAAAATCAAGAAACCCAGATGAAGGAACTGTTTAATTTTCCCATGATGAACTACAAGAAAACTGATTATTCAAGATGGCAGTATTGACAGCATATTATGGCGCAAGTTCAGTGACTTTCATGCTATTAGAAATTTGATGATGAATCTCTAATAATAATTCAACTGTACAACTGTTATATGTTATACAAGTTGTCTATTCATGAATCTGCTTCAATTAAACATCTCTTTAGCTGCACATTTGCTGAATGAGTACTGTGTTGCATGCTACTGATGACTGCACTGCAGAATTTTATTCATGCATTCTCTTTTCATGTTTCAGTTTTAAAGATTACTTGTTATTTCTTACGTTATTGTTTTTTTATTTCTTATGCATGTGCTACCATTATTTAATGATGAAGTCTTTAGCTATATTAGCTATGGTGTGGAAATAGCTGGAATAAAGCAAACTTCTTACTATAATATTAATACATAATAATAGTAATAATATTAATTAATTTTAGCCAGTGAAATGTATTATTTAGACTCAAAGAACAGTTGGAACATGAATTAGCATTAGATTTGAAATGTACTTAAAAAAAAAAAAAAGGAACGCACATTGAAAGTGAGTTGCATGGACACACAAGGCAGACATGAACATGTCATAGAAACATGCCAACGTGAGACTAAGCATAAATGAACAGCCAGATGAATACAATAATGCAAAAAAGGCTCTGGGTTCACAGCAGTTCACTGAGTTTTACAGTCAGTATCTCCTTCACTTGTCCCTTTCAGTTTCTTCAGTTCCCCAAGCAGCTCCTGTTCCAGTGCTAAAATCTCCTTGGGCTTCTTGTACTAAAACAAAAGTGAGAGAAACTCCATGTAAAATCCATTGCTGGATGAAATAGCTGAGTACTGGAGCAGACGACAGAGGTGAGAGCAGTTCAGACCAACCTTCTCTACTTCTCTACCAATAAAAAGTGACGGCACAGTTGCCCTTTTGATGATCTGAGATCAGATTTGTGTGCACTCTTAGTGAGGATTAGGGCTTTGGCAAACTGGTCCAAGATCCATGCAAAGGGGAAAGTTCCTCTACATTGTGTGGAAAAAACTGTGACTAGCTTACACTACAGAAAGAGCTTAGAGAAAGTGATTAAGTGAGACTAGCGGTGAGAGTTCACTCACGCTGATGATTAAAGAGTTGTTGGCATGGGTAAACTCAAGGCAGCTGGCAACGGTCGAGATCTGGAATACTGAACTTCTTATAGTACCTGGGGAATGAGGAGATGAAGAATAAGAGAACGTTCCTCGTGGCCGGCCATCCATCTTCATCTACTGTTGATCAACAGTGCCACCTATAGGGTCACTGCAGGGCTACTGGAACTAAACAATTTCTTCATCAACACACTTTTCACTAGGTATGACTGGAAACAAAGATTATTTATAAGCAGAAGTTGCCTTTTTAGACAAATTTGATTTTTGATGTTTATTGTATTTGTCCAATTTTAAGATCAACGAACAACACCTTGTGATGTGACAAGCTACGTGACTGTAAGAAACAAATCCAGCAAAAAGATGTTTTAATTTTAAACCATCGCCAAAAACCCATAATAGAGTCTACAGGTGCTGGTCATATAATTAGAATATCATCAAAAAGTTGATTTATTTCACTAACTCCATTCAAAAACTGAAACTTGTCTATTATATTCATTCATTACACACAGACTGATATATTTCAAATGTTTATTTCTTTTAATCTTTACATTCGGTTGATCGTAAAGAGCTTTGAGACGTCTGAAAGTGGAAAGACTGCCCTCTGCTGTTCATCTCTGCATCAGTGAGAAGAGTTTACTAGACCCTGAAGACTACAGCCTTCTTCCTCCTGAGATGTAAGGCACTGGAATCTGTGTTAAACTGCATTGATATTTAGACACTTTTTTGACTTTTGAATACTTTTGTAAATGTTTATTCAGGGCTAAAGGGCATAGAAAAAAATTTTGTGCTTGCTGAAGAGTCAGGTAAGAATTGGATGTAATTGTCTCCATCTGTAAGATCCATCAGTTGTTTTTCCCATCATGCAGTGCTTTTAATATGACTAACAGGTGCCAGAGATTCAGGAGGAGCACCATGAGGAAGATGGTGTTTCTGAGAATGATCTGGAGGCCTTGATCAGTGGCATTCATCCATCTAAGAGCAACCCGAGCCAGAGTTTGGGGGAAAATCCAGTTTTGTCTGGCAAGTGGGTCTGTTCATGTCCATCCACAATTAAAGGAGAGAACCATAACAAGCACACTACTGACAAACTGGAGTCGCTGGCCAAAGCCTATACGCACACGGGCGATAAATGGAGAGCTCTGGGCTACTCTAAAGCAATAAACGCCCTTAAGAGCTAACACAAGTCCATCACTTCATATGAGGTCAGTTCAGACACAGATATGAATCCACAGAGGTTTTGCAGTTCATTGAGGTGCTTATTTGTGTTAAGATCATGTTGCATGGCAGTTTGCATTTTACGACTAGTTTCAAGCATGCATCAGTGAATAATAAATACTTATTTTATTAACAGACATTCACATTTGTTGGGTGTCACTTTAATACAACGTGATTTATTAAACTATACAGAGCGTCACACATGACATGTTGGGGTAAAAACTAAGATATTGTGAGCACAAATTAAGAAGCAGTTTTATTGTTCTAGGGAATGAGATTGAACAAAAACGAAGGAAGTGAATTAGTACAACATGGCCACAATTTACCTAAAACAAATTAGTTTAACATGCCAATGGATGAGGGAACGAATTAGTGCAAATGTGCTCACAAGTTAATCTAAACTCTAAAATAGGTGTTCAAACTAACATCCTATATGGGAAATGTTTGGGAAACTTTTTATTTTTGCTATTAGTGGTGCGGAACATTTACAGCAGCTTTAAACTCAGTCATATAAAGCAGCAACCACAATATTTTACTGATTTTGATTACTGATTTTATTGATTTCTTTTACTATCAAAGGGATGTCGCACATTGGAGGATATTCACACTAAGGTGGTTTTGAATCATAATCTAAGGATCAGACTAAAACACTACGTTGACCTCCTTGAGCTGAAGCAAATGCCATTGACAAAACGGTTTGTACAGACCTTATTTGAAATGGCCTGCAGTAAAGAAAATAGCCATAACCAAGCAATGGACCTGATAGATAGAAAGGGTGTTTTCAGCAAAGTGTTATGGAAACTATATGAAATCATGTTGTTGTAATCACATTTTGAATGTGGGAGTGCACTATAGAATTGTGTTAATTTGGATTAAATGGCATCAAAAGTCTTAACATTTTAATTGGAAGGTTTTTTTTTTTTTTGAATGAGAGAAATGTTACCTCTTGATGTAGGCCTTAAAACACCTCAAAGCTCAAAGAAACATTTTTTTTATACGAATATAAAAAAATAGATATACCTTCAAAAGGAGTCATATGATGCGATTGAAATTTTTCCTTTCTCTTGGCAGTGTTACAAGTTCTTGCTGTATAAAGAAGGTCTTGGGTCTTGGGTGACGGGGTTGGGGGGCTTGATATTAGACTGCGTAGCCTATAATAAAAGATAATGAACTTCAAATCTTAACTAAACACATTTTTATTCAAAGATCAACAGTCTGTCATTAGTCTTTAGATACAAAAAACAACATTAAAATCATGAACTCAAATGTCAGTGTAAAAAGAAAAAAAAAACAATGACTTTTGAAACAGTGCGTAAATCAGACCTTTCTGTAACGCTAACGCTAATAAGCTTAAACGAAAATAACAAAATAATTGTGCAGCGGAGTATTTTTTTGTACACAGTGCCGCGAACTGTCAATCACTCCTGTACGCGTCATCACTGTCCTCCTCGCAGCTGCAGCAACTTGCGCTCTCTTCATCAAGCTTTAAAACAAAAGGGGGCAAAAGGGTCGTATTGTCTTTGTGCATATAGATTAATTAGATAAATGAATATCTAAATTCGAGCTGCCTACGGTATTTTTTTAGAACTTAGAAAAAAGATGCTGCAGCCAATGAGCAGCCGGTGGGGGCTGGTTGCAGGACGACTCAACCTCCACAGACAGTTTTTAATGTTTATCAGACAATAACTACTCAAGATTTTGATAAAGTATAATTTTCGTGACAATTAGGGCCAGATTCGGGATTCGAGACAACAGTTTAGATTTCGGGACTGTCGCGAATTTTTCGGGACGTCTGGTCACCCTACATTTCACACGCTTGAAATATTCGGCCAGTCACAACGCACTGGCCAATCAGAGCACACCTCACTTTTCAGACAGCTTTCAGAAGGCGAGACATAGAAGAGAAACAGTAATAATGTAGCCTACAGTATGTGGAAAATAGTGTGTTTTTTAACCTTAACACGCATACACACTTACACCAAATAATGTTCTTTTTAGCAGCATCAGTTTGTCTGGTGGACAGATACCACATTCACAAAACATTTTAAATTTAAACCTAATTATAAAGTACCTGCCTTGTATTTATCGTATTTCCTCAACAAAATATCCTTATTATTAAAATAAATAAATTTTGAAATAAAAAAAACCTTGTTCTAATTCTTTGTAGTGTTATTGCTGCCGTTCAACTCTTGAATTTTAAACCAATTTAAAATGAAATATTAGGATAAAAACATAAACAAACACCTTGTCGCCTCCTATTGGCGCATAATCTAAACAAAGGGTCAACGTCTCAGTGAGTGAATCTATTGCGTAAACTGCTTCAAATGAGTCGAGTCACTGAGATCATTCCAAACCCAAGTACTGCTTTAAACGCTCCGTGGGAGGATTTAAGCACAGTTTGTCCCATCATCACGTTGCGCGCGCCATATAGGATGTGACTGCGAAACACCCAGCTGTTCCTGGACTGCAGATCGCAGGGACTCGCTTGTGTAGTCGGGGGCAGCCAGTGGCACGGAGCTCATGCTCCTGCTCCACTGCTGTGCCTTCCCTCATGTCCCAATAACAGTAGAAGGCGGGCGGTGCATGAGCGAGAGAGCCGTTCAGCCTTTCGTACGACTATTTACAACACTTGTGCGGTGCGGTGACCAAAGTCAACACTGAGACATTGTAATGTCCTATCAGCCTGTTTAAAATGGGCTTGTTTTTATATATCGCTGGATCTAATAGCCCCACCGAGGCCAGTGTCTATGAGGTGAGAAAAGTCTTGTGTGTCCTTCGGCTTGTTTAAATGTCTTGAGCCGGTTGTTTGTGTCATACTTGGGTTGTGAATGCACACCGTAGGCTCTGCCACTTGTTGACAAGAGCCGACTGAACAGTATGCACCTTTTATCCACATTTTGTAGTGCATGTTAACAGCCTGTGGTTCGGTTCTCAACAGCGTTCAAGCAACGTTTTGTTTCTTTTGAAATGGGATACATCTGTTTGTTAAAAGTCTTGCGTGCTACCCGATAGACGTACGTCAGTTCACGGAAGTGTATGGCTGTGTCTCAAATCGTAGTTAGCTGCTTACTTTACCGCATTTTTGGGCAAAACATGATGGCCAAAATGCTGTCTAGTCAGACACCTCCCTGTGTTTTGAGACACGGCCTAAGAGATTAGTCTGGGCCAAGTTCAGTAAACAAAAGTCTACAGCAGTGATCCACAAATCTGGTTCGCGAGATCCACTTTCCTGCAGAGTTTAGCTCCAACCCTAATCAAAGAAACCTACCTGTGCTTTTTTATTATCCTATAGACATTGTTTAGCAAACTTGGTCGTGTTTGATTAGGGTTAGAGCAAAACTCTGCAGGAAAGTGGATCTCGCGAGCTAACAAACCAACTGTCGCAGATTTCGAGATTAAATAGGCGAATTTTACTCTGCGAAGATAACTTCAACATATCTGGTGAGTCAACAATTATTTTGAAGCAGTTATTAATCTACCAATGGAAATACGTCCTGTAAAGCAGTATATATATATATATATATATATGTATATGTGTATATGTGTATATATATGTGTATATATATGTGTATATATATGTGTATATATATGTGTATATATATATGTGTATATATACGTGTATATATATATGTGTATATATACGTGTATATATATATGTGTATATATATATATGTGTATATATATGTGTATATATATGTGTATATATATGTGTATATATATATATATATATGTATATATATGTATGTATATATATGTATGTATATATATATGTATGTATATATGTATGTATATATGTATGTATATATGTATGTATATATGTATATATATGTATGTATATATGTATGTATATATGTATATATATGTATGTATATATGTATGTATATATGTATGTATATATGTATATATATGTATGTATATATATGTATGTATATGTATGTATGTATATGTATGTATATGTATGTATGTATATGTATGTATATGTATGTATGTATATGTATGTATGTATATGTATGTATATATATGTATGTATATGTATGTGTATATATGTATGTATATGTATGTGTATATATATATATGTGTATATATATGTATATATGTGTATATATATGTATATGTGTATATATACATGTATATGTGTATATATACATGTATATGTGTATATATATACATGTATATGTGTATATATATACATGTATATGTGTATATATACATGTATATGTGTATATATACATGTATATGTGTATATATATACATGTATATGTGTATATATATACATGTATATGTGTATATATACATGTATATGTGTATATATATACATGTATATGTGTATATATATACATGTATATGTGTATATATATACATGTATATGTGTATATATATACATGTATATGTGTATATATATACATGTATATGTGTATATATATACATGTATATGTGTATATATATACATGTATATGTGTATATATATACATGTATATGTGTATATATATACATGTATATGTGTATATATATACATGTATATGTGTATATATATACATGTATATGTGTGTATATATACATGTATATGTGTGTATATATACATGTATATGTGTGTATATATATATATATACATGTATATGTGTGTATATATATATATATACATGTATATGTGTGTATATATATATACATGTATATGTGTGTATATATATATACATGTATATGTGTATATGTATATATACGTATATGTGTACATATGTGTATACGTATGTGTATATATATGTATATATATGTATATATATGTATATATATATATGTGTATATATATAATATTATTATTATTATTTTTTCTTTGAGGGATATTTTTTAATCAGAGTTAGCGGTCTTTTTTCAAACACAAATAACTCTGTGATAAACTAGTTTAAAACCAGATGAAACAGCGCTGACAAACAGGAGAAACACTGCGCACCGTTGCAGTATTGTATTTACTTGTATTAAATATATAAGAAGCTAACTGAGACTTGTTATAGCACTTTCATTGCTCTTCTGTTGTTTTTGATTGCTTCCATTATCCTCATTTGTAAGTCGCTTTGGATAAAAGCGTCTGCTAAATGACTAAATGTAATAAGAGTAATGATGGGATATACAGTAATTACGGTATTTTTGTGGTTAAGCAATAGTGTTTGTGCATTTATACTAAATGTATTTAAACAATATAGTTAAATTTTTTTACCATGGTATTGAGGTGCTATATGTGTGGTTTTAACTGTGGCTTTCATGATCTAAACATATGCCACTGTGAAAGACTATTGATTAATTTGAAAAAAAAAAAAACTCAAACAATCAGAATAATTAATTTTCACCATATATTTTATTGCTTGTTAAAATTTTTACAGATTTTACTTTTTATATATATATATATATATATATAATGAACATAAATTTACATCTGCATCTTAACTCAAGCTTTCTAAGAGAGGGAGAGAATTTTAACAATCCTTTATTACAAATATAATTCACCACACAATTAAATTACAATATTCATTTATAAAGAAAGCAAACCCAACTCACAAATGTGTAAAAGCCAAATTGCCTTTGGAAACAGGGCACAAAGCCTCATTATAACACCAAATTTCCTCAAAAGAAGCAAGATCATCCTTGTTTATAATATTTAAAATCTATCAGTATTCTTGCTTACACCATGTTTGAAAACAGTGTAACCACATTCTGCTTCAAAGATTTTGTCTTTCTACTTGCATAGATAGCCAGTTTTGCTTGGCCTAAAACAATATTCAGCAATTGACAAATCCTTTTTTTCATTACATACTTAAAACCAATAATAAATAACACCATAGAAAAAGATTCTTTACAAATCTTAAAAATGCTACTTAAAAACAAAAATAAAGGTCCCAATCACAATTCACAAATGTATGAAAGACGGTTATGTTTAAAAACATAAAATCGATCAAGTCTTGTCAGAGAAATAACATTGTCACAAATCTGAGTCCAAGTATATTGTCTTTGTTTCTTGTGAAAATGTCTCCAAAAGTCGTCTGTCTTTACAAGCTGGATTATCAAATGACGAGATCGTAAATGGGGTTCAAGGTGATTCCTGTCCAAATTTGACACCGTACAATTAAATCACCAACCAAGAATAAATGTTCCTCCCCACAGCATTTCTGCTAAACCGAGCACAATATATTCAGAAAAATAATTCTTTCTACTGCTGAAGTTGGAATATATCCACACAAATAAAAACAAAAACAAATAGTTAAAAAGTGGCTCTTACTTTTAAAAGTCTACCTTTAACTATTTCCTCAACCTGATGAGAATGTGGACTAAGAGTTTTAGCGAAAAGTGAGGTAAGTGATGTATTGTAGCTCAAAACTGAGACCCCCTCCCACTCCCCTGCCCAATCAGCAGCATTCTTTAAATCTTAGGCTTTGATTGTTCCTAATAAACTATTTAACTGCACTCGCAAGTAAATATTAAATTATGTTGTGGTATAATTAAATATTCTAAATAAACTTAAAATTATATACATTTATTTTGTCCTTGCATTCTTTCTTGTAACTCCTCCCTCTCAGTCACAGCTGACTGAAAGGCTCATTATGCAGCTCATTATGCAGGCCTTTGCCTTCTCAGGTGTAAATCACAATGATATTCATGATAGTTGACGCCTACTCGCATATGACTTTTACCAACAAAATGTGTCTTAGAAAATTTAGATCAATATATTGTTTTCTGTAAGTAAGTAAGCAAACAAGATGATTTTCACATAATTTAGAAAGAAAAATTCTAGGCTACAAGCTCCAGTTCTCAAAAGTCCCGGGAACCAATATTCTGTATGTGTTATATTGCCTTATTAAAGTGATTTAACATTTTTAGTTTTTCACTAACCATGCATAACATTTTTTTCCTCAAAAACACAATCATGTACATACATGCTGCTCACGTGTTATTATAGCCCAGTTTGTGCTGATTTCAGTGAGATTAGACTTTAGCCATTTTAGATTTTATAAGAAACTGAAAAAAAAGCACAAATGTCAGGACATGACAAAACTTCTACAGGCCCCAAAAATACCCTTAGACCTCAGGGTTAATCGATATACCTCTTTGTTGGTAAACAACCCCTCCGACATAAAATACCTAGTTTTAAACAAACTGCTTAATGTCAGGAAAGTACTAATCAATACGCAACCCACTCTTATTTTTCATGGCTCTGAGAAAAGAGCTTAATGTCATCCACTTACATTTACATTTAGCTGACGCTTTTATCCAAAGCGACTTACAATTGCTATATATGTCAGAGGTCGCACGCCTCTGGAGCAACTAGGGGTTAAGTGTCTTGCTCAAGGACACATTGGTGTCTCACAGTGGATTCGAACCTGGGTCTCTCACACCAAAGGCATGTGACTTATCCACTGCGCCAACACCACCCCACTTCACAACTTCAGCTAGAAAAGTCGCTCTGAAATAAACTGACGCTGGAATCGGAAGACTCGCTGCCACTTTCCATTCCATTCTCACCATAAACATCGTCTACATCTACACCTACTTAGCCTTAACGGCTTGAAAATCACCAGATTTTTAATTTTAGATTGAACTTTAAATGCTATTTGTCCTGTCTTCATTTCAATGCCATCACAAAACAAATCGGGTGGCAGAATGTTGACCGCACTATCGCTTTGTTTCTTGCCCATCTTAATAACGGACTTACGAGACTGAACATTCAAGGTTTCAGCACTAGCCGATGTATTTACCTCATCCACATTTTTGGGATCAGTTAGCTGAATCACCTTCATTGTGCTCTCACTTTCAGACAAATTCACAATAGTGCTCTTATTTCACTGCACCTGTCTTTGCCACAGGCGGGACAGCATTAGACAGACAAGCCTTAACAGGCTCGCCAGCATTAACATCATTCAAGTTTTTTCTTTAGTTTTACCAGGGCAAGCGCGAACCAAGTGGCCAACCTCCCCGCAATTAAAACATTTCATTTTGTCCATTGTAGCATGGATAAAATAGTCAAAATCATCAACTTTCAGCTGCAGTGATAGGTCGAGCTCCTCATCATCTTTTAAAATCATGTAAACAAAATGTCTAAAAGACACCACATTTTAAAATAGGCAAAACTTTCTCACTAATGTTTCATCACTTGTGAAAGGCGGAACATTGGACAGCAGCACTTTTTTGGACGGCATGGAAAATGGACTGGAGTGAAAAGATTGTCAACAACAATTCCAGTTTCAACTTACTCATTTGATTTTTCAACAGAGTTGAACTGTAGCACTGTTCATTTTAGAGGCTGACATGATATTCTCATGTCCCACAACTTCTCCTACAGCTAGACAACAGTCTTCCATGCTCACCGTGGCCGGTGAGAAAGTGAGTAATATCGCAGCCTGCACTGCAAACTGCTGAAGATACGCATCATGAAATTCAGGCAACACAAAACCGTTTCATGATTTGAAACAATATCAGTCAATTAGAACATGCAGATACTAAGAAATTCATTATTCTATTAAGATGTTAAATTTGTTCAAGGAAAAATGACTTGAAAATTGTACAGAATTCAAAAACGTGAAGTGTTTGTCATGTTTTGACCATAAAGAATTGTTTAGTTTGTTGGGGTTTTCCCTCTTTCCTCACTTTCTTTCACTTTTAAATGGCTTCTAAATGCCTGTGCAAATTTTACTTCCACTTTTCACAAATATTACATTAACATTTAGTCATTTAGCAGATGCTTTTATCCAAAGCGACTTACAAATGAGGACATTGGAAGCAATCAAAAACCGCAAAAGAGCAATGGAATAGAAGTGCTATAACAAGTCTCAGTTAGCTTAAACACAGTACATGTAGCATGGGCTTTTAAATAATATAAAAAATAAGAAAACCGGTAGAATAGAAAAAGTATAGAGCATTTTTCTTTTTTTATAATAAATAAAAAGAAAATATATAGAATACAAAAAGATTAGAAAGGTTAGTTAGTTTTATTAAAAAAAATGTAAGAATAGAATTAGAATAGTGAGTGTTAAAGTTATAGGGTCAAATAAAGATGGAAGAGATGTGTTTTAAGCTGATTCTTGAAGATGGCTAAGGACTCAGCTGCTCGAATTGAGTTGGGCAGGTCATTCCACCAGGAGGGAACATTTAATTTAAAAGTCTGTAAAAGTGACTTTGTGCTTTTTTGGGATGGCACAATCAAGTGACGTTCACTTGCAGAACACAAGCTTCTAGAGGGCACAATAGCCTGAAAGTTTGTAATAAAGTTTAAATAAAGTAAAATATTACCAAAAAGGCACTTTTGCATTTTGTTTTGAAAGTAAATTTTTCACCATCGTTTTATCGGTTTCACTTAACTTGTCTTGTCGGTCAGCTCGATTCACTCTCCTCACGATATAAATTAAATCTGACTCCTGCTGCTGATGATATGTGATGTGGCTGTTGTTCGGCATGCTGCATTAAGCAACTGCGTTGAGTTTTTAATTGTAGTGTCTGTTCTCCAACCGAACTAAATTACTTTTATTACAATAAAGAATAAAAAAAGACTGTGGGGTGGTGCTGCGGTGGCATGTTCCATATCTGGTGTTGCGGATTAACACTGTCAACAATGACTATCGCAACAAGCCTACTTTAAACTCAAAAGGAATAAAGATTTGAAATGTATCTTGATAATTATTGATATCAACTTAAAATGTGAAATTTTATCATGATCATTTTTTTGGCTATATCGCCCAGCCCTATAGCAAGTTAAAGAGAATTCTGCTGAGTTTACTGTGTAATACCGTATGCTTTGTGGTCAGTTTCTCCCTCCAGATAAGAATTAAACCCTAATGTTTACCCAAAAGACTCTTGAGTTTTAGCTGACCCAGTGTTAGCATTCATCTCTTGAGTTATTAATATATTTGACATTGCTGAAGAGTATATGATTAATATTACACACCAGTGGCCAAGTCAATCAACTGCTGTAAGTGGCCGCACAGGATTATCATATAATACCAGATCATATGCTGTTGCTGATACTCTGCTTCTCACTAAAGCTGTGGAAGACAATGTTGGCTAGTGAAGTATCATTATTAGACTGGCCAACATTATCGGCTGCTTTCAGCAGCTTCTCATTATAACCTGTTAAACTTAAATTACTTTTCTAATGTTTTCTGGCACCGAAACCGGATATGGGCAGAGTCTCCAGAGCTGCAAAGAATAAAGTCAAACTGCCATGGTCTACATGAATCTCTCACATGTTATTCGCATGCTTTTGGACACATAGGAAAAAAATAAAAATCACTCCATAAAAACCAAGTGCCATTTACTTTCCAGGGAGGATAATTATATATATTTATATAATTATTTATTTATTTATTTATTTATTTAATAGTTAAACCAATTAGATATAATTCCTGAAGTTCTTCAAGGTTCTTTAGATTATTAATTCACAAGAACTGAAAAACAAAAGGTCTTTTAAAAATTATTCACTGAATGTTTGGAGAACCCAAAATGGTTATTTTGTGGCATCAGTGTGAAAACGCACTTTTGGAAACTTTGTTTTTAAGAGTGTCCGTCTGGTTACTCTGCTAGGACACTTGTATGAACTTGAGACTTCATACATTGACTTAAAATGACCTTGACACCATTTGGTTGAGAGTAATTACAAAAATGGGTCAGAGAAGAAGAATTCATTCTGAGAAAAATTCTTGGGTCATTTGTTTGCAGTTTCCACATGGCTCTATTTAGTATTCAGTGGAATGTGATTCATTATGTCTGGCTTAAATGTCCAAATACCTTTTTTTTGGGGGGGGGGGGGGGGGGGTCACTGTGTGTTTAATAATAAACAGAAACAGTATGTCCAGTTTCATATTGCAGAATCAGCATGGGTTAATTGCAGATAATTGTGGTTTGTGATAAATGAGACCCGCAAAGTGCTGTGATAGTCCTTGAAAAGAATGTTCTCAAGGAAAGGGCACAGGGTCATGGGGCTACACTTGACCTGCTTAGCAGATTGGAGACATTTCTGAAAATCTATCTGGTCTTGAATTTATGGTGGATGGCTTGGTAATAGCTGTAATGTGTAAACTGTGGGGTAAAAACTGGCAGCTGTGTGTGTGTGTGTGTATCTGTGTATACATACACACATCTTCTGCATAACACAGTCAGTCAAAGTGTTTATTATGTTTGAAATATGGATATCTATCTTAGAAAAATGCATGGATTCGCTACTGGAGGACTTTATTCACCCCCTGGAGCCGTGTGAGGGACATTTTATTATGGATGCAGGTACTTTATTTCATGTCTTCTGAACTGTTGACATCCAAGTCTGGCTTACCCCCATTGAAAGGCTTTCAGGGCTCCAACTGGATTCCTCTGAAAGAAGAAAATCACATACACATAAAGTCGTGGCCAAAAGTTTTTGCAGTGGCAAATTTTGTGTTTTGCAAAGTTTGCTTCTTCAGTATTTGTAGATTTTTCCACATGTTTCTATGTTATACTGGAAATCAATGATGTTTTCTGCTTGTCCACTCGCCTTTCGAGGACTGACCACAGGTTCTTTATGGGATTGAGATACAGAGAGTTGCCTGGCCACGGATCCAAAATTTCAATGTAATGATCTTCCATCCACTGGATTATGCACAGATAATCACCAAACTGCTCAGATCGTTGGAAGATGTCGCTCTTGCAGGACGTTTTAATGCCATTCTTTATTCATGGCAGAATTATGAGAGCGCCCTCTCCCTTGGATTAAAAGCAACCCCACACATGGATGACAGGATGCTTCATTGTTGGCTCAACACAGGACTCATGGTAGCATTCACATTCTTCTCCAAACAATGAATTTTCCAGATGTCCCAAAAAGGTTGGAAGGGAGATTCCAGAGAAAATAACTTTGCACCAGTCTTCTGCTGTCCAATCCTTGTACTTCCTGCTGAATTTCAGTTTGTCCTTGAAGTTTTTCTTGGAAAGAAGTGGCTTCTTTGCTGCTCTTCTTGACACCAGGCCGTTGTCCAAAAGTCTTGTCCTCTCTGTGCATGCAGATGCTCTCACACCAACCTTCTGCTATTCCTGAGCAAGCTCTGCACTGCTGGAGACACGACTCAGGAGCTGACTTCTCAGGAGGAGATGGTCCTGACGCTTGCTGGACACTCGCTGGACACTCTGGGACGTCCTGATTACTTCTTCACTGCAGTCGTACTTCTCTCTCCTTGAAGTTCTTGATGATCCAGTAAATGGTTCTTTCAGGTGCAATATTCTTTGTAGCAATTTTCTTACATGTGAGGCCATTTTGATGCAAAGTGATGATGGCTGCACGTGTTTCTTTGGAGGTAACTATTGCTAACAAGAACACAATGATTGGAAGAGCTTCTTCCCTCCTTTTATAACAATCAGTCTGCTCTTACAATATAATTAGTATGATAGAGATTTCACCTGACCAGTACTTTCACACTTTCACATGTGCTGCTCATTTGTCAGTTAAATTAAGTCATTTTGTCAGGACCAAAAAACAGTGTATTAGTAGTAGTAGTGTTGTATTTATTTGTTTTTGGCATAACATTTTTATTTTTTTATAAGTTTTTATTTAAATTTTAGTTTAGTTACTTTAGTACATCAAGTTAAACCTAATGAAATTGAGAAATGTTGCCTTGGAGACTATATGAAATAGAAATTAATAATAAAATATATAAAAAATATATATATATATTTTAGTGAACAATTATTTCTCGTAGTAATGGAAATGTTTTTTTTTTTCTTAGTTCATCTCTTATTTTTTATTATAGCAGCCCCATTAAATTTATTTATTTCTTTACATTTATAGGCAGACTAAACAGCAAAAAAGTGAAGTCTCCTCCCATAGTGCGGGAGCATCTCATTATAATGCAGCCCTTCTTGCAGTGCTCCGCTGCCTGTAATTTTCCGTAGTCCCTGGCCCTTGAGTGAAGTGTGTGTGTGTGTGTGTGTGTGCATGCGTCCCTGTTCTTCTCCTATATCATGAGTGTTGCGCTGAACGGATTTTCACAAGGCTGAAAGACTGTGGAGTATCATGTCTATACTACACCTGAAGACAAGAATGGTAGATAACTGGATCAGCTAACGATCTTATTTAATCATTAACTGATTCATGAAATGAAACTAACATGTCTATTTGAAGGTTTCTGCTTGTTTTGTTTTGATCTACCTGTAGTATTATTGGTATAGTTAATGTGTAACTTGATTTGCTTTAAAAAGAGAAAGAAAGCTGATTGAAATCATTAAGTAATTGCTAATTTAGCTGTACACAACATTGACAGTGTGACACTATCAAATAATGAGACAGCTTTTGTTCTTTTATGTTTGGATTTGACATGGAACACAAGTTTTTGGATTTTGGAGCTTTGGTGCATTGTTTACTGACATTGGCCCATCTATATGGGTTATTTTAAGTTGTAAACATCATAAGATCTGAAGATATTTGTAAAATGGTATGTTTTTATCTAGAATAATGTGTTTAAATGTTTTATGTTTTAAATTAACTCTACATGACATTTTTTGAAAATGGTATAAAAGCTGTTTGGATAAAACAAAATAGGTTTTGTTTAATTTTTCTTAATTTCTGGACATTCTTATTTGTCACTAACCAGTTTTTCTGGTAAAATGTTTGATTCAGGGTTTTACCCGACAAATTTGTTGCTTTTTTTCACACAGATGATTAACCTATTTACTGAAACTCAAATCGCACCCAAATATGCCTTTGTGTTTGTGCGGGAATAGTCTATCACTGGATTATACTGCTTAAAATGAGCTGAACTGATTCATTATTTTATTTATAAACCGTTGCATGTACTTTTGGTGGTTAAATAGGACAGTGATAGTATAAGATGTAAATACAGTGGAAACGAGTGTTTATATACCATGGTACATATATAGTTGCTTAATAATATCCATATAGGCATAAGGTATTTGTCATATGGGCATAAGTTGTTTCAGTCCAAAAAACACAATATTACCATACACCATACCATTTATCCAATGATTTTCAATTAAGTGTTTCGGAATTCTCCACTACTTAGTTCCAAAAATGGAAATTTGCTGACAATTTACTTTCCCTCAGACCATCCAAGATGTAGGCTATATGAGTTTGTTTCTTCATGGGAACAGGTTTAGAGAAATGTAGCATTATATCACTTGCTCACCTTGATGGATCCTCTGCAGAAAGAAAGCAATATTTTGGCTAGAGGACTCTGGAAAGCTGGAAGCAGTGGTTTTAAGTTAAAAACGTCTCCAAAATGGATTTGTTTCTTACAAACGTACAGCTGTTCACTTCTTTTTTTAATGTTAATTGATGGGCTGAAGTCGTGTGGATTATTGAAATCTTTTTATCAGCTGTTTGGACTTTCATTCTGATGGCACCCATTCACTGCAGAGGATCCATTGGTTTCTTTACATTTCTTTAAATCTGTACACATGAAATTAACTCCTACATCTTGGATCGCCTGAAGGTGAGTACATTTTCAGCAGATATTCATTTTAGGGTGAACTGTTGCTTTAAGATTTGCTGTTCTAGAGATAATTGTTGAATCAACAAGAAATTTATCTTGTATTCTGCTTTTATTGTATTTTGTTTGTTTGTTTTCCCCAGCAGGTACTTCACTGTGAGGGTGTGAATAATAAAAGCTACATATGTGAGACGGGACACTGTTGTGGAGAGTCCCAGTGCTGTAGCTACTACTATGAACTCTGGTGTAAGTGCATCATTGGGTTTAATATCAAGTTCACAACGTTTGATAGGAATTCATGAAGGCTCGGTCACATTTACCTTAGAATCGTGGCAAAGGAGGCTCCGTGTGATACAGGAATGATGATGAAATTAAACTTGACATTTCTTCAGTATCAGGTTAATTTCCTGATTGTGCTGAATGTCATTGAGATGGCTTTATTTTGGCTATGGAATTTTGCTGTGCAGGAATAAATGAGACCAAGCCTTAAGAGGCTCAGAAGAACTAAACAAAATATATACTGAAATGAGGGGAAAAGCTTAAGATGCTTGACCTTCTGCAAGCTGTGGAGTAAAAATGATCTGTATTTGTGCATTAGCTGTGGTTTTAGTCTAAGAGGAATTAGTCAGGTTGTAGCTGTATGGTGTATAAAGGCATATTTTAAATACTTTGTCGATTTGTGTGCAGGATTTTCTCCATGTGGTTTATTTTTCTTCAGGGTTCTGGCTGGTGTGGGCCATTATCTTCATCCTGAGCTGCTGTTGTGTCGGTCATCATCGTCGCACCAAACACAGACTGCAGCAACAACAACGACAGCGCGAGATCAACCTCATTGCCTACAGAGAGGTTCACAACTACCCCTCACTGCCCTCCTACTTCAGTAATGTCATCCTTCTTATTTAAAGTTTTTCATTTCTGGAAAATAAGGGAATTTAAAACCTATGGCAATAATAATAAAATAAAACCGACTTAATTTCAAAATAGTTAGGAAAATCATCAGCATGCTTTTTATATTTATATAGAATGAACATTTCACTTGCTAGATAAGATTTATATTTAGAGTAGCAATCAAATGGTTTGTAAAAATTGGGGTTGTCAGTAAAAACATTTTAAAAAATTAAATATGTGACTTAATTGAATTAATCACATATGTTCTCAGTTAATATGACTTAATATTAACAGTTAATATTAGTATATCTCGGTGTAATTTTTAATGTCTCTTTCAACCGGACTAACAACATGTCCTGTAAATATAGCAACTTAGTATGTGTTCGGATTGAGTGTGAAAGGTTTTCTCAGATGGTCTTGACCTGGTTGTGCTGAAAGATGAGAAGATTCACATACACCTCACTTCATATCTCCTACTCTAGATGCAGAAAATTATATTAAAATTGTATATACACTTCTGTTCAAAGGTTCGGGATTAGTAAGGTAAAGTATTAGTATTAATAAAGTCTCTTCTGCTCACTGTTGCTGCATTTATTTGGTCATAATACAAGAAAAACATTGCAATACGTTTTTTTTTTCATTTTCTAACAAATTTAAAACGAGTTTTCTGTTTTCTTTTTCTTTTTTTAAATGTAATTTATTCCTGTGATGCAAAGCTGAATTTCTGATTTTTCTCATTTGCTGCTTCAAGATAATTTTTTTATTATTATTATCAGTGTTGAAAACAGTGCTGCTGCTTCATATTTCTGTGGAAACCATAGGATCATTTGATGAATAGAACATTCAAAAGTGCAGCATTTGTTTAAAATAGAAGTCTTGTGCAACACATCTTTACTTTTTGTGTCCTTGCTGAATAAAATAATTAATTTCCTTTTTTTTTTTTGTGAATAAATTTTTTTTTCCTAACCATAAACTTCTAAACAGAAGTGTAGATCAGAAAAAAAAAAAACCTTGGATAAATAGAATTACAAGATTTTTGTACAATGTCTGTATTTTTTGTTTTGTTTAGTATTGTACTTTTCCAAATTTGAGGCATCCCACAATTCTCTGAGAACCACTGCAACTTAGACAAATGCATCTAGTAGATTAATAAATAGACATATTTCAGTGAGAGTACAGTCTTGGCCAAAGGTTTTGAGAATTACATAAATATTTTCAAAAAGTTTGCTGCTAAACTGCTTTTAGATCTTTGTTTCAGTTGTTTCTGTAATGTCCTGAAATATAATTACAAGCACTTCATATGTTTCAAAGGCTTTTATCGACAATTACATGACATTTATGCAAAGAGTCAGTATTTGCAGTGTTGGCCCTTCTTTTACAGGACCTCTGCAATTTGACTGGGCATGCTCTCAATCAACTTCTGGGCCAAATCCTGACTGATAGCAACCCATTCTTTCATAGTCACTTCTTGGAGTTTGTCAGAATTAGTGGGTTTTTGTTTGTCCACCCGCCCCTTGAGGATTGACCACAAGTTCTCAATGGGATTAAGATCTGGGGAGTTTCCAGGCCATGGACCCAAAATTTCAACATTCTGGTCCCCAAGCCACTTAGTTATCGCTTTTGCCTTATGGCACGGTGCTCCATCGTGCTGGAAAATGCATTGTTCTTCACCAAACTGTTGTTGGATTGTTGGAAGAAGTTGCTGTTGGAGGGTGTTTTGGTACCATTCTTTATTCATGGCTGTGTTTTTGGGCAGAATTGTGAGTGAGCCCACTCCCTTGGATGAGAAGCAACCCCACACATGAATGGTGTCAGGATGCTTTACTGTTGGCATGACACAGGACTGATGGTAGCGCTCACCTTTTCTTCTCCGGACAAGCCTTTTTCCAGATGCCCCAAACAATCGGAAAGGGGCTTCATCTGAGAATATGACTTTGCCCCAGTCCTCAGCAGTCCATTCACTATACTTTCTGCAGAAGATCAATCTGTCCCTGATGTTTTTTTTTTGGAGAGAAGTGGCTTCTTTGCTGCCCTTCTTGACACCAGGCCATCTTCCAAAAGTCTTGGCCTCACTGTGCGTGCAGATGCGCTCACACCTGCCTGCTGCCATTCCTGAGCAAGCTCTGCACTGATGGCACTCCGATCCCGCAGCGGAATCCTCTTTAGGAGACGATCCTGGCACTTGCTGGACTTAATTACTGCCAGCTTGAATGGCAGTTTTGGGACGTGACCTAAAGATAACAATGAGTTAATAATATTGAGAAGCAGTTCTTCTGCTTCAGGTAACAACACTTTCAGTAATTTAGTGGGTACAGGATCTAATAAACATGTTGTTGGTTTGGATGCAGTAATAAGTTTATTTAGCTCTTCCTGTTTTATAGTTTTAAAGCGCAGAAGTTTCTCTTTGGATGTGATGAAAGAAGCTGAAGTATTTGACGCTGTAGAATCTGAATTTGTTATTGAATTTGTGATCTATTTTATAAGTGAAGAAATTCATAAAGTCATTACTATTTAACTGTGAGGGATTATTTGGTTATTTTCTATGAGTTTGTGGATATGCTCAGCCCTGGCAGCTTTTAGAGTCGGTCTATAGTTGTACAGCCATAGTTGTAATCTAATCTAACCTAATCCAGACAGTTTAAAACTAAAGAACTGCAGGTCATCAGTTATTTTCCTTAACATATTACTGCTTTTTATTATTTAATCTTGATATACTGTCATAAAAAAATGCTTGCTTACAATAGTTTTCAGTAACTGAAACTGAAGTGTACACTGTTCTAAACCTATTTGAAGACGCATTACCTTCCCTATTGAAAATATATTGAGCTTCACTCATTACTGTGGCTGTTAAATACCGTAACTGCATTTTCTTGGTTTCATGTTATTGTTGTTTTTTTTTTCTTTTTGTTTTTTTTTATAAGGTGGTTCTGAGAATGGTCGACCATCTGATCAGAGACCATTGTAGATCTTTACTGTTCTGTACTGATCTGTGACCACTAGTCCACAGTGAACATAAGCCATGTGATGTTGTAAGAGTGGATTTTGGTCTGGTGGTTTTCACCGTTCACCTTGTAACTAAGTGGGTTTATGATGTTATGAATATCGCATACCTTCAGAATGAAACTGCAGTTACCCATATTTTTTCAAATATTTTAAATGAATCCTTATTAAATTATATTTATCAGTCTTCAGCCAGAAGCTGAAAGCATCAAATCGTGTTAATTACATATTTTAAAAATACAAGAATTATACAGTTTGTATCTCATAATTATTGGTACAGTCACCCGACCTTACAGCTATGATGAAATGTGCATTCAGTCTTCGTCATTTAGGTTAACATTTAGCCAAAACCAGAGAGAGAGCAGATATGTAGCAAATGTCCTTTTTGACAAATTGTCAAAACTGAACATTTTGTGATGAGGTGCTATATATTGTCTTGTTAAAGTTATATTTCACTTTTTAATGGAAATCTTAAAGGGTTAGTTCACCCAAATATGAATGAAATTCTTTTATTTATTACTCACTCTCATGTCGTTTCAAACCCGTAAGACCTTCATTCATCACCGGAACATGAATTAAGAAATTTTCGATGGAATCTGGAGCTGTCTGACCCTGCATAGACAGCAACGCAACTAAAATGTTCCCAAGTCCAGAAACTTAGCAAGGAGATCTGTGAAATAATTCATGTGACATCAGTGGTTCAGCCGCAATTATACAAAGCTATGAGAATACTTTTTGTGTGCAAAAGTTTCTCCTCTGCATCACCCTGGTGCTATTTTGTAGAATATCACCGCTGATATCTGTCACGCTGATATGCTGTTTCCGTTCAGATCAAATCACAACAATGTAGGAAACAGTTCTGGCTTGATCTCCTTGCTACGTTTCTGGATTTGGGAACATTTTAGTTGCGTTGCTGTTTATGCAGGGTCGGACAGTGCTCAGGAAAAAATAATTGACGAATAGAAGTTTATGTCATTTTGACCTTTTATCTCATAAATGTCATAATTTATGTCATTATGATTTACCAAAGCATGTTTATTATTATTTTGGCAGAAATGGACTTCCATAAGAAAGTTCTACAACTTTGGAACAATATGAGAGTATCCCTTTAAAATTTGTACAAATGTAGTTCTTAACCCTAAATCAGGCAACGTGACCCACGAGTCACATAGTTTTTATTGTCTTTTTTGGGGCATAAGAACAATTTTTTTATTAAATCCTTTTATCATCTATCAATGCCTGGTCTGTCTCAAGTATGCTGGTCACATGATATGCTTCAAGTTTTCAGTGGTATATTAGTCAGCCTGATCTAAATCCAACATGGCTGCCAGTGGTGGAGATCATTCAGATTTTAATGTAGTTAATTATATATTAAACTTACTTTTCTTTTGGAAAAAAAATTATATTACTGCTAAAATTAATTCTGAACATTGTCTTAGGTTGCTGAAGAAAAAAAATCAGTCATATGTTGTTTATGTTGTTATTTAGCACGTTTTGAAATGTATGTGACTCCTGAGTCACGTTGCCTGTTTAGGGTATAAAAAAGAGAGTATTGAGAATATAGGTAACATTACACTAAATTTAAATAGTTGTAATTTAAGAATGTTTTGGAATATAGACATAAGTTTGGTCTTGTTTAAAAAAAGAAAAGAAAAGTAACTTCAAAAAATGATTACATTTACTGTAAATCAAATGTACTCTAAATATTTTATATAAAATATATATTTTACAAAATATTTTTTACTCTAAAATTACTATCAAATCAAAGTCATATGTCTAACCAATTTGTGTTCTAAATTTTAATTTGATATCACAAAATGTAACTTCCCATGAGATTTTAGGCGTTGTACCAAAAAATAGCCACTGGGTGTTTTTTTTATGCATTCTCCTGTATCCAATTTATACATTTCAGTCTCAATATCAAAAAAACTGTTGGCAGATGGGATCGTAAGTATCGAAATTGATACTTCAATTTCTTGAAAAAATTCCACTTTTGCCATAATCTGCTAAATTTCTTCTTTAAAAAGAGACCAACCTTAGGTTTATATTCCAAAGTGTTCATAAATTACAGCAATTTAAGTTTGGATAGTGCACTTTAATGCCTATTTTAAAAAATGGGGGGTAACAGAGTACCATTTTTATGGTAAAGCAAGGTCCGATTTCAAAATGGTTTTCACAGTCTGAATCTTAAGTTCGTAAGCTTTTGAATGATATATATATTGTCAACATTACATCAGGTAAAGTATAGGATATAATTGTTTTAAGCATGCAGTAGCAAGTAGGCCAGTAACAGTTAACAGATTAATGACTTGGTCCTTTTTTTATACCCTAATCAGGCAACGTGACCTGGGAGTCACAACTCATAAAATCCAAAATATATCAAATATTTCACAAATTCTTTTGGATATGTTTTACATAAGCTCAGATGATGTAAAAAATGGCATGAAAATATTTTTTGCTTTATCATTTTCCACTCTTGCCTGTTTAAGGGTTAAACCAAAAACGAAGTCTGAATTTTGAATGCATCAAATTCTCCTGGGTATTCTCTACATTTTCTCTCCATTCTTTCTCTTTCAGGATTCCTACCCAACAATCTCCTTCCAGACTATGAGGAGGTAGTGCATCGGCCCGCTACGCCACCTCCTCCATACAGTGCCTTAAATGCCGACCCTCCGGCCTACACCAGCCCTTTAACCACTGACCAGCAGGATGTGCAATGCGTACCCAGACAGACCACTCCATTGCCCCCTGCATCTGACATGCTCTGCTCCAGACCCAGCATGGAGAACATCCATACCTCTAATGAGTACCACCAGAAAGAAGACTGCAAGGGCGAGATCGAGTTAGAGGGGGGCAGATCCGCACAGAGCACTCTGCCTTTAGAGCAGCCTCCCAGCATGGACAAACAGAATGAGTGCAGAAAGGAGCTGCTCAGGAATGAGGCAATGCCTGAACAGAAAGAGAGGATTCTGGGAAGGCACCGCAAATTTACAGGGGACTCTGGGATTGAAGTATGTGTTTGTGGGCAAGGCTTGGAGAGCCCTGAGCCCAAAGAATTTGAGGGGCTTTTGAGTGAGGAGGACTCCGAAGATTTCTGCGATGAATGTGGCCTTCATTCCTACGGAGAGGAACATCAGGGACTTCTGTCCCCAGAAAACAGAGTGGAGCGTGGAGCATCTCCTGTGCCTCAATATCAACCTCATCCTGTCTGCCTCTGTTTGCATACGATTAATGAACAAGAGAGTCCACAACATAGCAACATAGAATCATAAAGCTAAATGAATGACATTACTGAAAAAAAACAAAGTTTGAGATGGCGAAAGAAAAAGTGACAGGAAACAATCGGATGCTCTCCACATTGTTGTTTTATGTACAAAGCATGTTTTATGCGGTTAAAAAGCCCAAAAGTGCAAAGGATGGGCTCTACCTGCCTCACTAGACAATACATGTGGTCCTGTAATGGTGTGTTCCAGTACTCCTGGGAGATTTGTATTTACATCGTAGTTGTCATCGTAATTATGATATCAGATGCGTTCAAATCACTGTGGTTGGAGAAAGATGTAAAATAATCAGTAAAGAATGTACACATGATGTGTTTTTGCATTTATGGTGTGCCTCTATTATGCCATTTTTATGGTTCCTAATAATGTTATGGGAGTCTCCTATAATAGGAGTACATGCATGCAAGGTCAAAAAACACTTTAGTTTTCTCAATATGCATTTAATAACACCTCATTTTCTAGCAATTCATCCGAAGCAGATTCAGTCTCTTTAAACCCCTCCTTTCCGTGAGCCTACTCTGTTGTGATTGGTCTATGGCGTTCAGCTCGTGTCGCAAACGATACGCCTATTTCAATGGTTCTGTATTTTGAACGCTCTTTAGAAAATATAAACATCTGTTATTTATCATACTTACTGGTTGTGATTCAGTGGAGCAGCTGGTCCAAATAAACAGGATACTGATCCATCTTTCAACATAAACCAACATGCGTTGAACTTCCCGAGATTAGAGGATCAGTCGTCAGTAGAATGACGTGTTTGTGGGTGGGGTCAAGTTGTTCGCGGCCAGCTAACGTAGAACATAGGTTTGCATTGTGCAAATGTGTTATGACGTGTAGCAGTCACGGAAGTGGGATTCAAATTACTAACAACTCGTTTCAGAGTCAATTGCTTATTTTGGGAGACAATAATTTTCAGCTTTACAACTTTGCAGATCATTTACATTCACATACAGCTACATTACACACTGCATGAAAGGCAATATTGGAAATGGCATAATAGGGGCACTTTAATATTTTTCTTTAATTTATTCCAAGGTGCTGTAAATTGAATCAGGTTCTGTTGTAATTGTACAATACTTTTGTACATGCAACATAGCTAGTTTTATTGTAAAAAAAAAAAAAACAAGGAAGATTAAAACTAATTTACTATCAATGTCTATAACTCAGAAACTCCAGTATCCATAGTTTGCTTCTTTGTAATTACAATTTTGTAGTGGCAATCATTTGTGTTCAACTAGTAAATACAATCTTTCAGACATGACGCCCCACAAGACATCCACATTTACTCCACATTTACTTATTGTGGGTGAAGTCATTTCAACTGCAATCCATGTGAACATGAGATTTCGCTGGTGTTCAAGTTGGTAATATGAATTTGTTGCATTCACCAACAGAAAGCTGCTTGGTTTGAAATCGACCTCTGTGTGAGCAGTGCTTCATGCATCGCTACATTATTGAGGATGGCTCTTTTTTACCTTTGAAATCTTGCTGAAATTTAACAATGTGACCAGACTATAACTGTGCAGTCTTCGGACTGAGATTCTAAATGTAAACACTGATGTGTTGAATGAGTGTCTCAGGACCATCAGAGAGCAATCTAAAAACTGACTGAACACCAAAAAAAAAAGACCATGTGCTTTTAATTTCCATGACTTTCCCTAATGTAATGGGACAAATCTTACTGCTGTGTATAAGGTTATTGTTTTGCACAATCACACTCTTCTGAATGAATCATATTCATGATAATTTCAAATACAAAGTATTTGTTTGTTTATATTGTCTTTTTTTTGGCTGCTGTATGCTTTGATGAATTAAGTTTATACTGTAAGTGCTGCTTTATTGCTACTAACCATCTGATTTGGTTACATGCAAACACTACAAAGTGTATATTCCTTTGAACCTGTAGGAATAAAAGCCTTGCCAAAAGGAGTTGTCTTTAGTACCTGAGCATGGCTTAAAGTCAGTTTAGGTGCTTAACCATTGATATTGGCTCTCAAGTAAACAGAAACATTTTTATGTTTTTAAAATTATATACACATAACTATGTGTAAAGCATATATTGTTGAACTTGATGATAAATAACACATATGGGTACAGATTTGATTAAGCTTTATAGTGGTAATGTGATTTTCAAGTGCCTTTTATATAATTTTTGCATTGTGACCACTCTAAATACAGTTTAACATGCCAGTTGTTCAGCATCATCTTGAACATTAGCCTCATACAATATATAGTTTTATACAAAAGCTTTGCTTTTGATTTTCAGGTCATATGCTTTTCAAATTGCTTTGATTTTTGTTTCATATGCAAACTAATGAGCCATACATATGTACTTAATAAAATGGTTTATTTTTGTATTTCTGCATCAAAGTCTTACATTTCAATAATCTATGTAATGATATGAGTTGTGGCGCAGATCATATTTATCTTGTGTTATGCAAAAAGCTAATCGCGACACTGTCCATTAAATGCAAATCAAAACAACATGTATAAGTGTTTTCATTTGTTCCTTGTTTTTTAAATGATTAAATGAAATAGAGGGAGGGATTCTGATTCATTCTCGAATCTTTGAATCAGTTCACTAACATGATCGATTCAGTGGCCATTTGAATAGCACAGAAACGGCCAATGAACAGATCTTTTTAGTTAACTAGTTTGAAGGTTCCAGTGCCCTATGTTATTGAGTCAATAAATAAACACTTAAAAAAAATTTAATAAAAAATAATACATTGAGAGGTAGTTAAATCTAAACATTTCTTATTCTTTATTAAATTGCTTGTCAATTTTTCTACTTAAGAAACAATAAATAAATTAAACATTTGACAGAATGTTTATATATTAATTTTTAAATCAGTATTTGTACACTTTTATAATCACCGCCACTTCTCGCTCAGTCTGTCAACACCAGTTTTTTTTTTTTTTTTTTTTGTGAACAAACGAGATTTCCTAGTTTAGTTTGTTCACAAACGAGACATATCTCCTTCAGTCAGAGTCGCTTCGACTATCTGTCAGATTCGAAACACCGATTCGTTTAGTGAAGGGAAGATTTGTTCAGACGGTCCAACGAAAGAAATGTTTCAAAACTCTTACTCGAATGCTGCTTGCTCGTGGATTTGAAATGAAACATGAAAAAAACACAACTTATGCTTTGTGCCTTCATCTTGCCTTCGAACTAGGGGTGGACGGTTCAACTTACTCACGGTTCGATTTGAGTCACAGTTTCGGTAAGGTTCCATGTGCTATTTTTTGGCAAAAAGTATCAAACTGTCAAATAAAAATAAAGAAAATAAGGATAATCCATCTAACTACAAGCAACAGCACAAATAAATACAAAAAGTAAAGATACAAATAAAATAGTGATTTTCATTTCTTTCTTCTTTTTCTTTTTTTTTTTTTTTAGGTAGCCTAGGTCTACTTTTTAGGTACATAAATTGAATAAAATAATGAAATGTAGAACAGCACTACATATTTGACTGTATAAATTAAAGACTAATCTTTATTAAAGTTACAAAAGCTTTTCAGTAAAGAGCAGTGAGTGATTTCTGTTGTTGCTGTTTGATTATTATAAAAAAAGCACTTTTAGAGAATGCATTGATACAGTACATTCAGCTGGTTACGTCTGATAATAGTATACTTACCAAGACAAGCATTTTGACCCTTTTTGTATGAATTTTTCCATTTAAACAATCTCCAAAGAGAGCTTAAAGGGATAGTTCACCCAAATAGCAATCGTGGCCTAGTGGTTAGAGAGTCGGACTCACAATAGAAGGGTTGTGAGTTTGAGTCTCGGGCTGGCAGGAATTGTAGGTGGGGGGAGTGCATGTACAGTGCTCTCTCTACCCTCAATACCATGACTTAGGTGCCCTTGAGCAAGGCACTGAACCCCCAACTGCTCCCCAGGTGCCACAGCATAAATGGCTGCCCACTGCTCCGGGTGTGTGTTCATGGTGTGTGTGTATTCACTGCTGTGTATGTGCACTTTGGATGGGTTAAAAGCTGAGCATGAATTCTGAGTTTGGGTCACCATACTTGGCTGAATGTCACTTCACTTTTCCAAACAAGTAAGACCTCCATTTATCTTCGGAACACAGTTTAAGATATTTTAGATTTAGTCCGAGAGCTCTCAGTCCTTCGATTGAAACTGTATGTACGGTATACTGTCCATGTCCAGAAAGGTAAGAAAAACATCATCAAAGTAGTCCATGTGACATCAGAGGGTCAGTTAGAATTTTTTGAAGCATCGAAAATACATTTTGGTCCAAAAATAGCAAAAACTACGACTTTATTCAGCATTGTCTTCTCTTCCGGGTCTGTTGTGAGAGAGAGTTCAAAACAAAGCAGTTTAGTGATATCCGGTTCGCGAACGAATCATTCAATGTAACTGGATCTTTTTGAAACAGTTCACCAAATCGAACTGAATCGTTTTAAACGGTTCGCGTCTCCAATACGCATTAATCCACAAATGACTTAAGCTGTTAACTTTTTTAATGTGGCTGACACTCCCTCTGAGTTCAAACAAACCAATATCCCGGAGTAATTCATTTACTCAAACAGTACACTGACTGAACTGCTTTTAAGAGAGAACTGAAGATGAACACCGAGCCGAGCCAGATAACGTTCTCGTTCTCGAGTCAAGAACCGTTTCTGTCAGACGCATCCGATTCGAGAATCGAGGAGCTGATGATACTGCGCATGTGTGATTCAGCGTGAAGCAGACTGACACACAGAGCGTCTGAATCGAACTGATTCTTTTGGTGATTGATTCTGAACTGATTCTGTGCTAGTGTTATGAGCGCGGGTAAACCGAAGGCTTGAATCAAGGGCAATCATCGCCAATGACGCCATTACGTCAAGCACAAAAGAACCGGTGAACCGTTTTCTTCAACCGGTTTATTGAATCGAACTTTACGAAAGAAGTACTGGTGATCCGAAAACCGATGCAACCGGTTCTTGACTCGTGAACGAGTCATTATCTGGCTCGGCTCGGTGTTCATCTTCAGTTCTCTCTTCACAGCAGTTCAGTCAGTGTACTGTTTGAGTAAAGCCACATTAAAAAAGTTAACAGCTTAAGTCATTTGTGGATTAATGCGTATTGGAGACGTGAACCGTTTAAATCGATTCAGTTCGATTTGGTGAACTGGTTCAAAAAGATCCGGTTACATCGAATCATTCGAATTATGTTTTTCATACCTTTCTGGATATGGACAGTATACCGTACACACAGCTTCAATGGAGGGACTGAGAGCTTTCTGACTAAATCTAAAATATTTTAAACTGTGTTCCAAAGATAAACGGATGTCTTACGGGTTTGGCACAACATGAGAGTAAGTTATTAATGACATAATTTTGCTATTTGGGTGAACTATCCCTTTAATATGTGTGCATGTTCTAAAGCGCGGGTCTAAATGCACTAATCTCACTGCACGGACGAGCTTGTGTCCTCTGGATCTTAAAGGAACACTTTACTTTTTTTGTAAATAGGCTCATTTTCCAACTCCCCTAGAGTTAAACAGTTGTGTTTTAACATTTTCTAATCCATTCAGCTGATTTCTGGGTCTGGAGGTAGCACTTTAAGCTTAGCTTAGCATAGATCATTGAATCTGATTAAACCATTAGCATCTCTCTCAAAAATTATGAAAGAGCTGTGGCCTAGTGGTTAGAGAGTTTGATTCCTAACCTTAGGGTTGTGGGTTTGAATCTCAGGCTGGCAATACCACGACTGAGGTACCCTTGAGCAAGGCATTGAATCCCCACTGCTCCTGCAAATGGCTGCCCACTGCTCCGGGTGTGTGTTCACAGTGTGTGTGTGTGTGTTCACTGCTCTGTGTGTGTGCACTTTGGATGAATGTCATGTCACTACTATGACTGACGGAAAATGAAAGGTTTTTCTAGGGTGATGTGGCTAGGAACTATACTCTCATTTTGGAATAATAATGAAAGAACTTTGCTGCCTTACCATGGGTGAAGCAGGCACAGTAGGTTTGGCCAAATGCTACCCTCTTCCTAAGTGCCCGGGACCCTGACCCAAGACTGCATTTGACACGGCACCATATGAGTCATCCTGATCATCAAGACAGGAAGAGGACAGGACCAGATCTCGCTATGGCCGGACTGCCCCACAAGCAGCCTCTCTTAGACCTCTTGACACCCCATTCTATTCCGGATGCAGAGGGAAATGTGTTTTGTGCAAAAAATGGGTCTGTTTATGTGCCCAAGCACCCATTGTTATAGCGGGAAAAATAAAACACAAACATTTTCAAAAAGAGAGAAAAATTCCTCTTCCATTACTTTCAAGTATTCTGCTCCCATGTGGCCAGTCACTCAAGTTAATTCATCCCCTTGTAACACGTTCCGAGGCCTGGCAGGTCATCCTTGGGGTGTCGAGATGGGTTATGGGGATAATAAAATAAGGATATTCACTCCAATTTGCTCAAAAAACCCCACCATTCAGCTGCGTGGTCCCAACCTCAGTGCAAGAGGACGCTCATATCCTGCATTCAGAGGTGATGAATCTGCTGGCAAAAGGAGCTACAGAAAAAGTTCCTCCAGCCCAGAGCGAGTCAGGCTTTTACAGCCGTTACTTCCTCTTCCCCCAAAAAATGGTGGCCTTTGGCCCATCCTAGATCTCAAACACCAGAATTGCGCCCTCATGAAAAAGTCATTCAAGATGATTATGATGAGATCTGTAGTTGCACCGTAACGTGCTCTGGCCATAAAGAGGCAGGGGACCTCCTTCAAGATTGGTACCACTCGCCCTCTCAAAATGTTTCAAAGGATGCTGGGCCTCATGGCAGCAGCATCCCCAGTGCTACAGTTGGGTCAGCTTCATATGCGCCCCCACAAGTTCCATCCTATGCTTGGTGTCACGGACGCCTGCAGATCAGGGTGAGTCAGGCCTGTGTAACAGCCCTGGCCCCCTAGAAGAACTCTCTTTGGATGGAACAGGGTGTGGATGGAACAGGGTGTGCCCCCCAACTCAGACGAGTGCATACCAACTTTTAGCCACTGGTCAAAAGCGGAAGAAGGCTTCCACATCAACTGCCTGGAAATGCTAGCAGTATGTTGGGCCTGTCAGTTTTCCTAGGAGTCTACGAGATACCTCTATGCCTTGAAGTGGTATTTTTTCTCCGCTTGGTGTCTAAACCTTACACGCCAGGGTCCTTTTCGCTTAAAGAGACATGTGCTGCGTAAACAAATCTGGCAGAAAAGCCCTCTACCATCAGATCACCTGTTAGCTTTCGACCCCTCTGTGTCAATGTTACAAGAGTACTCTGGAACGATTAACCAGGCTGGGTGTGACCTCAGGAAGCTCAGCCTGTCTTAGCCTTGGATTGATTGTTAACTTCTTATGGACATTGGATGCTTATAGAGGTTCATACTTTTATTCTTTCCACTACATTAGCATGGCGTGATTGTGCTGTTCCAATATGCTTCTGGCAAGATGCAGTACGAGTGTTGTATCGAAAGGGAACGTACTCTGTTACTAAACGTAACCTTGATTCGGGAACAATACAAACGCCCGCTTATATAGCCAGATATATAGTCCATTTTGGTGGGCTTTGGCACACATACCCGGCTTCATCGCCATAAGTAGTACACTACACGAACCAACGGCCATGCAGTTTTCACCGGGTAAATAAAAAAGGCTTCAGTTCAGGAGAAAAAAAAGGCTTTTCCCCATATGCGTCTAGCAAGACGCAGTACTTGTTCCCATATCTTAGGGAACCAAGGTTACATACAGTAACCGAGTACGTTTCCACATATGTACCACATGTAGGGTTTTGTATCTAAAAAACTACGGAGTTACTGCCACTGGAAAAAAAGACAAAGCTCCACTGCTAATTCAAATTTCTTTACCATACTGAAATTGTATTAAAAATATGAAACCCTGTTGCATCAATTTTGAGAATGTGCACTAAAACTGAACATTTGTTTATAAATTGTGCTGGTCATGTACAGAGAAATTATGGGTGTGGAGGAAAGCTTCGAGTTTGATGCCCGGTATAACTTTAAGGTGTGTGCTACATCCAGTTCATCAGATCTGCATTACTCCAGTAGAGCTAATATTGCATATCAGGTCCAACACATGTTTCCATTATGTGTGCCAATATTTCTAATTAATGTTTTGAATAAATTAATAGTAATGTAAGAATAAAATCTAAATGGCTTAGCTGTATTTGAATCATAACTAACTTTATCTTAATAATTATACCTTGTGTTTTGAGCTTTTGCTTTGTCTGCTGGTCACATGGTGATATTAAAAATAATATGCATATGTAATAAATGCCACATGTAATTAATTTCAATGTGTGACATAAAATACATAACACATAGCGCTTGAAAAGTTTGGGGTCAGTTAGATTATTATAATTTTTTCCTAAGAATTGAATGCTTTTATTTAGAAAGGATGCATAAATTGATCAAAAGTAATAGTAAAGACATTTATGATGTTACAAAAGATTAATATTTCAAATAATAATAATAAAAGTTATTTTAAACTTCATCAAAGAATCCTGAAATAATCCTGAATAATGGTTTCTTAAAATTCAGCTGCATTATAAGAATAATTTTTAAATGTATCACAATAGAAGAAAGTTATTTTAAACTGTAACAATATTACTATTTGTACTCTATTTTAGAACAAATATTTGAAGCCTTGGTGAGCATAAGAGACTCCTTTCAAAAACATTTTAAATTGTTACTGACCCCAAACCATTGAACAGTAGTGTCTGTTGTCAGCAAGCATGATCAAGGCACTTTTGTGTGTTTCTCTAGGTACAGATGGAGGTGAATGGTGATGTGGCCGGCATCTTGAACATCTCTAGATTTTCTGAAGAATTCACATTTCATCCTCAGGTGTTGAACACCTCCGGCTCTGGCAGATGCTGAGCTAAACCCATAAGTGACTCCTACCAGTGTGTTAACATGCCTCGGTTATTCAGTAATGCACTTAATAGTATATCTCGTCTGTGCATAATATTCCAATTGAGTTTCAGGTTTAAAATAAATTTTTGTTTCAATTTTAGACTAATCAGCTTTCAAAATAACAACTAGCATTCAAAATATTTCTCATTGGTCACTAAGTGTTCAGCTACAGACACACAAGCCTTGGCCACAGAGGAATGCCCGCCTTTTTTACTTACAACAGTGAAGTACAGTTTTAGAAGATATAGTTTTGGTTTTACTCTCAAAGTTTTTAGATCTAAAAAGATTCCTGATATGCTTCAGCTGATTCTTACCTTTACACAAAAGCCTGTAAATAGGCAAGGCAAGTCGATTTATTTCTAAAGCGAGATTTAAAACAAGTTGACCAATGTGCTGTACAGATTCTAAAAACATAAGCACAACACTTAAACAGCAAACGAAAAAAAAAAAAAAAAAAGAAAAAAAAAAAAAATATATATATATATATATATATTTTCCAACATAATTTCACTGAATAGCATTTTGCAAAAAAGCCTGGGAGAAAAAAAATGAGTCTTTAAAAGGGACTTAAATGACACCAAAGTGGAGCTAGTTCTTATGTGTAAACGCAAACTGTTCCAAAGCCTTGGGCAAAAGCCTGCGAAAGCACGGTCCCTCAACTGTTTGAGTCTTGACCTAGGAACAATCAAGAGTTTCTGGTCAGAGGACCTAAGAGATCTTGTTGGAGAGTACGGTTGCAACAAATCTGAAATATAAGAGATGGAGCAAGGGCATTTTATGATTTACAAACAAACAGCAAGATTTTGAAATCAATTCTATAACGTACTGGCAACCAGTGTAAAGATGACAAAGTGGGAGTGATATGGACCCATTTTCTAACCTTTAAATAACCTTGTAGCAGCATTCTGGGCAATCTAGTCATGACAGAGTGGACTGACCAATCCCGACATACAGGGATTTACAGTAGTCCAGACTAGCAGACACAAAAACATGTAAGTGTTTAAAGAATTGTTGCCAAACATACAACATGCAAGAAACATAAAAATCACTGCAATATTTATTAAATCTTGAAATCATACATATTTGCTTATTTAAATCTAGATGGCGACTTTGTTTTCTTTGGCTATAGGCAGTGTACACACACACACACACACACATTAACACACATACATTATCGTATGAAAATCCTTGTTATAGACAACTATGTTATGGTTGTGTTGGTCAAAGAGATCTGCCTGTAAGTTTTGATTCAAAATTGATTCCATCATCTTATCCTGAATGCAATGAACTTTAACATACCTATGATATAATGGGATGGCTGCATAATGAATGAGTGTCAGTGAATGGCTATGGGTCAATGAATACTGAAGTACTGTGGAACCAAATCGGTGTAAATTATGAATATACTGTACTTGCAACCACTGAGAATCTCTGTCTCTCTTCAGGCAGTGTCAGTGAATCCCTCTGAGCTGGTCCAGCAGTTGGGCAGTGCAAGTGTAAGTCTTTCCACTGGGGGGTGCTGTGGAGACCAGCAATCATGCTGCCAGTGACCGCAGCTAATTTAACAGTACTGTTTGATTTCTACTTGAAAAGAACACATTATTTGTTGTTAATTGTGACATTGTAATCGTACTATATATTATATACTATAATTCAGTATTACTTAACATTTGTGAAAGGTTTTAAATAAATATTTTATCATACTGATAAATGTATAGCATTGACCAGTACCTCACACGGGTCTAGTTGCATAATCTAAAGCGTTTCCCTGGCTGGTTTAATCTTTATTGTAATCTTTATTGTTTTGCCAAACATAAGATAACTGAAAACACAAATGGTTTATTGAACTTTTGTAATCAAATCACTTTTCCCATTGCTGTAATAAAAATATGTTTTAGCTGACTGCCTGAGTATTACTATCAGCAGTACATTCAGCTGTGATTTAAATGAGTCATTTAATGATACTGACATGCAAATCACCTTTTATAAGATGTAGTCTAGCCCCATCTGTTAGATTTTAACAACAGGACTTTTAGGTGGGAAGGGGAACTCATCGAGACCACTGTTCTTTTTTGAAAGGACAGAATTTGAGGTTACATGTACTTGTACAGAATTCCAGTAAAAAGTGTTTTCAGCTTAGATTGAATTTACTGAATGTGAATGTCCACTACCTGTGAAGATTGTAGGATTGTGAAATAGTTCCTAATCAATCAACTTTCTGATCTCTGATCCCTGATAATGATCAAAGGTTCACTCTATATGGAGATCTGACTCTACGATTATTTTTTACATCCTTGCATAAATTTTGCACCTCTTGCATTTTTTTAAGATTGCTTGAATCCCTGTCTTATCTATGTGAGGCATATAGTTACCAACGAGGAGTTTTTGTGTAATCAAAATAAATTGATAGCTTTGTTCATTTCTTTAGGATGAATGAGGGCTTAGTTTCTGGGTGTTCAGCACTTTTATGTTTTAGATGTTGATAACAAACTTAATTTTCTTATTGTTACAGTATATGAAGGTCACACTAACCTTTTATCATGATTTTGTCATCTATTCTTGCTACTTTGTCCCAGACCCCAACGTTCCTTTCCTTGTCCCAGACCCAAACGTTCAATCACAAACTATTATAAACCAACATAAATATGTCTTGCTGTGGGCAGTGCACATGTTTTGGACATATGGGTCCCTGAATCCCCCGAGATCGGGGCCCAAACTGGGACATGTTGTGATCCCGCTTTCCCCTCTTACTCTTACATTTCTGTTTACACATTGCATTTGTGAAACTATTACCATTCAAAGAAAGAAAAAGTGCAGTGTGGCATCATTCCCAGCACAACAAACAATACTGTTCTTACAAGGTTTTTCAATAGTTAGTCTATTGTTTACTACGGAGGGAACAGTAAAGCGTGTTTTGAGATGGTCAAAGAAAAAACAGGAAGGAAAAAAAAGGATGATTTGTGTTTATTTTTTTCAAGTGATGTGATTTAGGATACATTATGCTGTTTGACATAAAAAAAGTGATTAAATAATAATAATTAATAATTAATCACCAGTAATTTTCACCAGTTCCTTTTGTACCATCAAGTAATGCCATTAGATACAAAAAGATGTTGCAGAAAATTGACAGAAATTCTCCTGAGACGCATGTATATTTCTTTTCTAAAAGACCACAGGTCGTCCCCACTCTACAATCTTGTTAGTTATTTGCTATACTTCTTGAGTGTATCTTGGCACTATTAAAAAATGCTGTCAGCAAAGATCCTTCTCAAAACACCAAAAAACGGTCACGAGGAAACTTCTGTTTGCGCATATTTGTATTAAGTGCAACTGTTTACGAAGCTCACTGGCTGTTCCGGAAGAGAAAGCCCCGCCCCCCCGGCCAGCTGCGCCTCTGGATTGGGTGCCTCGGTTGCCTGTCACCGAGACATCAGTAGAGGCACGAGTTCGCGCTGCTCTCGCTGAAGTGTGAACAGTTTCAGCCGCGTAGCGGGACTCAGCGAGACCTGATGCACAAGTCAAGGCGACGCACAGCGGACATGAAGCCGGATTGGCTCTGACTTTTAAAAGCCCTTTCATTCAAGAGGCTGTCCGTTATCAACATGGCAGAACCGTCGGTTCCAGTACCCCCTCGAAAAATGGCGTCACTTAGCCGGGTCCGAGCCTTTACTCTGATTTTCTTAACTGCAAGCAGTTATTTAATTACTCCCACAAGTGGCAAAGAAGGAGGGGGAGAGGAGACGGTCATCATCGGGCTGAGACTGGAGGACACGGACGACATTTCCTTCATGGACAGAGGCTATCTGCGCATCAGTGAGAGGTCTCGGGTGAGACTGAGGGTGTATGGGCAAAACATTAACAACGAGACGTGGTCCAAAATCGCCTTTACCGAACACGAGAGGAGTCGAGTGATTGGCAGCATCTCCTCGGGGGACAACAAGAGTCAGGAGGACACGTCGGGCTTGCACCCCTGTGGCATCAGGACTTCGGATATTCTCATCTTGCCCAATATCATTTTAAATCGCAAGACGTCTGGCATCGTGGAAATCGACGTCAAGCCTCTGCGAAAGACTGAGAAGAGCAAAGCGTACTACCTGTGCATCGCCACCTCCACACCTGCCGCGACGGGCGCGCACGACCCGTGGACGGAGAACACGTGGATCTATCACGATGGAGAGGACACCAACGTGATCGTGGTGGAGGAGAAGAGATTTCTGCTCCCTTTCTGGCTCCAAGTCTTCTTCATTTCCATGTTGCTCTGCCTCTCGGGCATGTTCAGCGGCTTGAACCTGGGTCTGATGGCGCTGGATCCCATGGAGCTGCAGATCGTCCAGAACTGCGGCACGGAGAAGGAGAAGAACTACGCCAGGAAGATCGAGCCCGTCAGGAGCCAAGGAAACTACCTGCTTTGCTCGCTTCTTCTGGGGAATGTTCTGGTCAACACCACCTTGACCATCCTGCTGGATGATATCGCCGGTTCTGGATTGATAGCTGTAGTGATGTCCACCATCGGCATCGTCATATTTGGAGAGATTGTGCCTCAAGCGATATGTTCACGACACGGTCTTGCTGTGGGTGCGAATACAATCTTCTTGACCAAATTCTTCATGCTGCTCACTTTCCCCGCGTCCTATCCGGTAAGTAAACTGCTCGATTATCTCCTCGGACAGGAGATTGGCACGGTGTACAACCGAGAGAAGCTCTTGGAGATGTTGAGGGTCACGGATCCCTATAATGACTTGGTGAAAGAGGAGCTGAACATCATTCAGGGCGCGCTGGAGCTCAGGACTAAGACCGTGGAAGATGTGATGACCCCTTTGCGCGACTGCTTTATGATCGCCGGCGACGCCTCGCTCGATTTCAACAGCATGAGCGAGATCATGGAGAGCGGCTACACGCGCATTCCGGTCTTCGTGGGCGACAGGTCTAACATCGTGGACCTGCTGTTCGTGAAGGACCTTGCGTTTGTGGATCCCGACGACTGTACCCCGCTGAAGACGATAACGAAGTTCTACAGCCATCCCTTACATTTCGTCTTCAACGACACTAAACTCGACGCGATGCTGGAGGAGTTCAAGAAAGGTGAGAGCGCGCTCGCGTGGATGCCAGAGATGAGGCTTTGGTTTGCGCCGGCTGACAATGTTGCTTGCATTGGATGTTTTCTTACAGTATTAGTCAACTTTGCATAAGTTTTATGGTTATTTGAAAGTTAAGCATCGTTTTTGCCAAATGGCTGTTTTACGCAGGGATCAAACAGTTCGATTTCAATCAGATTTACAGATACAACATTTACTGCTCTTCAAAAAAAAAAAAAAAAAAAAAAAATCATTTTAGCTGTTTTTTCCAAGTTATGCTTTCTCAGATATTTAAACATTGATTTGGCAGACAACCTGTGTAATTCATTCATTCAGTTCAGTAAGGGAAGGTACTCTTATATTCAGGTTTTTACATTAAAATAATAATGCAATACTGTAAGTATACATATAAAATGTTCCCAATCATCCATTGTTATCCTTTAAAACCTGTCTTCCCACTTGTTATCACTTATAATTATTTAAACCCACTAAAATTGGACTTAAGTTTAAATTCTGCTTTACATTTTTAAGTAAAACCAAGCATGTCAAAGATAGAACTTAAAGTACTACATATGAACCTAGTTTCTCATGCATGGTCAATCCCGTTTCAGAGTTTGCTAAATACTTCCTCTCCATACCCTTTGTTTGCTCCTTCTTGAGTGTTCCTACATGATTTAAATTTACTAGGAGCTTTATTTGACCCTTGCTTGCTCACCCCCAGGACCCTGCAAAGGTATTATAGGATGCTCGAGTGCAGGGAAGTGTTTGCACTAAATGCAGTATTTTGATGTGCCCTCACATAGCCAAAGGTTAATGCTTGCAGCAGAGGTGAGAATGTAGTGATGCAATGGAAATACACTGCAAGTGTACTCACAGTTGCTTAAGGTTGACTCCGGGGGGCTATTAGATGTAATACTTTATAATGCACAAAATAACATGCCACTTCAACAATCTGAATTTTGTGTTCTGTATGGTGAAAATCGTGATGAGAATTTTCTAAGTAGTTAAAAAAAATGTTCTTAAGAGTTTAGAAAATAGTTTTAAAAGGTCAAAGTTATTTTGGTGTAAAGAAAATAAACTGTAAGGGAAATTGCATGTAACAGCAAATTCCCCCAAAAACATATAAAAAAAAGTATATTTACAGTTTATGGTGTAAATCAGACAATGTAATAGCCACTTACATAATCATTTTGCATTATACATAACCTCATAAGGTTTTATATTTAAAGTCAAACCAGCTTGCAATTAATATCAAAATGAACTTTTTTAGTATATTTTATCATATCATATATTACAAATTTTGATTTCAGTTCTGTTCTAGTTGTTCATAACTCGGCGACTACGAAACTACATGTTCATTATAAGAATTTTAGCAACCTTGGCTATGATTGTGACTCTTGTTCTTGGCTGCTCTCCAGAGGAAACTCACCACTGGCTGTTGGTATTCTAATGACCGATTAGGGGAGTGAGCACAAAGTTTCACGTCAGTCTGGCTGTGGTTCGAGCACTCTCTCAGTTCAAAGTGCTTTGTATTGTAAGTCAGTGTTAATTAATCTAATGCCTCTTGTGGAGCTGCACAGCCATCCAAAGTATGAACAAAATACATCACTTCTGCCAAGCACACCTTCCAACTGTAATTTGTTTCTCTTTGATATTGCTTTTGAGTGGCAAAAGTTGCTTTTTTTATTTCTGCAGCTGACTCACATGATAACTTTGAAGCGTTAGGCAGATGAAACTCAACAGTGACAGAGGAAAATGACTCGGATGACTTGTAATAATCAACTAAATGGGCGTCCAAATGAGAAGGGCTTCTGACTGCAATCATGACCTTTAATGTCAGCCTTAAAATTCCTGGTGCTACAGTCTAGTTCCTTATTGATTGAGATAATTAGTGTGTCGTGAAGGGACCCCTGCCAAACAGCAGGTTTAATGAGAATGGCATTGTTCATCATCTGAGCTTAACCCAAAATGGTGTAGTTAAGGAAGCATTTGTTGCTGCAATGATTCTTACTGTACATGTTAAGTCGTGTTTTTGCTCTGGTATGTGATGTTTATTTGTAGGAATATTTACTATGATAAACAGATGTACTTCTTTGTATTTGCTGGAAATTGTGACACGAAGTTTAAGTAAATTAAGGGCTAAACAATAAGGATGGCCTGCTAGATCAGTCTGAGACAGAGAACAAAACGGCAATAAAAATACTTATATAATATATTTTTGGAGTGAGGCCACTGAGTTGACAGGCCAAGTAAAAACTAATCGCCCAATCAGCCAACCTAAAAATATATATTATTGCTAAATGTGATTTCTGACTTTTTTTTTTTTCATGCAGTTTGCTAAAAATGAACCCTTTGAAAAACACTGAAGAGTCAGGTTAAAAAAAGGGAAGTGATTGTAACTTCTAATACTAAAATATAAAATATATGAGAAACCTATTTTACCCACAGAAGTTTGACAAAAAAGGAAGTACCAATAGCGATAAATACTACTTAAAGTATACTATATTACAATTAATCTATTTATGTATTAGTTATTAATTAATTTGTTTAATTTTGTGTCTGTGCAGTTATTTTAAATATACAAGTAGGTTTGTCAAATTGACTCCTAAAACAATAGAAATAATGCAATTAAAACAAGATAATTATTATTTAGATTTTTTAGTCTTTGACGTGCTACAAAAGCGGAATTAAATAAGAGGTCAAGTATATCCATTTAGTACTTGCTTACATTTAAAACTATGCATATGTAAGCAAAACTGCATTCTCCTGAATGACCAGCACTTTTAATGCATTTGTCCTTCTTTATCAAATTTCATCAAGTATCCCGTCGGTTCCTTTAATGTTTAATCTAGTACAGGAACGGGGTACTATCTTCTCCTCATCAAACTCATTTAGCTGCAGAAGGATGTAGAAACTGCAAACAGACAGAACAAAGTACATAAGGACAAAGGTCATGAAATTAGAGCCTAATTCTCCTGAACTCACTAACTCTTCAATATGACTTGTAGTTCAGTGCCTGCATCGTTATCACCCTCTTGAGATCTGTTAATTTATGCGAGATAGGGAGAACTCTTATCTTCTTAAATCATGCAGATGAACTCTAGGCCTTCAGTTCTTTCTCAGCAAGAGACTCCACATTCATCTGCATCTCCATCTGTTCTGCCATCATGTTTTTGTCATTATGGTTATAGGATTCTATATTAAAGAATGACTTCATCTGATCACAGTTATGTCATTATATATTCATAATATACCACAAATGTTCCATGCTCCATGAATACTCCATAAAAAGATAAAAGTCATCCTGCGCATCAGTATGCAGTGGGCACATTATCAGTAGTGACATCTATAGATGTCACAATCCACTGTAATTCATTTACAGTAAAGCAATTGCTGTATTTTTGTAACGCAGGGCCACTAAAGGTGATTGCCCTCCACATGAGTTCTTGCACGTATTGAACCAATCCACCAACTAATGTAGGCCAATCTATGCTTAATTCAGATTCAGCAACCTCCTTTCCTTCTTGTTGTAACGTGGGAATTCTTTTTTACTTCGTTTGGCCTAGTTAAGGCTGCATTCTGTCTCATAACAGATGACATCCCTGCTTCTTTTACTGTTATGCTCAATCCAAACATCATCCTATTGAATGAAAGCGGATTCATTTTTGTGGCATCCTGCATCTTCAGATTTGATAAGCATCTGATAAGCAGTCGACCAGTATAGTGATTTCTGCTGAGATGTTGAAGCGTATACTTGGTAGAACTTGCTTATGCTGGTAGGGTTTATGTGGCATCATATTGACAGGAACTGTGCTGGATGCAGTGTGTGGGATCCCCCTGTGAGCACACTATGGTTCCACACTTAGACTCTTACAGACATACACTGTTATTAGGGTAGTTACAATATTATAATACTATTAATAATATTGTCAAAATATATTGCAATATAGAAATGCAACAGTATGTGTCATCTTGGCAACAAAATGCATTGTGTGCAGTTCACCCAAAATGAAAGTTTAGACAGTTTTAATTCAACATCAAATAAGGTATAGGGGCGGATCAAATATGATAAACTCAGAAGGTCTACCTTCCATGAACTTCCGTGTTCATAATTTTTTTTATGAATAAATTAAAATACATTATTTAATAATATACAACCTTTAAAACGTTTTAAATGTACGTAGTCAGGGACAGAGGGCAAACATTTGTGTCTAATGTAATTCTGTATTTTTAGCAAAGCAGAATCATTGATTTTTTGAGTGAAATTGTAAAAATGTTATCATTTTATTCATACTAAAAAAGGTCAATCACCCACACCTATTTTACATTATAGGTGTGTATGTATGTGTGTCTGTGTGAAAGTTTTGACTGATGTATGAAAATGTTTTGACTGGTACATTCTTATGCGAGTGCTAGAATTAAATATGAAAGAATTGAATTGCTGTTGTGATGCATTATTTTGATCGAGTCAGGCTATCGGCAGTAGTAGTCAGTTCTGTCAGGGTTAAATGTGAGTGAGCATACACCATTGTCATTCCATGTGTGCAGCGCAAAAGCACATGCTTAGACGTGGCTTTTCAAATGGCCTACATTCCTCAAATTCTGGTACATGAACATGAAATGGCCTTAAAACCGATTAGTAAAACAAGTGAGTAATGCCAGTGCAGCTAGAGTACCTCCACAAAGTCTGTCTGATTTAACATTTCTAGCCTTTGCTGTGTCTTGTTCATTTCAACAAAGATAACAAGCTTATATTGATGTTCTACTCAATGGATGAGCGTTTCCAAATAAATGTTTATTTAGAAGTTGCTTGGTAAAATCATTTCTTAGTCTTGGGCAAATCAAAGATTGAGTGCTGAGTAATGGCCTTTTATTTTTCCTGGCTGTTATGCAATCGGATTGTTCTTTGATTCAGACGTCTGTCCGTATCGTCACTCATTATTCTGTCTCCGTTTGGAAACTGGAATCCCTCCAGAATCTAATGCTTTCCAGAAATCCATTTTGGATGTTAGCATTTGCAAATAGACATTTGTGTTATTTTGGGAGACAGATTGGACAAATTGTTCAAAATTATATGGTTTTAGGTTAAAATGATTTTATGTAGCTATTTGAGCTATTTTAGCTAATTTTATTTTAGTTTTCACACATCATTCATTATTGTGAATATCAGAGGAATATTATGTCACTAATGCAGCATTTTAAGACTTCCTTTAAGCTTTTGCTTAAATTCAGTCATCGCTGACTGAAAGCCTCAGGTCTGCCTTTTGACTTAAATTTTTGGAAAGAAAATGTGGATCCAGCTCTCCCTCTTAACTGTAATCAAATATCAAGCAAATTCAGCATAATACTTCACTTCCAAGCATTAACTCTGGTTCCTCTGCCTTTCTTCCTTTTTCTTTTTGCCATCTACTTAACAACACATTCATTGCTGCAGAACCCACTTGGGTTTCAAAACTGCCCCCTGGCATTCCCAAGCCTTCCGTGCCATGCCCCCTCCCCCCATATTGTCCTTTTACCCGTTTCCCTCAATGTCGTAAATTACAAGCGACACAAACTCTTGCCTAATGCTCTGGCATGGAAGTCTTCCAACCAGAGGAGCTCTGGGCAGGCATCATTGATTACGGTAAGCAGTTCACTCTCCCTCTCTTAGTGAGAGGAAAAACTGCCATGCCAAACGGGTGCTGCCATGGTATTTTATAAAATACAGCGTGTCAGCTCAAGACATGACTAAACTTAAATAACTCCGGCTAAGCAGTTATCATGTGAAGCCCAAAAATGCATGGTTGTTGTGGTAGGCTGGCTCTGAACGCACATATATATATATTCCAAATAAAATATGCTTTGATAATATTTTATTATAGAAATGGTTTACATTTAACTCAAATTTAACTTGAGATTCCATGACTTCCTTGAAATTCCATGTCATCTACTCACTTTACAATATATACACACTTATTAAGTGCATTAAAAAAATCACCTTTAAGAAATGAACTACAACATTTTTAAGTTATCAGCCATTCATAACTTCTACTACCCCAACCCCCCCCCCCCCCCCCCCCAAAAAAAACCCCTAAATAAATCAGATTTACTTTTTATCTATCCATCGGTTCACATTTTTCACATTTATGGGTAGTTTTTCTCAGTGGTCTGCACAAAAACAGCAGAAGGGTTTATTGAAAAGTTTATTGAAAAAGGGTTTATTGAAAATGCAAATTCATCCTCTGCCAGCCGGAGGCGCTTTTGGAGTGCCCAAATTTGACTTTGAAATGTGCAGCGCTCATATTAAGCTATATCTTCACATTAAGCTATATCACAATGCTTGTCTTTCCGTCGCCAAATTTAAGAAACTTCAAATCATGATTAAAACTTTGTTATGCCACTTAAGACTTTTATGGCCTTAAATTTGATACAAATAAATGTAAAACATTGGTGGGATCAAAATGCTTGATGTCAGGAGGTTTCAGCTTGACAGTAAGAAAATCTTCAATCTTCTAAAAGCTATCTTGAGGTTTCTCATTACAATTAGGCTGTATTTAATATATCATGATAACTCACAAGATCAGTATTTGTGCTGGGTGATTTTCCACATTTTATAGATTAATTAGAATTTAATGTTTTGCCACGATTTTATTTTTTACATTTATTCATTTAGCTGACGCTTTTATCCAAAGCGACTTACAATTGCTATATATGTCAGAGGTCGCACACCTCTGGAGCAACTAGGGGTTAAGTGTCTTGCTCAGGGACACATTGGTGTCTCACAGTGGATTCAAACCCGGGTCTCTCACACCAATGGCATGTGTCTTATCCACTGCGCCAACACCACCCCACATATTTATAAATCGAGGAATCACCATTTTGAATAGAAATATTACCAAATGTTAGAATTAGACACTTTTGACAATATGCCAATGTTAACAATAAAGAGAAAATAATGATCCAGCCAGATGTCGGCGCATGAGATTAACTGTTCATGTGTGACGCGCTCTGTGAAGGACCATAAGTAGAATATATCACTAGTGCCATTCGCAAAGAATGCGTTTTTGTGTTGGCAAAGATATAAAGCAGGCAGTGGGATAGGAAAAAACACAGGAAGATAGTGGTTGAACTTGTTTTAAGTTGAGTGCAGTGTTTTTAGAATGTCATTTCATGCATGAGACGCTGCAAGAGAGGCGAGCACAACATTCAAACGCGTCCATGTTTATATAGAAAAAAACAATGGAAAAGCAGCGCAATCAATTGAAAAATTGTAAAGAACTACTACTGTAATCTATGATATTTCATGTTTTCCCCAATTTTGACATCGTCTTGAAAGCTTCTGTTCATTGTTTTTACGTAACATTTATAGTTAATAATAGTCTACTGTTGTTATACCTCCAGTCATTTTGAATTTGAATTACCTTAACATTTAAGATTTTTATAATCATTTTCCTTGTATTATTTCTGAACATATGATATGTATAAGACAAGTTTGTACAAGATGTAATTGTAGTTCATGCATCTTTTTTGCAAAGATATTTAACAAGTGATTTGTTAAACATTTACATCATGTTGACAGAACTTGGAATAGACTTTTTTTAATTAAAGGATTAATAAAGAAAAAGTTACTTAAATCATGTTGTGGTTACATTTTCAAGTTGACAAAAACTTCAAAAACGTATTTTCCGAAAAAATCTAGATTATATATATTTATACTGTATATATATATATATTGCCATATTGCCCAGCCCTACCCAAGAATTTAAAGAGTGAAGAAAAGTAGCCTGCCAAATTGGCTAGTAATTTGACAGTGTTACCCGCCACAGCTGATTTTTACCCACATTTGGCAGGCTGGCAGGTGTTAATTCCAAATCCTGGTCATAACAGTTGTTATTTGCAGCTTTGTTTTTTGTTAAGTAGCAAGGAATTATCTTGCAAAGTGTCCAGGCTGCACATTTCCAATACAGGGGTCATTTACAGTTGGACCAAAGCCATTGCTTTGTTTATCTCTAAAAAAGAAGAGGTATTTTGTTGAGCAGGAGTTGTCATTTCGTTGGTGTGCATTATAAAGAATGGTGCATCAGTGCTGGAATTAGTCTTTCTGTTTTGCTGTGTAGTTGATGAAAAGAGACAACTGCAATGTTCTGTCTAACACAGACACCCCTTCAGATGTGGCTTGCTTTCTGTTATAGTAAAAAAAAAAATCAAGCAAAAATGACCCTGATGCAGATAAAAATATGAAGTTATATTACGGCAGAACCTGAAACAATTTACCACTACAATGAGTCATACTTGATATTTATTTGCTGATCCTTACACTTAAACACAGATTGAAAAAAAAACAGGCCCCAAAATAGCACTTTGTGGTAATGGAAACATCATCAACAACAACAAAAAAAAACCTTAGTACTACAGACCTGATCTCTTTATTAATGCATGACTTTAGTGCATGCTTATTTAATTTACATTATTTTTGCCATAAACTAGATAAAACTAGTAATGTGTGATGCATAAGACAAAAGTATGACGACTGTCCTGCATATGTAATACTTCTGTTCTGGGTGAAAAAAAAAAAAACTTCTTCTAACTGTTCACTGCTGTTGATTACTAATCATCAAATGAATGCTATGTAACATATTAGGCTATAATCCAAGTCCAACTTAATAAAATATAGAAACAAACTCTTTAACCCCGCAAAATGCTGATGAAATCAGGTGAAGTCTATTATAGATTCATTATAGACAACTTCCAGATAACACTGCTGCAAATCAGCCTCATTTCTAAATATAAGCTCCTCAGAGCATGTCACCAAACGTCTTCCTTTCTTCCTGACAAATATAAATGGACTTCAAATAAGACCGATATCATCTGTAGAAAACAAATGCAGCAATTTCATGTCATGGCTTTGTTGACATAAACCAAACTACTGAGTGCAACAGTCTACACTGACCTCCAAGGACACTTGTTAAAAATGACTAATTTCTTCACTTTGTAACTAAACCAACTGATATCTTTGTTTTAGGTTCACGATGAATAACAGTGATTTGTCTGTGAGCGTTCATTGTGTTACTGGAGCCTGAGCTCTGGGTTAATGGTGCTTACAGATTCAGCATCATTAAGGGCCTATTTGAGCACAGACGGACACAGTCACAAGACCTCTCCGCTATTTTAAACACTTAACATAGTATTGTTAACCAGCAAGCAGTGCACTACACAACAAGTGAGTTTCTTTCAGCAAATATTTTAGATAATGCTTAATTCAGTTCATTTCTCCTCAACATTTACTGGATTGATCAGCAAAGCCAAGCAATGAACAATGGCATACTATTGTTTAAGATAACTCTAACAAAGCAGCATTTTCAAACAACACTGGATGGTTTCATCAGGTGCTTTTCACGGCATAGAAAAGAACAATACTACTCCCTTAACTTTTTATCAGCATAGGTTTGACTCCCTCATTCCATTCCCAGGATTCGCAGGACTTTGGATAGGCTAATTCATGAAGCATCAGCCTAGGTGTCCTTGGAGCACTTATCTAACAGCAGTATGTCAGAATGAAGAACTGGAAGGAGGTACAGATAATACTGGTAAAGCGAATGAAGATGGTGCAAAGTTGCTACAAATAACATATGTAAACTATTTAATATGCCGTGTGGATGAGGTTGAAAAGGTTGAATGAGGTAAAAAGAAAAGTGAGTTTTTTTGTTTTTGTTTATGCAGAGGTGCATTTACAGGAAGAAAATGTTTAAGATAATTGAGAGATACAACTTCAGATACATCATATAGCATATTAAAGGGGAAATACACCAAAAAATGAAAATTTTGTTCCATGTAGTTCCAAATTTGTATGCACTTCTTTCTAGGGGAAGGCATTGAACCCCCAACTGCTCTCCGGGCGCCGCAGCATTAATGACTGCCCACTGCTCCGGGTGTGTGTTCACAGTGTGTGTGTGTGCACTTTAGATTGGTTAAATAAAGAGCATGAATTCTGAGTATGGGTCACCATACTTGGCTGAATGTCACTTCACTTTCTACTGCTGAGTACACACACAAAAAGGTGTTTTGAAGAATGTTGGTGTCCAAACAGCAGTGCACTTCCATCTGCTAAAACAGCAATTCTCAAGCTTCAACAATACATTTACAAAACCATGGTCAGTAATTACACTAAACATGCACGTTCAGTACACATAAACAGGTAACACTTGAAACTAAGTATATTTGAGTGATTTATGACAAAAACTTATCATAGAAGTCATTTCTACACAAATTAGACTTGCGGGAAGTTCACATTACAAGTCTTTTGGCTGGATTTTGCTGAACCCCTGGATCACAGCCAAATTGGTGCTCATTGTGGTTGCTGAAGCTCGTATGAGCAGGTCAGCAATGTGATCCGAACCTCGAGCAGTCACAGACGCTATGATATGTTCAAACCTGTTGCATATTATCACCATCTGATCTTGTAGTGTGAGCGATGCAATGACAAGGTGGAACTAGTCCAGCCAATCACAGTGCAGTTGATATAGAAACGGAGAAAGGTCAATTAAGTTTATATATATATATATATATATATATATATATATATATATATATATATATATATATATATATATAAAACAAATGTGTATATTGTGTATTACAATGTATCATTTTACTGTTTAACTACCTACAACTCTTTCTGCAGTATGGATAGCCATTGTTGTCCACTAATTTCAAACCTTTTCTGCCATATTCTTTTTTAATGCTTTCTGTTTTTTTCAGATAAAATAATTGCACAGACCACTTGAACATTGAGTTGACCATCCGTTCAATAAGAAATGTCTTAATTGCTGAAGTTTCTTGCGAGAAAACTTATTTGCCTCTTAACTAAATGTTTTGTAGTTTGTGCACCTCGGTTCTTCCCAGTGTGTGAGTTATAGCATATGTTTTGGGCAAAAAAGTGCCCACAAGATAGAAAATCTAGCTTAAAACACGTTCTAAGTTTGTAAAATGTACTTTTTACAGTTATGTTAGTTTCATATTTTGAAAATGGAATGATTCAAGGAAAAAATCTTAAGTAAAATATAATAATATATTTTATATATAATATATCTGTGTAAACATCCATATCATATATATTATTATTTTAAGGTAAAATTACTTTAATATTTTTTTTTGAGTATTTTTAAAGGGCAACATATTTAAGGATTATTTTTTTTATTTGTATTTTTTTTTTAAACAGCATCATCAATTATTAATTTATAAATATGAGTTTTTGGGGGGTTGCACCACGTTATATATTATAATCTGTACTGACCTGTACTGATTATAATCTGGCTTGTCATAAAAAGATCAAATTGCCTGATATTTATTTATCTAAGATTGTTATTTATCTAATATTATTCACTAACCTTGACACTCAGTCAATGATATCATTACTGACCTTGACTCACACTCTAAGGTATCATAGTACATTTTTTCTGCATATGTGAAGCCACACATGACTTTGATTTAGCAGACGAAAGCAAAAATCAGTGGACATGGAACAGTTTTTTTTTTATTCTTATGTTTCTGAAATAAATGTTTACTATTGTCTACAAAATAATAAAACATTTTCCCAAACTCTGTCCAAAAAAATATCCAAACTATCAAAAATTACTAATACGTACGTGTAGTTACAGTTATTCTTATATGATTTAATGTGACCTAGATATTTTTGTCATTTATTTGATTACACTATAAATAGAGCTATTTATAGTTTATGGCTACAAATGAAACTCAGGGTCAAACATTTGGAGAACAAAACAGAAAATCCTCTTATGAAACATGTCACTTATTCTGTGATATCCCACCGCTCATTTCCAGGGTCCCAGTAGTACTAAACTATTTTCTGAGAAGACTGATCGCTGTCTGTCTGAGACAGTGTCCCTGTTGCCTTATGTGACTATTTATGGTGGGAATTACGCTATGGAAAAATATGACAAGCTGCATTCCAAGACTTAAACTGGAAATGGTGGAAAAGAGCACACAGCGAGTCTCAGAAGAGCGGAGGGGGAGCGGTAGATGTTCTCATGCTGGGCTGTGGGGCCATCTCACATCCACACATCACTGTTGAGCTATTGCCCATTCCAGATTTTTCACAATATATGTGTAATTGTCTTTATGAGGATGGAGATGATGTTGATGACGATAGTGCTGAAGATGAAATGATAGTGATGAATGTAAGCAAATTAAGTTAAAAATGTCAGTTTAGTGAATTAGGCTGTTTGATACTTGATGCATGAGGAGCGATAATTTAAGATTTTACAGCGAGCGTGGCTACATGGTGTGATGCCGCATATAAATGGTCCTGTAACATGTTGCTGTCACAGCTGCGTGGTTTATACACATATACTACACATTCACATTCAAGCATTTCAATGGGCTTAAACAGTACATTAGTATTAACTTAATTTAGAGTTAGTCATGCATTAGTTCAAGCTCCAACGACTTTCCTTTTTTTGGGCTTATTTTAAGAGACTTGCTAACTCAATAACAGCTGCTATTGGATCTGTCTGAATCGCCAAATGAATCGTTCAGTGCGATTTGGAGCCAATTCAGCAGTTTGATTGGAAAGAATCAGTTCGTGCATGAATCGGATATCACTCGTGTGCCTTAGAATGATTTCAAAATGACAAGGAGAGACAAAGTATGAATATTATTAGGAAATGTAGTGTAAAACGTATGATATTATGCTTTGGAATGTAGCGAAGTAAAAGTTTCCCCTGAAACCCCTGAAGTGGTTTACTGGGAAAGCACATCTATACAATGCATCATGTTTCTAAAAATGGTAGTAGTTTTCTTTTATTCAAGCTGTGACTTCACAAATAATAAATCCAAATTGTAATATTTTCCTTTTTTTCCTACCTTGGGATTGAAATAATCCTCCTCAGAGAACAGAGGAGAAGCTAATATCCTTGTTTCCTTGAATGGGTGAGATATGGTTTACTCAAGGGAACTTATGAAGGAAAATACATAAAGTAAACATGTTTTTTTTTTCTTTCCACTGTGGCCTGAATAAACCCCTCTTTTTGTGCAGAGATTTAATGCTTGAGCACTTATTTATTTAGTCTTGTGGCTTCTACTACCCCTTGACCCTTGCCCTTACGTCCTCTCTTCAAGGGTGATTAATTTCCACTTGCATACAAAGGGTTGACTGATGTTATTAAAACACTATCTTGTGGAGTTGTTTTCTGTGGTAACACTGGTAACCCTTGCTATCAAGTACATTCATCGTCACATATCACATAGTAACCCTTCAGAACTAGTGTAACTCAGGTTCCTTTTCAGATTTAGTTGTTTAGGTTTATCTGACCTTGAATGAGATCTGTAGATTTAGATTATAGTGTTGTGCAGATGGGTTGTTTGGACAAGAATCTAGATCAGACAAGAGGTCATTGGTCTAACCCATAGGCAAATGTAATATATGTACATATATTTAAAATTCACATGTTTGTTTGAAATATATTATATAGTTCTAGGTATCCAATAGTTATAGGAAGTAAAAAAAATTGGAAACATTTTCATAACTGGAACAATTTCATATATTGACGTGTATCTAGCCTATTCAAATATATATCTTTATGTATGTGTAATACTTTTTTGGACGTATAAGCCATACACTTATACCTATTCTAAAATATTGATATTATATAAATAAATATAACATAGACATGTATTACAAAAATATACACAAAAACACAGATTTTTTTTTATAAATACTGTATGTTGTTTAATTAATATTGCATATATAAATAAACTAAATATATAGTTCAGTAATGAAACTCTTCTGAGCAGCTGACTGGTTTACTTAAAGCCGATTGTTTATCCAATCATTTGTTCGTTCCTATCTATGTAGCGCATTAATTCCTGACTTGTATCGAATAGGTTCATACCAGCTCGCTATGGGATTTCGCTTACCCTCCACCTTCCCCAGCACCACCTTTCTAGACCTGCTCGGGGGTTCTTCCTATTTTCCTTGCAGCAGACTGAATTCAAGTCACCGTTTCACGTGCATTTCAAACGTATCCTAACTCTAGCACCAGCAATTAATTCCCATAGTTGACATTATTGAAATATTGTTGACATATATGCTTGTCACCTATAATACCGTACAAAAATCATGGTGTAGATTTTATTAACCCTCAAAGACCGATATAGCTGCCTGCAGCTAAAAATAACTGTTGTTTTTTAATGTTTAATAACTTTTGAACCGCTAATCCAATCTGAATGCTTTAAAAAGTGTTGTAAAGCAGAGATTCTCCACGGTTCTATTTATCTCATTTGGATATTCAGAGGCGCCGTAGTGCACGTGATTACGTCATCACATTTTTAAACATTAATTCGTCAGTAAAAACCAATGCTTTCGTTCCTCTGAGCCAAACAGAAATGATTGTTGACGCGTAGTCCCACCCCCGAGCCCAGATTGGTTCAAACGGTACCATATTCAACCAATAAGTAGTCTTTTGAACTACTACTTAACATATTGCTTTTGAAATATGAACGAACACAAAGTGAAAGTGAAGTCTGTCGCGAGTGCATGGATACAAACACAAACTAAAACATTTGGATGAGAAAACTCTCTGAAAAAGCACAAAAAAAAACACACGACAGAGAACTTTAACATAAAACAAACCAAAACCAAGGATGAAACAGTGGTACATATCTGATAAAGCACTGGGATTTATGACTTGTCTTGGGTCGCTAGGCGATGTCCCGGTAAAATCGATCCTGACACATATTACAGCCAACGGATGTCTCATTTATATTATGTCTATTATAATTAAATAATTATACAAAATATATAGTTTAAGAAGATAGTTTGCACTGTTGTTTTCTGTTGCACTCTGAATATTTCTCACTCATTTTGTGTAATTTGTGAATCATTTGCTCTGTTTTTGCGCTGTATTGTTGAAGACTATTTGTGCAATTGTTTTTACTATAGCATATGCTGCATAGTTTGTGTTTATAGTTCATACTCCGATTGAAAATATATTTCTCAAAAGAAGAAAAAAAACTTTTTTGGTTTGGTTTTGTTATCAGATAACACTCTTTCCATTTTCTTTACTCATTAAAATGTTTTTGGACAAATCTCTATTGTTAGTTAACGAAATAGGCCTGTTTTTCTACTTAAAAGCGCAGATAACAATATTGTAATAAATGGCTATAATTTGCTTGGGGAATGGTATATCTAAACAAAATTTTATTTGGAAGTGTAAAACACCCAGACACAACTTTCTAAAGAAAGATATCCAAACTTTAGGAGTTTCTGTTTGAGTACACAGTAAAAAAACACCCAACTGTTGCTTGCATTTTTCTTAAAGTTCTGTAATTTCGTTCATTCTTTGAGAAAACGAAAGTAAAATTAACTTTGAATTAGTTAAACTTAAGTGTAAGTCCTCCTGTTTATAATGATATATGGCACTTGATGCTGACTGCTAGAATAGGTCTGAAAAACAAAGAAAAGTGCAGGAGTGTCAGGCGCCCCAAAAATGTTCTAGGTCTTTAAGGGTTAACATATGTACATATACAAATTGTATATGTTATAAACTAACATCTTTATCAACCCAGAGAATATAGGTATGTGGAAAATATATATAATGTCTTGGATAATAAGATATTGCAGTTATTTATGCCAAATTATTCCAAACTTTGGTCAAGTGATAAATATTGCAAACACTTGTTCCAACATATCCCTCGATGTTCAGTCAGTGTATAACAAGCTACATGCTTTTATGTTCACTAAAATCATAGCAGAGGCAAATATAAGGAAAAGAAGGTACACAAACTCAAGTTAATGCCACACTCCTTCAGCAGAGATTTATACCCAATCATTGTTTGTGTGTTGTCATAGGGTTTGCCACAAGTGCGTCCCAGGCTTCCTAGTATTTCAGCAAATGGCCATCTGCATGTAAACGACCAGCTCTGAGACAGATCAGATCACTCAGCAGTCGCTTTGGTGAGAATATTGCCCAAGTTGAATGGAAACTTCATTTCAGGGCTAATATTAGCCTGGGTCTTTGGAAAATTCCTTCTGAAAGTTCACAAGCTGAGAAAAGGCAAAGCATTTGTTGGGTGTTTTGCTTGACAATATATACAAGACGAGTTTTCGATTTTGTCTTTGGGATATGTATTCAGGAGAAACTTGAAAGGTTCACCCTTGTCCTTTTACAGGCTTTCGGTGTTTATTTAGTTGAAATAAACACCAGTTATCAGAAACAGGAGATCATTTGATCCTTCTTCGAAAGTCTTTTTAGAAAGCACAAGGCTTATGACATGTTTGTCCACCCCAGAGGAGGTTTCTCACCAAGACTTGACTACTTTTGTTCAGAGACACAATAGACAATGTTTTGAGACTGAACCCAGTTACTCTAGACCTTTAGACCTTCAATATCAAAGACAAAACACATCAGTGTTTTGGGAAACAGGGTCAGACTTTTGAACTTCGTAGAGAGAGAGTGTGGCTTCATGCCAGAGACACTCTGAGACACTCTATAGAGTGTTGATTGTACAGGTACAGAGTGTAATAAAATAATTAGCAAGTGTATGAAGGATAATTTGTTAAGATATGGTGTAGAAAACACAGTAGGATTGTTGCTTTTTATCAAACATTTGGATGCTAATACCATTATTAGGCTGCCATCAGCAGTTCCACACTGCAGGATCTCTCTGTGTGTGTGTGTGTGTGTGTGTGTGTGTGTGTGTGTGTGTGTGTGTGTCATCATTCACTCCCCCTCATGTCGTTCCAAACCTGTTTGACTGACTTTCTTCTGTGGAACACAATAAAATACCTCAGCATTTTGAAAGGAAATGGGGTCCATGTTTTATTTTGTGTTTTGAAAAGAAAATAGTAATACAGGTTTAAATTACATGAGGGTAAGTGGGTAATAGTCTTAATTTTGTTAACGAAAACTATGACGAAAAATATTCTTCGTCAACGGAAACGAGATAATAAAGAGGTAATTTAAGGATAAATGAGACTAATTGAACAGGCAATATCATTGACGAAAAAAGACGAGACAAAAATGTAGTTAAAAGAACAAAACCTTTAGCAAAGCCTTTTTATTTTTGTTTTAAAAAGTGGAGCAAAAACATTTTAGACTCTTTGCGGTTGCCAGCTATCAAGACCTCAAATCCCCCAATCAGAGCTTTTCTGTTAAACGGATACGTACTCTTCCTAGCTTTTTGCTTGATGCATTCTGGTAACCATTCACACCCGCTCTCTCTGTAAACACAGACATATAGTATTTTACAAGTAAACTGGAGTTCAGCGATCTCCATTTGAAGTATTCTGCTTAAATGAAAGTGTCATTCAGTCAGTCTGTGTTCTGTCATGAATATCGACTGTATTGTTTGTGAAAGTGGTTGCAGATTGTAACATTACTTGCGAAACCACTGTGCAGCAATAAGTCTGTTTGCCTTTGTTTTAAAAGAGAAACATTAATGCAATTTGGAATTATTGGAAGTACTATTAGGTATTTCTCTGTTATAATATTCGACAGTAGCTTTTTGTTACGCCATTTTTCATAACATAGTCAGGGCGAGTGTATATATGAAGTCTTTGTTGTTTATTTAGCCTCTGATTGATATCCTGTTATGAATCTGTACACTAACATTAGATGAGGTAAATAAACCATGCAAATTATTTGATATTCAGTTGATTTGTGCTTACTGGTGTAAGAGCAAACTTCTGATTTGACACAGGACTGTAAGACTAAATTAAAAAAGCTGACAAAATGAACACTAGTTGGTAAGAATAAATTATGACAGTTTTCTTTTTGGAGTGAACTATACCTTTAATTTTGAAAAAAAAAAAATTATACAATTAGAAAACACATTGTGTATACAGTATGTAAATATTCCTTTATACTCACATGTAAATGTAACAAATGTACATATATAACATTTCCATATATGAAATATAAATATATATGAAAATTGACATGAAGTAAAAACATTTATGAAACCTATTGGAAATTGAAACATTTTCATATATTTTATGTACATATATCCATGCATATATTTATGTTTATGTATGTTTATACATGTACATGTATATCTATCTTAAAACCCACCAATACATGTTGATATTATATAAACAAATATGAAAGATAGAATTGTATTAAACAGTTCTACACTCTTTTTGTAAATAAGTTGTTTTAATAAAGCTGCATATATAAATAAAATATATATTGTTGACATATGGTTGCCACATACAATAACATAAAAATCATCATTCAAATTTTACTATGGGGATTTTATATAGGTGATAAAGTCAAGTCAAGTCACCTTTATTTATATAGTGCTTTTAACAATTCAGATTGTAAATTCGCAACTGAACTTCATTAAATAGGGAAATAGAGTGTCAATAATGCAAAAAGGCAGTTCAAAATTGAATTCAGTGATGTCATCATCCAGCTAAGTTCAGTTTAAATAGTATCTGTGCACACAAGTCGACGAAATTGCTGGAAATTAAGTGTCCCCATAAAGCTTAAATCTTCATCTACCCAGATAATATTACATTTTTAAAATAAGAATGATTTGCGTCTTCACTGACATCTAAACAACTCTTATTACTTCTTAGGTAAATCTCACCTGGCAATAGTCCATCGGGTTAACAACGAAGGAGAAGGCGACCCATTCTATGAAGTGCTTGGCATTGTCACCCTGGAGGACGTCATTGAAGAAATCATCAAGTCTGAAATCCTGGATGAGACAGACTTATATAGTATGTGTCATGAAAGTCTCTTTGTAAAGCAGTTTAAATAGTACATAGTAAAATTAAGTACAATAACCGCAGCATGGATTTTGTCCTCTATCTATTGACGTATGAATACATTGTTAAAATACCTTGCGATGTCTCTTGCTGTGGAATCGTTTTATATAATAAAATTTCAACAGATTGTTTTAGCATTTACTTCTAACTGGCTTAACATTACAAAAACTTTTTTAGGTGTCATTGTAAATATAGATGTGCAAACATACAAGGCAAGGCATTTTACACAGCATTGAACTTTCTTCCCGTCATCCCACTTTTCCGACAGCCGATAACAAAACAAAAAAGAAAATCACCCATCGAGAGAGGAAGCAGGATTTCTCGGCTTTCAAGCAGATGGACAATGAAATGAAGGTTAAAATATCACCTCAGCTTCTACTGGCTACTCTGCGTTTCCTAGCAACAGGCAAGTGTACTGCATTGCTGCTTGATTTACCCCAGTGTGTCCTGTGACTGTAGTGTGGATGGGCTGCTCACAGCAGAGGAGGAGCTTGGTCACTGGTTTTTGGTGAAAGTCATGCCATGATGTATTTTATTTTTATTTGTTTTGCCATTTAAAGTTTCTGGTATGATTAGCATGCTACTAGCATGATTAGCATGTTACTAGCATGTTGTTAGAATGCTTCTAGAATGGGTAGCAAGTTACTAGCATATTGTTTGCATGTTTCTATGCTAATTAAGCTAAAACCAGTTGATACAGTAAAAAAACAGCTAAGAACTGAATGGCCTGCTAAAAAAGTGGAGAAAAACACTTTAAAACCATCTTGGGGTACCAGCCAAAGCAGTCAATCAGCTTACGCTGGTTTTAGCCTATTTTTTATTTTTTTTCTGTAGGGAGTTGTTAAGCTTTGCTATAGCAATAGACACCTTAAATACAACATAAGTCTTATTGTATAAAAGTTTTCACCCCCTCAATGAAAGTCTATGGGATTTTAGGTGGTTTTGATAGTCTGGTTTACGAAAACAAGCCGGATCGTTTAGAAAAGATAATGCAACCCAACCCTTTTTCAAGCCAACTTAATTAAAATACTGTTTTCTATTGTAATATATTGTAAAATGCAATGTATACCTGCGAAGCAAAGCTGCATCTTCAGCAGCTTTTATTCAATCATTATAATATGTAATGTGTTGCTTAGTAAACTTTTATTATTATCTGCTTGTTAAGTCATGAGGTAAGAAATATTGGTTTTGGACCAAGCCTCTAATTGTTTCACTTGAGAATTCTATCTCAACAGCCATTGTTTATTCATATTACACATTTAAGCCAAGCATGTAAAAATATGTATATTTGTACCATTATAAATGTATATTAGCACCATTTTTTGCTGATGGAGCATTTGCCTTAACAAGCGGGTTATCAGGGTTGATGCTGCTTAATATTTTTGTGGATTTTTATCTTTTTTTCAGGATTTTACATTTACATTTAAAGAATAGAATGTTTAGAAAATAACTTTTTATTTGAAAATAGAAAAAAAAAATCTAAACGTCTTTACTGTCACTTTTGGTCAATTTAATGCATTTTCTTTCCATTTAATGTCACTTTTGAATTTCTTACTAAATAAAATGATTATTTTTTTAAATATGTCTTACTGACATTTGAATGCTAGTCTGAATAAAATAAATGAATATTACATGTAAACAGTAAAAATATGTAAATATATAAACCAACACCTAAGCAGCATTCTTTGTAAATCTCAGCAGTTCTTCAATGTTCTTTTTCTTCTTCTCTGATTCTCTCTCACTACCAAATGTTGTTTCATAGTGTCTCTTAAAAACTTTGTATTTTTAAAATAAAATTCTCAAATTGATAAAAAGTAAATAAAATGATTTCCCTGCAGTTCATTAAATTTTTTTCAGAATGATTTAACTGTTCAAAAGTGACAGTAAAGCCATTTATTATGTGACAGCAGATTTCTATTTCAAATAAATTCTGTCTTTACAACTTTGTCAAAAAAAAAAAAAAAAATCCACAAAAATATGAAGCAGCACAACAGTTTTCATCATTGATAATAATGTTTTAACTGTACTTTTGATAAAACAAATGCAACTTTGCAGAGCATAAGCAAATACCTATGAGTGGTAATGTACATTATGTTTTTGTATAATTGCTGATTCTTGCATTTTTGCACAACCCTTTGCTTTATTGTAGATCAAACCGCTGTTAAAAGGTCCCAAGGGTGGTTGTGTATAATAGAGATAAAAAGGGCATGCCAAACATTTTCTGACTGGTGTTCCCCTTTAAACCTAATGCCAGGATTTGGAGAGAAATTTCCTGTTGTGGCTTACGCTAATCATTGATTAACAAATACAATACCTACAATACTACAATTGCGTTCCCTGTTCAAGGAGGGACCAGCTGCCAGTTTACACAGATACTGTAAACAGAACAATGTTACAATGAGTTATTTAGCAAAAGCCCATCATAAAGGACACATATTAAATAAATGAAATTAAATATTCAGAGAAACTTTCCTGCACACAATTGAAAGCGTTAACTAGAATAACAAAAAAAGAATTAGCTTTACCCAAGGTTTACTTATATACTGTGAGATGTTTTGAAACCTGAAAATGTGATATTACCTTTTACCCATGGTTTAGAATGGGCCTGAGTTAACAATTTTAAGTGCAAAACCCACAGGAACAGGAAGATGATGATCATGACATGTCTACTTTTGCTTTACAGAAGTAGAAGCATTTAGTCCAAGCCAGATGTCTGAAAAGATCCTTCTACGTCTCCTCAAGCACCCCAACGTCATCCAGGAGCTCAAATATAATGAGAAGAATAAGAAGGCCATCGAACATTACCTCTTCCACCGCAACAAGCCTGTGGACTATTTCATCCTCATTCTGCAGGTCAGCTTGGTTGTTTGGTCAAGGGTTGCAGAAGGCATAGAGAGAAGGGATTGAGGTTATTAGCCTAGAGCAAGCTGGGATTTTAGCAAGTATTTAACACGCACAGTATGAAAAGTTTCAACTAATGTACCTATGTGAAAGAAGAATATTGTAGTGAGTATTGTTAAAGACCGCCATGCCTCTGAAACGAATCCTTCAGTATTAACAGTATCTACTTGAAGTGGCTTAAAAAACAGTTCCTAGCTATACTGAATGTCTGATTTTCAGTGTGATCTGTTCTCTAAGGGGAAGGTGGAGGTGGAGGCGGGGAAGGAGGGAATGAAGTTTGAAGCTGGGGCTTTCTCCTCGTATGGGATGATGGCTCTCACCGCTACTCCAGGTAAGCACAACTAAATCCAAATGTCTTCCATTTTATTGACTGAATACCAATTTGAATACTTATACTAAGAACGAAAAGTATATACTCAAACGTCAAACTTTACCTCACCCAAAGATTCAAGTGGTTTTATGGTGGTTTTAAAGGAATAGTTCGCCCAAAAATAAAAAAAGTACAGATCTTCAGGCCGTCCGAGATGTAGATGAGTTTGTTTCTTCATGGGACCAAATTTGGAGAATTTAGCATTACATCACTTGTTCAGCAGTGAATGGGTGCCGTCAGAACGATAGTCTGAACAGCTGATAAAAACATTACAATTCCACACAACTCCAGACCGTCAGTTGTGCCAGTCCAACATGTCTTGTGAAGTGAAAAGCGGCAAGTTTTCTCATTCTGACGACACCCATTCACCACAGAGGATCAACTGGTGAGCAACAAACTTATCCACATCTTGAGTACATTTTCAGCTAATTTTTATTTTTGGGTGAACTGTTCCTTTAAGAAATAATACTGCAATGCAAAATTGTCTTGATACCGCAGCATACACCCACATACCCTGCAATAGTGCAGAAGGTTGTGGGCTGTATTAGTCCAAAAAGTATGCGGGGATGCATACTTTGAAGATCCACAGGAAGCAGAGCCTCATTCTGGCACCTTTGACATACTATTTTCAATCTACCATGATTTGAAACTCACTATTCCCAGTCAGACATTATTGAATGAAGACTGTGTTTCAGACACTATATCAGAAATTCAGAAGAGTCAAAAGGTCTCTTTCCAGAGATCAAATGGCAAGAGAATTTGTGTGTCATTGGTTTTGTATTGTTTTTTTAAAGTACTGATTCTGTAATCTTTAAGGGCAGGCAAAATGATGTTAAAATAGTACATTGGTGGCAGAAGAAATCTGTGAAATGATCAAGATTCTGCTTTAATCGTATTTCACAGTACATATATTTGTGCAGCTGTCAGTTTGCAGGATTGCTTTATGTTTTTACATGAGAGCAATACAGCTAGCAATACAGAGTGGGATGTGTTTTATTTTAAAATGTGACGTGACAAGATGGATGGATGGAACTGTTATTTTTGTAAATCATAATAAACAGTTATTTTGCCAACTATTATAGTTTTAGTTGACATACTCCATATGGTCAAGCAACTTAGCAACCACAACATACTTCCACTTATATGCAGCATTTGTCTATCAAATATGACCCATCTTGGGCATTTTATAATGTTAGCTGTACTGTTTTGAGAGCAGATGTTTATGGACTGATGCCAGAATTATAATTCATTTGATATGAATAATAACAGCTTTTGGTTTGTGGAAAAGAAAACATTAATCAAATAAAATGAAGCGGCTTTAATTTTGAAGTATTTTAAAACACTGGATTATACCCAGTTTAATACACACACACACACACACGCACACACACACACGCACGCACACACACACACGCACACACACACACACACACACACACATGTTGTCATGATATACAATTATTCCAGTGGTCCTGTGACTGGTGAATTTTGCTTATATAAATCATAGTTCTTTCACTATTATATTCTTCGACTTTATATTTTATTGATCCAACTGAACATAAAAAGTACATAAACGTTTTTTGGGAAAGCATGCACCATCTCAACAAATTATGTTGAACAGTTTTAGATCCATCAGAGATTTGTAGGAGTTGTGTACCATGTGCTAGAAGTTTAGGGGAGTAGCACAGAACATAGGGGACCTCTGGTGGTGACAAAATAGGCCTGCATTAATACTTAAAGTGCTTCATTATGGGGAAAGGAGAATCTTTTCTCCTTTTTTTCAGATTAAAATAAGTGGGGGGGGGGAGGGTTTGTGTGAGATTTTCTCCACTCCTTGATCTTTCAGCCATGTTCCCAATAGTTCCACCTTTCAGTCACCTTGTAGTTTTGTTTCCAAACTTCTTGTGATGCTTTTTTCTTCCTCCTCCTCTTTATTCTTCTCTGTAGTTCCTCTCTCCCTGTCTCGTACCTTTGTGGTCAGTAGGGCCCAGCCTGTTGCTGGATCTCCAGGTATAGTTAAACCAACATACTTGACAAGTCATGGTGTCCTTGTTACGGCCTAAATTCAGTTTTCGATGCTTTTTGTCCAGTTAATGTCAGAATCATTTTTGACTAATCAAACTAAGTAAAGGTCAGACATCTGTCTGTGACTCATTCTAAATCATGCCGTTTGTTACAGTAAACCCACAGAATCCCTCCCACACATTTTTACTTCACAGGCCTCCTAGAGTAAAGGGCGACAGCGGGGCCATACACACACACACACACACACACACACACACACACACACACACACACACACACACACACACACACACACACATACTGTTCCCTGCTCTCACACAACTCATGCTGACTGCCAGCATGTCGGGTTCAGAGTCGGGCCCCTTCAGGCTAGCATTGGAGCCTTGAAATAAAGACGTGGTGGCTCCCTCACTCCACTCACACATCCAAACACGGATTACATACATTCCAACCAAATTGTGGAATTAACACACCCCTGCTGTTGAAACCTTTGTGTGTATATGTGTGTGTGTGTGTGTGTTTGTGTTAGAGCAAGAAAGAAAGAGTAAATGTATGTTCTGGAGTGCAAAAGTGTGCATATTTCAGTGTCTGTTAGCTGGTGTTAGTGTGGGCGAGGGAGGAGAATGTTTGTATGTGTGTGCTCTTGTAAATGTCCCCGCTCTTTATGAAGTGGAAAACATAAGCTGTGTTTAATTAAAATCAGGCCAGTCTTCACTTTGAAAGGTCTTAGGCTTTTGGTGATACTCTTGCCAGCGGCAACACTTTACATACATGAAACACCCCTTCATAACTAGCAGAGCTATTATTGAGCTCTAAAAGGCTGTTACAAGCTATTATAAAATAATAATATACCATGTGTCTCTATAAAGTTGGATTTGAGTGACTTGTCACTAAACTATTTTACAAATATGGACTGCTGTTCACAAGTTTTGGGTCAGTAATATTTTTTTATGTTTTTGAAAGAATTCTGTTATGCTCACCAAATGCATTAATTTTATCAAAAATACAGTATTGTTGTTAAATATTATTACAGTTTAAAATATCTAATTTGTATGTGAATATATTTTATGATGCTGGTTTGTCGATGAAGAAACATCAATGCTGAAAACAGTTGTGCTACTACAAATTTTTGTAGAAGCCTTGCCAAGATTTTCAGGATTTTTGTGCGTGTGTGTGTAACATTATAAAGGTGTTTACTGTCACTTTTGATCAATTAAGTGCATATGTGCTGAATAAAAGTATTTCTTTCTGAAAAAAAAGACAGCCAAACTTTTAGACAAAATCGTTTATTTTTTAAACAGGTTTGAAACATACCCCTGTTGTGTGATAGGTCAGACAAACAGATAGTCCCGCCCCCAACTCACGCCATTGGTTGAGCAGTTGTTGCTACATCAGACTGTTCAAACAACAAGTCAGATAATTAATATTCATGAGCGAGGCTGATAAGTTTTACAGTGTCCCCCCCCCCCTCCCTTTTGAGATTATTTCTGCACCCCTGATTGTATGCGTTTGCATGTTTTTTCATGATTAAAAAAATACTTATGCTGTCCTTTTTCCTGTGCAGAAAACAAATCACCCCCTCGGCCATTTGGAATGAACCATTCTGACTCGTTAAATCGTAGCGAGCGGATTGAAGCCATCACACCGTCACTTGGCAGCAGTAACCACCAGCTCAATGCCTTCTTGCAGATATATGTGCCGGACTATTCTGTCAGAGCTTTGTCAGACGTACAGTATATTAAGGTAAACAGAACCCACACACTCACTTGCAAGTTTCTGTACATTTTCTTGTCATTACAACCAAGATACCCAAAACAAAATCCGTGTAATTCTTCAGAAGCCATTTTTTGAGACCATTGTGGGGCTCGGGGGCTCAAACTGTGGCCTACTGGCTGTGGCTCAGTGGCAAGCATGGACTAGGGCTCAGTTCCAAAACAGTGCCTGTGGCTCAATGGCGAATGTGGATTTGAGTGTTGGCTCTGGGACAGATGTGGACTAGGGCACTGGGTAGGGTCTGTGGCAGATGGAGACATGGGTTGTTGGTGGTCATGGACATTTTTTTTCTCAGTATAGAAAACATTATAACAATCGGAAGAACCCTTTTCCTCTATAGAACCTTTTGTGCAATGGAAAGTTTCCATGGATGTTCAAAGATCTTCATGGAAACATAGTCCCTGTTTACACTGGATATTAAGATGTACTTTGGTTATTGAGGGAGACCTATTTCTCATTTCCATGTTCTCCGAAGTGGAAGTCGTCATAGTTGGGTAAACATCTGTAGTAGTGAATGGAAACTACAACAAATATTATTTTTATGACCACATTGGTCAGCAGAGAGAAAGATGTCAAATTCGCTGCCACTCCCTCAGCCAATGTATTAGAAACTCATTACCCTTCAAATTGCGCAAATTTAAATTGCGAATTGAAAACGCAAAAACGCCCATATGTTGCAAAAAAATGTTTTTACGCTCGCATGAGGTGGTTTTTCAGGCAATGCGAAAAAGGAATAATTCGCAAAACTACAATGGAAATGGAATTTTTTTTTTTTTTTTTAATTAACAGGTCACATGGCTTATGTAAAAAATCATATGATTATTCCTCAATGTACTATAATTTCCAAGAAACATTTCAAATGTGGCTGCTCTCAAGTATAAGAGGCTTTCCCTGCCATTAATGCTTAGACTATTTACACTGCACGTCTGCAGCACGTTACAGCTCCGAAATGGCCACAGGAGCTGATCGTGGCCACTATAGTTAATGCTTGTGTTACCAGTCGCGCCACGGCATGTCCCAGAAGCTGTTCTCCACACTGCTTCAGTCAAGATACACACATACACCTCCTTCATTTAAATATAATTGCTAGTCTAGCCAAAACCCCGTCAAAATCCCATCAAAATCTGTTGAATAGGTAAAAAAAATACATTTTAGTCGCATAACATCGGTTAATGGAAACACCGTCATGTCGCAATACTTCTTTATCGTCATTTATAAAATATCGCCAAAGTTTTTAGCAAATTTATAAATGGAAACGCGCCTACATCTGTGAAAAGGGTCAAACAATAAATGAGACAAAATTTCAAGATAAAAGTTCTACTAAACAATGAAAAATTGTTACAACCGGTTTATTCACCTTGTTTTGATTATTTACTTTTGTCTTTACCCATTTGTTTTTTCGTTACCCCCTTTTCTGTGTTCTATTGACAGGTAACGCGCCAGCAGTATCAGAACGCCGTCATGGCATCACGCATGGACAAAACGCCACAGTCCTCAGAGAGCGAGTACACCAAAATCGAAATGACTTTGACAGAGCTCCATGACGGAGTGACTGATGAAACCGCCACTCTGTTCAACCAGACACAGAACTGTGTGGCCCACAACAAGACGAACCACACAGGCCACTGCGAGGGGACCATCTAGCCCTCAGTGGGGTGGTGGAGCGAAGTGGATAGCAGAACCCTGGAGTTGCTCACCACCCCAAACCACTGTAATCTGGTAGTGCAGTGCTACCACGGCCTGAGCTTGGCTTGGGTTGATCCAAGGCGAAATGGGACAGTCCAGTGACCCGATCCAGTCCCATTCATTCAGATAAACCACAGTGTTTATGTCCCCCAGACCAAAGAGTTTGGAGGATGGACGGTTTTTCTCCAGCTACACTCAAACTGCCCCGTGATGTTCACTAACACAAAAGAAATACTCCAGGCAGATGCTGTAATAGGGTAAATCAAAGACTGTTCCATATACTGCTTTGAAGGAAACCGTGAATCAAGAGTATTCTACTCACATATTTATTTATTTTGTATGCGTTTGTACATACATGCATGTCTGAGGATATAATTGTCGGCACATTGCAAACACCTGTCTGTAAATTGTGCATGTGTATGTGTGTGCCTCTATGAGTGTCACTGATTTCATGCACATGCTCTATATACATCACTGTATATGTACCGGTGAGGGTCTTTTACATGTATATTTCAGAAATGATTCTTTTTATTGTTCTAAATCTGGTATATCCCACCGTACCTTTTACACCTTTTTAAAAAATGAATTGTTATATTGCCTTTAAAAAAAAATCATATTAATTTTTAACAAGTGCAATGAAACACATTTTATTTAAAAGATGATTTATCATGATTACTGTATTGTAAATTATAGTTCTATTCGTATGCATTTATTGTATCGCATTTGTATATTTGTTCGGAGACATTTTGGATTCACTTCAAAGGATGAACAGGTCCTATTTGTCTGCTTTAAATGTTAGTTCTATCAAAGGCACAATAACTTGACATTTAAAGCTGAAGGAAGTCTTATTTAAAGGAAACCATAGACCTGTCAGGACTTAATGCAAGGGAGAATCAATATGCATTTGTGCGATTCCAAACTGAATCCAGGCAGTAACAACGTCTTTACCACATCATTAAAACAACTACTACATTAAATTGTTCTACCCATCATACATCTGTAAGAAAGGTGCCATAGTGTTAAAATGGCTGTACTTGTGTGTATTACCTTTATGTATATAATGTTGACTTTATTTATATGAACACTGGAAACTCCTGCTATGCATACATCGGTATTTAGAAGTATACACATAGTATTATGTACACAAGTACATAATAATAGTTCACTCAAAATGAAAATTTGCAGAAAATGTACTCACACTCAGGCCATCCAAGTTGTAAATGAGTTTGTTTCTTCGTGGAAACAGATTTGAAGGAATTTACCAATGGATCCTCAGCAGTGAATGGGTGCCGTCAGAATGAGAGTCCAAACAGCTGATAAAAACATCACAATAATCCTCAAGTAATACACGAGTCCAGTACATCAGTTAACATCTTGCCAAGCGAAAAACTGCAATATTATTATGTCCTATGTATTGCTTTATCCAGTGAAAACGTTTTTTTTTTGTCTGAGTCAGGAGAGAAATTTGCATAGATAAAGCACAGTTTCCATGTTTTTTTTTTTTTTTTTTTTACAGTTCTAAACAAATATGTAGGTGGATTTTTATGTGAGAGTTCGATGGGGCTGAATTTTATTGGAGGTAGCAATATTATGGATTATGGACTGTAATTTTGGCCAGAAGTAATGGTTTAAAGTAAAAAAATTAAAATAAAAAACTCAAACAAAACTTTAATCTTGATGGATTTTTTTTTTTTAAACAAACACAGATTTTCAGACATTAATTGATGGACTGGATTTTTGTGACGTTTTTATCAGATGTTTGGACTCTCATTCTGACGGCACCCATTCACTACAGAGGATCCATTGGTGAGCAAGTGATGTAATGCTACATTTCTCCAAATATGTTCCCATGAAGAAATGAACTCATCTTGGATGGCCTGTGAGTGACAACATTTTCAGCATTTTTTTTTTTTTTTGGTGAACTATTAATTTAATGATGAACCACTTACATTTTCTCCCATGGCACATTATTATTATTATTATTATTTGTATTTGTTTTGAAATCCCTTTTTATCAGAGACCCAAACTGCCTATCACCAAACCTCACACATCTTGTTCCTATAACCATTCCTATATGTTGTTATAGGTGGCAGCTGCATGACCCTCTTTCTACAATGTTAGACTTTGTGGTAAATCTGATTCAGGCAGCTTTTAAGACTTTGCCCTAGATGTTCTCATGTGTTCAAATGGTTATTAACAGTAATGCACTACTTGCATTATTTATACATGGGTCACTACCACAGACAGCCACTGCTTGGCACTATGGTCTAACAATTTAGCCAAACTAAACCTCGACAAGGTTGTAATCTTCAAACCGATGCTCTCTTTATACCAAAGATTTTACTTAAGAAGTGAGATCAGAGATTGTTGGGCTTTATTTAGTAAATTAAAGCCAACATTGATTATTTTTTTCCTAGACAGATGCTCTTATGGGGTTAAATACAGGTTCTGGCGTTTTACTTTTTTTTCTAATTTTCTTTGTTAATGAATTGTAGCTACTCTGTAACTAAAATGTAAACCCTAGGGAGGAAAACAGTTCTAGAAAGTGCTATTAAACATTCATCAGTTTCACTTTGCTACTGTGTTCTTTATGCTGTTCTTTCATAAAAATCTACAATTTACAGTTTATTTGAAGAAATCCTAGCTGCAAACAGCGTGTTCTAACAACAGATGGACAACAGGATATTTGTGTTGTCACATCACACTGCTAATTCTGTCCATTATTTTATTTATATATCTGCATTTTAAACATCAATTATATTCTGACTGACTGTACATCACAGCATTTTTGCTTTGTTACGACAGATGATCTGTCAGGACTGGTTAAGATTGTGCAAGGCTCTTGTTGCTCAAGGATCTAGTTAGAATGCCAAGGTGTTCTTTATTATTCTAAAACAGAAAGCTTGCTATAGCATATAAATGTAGTTAAATGCTAATGAAGTTAGAAGTAAACAAGACATGAGACCAATAGTGAATTTTTATAGCAAATTATTTTTTATTTTACATTGCATTGCAATCTCCTATATGCATAAGTTTAGAACTTTAGAAATCAAACGCTATCATAATTCAGGGAACACAACTACATTTCGGAGACATGAAATCACATGCCCTAAAAAAAAAAAACCTGGATTAATAAATGCCATGTCTATTTTGCTCGATCTCCTCTACAGACAGAAGTTTTTCACCTTTTACTTTTGCTAAAGTCAAAGCTAGTGAAGTCACAAAAATATAGTTTGTATTAAACATGAACAAAATAAAAAATAAGATCAGAAATTAACAAGGTAAGAAATAGAAAGTAAAAAATACTCGGTATATTAGTAAGGATATTGGCACGTTTAACACTAAACTATGCCAAAATGTAATATGAAAACATTGGTTCAAACAGAGTTATATTCAATGCTGCCTATGACTATATGGATGACACCTTCACCCAATTAAAGAGGTATCTAGAATATAATATTGGGAAAATTGGATGAACTCAATGAATTTATATATATATATATATATATATATATATATACAACCCGAATTCCGGAAAAGTTGGGACGTTTTTTAAATTTTAATAAAATGAAAACTAAAGGAATTTCAAATCACATGAGCCAATATTTTATTCACAATAGAACATAGATAATGTAGCAAATGTTTAAACTGAGAAATTTTACACTTTTATCCACTTAATTAGCTCATTTAAAATTTAATGCCTGCTACAGGTCTCAAAAAAGTTGGCACGGGGGCAACAAATGGCTAAAAAAGCAAGCAGTTTTGAAAAGATTCAGCTGGGAGAACATCTAGTGATTAATTAAGTTAATTGATATCAGGTCTGTAACATGATTAGCTATAAAAGCTTTGTCTTAGAGAAGCAGAGTCTCTCAGAAGTAAAGATGGGCAGAGGCTCTCCAATCTGTGAAAGACTGCGTAAAAAAATTGTGGAAAACTTTAAAAACAATGTTCCTCAACGTCAAATTGCAAAGGCTTTGCAAATCTCATCATCTACAGTGCATAACATCATCAAAAGATTCAGAGAAACGGGAGAAATCTCTGTGCGTAAGGGACAAGGCCGGAGACCTTTATTGGATGCCCGTGGTCTTCGGGCTCTCAGACGACACTGCATCACTCATCGGCATGATTGTGTCAATGACATTACTAAATGGGCTCAGGAATACTTTCAGAAACCACTGTCGGTAAACACAATCCGCCGTGCCATCAGCAGATGCCAACTAAAGCTCTATCATGCAAAAAGGAAGCCATATGTGAACATGGTCCAGAAGCGCCGTCGTGTCCTGTGGGCCAAGGCTCATTTAAAATGAACTATTTCAAAGTGGAATAGTGTTTTATGGTCAGACGAGTCCAAATTTGACATTCTTGTTGGAAATCACGGACGCCGTGTCCTCCGGGCTAAAGAGGAGGGAGACCTTCCAGCATGTTATCAGCGTTCAGTTCAAAAGCCAGCATCTCTGATGGTATGGGGGTGCATAAGTGCATACGGTATGGGCAGCTTGCATGTTTTGGAAGGCTCTGTGAATGCTGAAAGGTATATAAAGGTTTTAGAGCAACATATGCTTCCCTCCAAACAACGTCTATTTCAGGGAAGGCCTTGTTTATTTCAGCAGGACAATGCAAAACCACATACTGCAGCTATAACAACAGCATGGCTTCGTCGTAGAAGAGTCCGGGTGCTAACCTGGCCTGCCTGCAGTCCAGATCTTTCACCTATAGAGAACATTTGGCGCATCATTAAACGAAAAATACGTCAAAGACGACCACGAACTCTTCAGCAGCTGGAAATCTGTATAAGGCAAGAATGGGACCAAATTCCAACAGCAAAACTCCAGCAACTCATAGCCTCAATGCCCAGACGTCTTCAAACTGTTTTGAAAAGAAAAGGAGATGCTACACCATGGTAAACATGCCCCGTCCCAACTATTTTGAGACCTGTAGCAGAAATCAAAATTGAAATGAGCTCATTTTGTGCATAAAATTGTAAACTTTCTCAGTTTAAACATTTGCTATGTTATCTATGTTCTATTGTGAATAAAATATTGGCTCATGTGATTTGAAAGTCTTTTAGTTTTCATTTTATTCAAATTTAAAAAACGTCCCAACTTTTCCGGAATTCGGGTTGTATATATATATATAAATCTAAGCCAGTTTCCCTTGCATGGACATCTAAAAAGGACGACTACCAACACCAGTGCAAATTAGCCCAGGAGTTTTAATTAAAGTCCAGGGAACCGGCCGTATGATGTATATATACACATCTCCACAATACTGAATTTGAATTAAAAGATAATGAAAACAGAGGAAAGGTGCTGGATCTTTTTTCATTCTCTATACTGTGTACAAGGAAAAGTACAACTCGTGAAGAGAAAAAAACTAAACAAAAACGACATTCTCATAAAATAAAAATAATACCGTTACAATATGCATGAGTAATACGTTACACTATGGATTGGGTAGCCTCATTCAATCAGATCCAACATACTATCTCTGATTAATGCATATAAGTGTGACACTAACCGCCCTAATCTAACGGTTTCATGCATTGGAACACTTCCCACAGCTAAAACTGCTTCCTCTCTAAACCGTTACGCAAACATTATAAAACTCCACATACTCGCTGTGGGGACACCTAAAAGTGTCTAATGGGTCCCTTGAAGCTAATTTGTCTACAGCGTTTTGGTCCACATGACAGTAAACCATCAACAGAGCTACATTCATTTCCATAGAAACAGTCACCAAAGCAACAGCACTTAAACTGATCTTTCTCAACATATCAGCTTCTCTCAATGACTTTTCTTTTACTGATGTGTAATAACAAGCTGCTCAGGCCATAAAACATAGTTTTATAACTATTTTCAATGCATAAAAAGGTCACTTTGATATTTGAATAGTTTGTATCTGTCTTGTGCGAGGCAGATATTAATGGCATGTAATGTTTGAGACAACACTAGACCGTTCTGTTTAGCTTATATAAGAGTATAAACATACAGTAAGTCATTGTTCAATGTTGCATCGTTGCAAATGTGTCTGTGTGTGTTTTTGGACTCATTTTGTGCCCTAATATATGAGGCATCTGTTTGCTACTCTGTAGCATTAGTGCTAGCCAAAATGTCTGCATTAAAAAAAATACGAAAACCAAGAGGTTAACAACAAACCTTAAAAAAAAATAAAAAAAAATAAAAAAAATAAAAAAAAGGCAGCTGCATGCTGTTGCCAAGTAACTGGATTCTTGTGTTGGCTGCACTTCCTTATGCACGTAACAATGAATCGTGCTTCGGTTTTTCTGTGCTTCATTCAGATTCTTAACACACACACCCTGCCATCATACACCGCTTTAACACACACACAGAGTTTTTTTTTTAAAGGAACAGTTATCGGATACAGTTTTTGCAGGCGGTAGTAACCAAGCTGGATGGACTGGCTACTCGAAAGTTATGTCTAAACTGTTAAAAACAATAGTAAAAAATGATTATAACATACCTAAAAATAAGATCCAATCACCGACTTTAACACTCGTCCTAACAGGCTTTTGAGTCTTTCCCAGCATGCTGGCTGTATGATGCATGTAGAGTGCTGTTTCCATTGGATGTTTATCACATGACATGATGTACTTTTATAATGACTGATAAACTATTTCAGATCCCAAATTTTTTTATACAATCTTACGCATTCTTTAACGGAGGAAACTGTCAGTAAGGCTGAACTGAAGTCTGGTACTGTGAACAAACATCGGCTTTTGAGCTTGGTTTAGCAATTATAGTCTCCTTCATACATTCACTCTTCCTTTTCTACCTCACACGACATCCTCATCACTCTATCATCATCATCATCATCCTACAGATCTTTACCCTAGAACAGGTCAAACACATCTATTCTTCCTCCTCTTCTTCATCATCATCTTCATCGTGGCAGTGTGTGATTTCCTGCGGCGGCTGAGCGAACAGGTGGGGCGGTTTGATTTCGCTGATGGAGCGTGTGAGTTGGTTTCTTTTGCAGTCGATGTCCTTGCAGTCCACACAGTGGCGGTTGCGTGTGGCCAGAGGAGACTCGATCTCAATGTCTACATGAGTGTGCTCCACTGTGGACTCATGGGGCATCTGGGAAAGAGAGAAGAGGAGACAGAAACTGTTAAAAAATTTATATAACAGGTATGTTAAATAGGCCACTGGGCACAGAAGAGTAGTGTGGGTGTGTATGGGTATGTGTCCAGTAGGCGGTATTTTGCTCCTCAACTTAGAAAAATGTAACAATACTAGTCTTTCCATTCCAGGCTTTTCTATTATTAGCACCAAGTACTTGTTTTGGCACTTGCAGTTATATGCCTTGTGCTCGGGTTCGGTAAGATCTCTTTGTTTTTGAAAGAAGGACTGCATTTATGTGATCAAAATAATGTAAAATCAGTAATATTGTGGAATATTATAACAATTTAAAATAACTGTTTTCTATGTGAATATATTTGTAAAAATGTAATGTATTTCTCCAGCCTTCAGTGTCACATGATCCTTCAGAAATCAGTCGAATATGCTGATTTTCTGCTCAAGAAATATTTCTTATTACTATCAATGTTGAAAACAGTTGTGCTGCTTCAGATTTTTGTGCAAACAGACATTTTGTGATTACCAATGTTCAAAAGGACTGAAAATGATTGTAACAATGTAAAAGAATTTGCTGCCACTGTTTGATGCATCCTTGCTGAATGAAGGAATTAATTTCTTTCCAAAAAAAAAAATCCTTTCATGTTAAAAATTGCAAAAGACATTCACGTAAACAGTTGATCTGATGAATGTAAACAGAAATTAAAAAAAATAAAAATCACTAATAAAAAAAAAATCCCATGTCCTATTCCTGTCTGGCCATGTTTTTTATTAATTCATTGTATTAAAAATGTCAAAATATCTAGCCATGTTTTAAATATAACATTAAGGCTACATACACCGCCCCCCCCCCCAATTATTTGTAACTTTTTAAATAAATGAATTGTTTCTGGGTAATTGAAATTGGTATCACCTATTGTGAAGGTGTCCTCACCAGCACGTGGGCGGCTCTGAACAGGTAGCTGAAGGGGTAGTACAGCAGGTTGATGAAAGAGGCAGCATACAGGTCAGCGTAACGCATCACCTGAGACGCGAACAGAGTCTGCCGAGAGCCACTGCGGAACAGACTTCCCATCATCCCGTAACACATGTCCATGTCATGAGTCACTTTCTGATGATGCAAAGAAATCACTAAATTAATTCCTCAGTGTCATTTTAGTATCTTAAATAGATATACAGTATATAAATGAAATATAAATGAAAATTAGAAATTGACAACTAGCTGAAATAAAATGTTTTTTTTTTAATGATTTTATTTCAGTTAATGTTTATTTTATTTAGTTCACTTTATTAAGGTGTTAATTTTTTTTTTGGGGGGGGGGGGGTTTAGTTGACAATAATGACCCAGTAACATTTAATATATAAAATCACTCTTGTAGCTTATTAATGTTGCCTATGAACAGCATATGTGATAAGCTGTCGATTACCATGGAATTAAACTTTCTTTAGAGAATGTCACAGATGCCGTTTATAAAAACCAAATAAACCAGAACATTTCTAAACTTTAAACTCTTTAAAACGTATTGATACTTGGTAGGTCCATACTGTAAACTAAGCTTAAAGTTCAGCAGGTTCACATCTAGTACAATCAGATACACTCACCTAAAGGATTATTAGGAACACCATACTAATACTGTGTTTGACCCCCTTTGTCCTTCAGAACTGCCTTAATTCTACGTGACATTGATTCAACAAGGTGCTGAAAGCATTCTTTAGAAATGTTGGCCTATATTGATAGGATAGCATCTTGCAGTTGATGGAGATTTGTGGGATGCACATCCAGGACACGAAGCTCCCGTTCCACCACATCCCAAAGATGCTCTATTGGGTTGAGATCTGGTGACTGTGGGGGCCATTTTAGTACAGTGAACTCATTGTCATGTTCAAGAAACCAATTTGAAATGATTCGAGCTTTGTGACATGGTGCATTATCCTGCTGGAAGTAGCCATCAGAGGATGGGTACATGGTGGTCATAAAGGGATGGACATGGTCAGAAACAATTCTCAGGTAGGCCGTGGCATTTAAACGATGCTCAATTGGCACCAAGGGGCCTAAAGTGTGCCAAGAAAACATCCCCCACACCATTACACCACCACCACCATTAGCCTGCACAGTGGTAACAAGGCATGATGGATCCATGTTCTCATTCTGTTTACGCCAAATTCTGACTCTACCATCTGAATGTCTCAACAGAAATCGAGACTCATCAGACCAGGCAACATTTTTCCAGTCTTCAACTGTCCAATTTTGGTGAGCTCGTGCAAACTGTAGCCTCTTTTTCCTATTTGTAGTGGAGATGAGTGGTACCCGGTGGGGTCTTCTGCTGTTGTAGCCCATCCGCCTCAAGGTTGTGCATGTTGTGGATTCACAAATGCTTTGCTGCATACCTCGGTTGTATCAAGTGGTTATTTCAGTCAAAGTTGCTCTTCTATCAGTTTGAATCAGTCGGCCCATTCTCCTCTGACCTCTAGCATCAACAAGGCATTTTCGCCCACAGGACTGCCACATACTGGATGTTTTTCCCTTTTCACACCATTCTTTGTAAACCCTAGAAATGGTTGTGCGTGAAAATCCCAGTAACTGAGCAGATTGTGAAATACTCAGACCGGCCCGTCTGGCACCAACAACCATGCCACGCTCAAAATTGCTTAAATCACCTTTCTTTCCCATTCTGACATTCAGTTTGGAGTTCAGGAGATTGTCTTGACCAGGACCATACCCCTAAATGCATTGAAGCAACTGCCATGTGATTGGTTGATTAGATAATTGCATTAATGAGAAATTGACCAGGTGTTCCTAATAATTCTTTAGGTGAGTGTATAACTGAAATGTTAGGAACGAGAGTGTGTGATTTAGTCTATGTACCTTCACTCTTCTCTGGATGGTACTGATATCTGGCCTCTCATTGCTGCTGCTGTCCAAATGCCTAAAGGAAGAAAGAATGTGAGTGAGAGAAAAATAGATTCCATGGATGTGAAGAGAAAAAATTTGAGAAGGGTCAGAAAAGGAGAGGTCACTGAGTTAAAGTCTTTGCTTACTAAAGGTAAAAGGAGTATTAAAATGGAATGAAAAGAATACAACTTCTGTAAGCATAAGTGATTTTAATAATAAATGTACATTTTCCATATACATCACACACACACAGAACATATGGGTTATTTCTAGAAACATTAGATTAATACTCAATATATATCTATAAACACCTATAGAAGCTTTTTCATATTTTTAATTAAAAACTTTTGCTGTTCAATTTGGCAGAAGGACACTTAATTTCCCAGAATCCTCTAATTTACTGAATACTTATTATGGTGCGTTATTGATGACTCAGAAGTTAATGCCAATAAGAATCAGTTTAATTTGAATAATCAACTGACAAAACCACAATATATCAAGTGACAGTCAATATGGAAGTGCCTTGTTTGTAAACTTTTTATTTAGTTTCATTCATTTATTTAGCAGGACATTATGCATTAGTTATCCAACTCTGTTCTAGCTATTATAAACCCTATGTTATGCATTTTATTTTCATAACCCTATGTTATGCGTTTTATCTTTCATTATTAAATCATCAGATGTGACCATTTTACAGTCAAACACTCAATTGTTAATATTATGAGATAACTACTTAACCAGCTTTTACTGCTGAACCTTTATTATAATCAATTTACTCAAACTCTGAAGTCAATATCTGTTTTTATAAAGTCATCTAAAAACAACACAATGGACATTTTGTCAATAGTAAAATAAAAACCAGTGTTGATGGCTGTGTAGATGATCTTGTGTTGGGCTAATGTTACTTGATTCTATTAGAACTGCAATTCAGTCAAGACCACTTTCCTATCAGCTAGCAGGGCAGGGCCAATAAAATAAAAGAAAGTCCATTTCTAAATTCTGAATGTACACACACATACTGTATACACACACACACACACACCTGTGCTGAGGAAGGAGGCAGCTTTACTCACTTGTATAATTCTGCCAAGAAAACGTCCAAGCCCTGCAGTTCCTCGAACAGAGCTGTGAATGAGAGGGCAGAACCCTGTCATGACTGTGTTTCACATCTTTTTTTCCTCAGCCTTTCAAGTGTCAACATCTCATGTCACCCTCTCTTTCTCTGAGTGAGCCTTCCTTTACTGAGATTCTCCCAAGAAGGCTTGTTTCACACTACACACATAAGCATGCTTTCACAGTGACAGAACTGCAGCTCTGTCCAGAATATTAAGTTAGTTATAGGTTACGACAGTTAAGTATTTCTTGTAGTAATGGCAACTCTTTAAAAAAATGGTTATCCGAAATAGGCCATTGATAATCAATACAGAACTGATCATCATCAAATGGTCCAAATGGTAATAAATCTACATAGAATGCTTTAAACTGCCACAAAAGACTGCAGATGAACATGTTTAGATGGGATTGTCAGCCTATTTTCTGCAGGGTTCAGCACCCACTTTACTTGCAGTTATACATCACCAGTGTGCTTATAGCAACAATGCTGTATCCTATTATTATGGGCACTTAAAATAAATGTCTGCGGCTTATGTACATTGTGAAACAGGCCAATGGCTTCTTTTACTGATATATGGAGACACTCACAGCTTTTGTCAGTCCACACATGCAGCTCCTGAGCCAATTCAGGAATCACCAGGAACGTCCGCCAACCCTGTCGCTTCTTGGACTTAAGAATATCTCCAAAAATATGATCTCCGATGTACAAAATATCCTTCCCTTTTGCTCCGAGCAAGTCACACATAATATCAGAAGACCCTGGGCAGAGATTAAAACATATGTTTGTTTTTGTTTTTGTTTTTTTTAGAAATGAGTGACATTTTCACATAAAATATGTATGGTATTTTCAATGCCCTGAAAAGAAAAAAAAAGCATTTATTTCATTACAATATTTTCCCTGTTTAACATGAGAGTCGCTCTTCCAGTGTGATTTTATGTCTTTGTTCTTTCAGCATTGATGTCCAATCAACAGCAATATGATATGTTATATGTTTTTCATAGTAAAATGTGTGTGTGTGTCCATATGAGTGTGTCATTTGCATCTTTATCAAATCTTTAAATGTACCTCCAGAGTAAACAATGCCATGTTGTAAAGGTCCAGTGTATGTTCCTATTTTCAGCCGTCCTGTAGTCTGTGATGGAGAACAGACTGATTAATATTTAGATGTCCAGACTGTCTGAATATTTATTGCATGTACTTAAGAGGTTCACAACCAGGGGTCAGGGCTCACTAGGGCCCCCTCGGCACACTTCAAAAGGGGTCCACAAGATGACTTAAAATAAGACAAACAAGCTTTAAAGTAAGCTAAAACAGAAAGGAGTTGTGGAGAAAACAAAAAAACAGAAATATCTTGGGTGGCCTTTGGATATAGTCTTAAATGGGTCTTGGAGTCAAAAAGGCTGAGAAACACTGATCAACTTTATTACTATTACTGTGTATATCTTTAATTAGTTCTATTGTGCTCAGCAGACTACATTATAAATGCTCATTACTCAGCGCTGACTAACCTTCTGTGTGATCACGTTCAGCAGGATAAAACGTTCCAGAATGTGCAATACTACACCTGCTGACTTTGAGATTCTGCTTCTGTTTTTGTAATACTGAGCTGTTGGTCTGATATACTCACCGTATCCACCTGTCTTAGAACAGTTCCCTCTCCAAAAAATAGAGGCTTTCGGGCATCCACTAGGATAAGGTCGAAGTATGACTGCCAAGGACGGTGTGGAGTGCCATGCTATAACACAAAACATTATTATTAGCAACAATACTGTATATGATAGGAAACGCTTTCTAAACTTTTAAGGACAGGCTGAAAAAACAATCTGAATACCTTTGGGCCATGGGAGAAGTCAAACAAGTATGTCATAATTTTCTGTAAAACAAATCCAAACAAAAAGATGATGGTTTGTATGTGTCCAAGAATTAAACAAACCAGTTGCATGTAAAATAGTCTATTGTTCTGATTCAAAACTATGCAAGCTGCATCCAGAGGGATTTTTAAGGCAAAGTTCTGACACAAAGCCTTTTGAAAAGCAACTGTTATTTAAAGTGGAAATTTTATTTCTTGTTTTCTAGACAAGAAAAAAAAAATATTATATATAACAGCAGTTATTTCTGGTTCTTGAATATGATTGGCTGAGAGCCTTTTCCAGGCATGAGATATTCTAGTTGTAAAATAAATAAATAAATAAATAAAAAGCCCTTGCTAAGACAGGAAATAAAACAGGCTGTGAGGGACTGAAGTACAGTGAGTTAAATGGGTTGTTAAACAGATCCGATTAATCAGTTGATGGAATCTTTCCAAAAAACCTTTCAGTAGACAAAAACAGTTTTGAAAGTTGAGAGTTGTGAAAATTACATGAACTAAATTCAATATGGCACATGGCCCGATTACGGTCTATTAAAATTTCAACCATCATTTGTGTGTGGTGTGTTATTAGAGTACTGAGCTGTTAGCTTATGTAAATCAGCCAGTGTAAAGTGATCCAAACCTCTCATTTGTGAGGTTACCTTAGAGGTACCATGTTTTCAATATGCAGCTAAATATGCAGCTAACTAGGTTCTGAAACAGAGCTTATGTATGCATTTGCATCATTAAACTAACGTCTGTGTATTTGTAGTCACTGTTGGTGGCTAAGAAAACTTTGGAGACTTCATTCATGCGGCTCAGCAGCAATGGCAACTTGGCCTTTAAATTAGAAAAGAAAAACAGTTATTCTTAAAAAATACAACAAAAAACAAAGTCAGTAACTTCAGGAATAATTATAATAATAAAAAAAAAAACTTACATCTTTCACAACATACTTATCTAGGTTTTCCACTGTTTTATCCTTCAATGTTCCCTGACAAAATAAATAAAACCTTTAACAACAGAACAAGTTTATGACATACATCAAAAACTTAAATTAGGAATCCAGTACCTACCTGTAATACTTATATACATCTCACCATTAATCATACCTGTCTGCTATTAATGTATACAGCAATAGTACTTTGGCATATTAATCTGACAGAAAGAGAAACAGAGAATCTTTTTACCTTGAAATGTACCCAGTCTACAGCGTCTCGAACATCTTGGAACATGCTCTTGAAGGACATGAAGAGGTCTCCATCCTTAAAGCCTGTTTCACAGCTAAAGGTTTAGAAAAAAACAGAAGGACAGCAGACTAAGAGGCCGAGCTCCAGCTCTGACACATTTTATCAACAGTCAGACATGTTTAAATGGGACAGTCTTCCCTTGTTTGAGGTTGTCCGAGCCAAACAGGAAAGCTCTCTCCCCCTAAAAGGACCAACAGGTGTTTCAGAGGACATGCATCCATACCAAAACACAAATCACAGACTATTACGGTTTAAAAGATTTCATCTAGACTAAATAGCTCTGCCGTTTTTCTGCTTTTTTTCAGAGCATGAGTAGAATTATTTCCATTCCTTTTAAAAAGTTGTAATTTTAAACGTTTATTTTACCTGCTTTATATGCATTATGTTTAGTCATTAGCACATTAAAGTAAACGGATGATACATTATGTAATGCATGAAAATGATTCCAAGTTGAACCACAGACTACAATCTGCTTGTGTCCGGTTTTATAGCATAGTTGTAAAAATGTTATGCCGTATTAGTATTTTCTTATCAAAACGTAACGTGTTAGGTGGTGAACTGATATAGAGAGCATCAAATAGTCCTCACCCACAGTAAATAATACTGATTATGAATCAGTGGTAAGGCTGTATGCAGTGTCCAAGGCAACCGAGAAATAGAATTCACTGGAACTCCTACCTTGAATATCGGTCACAGTTTGAGAAGAAGTCAACCAGGCAGGCTAAAAGGTATGTTTCTGTACAACAGAAACAGAGAAACAGATAAAGAAAGAAGGAGAGTATGAAAGAAGTTCTCAAATCCAGGTTATTTTTGTATATAATTTAATTCATATACCACTGTTCACATGTTTGGGGTCAGTAATATTATTTATTTATTATTATGAAAGATCAATGGCAGTAAAAACATTTTTTATGTTAAAAAAGATATCTATTTCAAATAAATGCTGTTCTTTTGAACTTTCTAATCATCAAAGAATTAAATAATATTAATAATAAAGATAATACAAAAAAGTATTATGTTTCCACAAAAATATTAACCAGCAAATTATATTTTCAACATTGAAAATAATAAGAAATGTTTCATGAGCAGCAAATCAACATAGTATAATGATTTCTGAAGGATCTTGTGACATTGAAGTGCTGAAAGTTCCACTTTACATTACAGGTATACATTAGATGAGTTCGCGAACAAACTTTGAAGTTGGCTTGTAAAAGCCTCGACTTAAAGTTTGAAGCAGTTTTAAAAGCTTGAATTTCGAAAGTTTAGATACAAATTTTGTACTGCAGGATAATAATAATAAATAGATATGCACATTTCTCTGCGGTATACAGATTTGAAAATATCCCTCTTTAGGTTTGGGTTGCTAGGGTGCTCCACAATGGTTGCTAAGGCATGGATAGGAAGTGGTGAAGATAATAAGTGATGGCTACTTGCTGGCCCCAAACAAACTAATCCAACCCCATGTCTCTACGACACTGTGATACAAAGATATTCATCTGGGCTTTTTATAGAATTGGAATCTATGGGATCAGTAGCTAGGGTGCTTTAAATGGTTGCTAGGGTGAGCTTGATAGCTTGTCGATGATCCTGAGAGACTGATTGATTGCCTAAGTAGAATGATCCACCCCCATGTCACTGACATTGTGATGTAGAGTTATGTTCAATGCAAAAATCCTATGCAAGCTACCTTAGTATGAACAAAGTGTGCTCAGATCCTGTTTCATGACCATCCCTCACCATAGTATGTCTATGGGGCCACTTATACCCAATTGCAGGGTATGTTCTCACACAGCTTGCCATCCTCTTCAAATGTGGTGACCCACATGTTTCTTTGAAATTCTCACTCTATGCTACGAACCGTCAAAGTTGCCCGCATTTTTTTTCATGCTATGAGAGCATCATATGCCCAGTGACTTACAAAATTCAGTGCACACCTCTCCTCAAAAAGCCACATTACTTGACAACTTTGACATCTTTCATGGGTCTATGAAAAACAGTGTGGGATGAGTTGCATGCCAAAATTACATTTTAAAATATATTCAAATATAGTTCTTTTAAATTGTTATATTTCACTATATTACTATTTTTACATCAAATAAATGTAGCCTTATTGAGCATTTTCTTTTATTTAGACTTCTTTTAGTAACATAAAAAAAAAAATTACACAAGCAGTTTTGATGAAAGTGCATTTCAAAAGGCAACAAAAATATTTTATATTGGAAAGAAAAAGGCACTTACCTTATTTTAGGTAAGAAGGGCTAAAACTCTCATGTCATTTGATCAGTTCAAGTGATCATTTGCTTCAAATGGAAAATTCTTACAATCTACTTACATTATGCCATTCCAAAAACATGGCCTTTTTTTCCAAACAAAATGGCAAACAAAATGTTGCCATATGTTCTCATAATGTGTAATTATTATTGATCAAATTCAGTTGGATCTTTGGAAAAAATTAATTTCCTGCTTTAAATGTAATTAATGTGTTACAGTTATGACCTTAAATTTCAATCCAAGCATGAATCTCTGAATCACCAAGAATTAATCACTTTATTACTCGTACTGTACGAAAAAAAATCATAAATAAATAACTGCACACAAAAACAATTACAACCTGTTTCTGAAGACTATATACTGTACATGGCAGTTAGTTCTCAGGAAGCAACTCAGGAATTAAAAAATCAAAAACACATTCCTCATACACACATAAGCATTAATAGTTAAAAGATCCACTGTTAATGTGTATCTGAATGGCAGCCAGTGACAGGGTTGAGTAGGACAAAGATAAAGTGCATACCTGGAAGGTTAAAGAGTGTGTTGAGGATGTAGAAGCGTTCTGTGTCATCACGCTGGATAAACTTGTTGGGATAGAGCTCTCGGGTGTCAGGGCTGGCAGTGAACACAGAAACATTACGAGCACATACTCCATAGGTTTCATCAGAGTTCAGTAACCAAGACCATCCAGGCAGGGCTTGATGGGGACCGGGATTACTCACCCTCGCAGGAAGTTAAAGCCATGGGCACAAACCAGGATGTTTCCATAAGCATCTACCTTCAGTAGGTTGCCATACATTGTGTCAAACACCAAACCTCTTTAAAAACAATAGGAAAATTAAGGGTTAAATATGTTATTTATCCTATTAACATAATATCAAATGATAGTCTTGGTAAGGCCAACTGTCTCAAATACGGCCTGCAAATGAGAGTTCATTACCTTGTAGGGAAAGTGGGGTCGTAAACAAAACCCAGCAGTTCCTGCGGGTATCCAATGGAGACCAGCCGCTCCACGGTCAGATCAAAGCCCAAAGATTCATATTCAGGTGATTTGTATACTATTGATAGAGAGATATTCAGTAAGATATATTGAGCAGCACAAATAAAATGAACAGACTACTATACAATTCCATCTGTTACATCCTGTACAGTCCTGTAATAAGTATTAATGTATCAAAGAGGAACTGTTCATTAAAAAAAAAAAAAAGAAAACTAGCTACAAGCCCCAGACATGACATGCAGAAGAAAGAAAAAAATGATATTGTGTCCACATTGTTCTAATTAGTTCCCTTGTATTAGTTTAATCGTGGTCACTTTGTACTAATTAGTTCCCTAGGTTAATTAAATTGTGGCCACAATTAATAAGTAACAAGGGAATAAATTAATACAACGTGGCCAACTAAATCAATAATCTCTTTTGTGATCCCTAAAGTTTCCCTGCATGCCATGTGCAAGGTACAAAGCTGTCACTGGGGTGGTACTCTAAAGCATATAACCTAAATGGTACATTTTAGTTTACCACTAAATGGTACATATTATTACCTTAAAGGTGTATATTAGTACTGTACCTTTTTGAAGGGTAACCTCCTAGTTTTGTACATTTTCCTGAAAATATTCGGGCTCTGTAATTTGTTACATGCTAAAGTATTAGTTGCTCAAATAATTCTCTCATTTAATAATAACTGTTACTGTACTGTTACTGTTACTGTAAAATCCCTCCAAGCCAAGATTATTCTGGAAGGTATCTCAATAATAACTGACCAAAAATAAAACAAAGATGCATACATGGCAGTGTAAGTGCTGTATTTAAAGACACTCTGTGATACGTGTCGACCCCAACCTTGTTCTTTCACAGAGCAAGCGAAGTGTACCAGTACATTCACATTACAAAGGCTTAGCAGGGCCATGTATTCCCTGTGATCTAATCCAGTATGAAACCGGACCCACTTGCCCTAAAATATTTAAACCCAACTAGATCCCAAGCCTCTGCAGAAGGATTTGAGTAGTATTTCAACAACAAAAGGCATTTTGCAAGACCTAACCACAAAATCTGTTGTTCCATCCTGACACCCAATTGAACAAGAAATTAAAATAACACAGGCATGTATAGAACAACAGCTTCAGCAAAGATAGGGGTTACTAAACTGTACACAGACACACTTAAGCTCACGTCACATGTTGTTATGGAAGAGCTGGAAATGTGTTATGCTTGTTGTTAATGAGGAGGCAGGTCAAAGGGTAGAAACCCAGAAGGATCTCTTGAGAGTACGGTATGAAAAGAAGAGGAGTGCCTCAGGGTGAACTCCTAGGTCCATTGCTAATGAAGACTGAGACATTTGACCACAACAACCTGCTTGTTTTTTTGTCAGAATGCTGTTTTTCTATAATAGGCTTGTGTTTGTGCAAGTCAGAACATTGTTTGTCAAGATAAGCTCACAAAAAGGAGAAACCTTATTTTGTTACGGTCCTTGAGAACCTCTTTTAATCTGCAGTTGTTCTATTTTGTGCAGTTTCCCACTTTCAGTTTCCCTCTTTCAAAGCCAAATTCTTCTTTCAAATAAATTCCTTGATGGTCACAGACAGGTGTGACACATTCGATATAACAAAAAATAGCAATGGTTCCACACACCGGCGTAGACCTTTGTTGACATTTGACCAAAATACTGTGTTTACTATGTATAAGCCTGAGCACTGTTTTTCTTTTTTTTTTCACAGCTACTGATTTCTTTATTATTTTATTATACCATACAGACTATCATAGCCTAGTTTTTCCAGTTACATCTTAATGACATCACAATCACAATCTTTGAGTTGTATGAGACATTACAGTAAGTTATTTGTGGGACTGCCTCCATTGAGTTTCACGATCTGTTCCAGGCTTGTAAATCTACAGATGTATGACAGACAGGCTCTGGAGCAGGAGGCAGATAGAAATCAATCCCCCAGAGAGCCAAGGCCAGAATTAAAGGCACACACAGGCAAGCAAACCCCAACAGAGTCACTAACTCAGGCCAGATTCTTCCACCCAGATAGCAGCTGTACACAAACCCAACTGCCCCTTCCAGTTCTGTCTCTCTCTCTCTCTCTCTCCTCCATACGATGTTCCACGAAGCTACAGCGAAACCTATTTTGAGCCTCTTTTCCCCCTCAGTCACTATTCCCATCATCACTCTTTGCTTAACTGCATACACCAGTGTTGACCTTGGACAATGTTGGCCTTGAGCTAGCAAACTCCTGCTAGGGTGAAAATAAAATATTGTTGGCAGTTTTACAGCTGACAGTCTATACCTCATTATATGTGGCCTACAATAAGAAAGGGTAACATTTTTCAGGGGTAAAATTAGTTGACAAAAAAAATTAAAAAAAAACCTTATGAGGTATGCATTGTTGTGAAATACAGGTCAAACTTCAGTTTGCATGACAATTAATGTATTTACAGTTCAAGTGAAGTAAAGGAGCCTCACCTAGATTTGATCAACAATTAGCCAGCAACTAGTCAACATTAATAAATCTGTTTCTCCTTTTTCATAATAAAGCATTTTTGTATATAAAATGGGAAAATTATACTGTCCATACCGCTTATACATAAAACACCTAAAATATCTACTTGAGATTCCTGAGATATAAATATTTTAATGAACAGTTATAGTTAATGTAAATAGTTACTTTTAAGGGTGTTTACCAGGGCCGTCCTTAGGGGGGTGCAGCTGGTGCGGTCGCACTGGGCCACGTGCTTGAGGGGGCCCCTCGGCGAACGGACCATGGTCGACACCCCCCAGTGTGCCCGGGGAAGCTGTTGTTTAACTCATTTATCTGTTCTGTGGCCAAAACCTTGCCTGGTGATCAGATAAGACCATTACACTCCCTTTACAACTCTTCATCATCATCATCAATTTAAAGCTGACGCCAGAGAGCTTTCATTGCCAATATTACAGAAGGCAGTAAGATGACAAGCTAAATTATGCCTTAGTCTTCTGTATGACTACTTGTCCACTCTACAGCTGCATATCAACAATTTTTGAAAATCATGGTAAAGGTTTTTATATTTTGTAATTTAATTAAAAAAAAAAAAAACTTTCATACATTCTAGATTCATTGCACATTAATTTGTATATACATACATTTTTTTAATTCTGATGGTTACGACTTAAAGCTTAGGAAAATAAAAAATTCTGTATCTCAAAAAATTATAATATTCCATTTTGAGCTTGATTAGTTTGATTAATTTTGAGTATGAATACTGGATACCTCTTGGGCTAGTTTAGAACATGCAACCACAAATATGGGAAAGACTACTGACTTGAAAGTTGTCCAGAAGACAATCATCAATGAGAGTAAGCCATAGAAGGCCATTGCTGAAAGGGCTAGCTGTTCACAGAGTGCTGTATCAAAATATATTAATAGAAATTTGATTGAAATGAAAAAAGTGTGGCAGGAAAAGGTGCACAATCAACAGGGATGACCACAGCCTTAGGAAGATTGTCAGGAAAAGCCATTTCAAACACTTGGGAGAGCTTCACAAGGAGTGGACTGAAGCCGGAGTCAGCGCATCAAGAGTCACCACACACAGATGTCTTCAGGAAAGGGCTACAGCAGTCACATTCCTAAAACTAAGCCACTCCTGAAGCAGAAAAAATGTCAGAAGCATTTCACCTGGGGTAAGGAGAAAAATAACTGGACTGTTGCTCAGTAGGTCCACTGTCCTCTTTTCAGATGAAAGTAAATTTAGCATTTCATTTGGAAATCAAGGTCTGGAGTCTGGAGTCTGGAGGAAGTCTGGAGAGGCACAGAATTCAAAGTTCAGTGTGAAGTTTCTGAAGTCACTTATGATTTGGGGAGCTGTGACATCTGCTGGTGTTGCTCCATTGTCAAGTCCAAAGTCAATGCAGCCATCTACCAGGAGATTTTGGAGAACTTTATGCTTCCATCTGCTGAAAAGCTTTATGGAGATGCTGATTTCATTTTGCAGCAGGACTTTAGCACCTAGCCAGAGTGGTAAAACCACTTCCACGTGGTCTGCTGACCATGATATTATTGTGCTTGGTTGGCCAGCCAACTCACCTGACCTGAACCTCACAGAGAATTTCTGGGGTATTGTGAAGAGGAACATAAGTAACATCTGACAAACAATACAGAGGAGCTGGAGGCCGCTATCAAAGCAACCTGGGCTTCAACAATGCCTCAACAGTGCCACAGGCTGATTGCCTCCATGCCACGTCGCACTGAAGCAGTATTTCGTGCAAAAAGGAGCTCCAACCAAGTATTGAGTGCATAATTAAACCTGTTTTGGAAATCTTTTTTTCATTGATATTTGAGAAAATATTAAAAAATTTGGAGATACAGATTTTTTTTTTCTAAGCTATAAGTCATAACCATCAGAATTAAGTCAAAAAACTCTTGAAATATTTCAATTTGTGTGCAATGAATCTAGAATATAAGAAAGTTAGCTTTTTTTAAAATTAAATTACAAAAATAACTTTTCTATGATATTAATTATTTAAAAAATTTGAGTTGCACCTGTATTACACAGAGGCAAACTGATTATTAATACAATTTATTTTACACCACTAGATCAAACTTTAAATACTATGCTATATTATATTTTCTGCAGCTCCAAACTTGGGCCACTAAAACTAAGAAGAATCATGTTTCTTTCTCCATACATTCCTGGATAGATTATTACATATGCATGTATGTTCAGAATGAGGGTACGATGTCAGGTTTGAGGTAATACTGTAGCTCAGATTACCTTCAGCAAGAAAATAAAATTTGTATCATCTTGCAAGGTAAACAAACTCCCTCGACCCCTCAGTCCATTCATCAAGCTCTCCCTAACTAACATGCTTTAGCTGCATTAAGCTGCTGGTCGACTTTGGATTTTGCTGTCAGGTTTTTATACAACCCGAATTCCGGAAAAGTTGGGACGTTTTTTAAATTTTAATAAAATGAAAACTAAAAGACTTTCAAATCACATGAGCCAATATTTTATTCACAATAGAACATAGATAACGTAGCAAATGTTTAAACTGAGAAAGTTTACAATTTTATGCACAAAATGAGCTCATTTCCATTTTGATTTCTGCTACAGGTCTCAAAATAGTTGGGACGGGGCATGTTTACCATGGTGTAGCATCTCCTTTTCTTTTCAAAACAGTTTGAAGACGTCTGGGCATTGAGGCTATGAGTTGCTGGAGTTTTGCTGTTGGAATTTGGTCCCATTCTTGCCTTATATAGATTTCCAGCTGCTGAAGAGTTCGTGGTCGTCTTTGACGTATTTTTCGTTTAATGATGCGCCAAATGTTCTCTATAGGTGAAAGATCTGGACTGCAGGCAGGCCAGGTTAGCACCCGGACTCTTCTACGACGAAGCCATGCTGTTGTTATAGCTGCAGTATGTGGTTTTGCATTGTCCTGCTGAAATAAACAAGGCCTTCCCTGAAATAGACGTTGTTTGGAGGGAAGCATATGTTGCTCTAAAACCTTTATATACCTTTCAGCATTCACAGAGCCTTCCAAAACATGCAAGCTGCCCATACCTTATGCACTTATGCACCCCCATACCATCAGAGATGCTGGCTTTTGAACTGAACGCTAATAACATGCTGGAAGGTCTCCCTCCTCTTTAGCCAGGAGGACACGGCGTCCGTGATTTCCAACAAGAATGTCAAATTTGGACTCGTCTGACCATAAAACACTATTCCACTTTGAAATAGTCCATTTTAAATGAGCCTTGGCCCACAGGACACGACGGCGCTTTTGGACCATGTTCACATATGGCTTCCTTTTTGCATGATAGAGCTTTAGTTGGCATCTGCTGATGGCACGGCGGATTGTGTTTACCGACAGTGGTTTCTGAAAGTGTTCCTGGGCCCATTTAGTAATGTCATTGACACAATCATGCCGATGAGTGATGCAGTGTCGTCTGAGAGCCCGAAGACCACGGGCATCCAATAAAGGTCTCCGGCCTTGTCCCTTATGCACAGAGATTTCTCCAGTTTCTCTGAATCTTTTGATGATGTTATGCACTGTCGATGATGAGATTGACGTTGAGGAACATTGTTTTTAAAGTTTTCCACAATTTTTTTTACGCAGTCTTTCACAGATTGGAGAGCCTCTGCCCATCTTTACTTCTGAGAGACTCTGCTTCTCTAAGACAAAGCTTTTATAGCTAATCATGTTACAGACCTGATATCAATTAACTTAATTAATCACTAGATGTTCTCCCAGCTGAATCTTTTCAAAACTGCTTGCTTTTTTAGCCATTTGTTGCCCCCGTGCCAACTTTTTTGAGACCTGTAGCAGGCATTAAATTTTAAATGAGCTAATTAAGTGGATAAAAGTGTAAAATTTCTCAGTTTAAACATTTGCTATGTTATCTATGTTCTATTGTGAATAAAATATTGGCTCATGTGATTTGAAATTCCTTTAGTTTTCATTTTATTAAAATTTAAAAAACGTCCCAACTTTTCCGGAATTCGGGTTGTACAACAAAATACACTAGAGATGCATGCTGTTATCAGAAAGGCTTAAAATGTAAACAGCCCGATATGAAAAATTATGCAGATATGACTTGCCGATAAGACGAATAACTCACATGTGCTCTGGGGGTGTTAGCAATAAGATGACGTCAGCAGTGTGGTCATTCTTGAATGAATGAATGAATGAATGAAGCAAACTTTTGTCTGAATGGTGATTAGATTCTCTGTTTTGAATCCCTCAATTTAATCTGAGAATGCAAGTCTGGTGTGCGATAGAGTCATCAGTTAGTGCACCAGCAGCGCTGTGTGTATGTGTATATATGTACAGACGTATTTATAAGAGTTTATAATAGTTTATGCAAGATTTTCAGATTCTCTAATGCTTTAGACCATCTACAAATGTTAAATCTTCAAACAAAATGTTAAGGTTACCACTGCATCTGTCTTAAGAGAAAAAAAAAATCAGTGGTTAATTTATATTTATTTTCAAAGCTTTTAATGAACTCTTATAAAATAACTTCATTATTATTATTATTTTATCTAACAAGCAAGTTTTTGTAGAAAATGAACTGAAATTAAATATAATTTGTTTATAATCTCTGCACAGGAGAAACTTGTTTTTTTCCAAGCAAAAGGAAATATATTGGCATCGGTTATCGGCCAAAATGAGTTAAAAAAATATAGGCAAATATTGTGCATCCCTAGAATACACCCTTAAATATATATATATATATATATATATATATATATATATATATATATATATATATATATATATATATATATATATATATATATATATATATATATATATATATATATATATATATATTAATTTAAAGATTTAATTTAATTTTTTAATTTAATTTAATATTTTTTTTTTTTTTTACTTTTTTAAGTCTTTATTTGGTAACACTTCACAATAAGGTTCATTAGTTAACTACTTAAGATAACATGAACTAAGCATGAACAAAACTCCTACAGCATTTATTAATCTTAATGTTAATGTCAGCATCTACTAATGCATTATTAAAATTAAAAGTTGTGCTTGTTAACATTAGTTCATGCAATGTAAATTAACAAACTAAAAGTTAAGGATTATTTTTCATCAACAAAGATGATTAAATACAGTAAAAATGTTATTGATCATTGTTTATTCTTGTAAGTTAATACATTAACTAGCATTAACTAATGGAACCTTATTGTAAAGTGTTACCCTTTAATTTGCTTAATTTATTATAAAATCTAAAGCATTCTGAAGTTAAAAAAACATTTAATCAGCATTTTATTTCTCTGCCCTGTGAAAAAAACATCTGGTGTTTTCAAAGAATACAGAGGTGGTGGGTTTCATCTGTGATTTAATGGACTGTCAGGTTGAAGAGCTGTCAACACCAAGCTCAGATGGAGGGTTTGAGCCACAGCTCTGTCCATGTGCAGGGTATTATCTTGCATGCTGGTCCCAGTCACAAAGGGGATTTGGTTATGGAATGGAATAAGCAACAGGAAATATTAATCAGGGCTTGGAACATGGTATTAAAACCCTGTATGGTTTGGTTTAATGCTTCCCAAAGCCTGGATTTAAGATCAACAATAAATAATAACATCTATTAATACTCTATTGTAGAGCCACAAAAAAAAAGAAAATTGGTCTCCACCAAGAGTAAAGAGTGAAAATTTGTATTGAGAGGCTTGTGAATATAACATAATGGAATATATAAAAGAGAATGAACAATTTTTATGTAATTTATTATACCTTAAATCGACAGTTGACCAAAAATAAAAATAAAAAAATCATTTACTCACCATATCATTTCAAACATGTATGACTTTCATTATTCTAACATAAAAGAAGATATTTTGAGAAATGTCTCCATGTTTTTTTTTGATCATACAATGAAAGTCATTGTGATCTGGTGTAGATTTGAAACCCAGGACTTTCGAAACATTCATCTTTTGCATTAAAGAAGAAACTCATACAGGTTTGGAAAGTCATGAGAGAGAAAGTAAATGAGGACAAAATTCTAATTTTGCTATCATTGTTTTGCTAATAATGTTCAAAAGTTACTTGGCTAAAAAGTTGTGCTGGGCAACGATCATTTGAGATTAAAAATTGTGATTAATCGCATGATTGTCTGTGATTAATCACAATTAATCACATTGTTGTGCACAAAACTAATAATGCATTCAAAAGTAGTGTATTGTGCACTTTTTCATTTAAAAGTACTGCTAAATGAACAAAAGTGCACTAACATTTGGTTTGCAAACACTTCAAACAGATAAGGTGCTTTTCAGAGGTTAACATTTCTTGTAAATCTTAACTTATAACATTAACGTAATTAAATTAAATATAAAACAAGCTATTTGTCACTGCCAGGACAAACGTTTTTATAAAAAATATTTTACAGTTTGTTAAAGAAAAACAAGCTATGCTCAGAGTCCAGAGCCTCGATCAAACATTATAACAGGCACCTTATAATTAGAGACCTGCACGATCGCGGGACCCATCGCAGTAGATTGCAGCGTGGGACAACACTTGATGAGCAGGTAGAGACTCGTGTGTGCAGGATGCGGGTGAATAATTAGGGTGGGCTCACACTAGACAATCTTAACCCCTTAAAGCCTGGTTCGTTTGACTAGTGTGATCATTCCTTTTAGCAGTCCCTGGCTCGGTTGGAAGAGGTGGGCAAGAGTGCAGTCCAGTTATATATAGACCAGTGTGAGTGCTAACTGCGCTGGAGTGCAGATCTTCTGATACATGCTACATGATTGAGTGAATATTTCTGAGCGGCAAATAGATATGTAAAGCAATATATTGTGAGAGAGCCATGTGTTACCGCATCCCATACGACTCAAAATAACAAATCACAAAGTTAACAAAACAATGCAATCTACTGTGCTGAACGAGAGCGCTTCTCTGCTGTCTTCATGTGCTTTCGGAAACGTATTATTTCCTTATGAAGTCCAATCTGCATTATTTTCTTTTTAAAATAACAGTGGACAGTGGTTTGTGAATGCTGATGTTTAGCCTAAATAATTTGATCGGGAGCATCCCCTCCTGTGACCTATGATTTGACTGTATGTGTATTCAGAGCCAGAGAGCAACGCACTTTTAAAATAATAAAAAACTGCTTTAACGAGTGATAAAATAATTATCTGTGTTAATCAATTAATGCATTAATGCAATAACTCGTTAACTTGCCCAGCCCTACTAAAAAGACATCTTAGGATTGTAAGACTATGGTATGGTTGTACATTTACGGTTGACTTTTTCAGGACCTCTAATCTGTGGTTGCAACTTGATCGGAGTATAAGAAGCAATGTAACTTCACACTTGTAAACATTTGCACTTGGTTACAGCCAGCTGTAATGTGGAGGATGTCAACAGCTGAGTGGCCTCAGAATTTAGCTTAAGCCATATTAGCTGCTGGCTATGATGCATGTAAAGAGTCATCCATTCTAACTGTCAAAGAACTGATCTGCTTTCTCAGGGCCCACAGGCTGGATTTAGTGAGAACCTTATCCATCAGCTGAGTCCCTGGGACCAAGAACAGAAAGCAAAGGAATTTCAGAAACCCAAAGCATCTGATGTTGACCATAAGAACCAAACTCTCTCTTATTTCAGGTTCTTAGCGGACTTAAATCTCATAAATAGTTTAAGCTGTAAATATTGTTGCTTGTTAATTTTAATGGTCGTTCCAACAAACTAAGCTACTAGCCAAAAACAAACTCCAGGGTTTAGATCACATAAAAGGAGGCACTTTGTGTACACGAGACATCACCTTGATTTTCCAGATTCCAAAACCAGACGAGGAGTCGCTAAATATATCGAAGAATCCAACTGAATGTTTACCCTGAGATTCTAAGTAAGAGTGTTACTGACTCCAAGAGACACCCAAACATAAAGTCGGATCTCCTGAGATTTTTCTGAAATCGGCACATTCCTAGTGCTGTAGAAGGGGGAATTGGACTGTGAACATTTAAGCGTAATCATCAAAGGAAGTAGGGAACACCTTACCTGCTAAAGTGTAGTCCATGTCAAAGCCGAAACATTTAATCTTTTCCATGGCCAGACTTCTGTTCACAAACACTCTGGGGAAGAACGTGAAACATTCAGAGGTGGATTTGGTTGCAATATTCTGCAATTCTCAATTTTGATTGAAAATGTAACATTTAAAAAAAAAAATAACAGAAAAAAAAAGTGTGCTGGCATTCTCTTTTTCTCAAGTTACATTTCAGGGAAAAAATATTACAAACTACTACAGTATGGCATTCCAAGCAATAAATAAACTCCCATCACTGAGGCCAACATGCTAAGAGTGATCTGCATTTATTTTGCACACTGACAGCTCTATGCTTCAGTCCACAAGCCATGCCATCTAATTTTACGATTTGAACATAAAGGAAATTCTGAATCACTCTCTATGCATGCATATAATCTGATACTGACACAGATAAATCACAAACTGCCACTGTATTCATGAAGAGAAGTTTTACTATAGCCATAAATAATTTCAACAACTTAAAATAAATCCTAAACTTTTAAATAGCAGCTGAATAAATGTAAAGTAATATATTTTTAAAAATATATATAATAATCTGAAATGATCATCAGAATTGTCAAGCCTGTGTTATACATTTTACAACCCTGTAAATATGTAAAAAAAAAATAGGAAACCCCATTACCTTTTAAAATATATTCTACTATATATTACTGTGATCAATCCTACCTTGTTGTGGCATCACATTGGACTATATCCCATGATTCACTTTTCCAGGTAAGACCTGTGCGCTGCATTCTGAGTGGATGTCACTGCTCTAGCTGCTCTGTCAAGCCAGTTTCCCTGTTCACCCTGTTACCCCCACAGCAAACAATAGCCCCCTCTCTCTGCTTTCTTGTCATTGAATTTCTGACTTGTTGCAAAAATGATTGTGCCAGTTCTATTTCATTCTCTGTTGTTGTGCCAGTTGTTGAGTTAGAGGTTGTTTGCTTCCCTTCAAAGACATCTAGAACAATCAACAACAGTGGCTCAGACAGAGTGTGCATCACTAGTTAGAGAGCTGGTAAACAGATTACTCTTGTATCTCCAATGGATCTTCATTGTTGCCCTATTCTGTAATAGGCTACTTATACTGTACCAGAGGCATAATAAAGGGGAGGAGATTAACCTCTCATATAAAAACGAATGGAAGAAATGATGGTGAATGTAGAAATGGGAAGTCCCACCTTTCAGCTAAAAGAGCTACTTGCCTTTTAAAGTTTGTTTAATTCGAAACATGCATGTGAAAACGATTAAGTAATGTTTGTTTGGTAATATTTTGTTGAAAATGGGGACATACCAAAATACATTTTTAACTGAAACACAGAAACTGAAACTAAGCAAACCAAAAAAAAAAGTAGCTCAATTTAGTTAAAAAGAGTAATTGAACAGTTGAACTTGTTTTCAGGTAGTAAACCAGTTGCAGTTAAGTTCTTCAACAACAATATTGTTGAATATTTCTGTCTCTTGATATTTCTTCTGAACACATTTTATATATTGCTGTTTTAGAATCCTTTTGGTCAATGATTGCTCTCCGAAAGATATATATATATATATATATATATTTTTTTTTTTTTTTTTTCAGGTTCAGCTGATTGGTTTTTTGTGAAAATTGTGTATCACTGGTTGAAATGTCATCTTGATAAACAGATTGGAAGTTTTCAAAACAGACTTACCTTAAAAGAAACATGATATATTTGATTTTTTTTTTTTACACAGCAATGAGGGTTGAGCAATTTTTTGTCATTATTATAACATCAGAACCAGTATTTTATTGTTATTTTTGTTCATTTTCTACAGCTCCACTACTAAGGCTACGTTCACACTGCAGGCTGAAACGACCCAATTCCAATTGTTTTGCCCCTATGTGACCTGTATCTGATCTTTTCATGACAGTCTGAACGACACAGATCCGATCTTTTCAAATGCGACCCAGGCCACTTGGGTATGTGGTCCTGAATCCGATACGTATCCGATCTTTTGAAATGCGACCTCCGTCTGAACGACCAGGCCACATGTGTCCGACCCGTACGTCATTGATACGCTACAAACGTCATAATTCTGCGTTGAAGTAGGCGAGAATGAGAAGATAAACAACAACCATGGCGGACGATGCTGCTTAAATAACTTTAATATTGCTAAACGAGCTCGGCTGTTGACTACACTGTTGTTGACATCCATGTTTAGCTACTTCCGCAAACAACGAGTGACGTCGTTGGCCGTTGAGTACTCTTCTGCGCATGCGGATCACTTCTGGGTCATTTCACGTTCACACAGGAGATCACAAAAGGTCGCATTTAATTGGAAATGTGAACGGCCTTGCAAAATATTTTTTTCAAAAAATCAGAATTGAGCATTAAGCCCTGCAGTGTGAATGTAGCCTATGTCCCACTGAGTAAAGAAATTTGTCACTACATATGTCACAAACCAGAAAGAAAACACTGCCTTTGGACCTTAAATAGACCATACGTATGAACAGAGGAATCCCTGCCATGACACACGACATTTACTTTTCCTTATCTTAACCACTTATCTGTGAAATGGAACAAAGCAGTGAACTTTTGGCTTCAGTGCAGAGAAATGCAAGGTCAAAGTTCACGTAGAGTACAAAGAGTAAACTACATTCTAATACGGATGTGACCTTCGGTTGGATTAATGCCACAAGTGACGGTGTGTGCTAAAGAGGCAGATTTTTGTGAAGAACCAAATGGCACCCCTATTATCTACTGAAGATCGCATAATGCCACTGCATTGCCAATTCCATATTTGTGCGGTTGCACAAGCTTCTCTATGTTCCTCACATGTTCCATGTGCCCATTTTCACTATGTAGTTTAAAACAGCGCTGCACTGTTTGGCCTATTATTAGGTAATTCACGTCTATATTTTAATTTATTTTAATTAACCAGAGGAGCTGCTGTCTAAATAATAGGATCTTTTCTTGACGAGTTGCTTACATTCTTAACATGACACATAAAATGTAAAAATCTCATAGTATGGAATGCTTAGTGAAAACTATTATAAACTCTTAGAATCAATGAGCTCTTCTAAAATGAGCGGATTGCAAACAAACGACACTTTATCTAAATAGAAAGAATTTAGGATAACACACAAAATGCAATTTCCTTTTGAGGAGATGATATCTCTGTATTCTAACTGACAAATCTTCCTTTCTAAGCCTAGCAACCCAAACGTAGTCAGTATATAGTCAGTCTATTCTTCTGATTTACCTATGATAGGCCTCTCTCCTGTATTTCTTCATCGCCAGTCCATCCATGTTTGCTGGGAGATCTGCATAGTCCTGAAGTCGATCGCTCCATGATGTCGTCATCGTTAAATCTCGGCCCAGAGTCTGTAAAAAGATTTAAAAGCTCAATTTTTGATCTGTCTTAGGTACCAAAAGATCACATTAAAGCATGAATGCACTGAGATTTCTTAGATTGGATTAGTTATTTTCTTTAGATTTTATCATCTACTGAACAAGCCAATGCACAACTTCTGCCTGTTCATGTGCCAGCTTCTAATCTATTTGCATCAGAATCAAGAAAGACAACAATAATGACTTGATTTGATTACCTGAGTGATTTAAAGAGATAACATGAAAACTTGTAAGACTTTGACTGATTGTTTCTCGTACAAGAAAAGCCCAATAAGTTGTGAAATCTATTTAGCACTGCTGACTGAAATGATTGACAAATATTAAGTCTTCTATAACGTTTTCACAACTTCTGGGAAAGACACTATGCTTGCCAACACAAACAACCTCTGCGTTTAAAATACTTGGTTTTTGCTATGAAAAGGGTTCAAGTACGTGAACAAAATGCAGGCAAGCAACCAGAAAACAGACAACCTGATATTTTCTACACTCTCTTTCTTGAATGAAGTTAAATTACATCTCACAAAAATTTGAAGACCATTCAAACTGTCAAAGCAAGATATGCAGCATAGAAACTTAGTCAGCGTACTGAGGCCGGTGGCCTTCATAAAGGCTGACTTGCTCAAACAAGCTGGAGACCTTAAGGGCAAAGGAAGGAGATTTTCCCACCACCCGTCCATCTAATTTATGATTGTTACGCTGGGAGAAAAGGGGATATGAGAGAGTAGGATTTGAAAAGAACTTTAGGTGGTGCTGACATCATTCTTTTCTGTAATACAAACATATAAATAATAATAATAATAATAATAATAATAATAAACACTTACTCTTTTCAAATGCATGCCCCTTAGAAAAAAAACAACCGAAAAAATACGCCTACTTCTACAAAAAAATAAATAAATAAATAATACTCCAAGCAGGCAGCTTTAAAGGCTCACTGTGGTCTATCAGGATGATTTGCATCTAAATTTGTGGGAAAACCAGAAGGAGAAAGAAGAGTTTTCTTTCTTTTGAGTGCATTTGGTCCTTGAACACCAAATAGACACACACAAAAAAAAGAAAAGACAAAAAAAAATTGTTTTTGTTTATATTGGCCGGATGTTCTGCTGTCATGGGAGAAGTTGAAGGTTGATGGGTTTTTGGTAACTTTTCAGCGGGTATCTCTATATTTAGCAATATTTCACAAATACTGCAAAATAGATAACAAATATCCAAACATGGTTTGAGTCACATTTAGCTTCAAAATGTTGTTCCAAGACATAGCCTCCTTACAACATTTTACACTGGAGACACTGGAGTGGAGGCTAAAACCTAACTATTATAAACATCTTACCCGTGCCAGTTTGTTGACTTGAAGTATTTAAGTGCTTTTTTCACGTCATAATAAAAAAAAGTTACATTCAGCAGCTGAAAAACAAGCACAGAGCACCCGAGGACGTTTGGAGAGCTGGCTGGTAAGCAGCCACAGAATTCCCACGAAAATGGCTCAAACTGAGACTGACACTCCAGCAGATTCAGATAGTTTTGATGTGTAAAGGATGAATTAAAAAGCCAATATCCACTGTGTTCGGTCTCGAGTTTGGTATATTGTTTATTTACGTTCGTGTCAAATATATTTCCATTGGAGATTGTCAGACACTGGCTGAATGCACACAGCGCTGTGGTAAACATCATTGTGAGCTTCGCACAAAACATCAAACATCACCGACCTTTTCAAGCTGAAGACAGTCCAACAGTCACGCAAACAAACACGCCACTGACACTAACAACAAAAACAGCTAACGTTAACGTTATAAGTTCAACCCTATTCGTTCACTTACCTTCCGTCAATACACAAAGGCTCAAGTCCACAGGCAGCGCTGTAAACACTTCGGGAAATATCAGTAAGACAGAATGCAATGCTGTATTCGAATGAAGCTGCGAGTCTTACTGTTAATGTGAATTAAAAGCTCGTCATAACCGAGCTGTAAGTTGTTTAGGGGCAGGACTGGGCGGGGCCAGAGGAGGCGGAGCAAACCTGTCATCATATAAGAGACGGAGCGATTGTGAAGGCGGGACAGAGTCAGCATCTTGAAGATGGTTGGTCTACTGACAGCTCATTGTTTTACAGGATTTTTTTATTATTATTTTTTTATTATGACTTTTTAAAGTAACACTTTAAACAAAATAATTTGTTAACATTATGCTACTTGATGTAATAGTTAAAATAAACAAACAAAAAAATGTTTATAATAATTAGTCTATAGCCTATTGAAAATATAAGGGGTTTTCAAACTGTGGTCTGGGGCAGCTGCCAGCTGGTCGTGAAGTTATGTTTGGGCCCTAAACCTATACACTACAAATCCCCTCAACTAGAACATCATTATGGAGTAACACAAAATATAGTAAAATATTTAAATATGCTTTGAGGTTCATATACCCTGTAGTACAATTGATACTGTATGCATATGTCTATAGTCAAAGTTTAGATATAATAGTCCTTAAAATACAATAGACAGGGCTGCATTTCTCGATAACAGTGGATCTTTGCGCTTAAGAGCATTTTCTATGAGATATTTTATGATCGTTTGTATACTGTTTCACATCCATTTCCCAAAAATGCACTTAAAATCATCGCATGTAGCCATGCTTTAACCCTCTGGGCTTCTTCGTAAATGGGTTACACTTAGCTTCCTCCGGGTCAAAAAAGACCGAAGCCTTAAAAATGTAACTTTTTTTTTCCCAGGAAAACCAATCAAATATATTTTTGTTCAATAATATTTTTTGTATATTATTTAGAATTTTTAAAGATTTTTATGATACTTTGCATTAATTATATATTTTTTATGAGCAATTTTTTCCATTAGAATTAATATATATATTTTTATTTTATTTTAATTTTAATTTTTTTTCAATAAATGCACCATTGCACATCAAAATAGAGTGCAGGCCTAAAATAAAAAAAAATTCAAGTGACAAGAGCGCCATCCAGTGGCTTTAAAATATAATAAATGTGTGTAATGTCCTGTAACCGCCTATAGGCTGCCATAGCTTTTTTTAATTTATTTTTTTTATTCCCATTTGGAAAGAAAAAAAATCGAATTACTAAGCAACCACTGAATGGAACAACACAATCTATATATCATTTTAAAGCTTAGGATCTCAGCTTTTTAATGCATCTAATCACATTTATTAACTCTTAACGAGTGCTGAGTAATCCCTCTAAAACCGAGTGTACCGCCAGCAGGCGCCACCTAGCTGCGAAAATATTCATTACCATATTTTTCAAAAATATTGCCTTGATTAACACAAAGTTGATGTCATTTGAAAGCTTAGGGTATGACCTTTACAGTGAATGTATCCACTTTGAAAAAATCTTAAGTATTGCTGAGTTATTTGGTGATAAATACAATTTCTTTTTTTTTCATAATCTATAAAATAATGTACTGCAATGTGTCAAAAACATCATACAGCTCATGAAACATTCACAGATCATTGAAAATGGCACTTCATTTTTTACAGCATATTATTACAATTACAATGAGCCTAAAATTAACATAATCTATTGCTTTTATGACTAGATATTCTTCATGGAGAAACAATTGCCCATGAGGGGGCGTCAAAGACTGTACAAAAAGGCTATCTCTGTTCCAAATGCTGTAACTTTTGATTCCTTTATCCAAATTATTATTATTTTTTATCCAGATGCAGCTAACATGTAGGGGGACTTCACTAAAAAAGAATTTTCCTCCTACCTTATTTCCTTCCTGAGTTATTCCATGACAAATAAGAAAGATATGCAAAATCATAATACAAATTATATATATATTTTGTCTTTTATCCGCAATTTCTCTGCAGGACAATGTCTAAATGTAATCTAATTTATATTTTTGAAAAATTTAAAAAGAGTTCTTTCAAACGATACCTACCTTTTGACTCTCCTTGCTATAGTTTTGGAGTTATTATGATTATATAGTAAAATATAGCAAAATTTGCTGTTTCAGTCTTACCAGTTAATTTCTCTGTGTGTGTGTGTGTTTGTGTGTGTGGGTGTGTGTGTGTGGGGGGGAGGGTGTCTTATTTGCACTCTTGATGTTTTAGAGTGTCACCCCTTCATTGCTGTACACTTTTTTTCTGCACAGTGGCTGATCTGTAGTTTGTACCACCAAAGTTTCTCTGAGTTTTCGGATTTTCTTGTATTTCCCATTCATTTCCTATGTGGGTCATTTTTGACCCGTAGGAAGCTAAGTGTGCAATTTTTTTTTACGACCCTTTAACATATCAGAATCATCTCCTTGATTTTTTTGTGTGTTCACATAGGTAATACAACAAAAGTCACCAAGTTTCATCCCCCTCCGATGAAGCAAAAAAATTTAAAAATTTAAAACGTACATGGTTTCGGTCTTTTTTGACCCGAAGAAGCCCAGAGGGTGTTGGGCAAGCTACATGGAAAATGTAGTGAGCTAAGCTAACAGTTAGTCTTCATTAAATGAACTATCAGTCAAGCAGAAAGCCAGGAATAATAGTTCAGTTTAGTTGTTTATTATACTTTGCTGCATTTATTAATGCTAATTTCAACATTTACTAATGCATTATTAAAATCAAGCTGTTTGTTAACATAAGTTAATGCACTATGAACTAACATGAACTACAAATGAACGACTGTATTTTCATTAACTAACATTAACAAAAATAAATAAATACTGTAATAAATGTGTTGTTCATTGTATGATGTTAGTTAATACATTAGCTAACATTAATGAAATCTTACTGTATACTAGGCCCATATAGTTTTACCAGATGTATAGGCCTACAAATAACTTAGGCTATGTTTGCATTGTTGCATGTGCCATTATATTATTTCACATTATTTATATATTATTTGTGTCACCAAAATCAATTTTAAATACAAAGTTTTTGACCAGTGAATGTTTTTTTCCTGTCATTAACGCCACATCAAAGGCATTAAGGCCATCGCATATAAATTTTCATGACCTTGCAGATTTTATAGTTTTCTGTCGCTAGTGGGCGCTCAGTTTTTTTCTGTTATTTGACAAAATTACCATATTATAAAAGAGTCAGAACTTTGCACAAGCTATTTGACTGAGTAGACAACAAATGGTAAGACAATCTTCTCCGCTCCTCAAAATTAAATAAATAAAAGTATAGCATATATATATATATATATATATATATATATTTATATTTGATGAGGTTTGATGAGCCAACGACGTTATGAGGTTTAGTGGCGGTGGCGTCACTCTTACTGGTCCAAGATCAGCTATATTTCCGATTTGAGCTTGAGTTTCAGAAATGCTTTGGATAATGTAATTGTTTTGTTGACGCTACCGCGCTTCTTGACCAAAAAAGAGCTTCGCTACAGAAAAACGGTTTGATACGGCAGCGCTACTGAGAAATGTAGTTAAACTAGCATCACTAACGTAACTTGTAGCGACGCTACTGCCCATCACTGGCTTTAAGTGCTACTAGTGCTAGGAATTGCTATCCATTAGCTAAGTGCTGAAATGTCAACTTAGAATATGGGTCATTCTACAGAAACGTCAATTTTTCTGTCCCTAGCCTTTACAGAAGTATTACAATTGAAAAACACATTAGGGTTCCCATTTATATTATATTTTAAAATAAAACATTTGTACATATCAAATATATGATATAAATGGCAAAATAAACGAAATGCTGAATAAATATTATAATGACAACAGTGGTCCCCTGAAGTTGTGTCACGGGTGTAACCGTTTGACAAAAATCTGTTATTTTGAAATAAAAGTCAGACCGATGACATCATTTGACTTCCTCCTGTTAAGGTAAGAACGATGGAAGACCAGGGCGGAATGCAGTTAACAGTCTTTAATGAATAAAGGAAATAGTCCTCAATGAATAATTAGAACACAAATCACAGGCATTAATCAGAGCCAGAACAGAAACTGCCAGATGACTGGATCTTAGAAAATCAGCATAAACTGTCCTCTGTCCATGAGGACAGAGGCAGGGACCCCGAGATGCATTCAGCCAGTCAGGAATAGTGAAGACAGCAGAAAGGGTGAACAGCCATGGGCAGGCGCTGAACAGGTACTCTGCAAACAGGCACAGCTGGATAATACACAGTCTGATGGCAGTATTACTCACAGCAGAATTTATGGTTTCACTTTCCACAGACAAGACAGGACCGGACTAGAGAACAGACAATTCTCACGAGAGGTCATTGAATAATCCGACAACAAGACAGGGCTAGGAAGAGGGAATAAGAAGCGGAGACAATCATGAGAAAAAAGGTAACAGGTGAGGAGAAGGGAACGAAAGGGGAAACAGCTGTAAGAGATAATGAGCGGAGGAGTGGATGTGTGTGCGTGATTGTGTGAGTGAGTGTGTGACCAAAAGAGGGAGACAGAGAAAGAGGAAAAGAAACCAGGATCATGACAGTACCCCTCTCTCAACGAGCACCACCTGGCGCTCCTGAGGACAACTAACGAGACCGGAGGAAATCGTCGATGAGTGATTCGGACTTGAGAGGTAAATTTGAAGTGGATAACCACACTCTTTGACCGCAAACGTAGCGAGGGCTTTTTAATTCTGCGCCTATTGGCTGTAACTGTCATGCGTCTTCTAGCTCAACAGAGAGCAGATCGCACTCTCCTCCAGGTGCGTTTGCAATGGCTAATAAAAGCTTGCACTGACGGAACATTAGATTCAGAGTCTTGGGACGCAAATAACGGAGGTTGATAGCCGAGACGGCAATGGAAGGACGAAAGACAGGTAGCAGAGGAGGGAAGCGAATTATGGGCGTATTCGGCCCAGGAAAGTTGCTGTGACCAGGACGCGGGATTCTGATGGGTGAGACTGCAAAGCATACGGGTGACAATTCGATTAGTCTGTTCTGCTTGACCGTTCGTTTGGGGATGAAACCCGGACGAAAGGCTAACGGATGCCCTAATCAGGCGACAAAACTCCTTCCAGAATTGAAAAGAAAATTGGGGACCTCTTTCAGACACAATATCAGTTGGTAAACCATGTAGCTTAAAAACATGATCAACCATGATCTGGGCGGTCTCCTTGGCAGAGGGGAGTTTTGCGAGTGGAATAAAATGGGCCGTCATGTAGCAACCGGTAACGGACGAAGTAGACCGGCCGGAGGGGAATTGCCAGCCTTAGTTTGCACGCACGTATCGCAGGAGGCAATAAACTGTCGCACGTCTCGTTCCAAAGAAGACCACACAAAGCGCTGATGGATAAAAGCGAGGGTGCCCCGGACGCCGGGATGGGCAGTCAATTTAGAGGTGTGTTCCCATTGAAGGAAAGCTCGACGCGCGGACACAGGAATAATCTTCCCAGGCTCAGAAGATGGAGAGGAGTCAAAAAGACGAGATAGCGCGTCAGGCTTGACGTTCTTGGTACCCGTGCGATAAGAGATGGTAAAATCGAAACGGGTAAAGAAAAGAGCCCAGCGGGCTTGACGAGCGTCTATAGCTCTTGCGGATATATTCTAGGTTTCGGTGATCTGTCCAGACAATAAAAGGAACGGCAGCTCCCTCTAGCCACTGTCACCATTCGCCTAACACTAGACGGATGATGAGCAGTTCGCGGTTGCCTATGTCGTAATTGCGCTCAGCAGGAGAAAGACGTGAGAGAAAAAAGCGCAGTGGTGTATCTTTCAGTCAGCGGTGGAACGCTGAGAATGAACAGCCCCGACCCCCACTTCAGAGGCGTCGACCTCGACTATAAATTGTTTAATGAAGTCAGGAGTAAGAAGGATAGGTGCGGTAGTAAAAAGAGATTTTAGAACGTTAAACGCAGTCTGCGCAGATTCTGACCACCTAAACTGGGACTTGTTTGAGGTCAGAGCTGTAAGAGGAGCCGCCACCTGACTGAAATTTCGTATAAAACGACGAGGGACGATGGTACCGGCGTTGAGCGAGTCAGAAAGGTATTTCTCGAGCGCCTCCCGTTCGGGAGCGGATAACGAGTATAGTCTTCCCCGGGGGGGCGTGGTACCCGGGAGAAGATCTATACTGCAGTCATACGGGCGATGAGGGGGGAGAGAAGTGGCCCGGGAACGGCTGAAGACCTCCCGCAAATCGTGATACTCCACCGGAACTCCAGACAAATCACCTGGCTCTTCCTGAAATACAGTTACAGGCGAGACAGGGGGCACAGCAGAAGACAGACAATCAACATGACAAGACAATTTCCAAGATAGAATAGAGCCCTCCGCACAGTTAATCTGGAGGTTGTGGGGAACTAACCACAGGTGGCCTAAAACCACTGGAGTAAAAGGGGAATGAAAAATAAAAAAAAATAAATAGTCTCTCTATGATTTCCTGAAACAGTAAGAGTCAATGGAGTCCTTCTCTGTACCCTAGGAAGGGAACTGCCATCTAGGGCGAACAGTGGGGTGGAGTCTTGTAAATCTAAGAGGGGAATACCTTGTTCCAAAGCCCAAGTCTCGTCAACGAAGTTCCCCTCCACCCCCGAATCAAGTAATGCAGAGCAGGAAACTGACGATCCCAGTCAGCGGAGGTGTACGGGAAGGGAAGTGCAGGACTTAGACGGAGAGAACCATGATGTAGCCCTCACCAGCAACCCTCGTTGAGCGAGTTAGAAAGGTATTTCTCGAGCGCCTCCCGTTCGGGACCGGATAATGAGTATAGTCTTCCCCGGGGGGGTGGTACCTGGGAGAAGATCTATACTGCAGTCAAACGGGCGATGAGGGGGGAGAGAAGTGGCCCGGGAATGGCTGAAGACCTCCCGCAAATCGTGATACTCCTCCGGAACTCCAGACAAATCACCTGGCTCTTCCTGAAATACAGTTACAGGCGAGACGGGGGCACAGCAGAAGACAGACAATCAACATGACAAGACAGTTTCCAAGATAGAATAGAGCCCTCCGCCCAGTTAATCTGGAGGTTGTGGAGAACTAACCACAGGTGGCCTAAAACCACTGGAGTAAAAGGGGAATGAAAAATAAAAAAAAATAAATAGTCTCTCTATGATTTCCTGAAACAGTAAGAGTCAATGGAGTCCTTCTCTGTACCCTAGGAAGGGAACTGCCATCTAGGGCGAACAGTGGGGTGGAGTCTTGTAAATCTAAGAGTGGAATACCTTGTTCCAAAGCCCAAGTCTTGTCAACGAAGTTCCCCTCCACCCCCGAATCAAGTAATGCAGAGCAGGAAACTGACGATCCCAGCCAGCGGAGGTGTACGGGAAGGGAAGTGGACTTAGACGGAAAGAACCATGATGTAGCGCTTGCCAGCAACCCTCCGCCTACTGATGAGCACTGGCTTTTACTGGGCACCTAGAGACAAAATGATCAGCAGGAGCACAGTACATGCAAAGGCGATTCATAATCCTGCGTTGGCGTTCCCGTGTGGGTATACGAACCCCCCCTAGCTGCATCGGCTAGGGATCAGCAGCAAATGGCAGTGGCGGCTGGGTCGCTGGAAGTAACGAAGCCTCCATTCTGTGAGCCCTTTGTCACATGTCAAAGCGTCTTTCGATGCGGAGAGCCAGCTCGACAAGGGAATCTAAACTGTCAGGAACCTCTCGGACAAAGACCTCATCCTTAATTTCAGTTCAGGCCCTCGAGAAAGCGGGCGATGAGTGCCGGACCGTTCCATCCACTCGTTGTGGCCAGGGTTCAGAACTCTATTGAAAAATCAGTGACTGACCTTCTCCCCTAGCGCAAGGTGGATAGGAGGCGGGATGCTTTCGTCACCGTGTGCAGACCGGTCAAAGACTCGGATCATCTCCTCCTTAAAAAGAGAAAACTTGAAGATGCAGTCTACCTCTGCCTCCCAGTTCGCTGCCGCCCACTCTCGAGCTGGTCCATTGAGAAGGGAAATCACATAAGCCACCTTAGATCGATCCTTGGCATAAGTGGACGGCTGGAGGGAAAATACAACCTCGCATTGGGTGAGGAAGGCTCGACACTGTAAAGGCTCGCCAGAGTAGCACGGCGGGTTGTTTATACGTGGCTCAGAAGAGTAGCGCTGTCCAGCTGAAGCAGTGGTTTCATGATGGTAGTGATGGAACTGCTGGTTTAGATCCGAGAGCTGGGTGGTCAGGGAATCAACGGCACGTCTCGCGCGGGTAAATTCTCCTCATGTTTACTCAGCAGAGCACCCTGGAGCTCTACAGCATTGTGAAGGGGATTACCACATCTTCCGGTCGGATTATTCTGTTAAGGTAAGAACGATGGAAGACCAGGGCGGGATGCAGTTAACCAGTCTTTAATGAATAATTAGAACACAAATTACAGGCATTTACAGGCAATTATCAGATCCAGAACAGAAACTGCCAGACGACTGGATGTTAGAAAATCAGCATAAACTTCCACTAGGACAGAGGCAGGGACCCCGAGATGCATTCAGTCAGTCAGGAATAGTGAAGACAGCAGAAAGGGTGAACAACCATGGGCAGGCGCTGAACAGGTACTTTGCAAACAGGCACAGCTGGATAATAAACAGTTTGATGGCAGTATTACTCACAGCAGATTTTATGGTTTCACTTTCCACAGACAAGACAGGACCGGACTAGAGAACAGACGTTTCTTACGAGAGTTCATTGAATAATCCGACAACAAGACAGGGCTAGGAAGAGGGAATAAGAAGCAGAGACAATCAAGAGAAAAAAGGGAACAGGTGAGGAGAAGGGAACGAAAGGGGAAACAGCTGTAAGAGATAATGAGAGGAGTGGATGTGTGTGCGTGATTGTGTGAGTGAGTGTGCGAGTGAGTGTGTGACCACAAGAGGGAGACAGAGAAAGAGGAAAAGAAACCAGGATCATGACACCTCCTTCCTGTTTTCTAAAGATCTATGAAAAAAAGGCCCATGTTAAGTCCACTCTTTCTTTTCAGTTATCAGTAATTTTCTCATTTAACGATTTCATATTAAGTTGACCACTGGTATGACCTATTTATTGTTAGGGAATTGTAAACAAAACTATAATACAACTGAATACAAAACTACTTAATTTAGTGAGTATACCATGATTGACAACATATGGTTTGATACCTTACAACAGGCATTTTTTAAAATGCATTTTTCATGAAAATTGTCACTGGTGTTACCTTCCTTATGGGTAACAGCAGTGAAGATCAGTATATCACAATGGGGATTTATTGTTTCACTGGTGTAACTGCGCTGTGTTACTGTACTGTTTTTATACTTTCACATTAAATAAATAAAACATAATCTCCTTATTTCTTGCATTTTCATTATTTTTCTGACTGTAAATACATGTGCAGAAAAAAAATAAAAACTAGAAAAAAGTGATAAAATCTTTTAATATTGATGAAGGTAACACCAGTAATAAAAAAATGGTACATGTGGTCTTGAAATAACTGAACAAAAAAAAGAAGCAAAATACTTAAGCTGTCATTTATATGCATTCATAAAGTCAAAAGTTAATCTAATAATGTGGTCTAAGTTTATATGTTAGAAAAATAAATAAATTTTTAGACATTTTGCCATACCAAAAGTGGACGTTTCTGTAGTATGATCCATATAATAGTGTATAATATCTATATAGAGACGTTATTTCCTGTGGCCGGTTTCATGCAAGTCATATGTCATATGATGTGATGTGAAGTTTTCCTTTCTCTTTGGAGTGTTACAAGCTCTTGGTGCATAAAGAAGATCTGTAAAGCTGCAAAGACTAAAGTCTCAAACACAAAGATATATTCTTTATAAAAGTTAAGCGTCAACCACGCCCTCCTAAAATGGCTCGTTCTAACACACCCCCACATGTCCACGTCACGACCAACTCCCCCCAAATGTTCATGCAAAGAAAGAAGGCTTAGCTTTGACTCTTGCTGTTGCCACCGGCGCCATGTTGTGGAGACGCTGTTTCGTTGTGAAAGCTAAAATACTTTGTTTGGTCTTCCAAAAGAGGACACAATCAGTGGCTAAGTTGTATTTACAACACTGTTTTAGAACAGTTCAACCCAATGCCGGCTGTTCTGACTCACAATCTGTAAGTATGTTTACATATTTAAAGGATTTGCCCCTGATGATTCAAACTGGAGTTTTGAGCAGTGTAGAGTAGAGCTTGTTGTTTGCTGTTTCTCTGATCACAAATGCAAACATGGGCGTGATGCAATGCAATGCATAAAAACACAGTATAAGTCATTAAAATAAGTAATTATGTCCCCACTGGATGCAACAAATGCTTGTTTGTTATGGGATTTATTGTTTTTGTCTTGCCACTCTGTGTTCTGACTGAGAGACAATATGGTAAGGGGTGTAACATTTCCGTCACATGCTTGAGGCATTCGGCCAATCACAAAGCCCTGGAAAGCTGGCCAATCGGCGCACACCTCACTTTTCAGACCGATGAGCTTTGTAAAAAAACGACTCTTTCAGAAAGGCGGGGCATAGAGGAGACACAATAATGTACAGTATGTGGAAAATAATGTGCTTTTTGAACCTTAAACCGCATAAACACATTGCATTACACCAAATACAAAATATAATGTTCTTTTTAGTAGCCTCATATGACTGACCCCTTTAAGTTACGATGCTTTTGGGAGAACGTATTCGTACAAACATTTTTACAAACTTCTTAGGTTTACAAAGCTTTTGGGAAACGCAGCCCAGGATATGTTCTCTCAGTTGAGCGATCAAAACCCTGAAATTACACTGAGCAAAAAAATAAAAATAATAAAAATAAAAATGAGTAGGCCTATTATAAAATTGTATTGTCATAGCATAAATGTGTCCTCTTTTGTCAGATTCTTAAATTGAATCAATAAATTCAATCAGAGTAAAAACCATGTTGGCTATTAACAATCAGATTAAATCACCATGAACAAAATACATAGATAGCCCAGATTCTGCATAAATTATGTCATGTTTAAATAGAATATTTTAGTGTAGAAATATTAAATCAGGCCTATTGCAAAATTTAAATAATAAGCTACAGTAACCTATTTTTTAAAATATGAAACTACAACCGCCAGTAGGTTGCAAGTCTTAATGAATGATTTGAATATCTACTGTACTTAAATCAACCGATTCATTTAAAATGCTAATCATTTAACTTCACAGAGGACTGTACCGACAGCCTGATTGAATCAATTACTTGTTCGGGTAACGCTGAGGATAAAAACAGAACAAACAGCAGAACTGCGTCTCTGAGCTATTTTCTTTTTGACGGAGGAAAATTTATATATTTTTTGTGTGTCTGAGAGTACAAATAAATAAATAATTAAAGTAAGATTATCGCACTAACTAAATAAATTATAAAACATTTTTAAAAATATATTATTCAAATAAATTCATAAAAATGTATTTAAATTAAAGGAGAAGATCACTTTCAGGATGAAAATTCTGTCATCATTTTACTCCCTCCACTTGTCCCAAACCTGTATGAGTTTCTTTCTTCTGTTAAACATAAAAAGATCATTTCAAAACTGTTGGTATAACAGTTGATGGACACCATTGACTTTCACAGTATTTTCTTTTCCTACTATAGAAGTTGCCCATCAACTGTTCGGGAAATAACATTTTTTATTTAAATTGTATACAAATTATTGTTCCTGATTAGTTTATGACTAATTTAAGAACTAGCCTAACTAAAACACTTGTCAACAAATTTTGGTCTCAGTTGTCAACAATGGTCAATGCATTAGCTAACATGAACTACTATCAATGAGCAATTTGTTCATCTTTGTTAATGTTAGTTAATGAAAATGCGACTTTTTATAGGCCTATAATTTTCACAAGCAAGTGGTACATTTTCAAATCTAAGTAGCTACTATTTTAACATATGCAGAAATGCACTCTTTTCAAAAATGTTAACATATTTTTAATTGTTAGTGCAAAATACAACATCGAAATCATTTTATTTTCAACTACATTAATTTTTTATTCCTTTCATAATGCTATTTCTATCAAACGTTCCATTTGCGTCTCTTCTCTAATGCATTTGTTTCATTTAAACTATGTGACCTTAACTGTTGATCAATGATTCATTGGTACAGCTATATTTCTAGATTCTGAATAGAACTTATTCTGAAACGGATAACCAAATATGATAAATTCTCAGATGAAAACCACAGTGTTCAAAGCATGTGTGTGTGTGTGTGTGTGTGTGTGTGTCAGACTGTGTAGAAGTGAGGGGAAACAATCATGGTAATGTAATGGTAATGGTAATTCATATAACACAAAGCCTCATGACCATGTCACATATTCATTGCACCTTTTGAAAACACACTGAATAGATATATTGGATTTTTGAGAATATGTCTTTCGTATGGAGAGTAAAAAGTAAAAAAGGAATAGCTGTCAAATTCTGTTTGCAACTAAAGGCCACACAAGTCCTGGAAAGTTTGCCAAGCTTTGCCTTGTTTGTTTGCCTTGAATCTATTGAGATCTCGAAGCGGCAGACAGGTGGCAGCAATGTATAACTGCTGCTTGAATATTTACTGAGTAGCCCTATATTTTACAGTAGTGTCAAATTAATAACATATTATGGCTGGATTCTCGGACTATTAAAAGGGCAAATCTACGATAGGCTGTTTGTGTGTGTGTGTGTGTGTGTGTGTGTGTGTGTGTGTGTGTATATTATTACCATTTACAATAAAAAAATAAAAAAAAATATATATATATATATATTTTTATTGTAAATAGTAATATTATATATTTTTTAATAATAATAACGCAGTATAGTACAAAGTTTGAATTACCTACAAATTTACAGAGAAAGATTTATATTAACCCACTGGCCATTAAAATCGATGGTTAATCATCGCTTTACTTTTACTACAGAAAAAGGGGCATTCCCAGAATTCCCTGCACCTATAGCAGTTGATTGTCATTAGAGCCTATTTGTAATTCCGAATTTTTGAACAGATCTTAATAGCAAATTTAACAAATGTATACATTAACACACTTTAATTACATGTGCAGAATTGAATATATTTGCAATGCGTAATGCTTGTAACACCATCACTTTGTTTCTGCTTTTATTAGCCTACTGTTTTTTATTTTTACTCTAAATAAAAAATATAATATTAATGATCATATGATGATGATGATGTTAATCATAATACACAAAATGTATCACAATGGGATGTCTTTAGTGTGTGTTTTTGAATTGTGTGCTATTTTCTGAGGTGGAAGCAGGAAGAATTCTTCATATAGCCTATGTGACGTGATGGTTTATGAGTGAGAAAATAAACGCTATTTTGCTGACATCAGCACTGCGCCAAAAAGGACAGTTCCACCCGCTCGCTCCTGCCGACATTGTTTTCACTGATAGACTGAGCACACCTTCACTGGCAAAAAAAAAAAAAAAAAAAAATTCACTCTTTGTGCCTTTAAAAGTTAAAAATAACCTACATATCAGCTTATCTGTCGTATTCTTCGGGGTCTGTACATCTGCAGTAGGGAAGGTTGAATGCGAGGAGCAGCACGGGTAAATTATTGATTGGGCCGGTCCTGCTATAAAAAGGAAACGCCGCCTGGGTTCTGCACCTTGTCTTCAAGACGCCAAGATGAGCTACGGATCCGACTTCTACTCTGCCTCTTCCTACCGGAAGATCTTCGGAGACTCTACCCGCTTCTCAGCCTCTCCATCCCGGCTGAGCAGCTCCCGGAGCGGCTTTAAGTCTCAGTCCGCGACCCGCGCCAGCATCCCCAGCACCTACAAGCGCAGCACCCGATCTGCCTTTCCGTCTTCATCTTTGACTCTGGAAAGCTTCGACTTCACCCAGAGCACAGCACTTAATAATGAGTTCAAAATCATCCGTACCAATGAGAAGGAGCAGATGCAAGGACTCAATGACCGTTTCGCGATGTTCATTGATAAAGTTCGCAATTTGGAGCAGCACAACAAAGTGTTAGAAACCGAGCTCGTGACCCTGCGACAGCGCCAGACAGAACCGTCCCGTCTGGCCGAACTTTACCAGCAGGAGATCCGAGAGCTGCGCTCCCAACTCGAGGAACTTAACGCGGAGAAGAACCAGATGATGTTCGAGCGCGACAGCATTGAGGAGGACATTCAGAAACTCCAGGAGAAGTTCGAGGAGGAGATGAGAATGCGCGAGGAGGCTGAGCAAACTCTTAGAGCTTTCAAGAAGGACGTGGACAACGCCACCATGGTGCGCCTAGACCTGGAGAAAAAGGTCGAATCCCTTATGGACGAGATCAACTTTATGAGAAATGTGCACGACGAGGAGGTAACTGAACTCATGAACATGATCCAGGCTGCCCAGGTGTCCGTGGAGATGGAAGTGGCCAAACCCGACCTCACCTCCGCCCTCAAGGAGATTCGCGGCCAGTACGAGGCTATGGCGAATAAGAACGTGCATTCCGCTGAAGAGTGGTACAAGTCCAAGTTCGCCGACCTCAGCGAAAAGGCCAACAAGAGCAACGAGGTAATTCGTGCTAGCAGGGAAGAGCTCAACGAGTTCAGGAGGCAGCTGCAGTCAAAGACCATCGAGATCGAAAGCCTGAAGGGCACCAATGAATCGCTGGAAAGACAGATTCATGAGATGGAGGATAGGAACAACGCTGAGGTCATGGGCTTCCAGGTTGGTTTCATCAGTTTTAACTTTGCACGCATTTCGGTAAAGATTTTTTTGTAATTATTAAACACGCTGAGAATATTCATCTTCTCTTAAAACAACCGATCGTTATATAATTTGCTTAAAAATCGAATAATCAGCTTTTGAAACATATATGCTTCTGTGAACTATAGCCTACTGCAGACAAAAGATCCCAGTGAAATGGGCGTGACCAAAGCAATTGACTTTGGTTCTCTGTCCATGGTGCTAAAATGACTTCAGACAGTTATCAGACTAAATTAAATGAACAGCCTATATTGGATATAAATTATTTACTATTATCATCAAATAATGATGACAAAATGTCATTAAATAATGAATATAAGTGCTTTAGGCCATAAAAAATGCTTTTCCACAAGCATCAAATTTACATCTTAACAGTAGCCTACTGTAAATTTTCTTTCTTTCTTTCTTTCTGCAATGGATGTGCAGAGTCTCAAAATTAATGATTCTTTATTGAAATCACTGGTTTCATAAAGATCCTTTAACATACATGAAGCCTTTCCATTCCGCAAAAGGCTCTTAATAGTAGAATTTTTTTTTTTTTTTAGAATTTTTAGTTCTTCACACAAAGAAAAATGGTGTAAGAACTGTTCCCTTAACGGTCCTTTGGGGAACAGAGAATGCTTCTTCTGTTGCATAGCTAATTTCCCTTTGGAACCTTTATTTTTAAAAAGTGTATGGAAACATTTCTATTGTCAAATCAAGGAATTCAGTATAAATGTAGCAGTTTTTGTATTATAACTTTATCATGTAACATCATCCAGGAAACAATTGGGCAGCTGGAGAATGATCTGAGGAGCACTAAGAGTGAGATGGCCCATCACCTCAGGGAGTACCAAGACCTGCTGAATGTCAAGATGGCGCTTGACATAGAGATAGCTGCTTACAGGTAATAAGCAATGCTTGTTATTGATATGTGAAAGTGAATGCTAGTGAAATCTGTATTCTGTCCATTCTATATCAACATGTGACCTATAATGAAAATCAAGAGAATGGCTTTAATGTTATTAGCTGATGTTAAACAAAGCTGTATTCCATTGTTCTCTCTTCATTGTGTTTAACACCATAAATCCACCACTCCCTTCCTCACCACCTTTTCTTTGTTCACCTTCTCATTTATTATCCATCTCAGGAAACTGTTGGAAGGGGAGGAGACACGTATCAGCACTGGGATGCCCTACCCCACCCCTGCCTCAGTGTCCAGCTACAGCTACCTGTCCCGTATGTACAGCAGCACTAGCACTAGTGGAAAGAAGGAGGTCAAGGATGATGACGACAAACATCAGCAGAGCAACAAACCCGGCAAAGGCTCCTCCCAGTCTGACGACTCCAAGAAGAGTGACACAATCGACTCTGGAGATGTGAACCCCACCAACCAGAAAAACTAAATGTCTCAACCCTCTTTCTTTCTTCCTCTCCTCCCTCTGCCTTCTCCATTACCCTCTTTTTCCTTTTCCCAAGCAACCCCCCTCCACAAAAGGGGTCTCAGAGAGGAATTTCAACTTATTCTCCACTAATTCACCTCCCACTCATTCACGGCGCAGCAGTTCTTCTGTAGCAAACCACTAAATACTCAATACACACTATTTGATGCATATATTCTCTGTTTCTATCGTCACATTTAACTGTACTATAACAGGCTTTTCTCAGCACATTGCATTAAGGAAATGTCTATATGGTTAGCTTAGGTGAATTTAGCTTATTGTGCTGCAGTTTTTCCAAAAGCTAGCTCAAAATTGACTTGCAATTATATTTTCTGTCTTGCAATATAAGCTTGTTGTCTTTGCATCATGCCAGCCCTAGTAACAATGGCACTGGAGTATCATCGCATCAGAATTGCATCAGTTTCTTGACTCCAATTATCTTCTCGGTATGTTCATAATGCTAAAAAATAAAAAAGTAAAAATAAACAAGTAAAAATAGGAATCCAGAACTATACATGTATAGTTTTCGGAAACACTCCATACACCAAATTCCTCTCCAAGACTGCTCTCGATTCCATTTTAAACATATCTCACCCACTTGCCCTATAAAAGTGACAAGGATTTGAGCCTAATAGCAAGTCCTCACTGCATGAGGTGTATCTGCTCTTTATATGGTGACTACAGTATGTGGGTCCTACAGAAGTATACCTATACATTCATAGCAGTGTGCTTACTTAAGGCTGCATTAGTTGACCAGCTAATGGGCAACTCTGAGAACAAAATATTACACAGTACTGCTGGAACCTGCGCTGAATGCTTGTTATTAATACAAATTCTGACAAACACTTTATAGTCAATCACGTCAGGGCCCTTAAATGTATGTAAACAGCATTTCATTCATATCAGTTTTCAGAATGAAGGGGTATGGTGGAATGACTGGGAAAATAGGAAGATATTGTGATAGAAATAATAGAATAAAGATAGTGTGAGTCCAGAATTGGTTGTGTTTGGCCGGATGATACAAATATTATGAATTTATTAGGGAAAGTAACAGTCTATATTTAGAATTGAGAAAATGCATTAACATTTCAACATTTTACTTGTATATTTGTGGATGCCTGAAGCACATTTACAGTGTGGAAACACAGTTACTAACACAACTTTTCACAATGCATCTCAAACACCTATACTTCATACTTCAATCTATTGTACTTTCATACAAAGAAGTCACTGTCATAGCAAACCTCCATTAACTATGGGGTCAACAATGAATCCCTTTGGTAAATTTATACAATTTTTGTGAAATAATTTCAGAACACTTCTGCTACACTGCCAGGTTTTAATACCACTTGCCTCTATGTTATGATTTTGGTTAAGCCTGACTTGCTGCACTCTTTCTATAGCCACTTTGAACAGATTGATATAGTTGGGCTTAATTCACTTTAAGGACTGTATGATGAGAACCAAATTAAATGGAATTCTGTCTCTATCGGAATCAGTTTTTCTTAGCTGCAAAGGGAATTTGCTCTGCTATTTTTGGGAGAGTGAAAGGAGATTGCAGAAAGCATAGTGACACAATGTAGTTTGAAGGAGAATTTCAAACTGCACTGCCAAACTTTTGTAATCAACATCCCCAATAAAAAAGGCAACCCACAGTTACACCAGTAACAATCCGTCTAAAACATGCTACTGTTTATGTATGAACGCTCTCGGTTAAAAACAAAATGCCTTAAGCCACCAGCAGCTTTCTGAATCTGGCAAGGTGTGCATTAACCTGTTATTTCTGCTAAGAATGTGACATTGCTACAGTATCTAATGTCTAGGGGCCACTGTGTACTCGATGACTGAAAACTTTAGGAGCTGAATGTAGCTGATGTAATTTCTATTTAGTCATTATCTACTGCTGTATGGCACGACCAATAAAGACTTGACATTATGAAGCCCACCTTGATGTGTCTGTCCTTGTTAAATTTAATGTGATTTCTTAAAGCTCGTAGGAAATGGCTAGTGAATCTGTTACAGAATTGATGACAGACATTGTTTTCTGTATCAAGCATTGTGAAAATGAATTAACTTTTGCATTAAGACATTAAGTGTCAATATCCATTATATTATTGTGTGGTTTAAAACTAAACTACTGATGCATATCTATTATATTATGGTAAGCCACTTGAAATATGGGAAATAATTAATTTTGTCATCTTTCCAGTCTACCTGAAAGCACTTATGCACTAATGCACTTAAAAAAAGGTATGAGCTAGCTATCCATATTAATTGTTTGTATTCAAGTCAAAAACATTATTTAGTATCAACAATTGCAGGTTATCACTATTTGCAATATGTGGATGAAGTAATTTTATTGATTTAGCCAGCAGTTAATGCAAAGCGTTGATACTCAGCTTGATTTCCAAACCTTATTAAATGTTTATGTCTGGATTGTGGCTTATTCTTTTCAGCTAATAATTATAGAGTGGATTAGGGATGCTAACAATCTGAAGTGCAATAATTAATGAGAGGTTTTGATGCAAAACTCATTTGCCAAGTGTTTAGTGAGCCTATAGCAGTGCTGTTTTTGTACCATCGAGATATTAAATTTTTAGATTTTCAGGATTTAATTTTAATTTTAGTAAAAAAAAAGTGATTTTTTTTGTTACTTTTATTACATAATAAAAGTAATTATTATTATTATTTTTTTTTTTTGATAGAGCATCAGAACACAGCAGGAAGCCCACCTTCAACTTTTTGACTGTTGTGAATCAGTGACCCCATAATCCATCATGTTCTAGTTTATGTGAGTCTTTAGGGAAGAGAAGTCAAGAGGACAAGGACAATGTTGTATGACATGAATTATAAAATAATTATAAACAATTTGATAGTACAAAGGACACACATAAACCAGCTACAGTACTGCTGTATGTGAACACACACACACATACACACACACACACCTACCTACATAACCTTTCCAAGCCCACATATGGTGTGTGGTACAGGTAACACTTGTGACTGCACCTCTGTGCTGTTCTCTGTTGTAGACAGCTGTGTGGGTAATTAACATACACTGCAGTTATTCAAGATTTATATCCCTGCAATGCTTCCAACAAGCTACGAACATCCCATTGTGACAAATCCACCCTGAGAACCACCTCACACACGCCGAGCCTAAACAAAGACTTTATTTAACTCATATTCCATTGCCATTCTCTGTATCATCTGGTACATCTGTCTCCACCTCACTAACATCATCAGAGACTGCCATTCTGGGGAAATCGTGGGCTAATGGTTAGAGATTCGGACTCGAAATCCAGAGGTTGTGAGTTTGAGTCTTTTGGGCCAGCAGGGATTGCTGTGAATGTATGACCCTCAATACCACGACTGAGGTGCCCTTGAACAAGGCACCGAACTGCTCCCCGGGCGCCGCAGCATAAATGGCTGCCCACTGCTCCGGGTGTGTGTTCACAGTGTGTGTGTGTGTTCACTGCGGTGTGTGTTCACCATTCTTTATTTATGTCTTTTCTGTGACAGACATAAAGTAGAAATAGACTTCCTTGAAGTTACTTGGATATATTATCTTGGATATATTGTCCACATTTCAGTGCACATAGACTCTAAATGAGCTGTTCAACTATCCTGTAAGGACCAGGTTAACATGAGCAGCCAGGCATTAAAGATGAGTTAGAGACGTGCCCTTCGACATTGTATGAATGCATGTGTTTAGTATGAAACATATGATTAGTTCAGGTTTAATTACATACACTTAAACTGTCTAATGGAAATGTTTAGTTTTGTATAGAAAAGAGAATGCTGTTATTTAAAGGTAAAAATAAGGAGGTGTATGACAATTAATGTGAGTTTTTGGATTGTTGTATTTGTTGTGTTTAATTATAAAACAAAACCCAACTCAAGTTAATTTGATAAGACCATTTTTATTAAAACAGCAACTGAAGACCATCAAATAACTCGCTTTCACTATGGAGCATGTAATACATTACTGAAATAAAGAAAGGATTTATTAAAAATTAGCAACACCTGAAATCCCATCTGTATAACTGGCATCAAAATCTAAAGGTTCCTCACTTTCTAATGAAATAAAAATAGCAAACCTTTACCACAAGCCACTTGACACCAAATACATTTGATGTCCAATTTGCACCTTATTCAATTATGCAAAAGTGGTATAAAAGTAATTCTATTATGGTGTTTTTTATCATTGTTTAAACCATCACTGAGTGAGAAAAATTTGAACAAACAAACAAACAAACAAAAAAAAACCTTTCTGTGTTCCACAGAAAATAACATGAATGTTTGGAATGTCATGAAGTTACCAATATTCCTTAAAATGTATTCTTTAGTGTTCCATAGAACAAAATTAACTTTGTACAGGATTTGAACAACATAACTGTGAGTAAATAATCACAGATTTTTTTTTTTTTTTACAGTTTGGATTAACTATCCCTTCAAGCATGAATATGCACACAGATGCCACTGAATTATTCATGTTTTTTTTTCTCCTGGTGTGTTTGTGCTGGTGGACGGACAATGACTGGATGAGGCAACAGAGGACAAATCTCAACGGTGTCCTCAACACGACCTTCTCCTATCAGAGGGTAGTCATCTTGCACATGGTCAGAACCATTTTCTCAAACAAAAGAGATTTTATTAACAGATAATGGCAATCCGTTCTTGAAGGCTGCTGATAACAATCCAGCAGATGCCACCTAATTACCACACACATATATAAAAAGTAACTATCTATTTGCTAAGACACAATCTAAAACATCAGTCATTAACAAGCATTGACTTTATCAGTTCTTCAGTCATGCCCTCAGGCTCAACGAACCAGTCAATTTGATCATTACAAATGTCCCTCAAAATGACAGAGAGATGAAACAGTAGGTCAGTGATGAGCACAAGGCTGTTGAGTTACCTGTCAGTAAAGTGTTAACCGGCCTGCTGCAGCAACTGTTGCCGTGGATACTGTTACCAAGCCCCAACCCACTGTTCCCTTGCAGCAGTAAGAGATGCTTGTGAGAAGCCGCACGCACACTTCACAAGCCCACCCTACAGAAACCGTAATCTGTGATCAAGAGAAAACTGATTTATATGAAAGAACAGCCTGAAGTTCTGCTCAAAATAAGACTTTCAGTTCGCCTAAACAACTACATCATAGTCACTTAAAGGGCTTCCAGTGATGTGTTCCAGTGTCACCCCGAATAAAAGTTGAAACCACAGTCAAATGTGGTTAGAAATGGGTCTTAAATAAGGAATGAGGGAAACGGAGGTGTTTTACTCCTACAAGCCATTGTCTGTCGACCACAGAGTGGATATTGTTGCCATTATTGTACATTAAACATCTAATCAATTTTCAAATGCTGAAGACAGATCAAGTCCAGCTAGACCTTATTCTGCGCTGGAAATCCTTTACCGAATATGCTATATTATTACCAAATTTTGGATTCAATGTTTTTGTCAACTTCTTGCAGTTAGCACAGGTTTCGTATTTCTTACTAGTCACTAGTCATGGGCGATACAAAACCTGTGCTAGCTGAAAGAAAACAAGTTGCCAAAGAGATTGAATCCCATATTTGGCAATATGGCATAAAAAGAAATATATTAGCAATATTTTTGTAGGCCAGTCATTTTTGACTATGGTCCAGTTGCCTAAACAGTCTTCCAATCACAGTGTCATAGGGTTAAATAACATTTCCTTATGGATGCTAAATAATACAGGCCCCATGATGCAGCTGAATGAAGTTCTCATCAGCATTAGTAACCTGCAGGCTTTCCTGAGGGAAATAACTAGATACTGTGTAATGCGAGTGTTTAGAGTCTACCGTGAGTCATCAGCTTATGGGTGTCCTGGGGAGAGCGGGAATGAGAGTTCTTGAACAGAAATATCTTTTGTATTCAAAAGCACTGAGAAAACAGAGAAGATGCATAGCTGTAATTCACTGATACTGGGAGTTATGACGAAAACGTGTTGGAAATCTCATCCTCTGTGTACTGTGCTTTGGGAGAAAGCACATGATCCAGTGTCTGTCTGTTTTTCTGGATTGGTTTTATGTGTGTGTGTTCGTGGGAGAGAAACTGGGCTAAAAATAGAACAGACAGACACAACAGAGTGAGACAGACATAGCGATTGCAGAGAGACACTGACACCAGTCTACTGGATGCCTCAAAAATACTTTACAAACGCACACACACATTCTAACCCACATTCTATAATAAGAAATATCACCATTGGAGCAACTGATAAGCTTTTGTATTAATAAATAAATTAGTAAAATTAATCACAATTTATCTCATGTATAATTTTTGGTAAAGCTGTCCACAGAAATTGTGCAAGATTTAAAAAATGATAATAATAATATTTATTTATAATTGCATTTTTTATATATTATTAATGTCTATTAATATAACAATACATTATATTATATATTATTTCTTGTAAAGCAATCCACAGAAATTTCAAAGATGTGCTTGTAGGACTTTTTGGTGGGAGACATTTGCATTTATTATTTCGATCTGACATTCAACTCTGCAACATTTGCGAACATCAGAAATTCTACTTCACATTCATCTGCAATTCTATAGAGATTTGCCAGTTTTCTCTTCTTTCTGCAAACTATTCTAGTTTTGTTTTGTTGAAACAAGCCTTTGACAGTCAAACCTTTTAGATAACGGCTTTCAAAGGCCTGTGCCTATTCAGAGGAGGCTCATTATTTTGGCTGCAGTGGCACCAGACACCAGTATTTTCCTCTGAGACTTCTCCTCAAATGCACTACGGTTGATGGGTGCATCCTTTAGTGAGAACATTCACTCACAACAGATGGGCTCCATATCCCCAAGCTGCATATATTTTAAGCTATAGAGAAAGTTCACACCTCTACTTCTGCAAGTAGGTGACAATGAACCAGAGAAAGCTATGGTAAAATAAATAAATAAATTAAATTAATTAAAATGGCAAGAACAGTCTCAGACTGTTGACACTGACTAGTGTCCAAAACCTAAGGCATGCGATGACTTTACAGACTGCATATATATATTTTTTTATTGTAAAGCAGGGTTATTGTTAATAAAAACTTAAACTATAAAAAAAAAATGTTAATTGAAATAAAGTAATTAAAATAAAACAACTATTACATAAAACTAAATTAAACTGAATAAAAAGTTGCCTTGGCAACTGAAGTTGAAGCACTAAAATGATTAACTGGAATTAAATAAAAACTTATAAAAATAGTAATATTAAAAATAGCAAAAACTAATACAAATTACAAAAGCACATAACAAAACTACAAACAAATTTAACTGAAATAAACAAAAAAAGAGATAAATTAAACTACTAATACACATAATTATAAAATATAATAATGAATTAGTATTAAAATGACACTGTTTGTTGCCTTACAAAGCTACTTGATTTAACCCATACAAATAAGGTTTGTTGGTATAGATTTATGTATTTAGGTGTATTTCAGTGATGTTAAATAATATTGCTGACTTGAATAAAACCAGTTAATATAGATGTTATCATTTTAGGTTAAAATTATTATTATTATTATTATTATTATTATTAATATCTTCAGTGTATTTAAATAAGTGTTAGATATGTGCAGTAGTTGCGATCTGATGAAACCAAAATGTTAAATCAACAACACAAATCAGCACATGAATATGCACACACACACATACACACACAGACAGACACAAAGGTCAAAGGCGGGTCAAAAATCATCCAGGCTCAGCTAAGAGATAAGGCTAAAGTGTTATTAATATGACACATTCACAATTCCAAAACCAGACAAAAGCACTAAACTAAAAGAATGGATTGTTGGAATTTAACTATCTAATACTATTCATTTAATAAGTGAAGGAGAGGTGGAGGGCCATTTGTATACATTGTATGCATATTTTATGATGTAAGGACTGTTTCTGAATTCTGAAAAGGTGAGAAAATGAGACTGTGGCAGAGACAAAGATAAGGTTGAGAAAAGCAACATGGGCTAGACAGGAACAGAGATTGAGATTGTAAAGGGGGGTTAAAAGTGTTAGAGTGCCACACCCTGTGAAATGTGTGAGTGTGTGTGTGTGTGTGTGTGTGGAGGGGGGATGTGATGCGATGCGTGAAGGGAGCAGGGCAGAGAGCGGTTGGCACACACCGTGATGCATACATGTCTACTGCAGAGGAGAGGGAGGGGAGAGCGGCACTGCTGACACACAGGTGCACACAGACACACATGGATCCTTCACATTTGATTTGCTGCAGTGGATATGTACTGTGTGTGGGCAGTATGTTATGTTAAGTTCAGTACACTACAGTAGATAAGTTCGTTTCCTCATGGATTTGGAGAAATTTTACATTACATCTATTGCTTTAACATGACACACAGACATGTCATATAATTTTTTAAACCAGTGGGGGAAATAAAAATGATGGATGTTGTTATCATGTGTGACCCTGTGTATTATAAATATCCACTCAGTCACAATGTGACTTTTCAAGTTTGCATAGTAAACACATTTGGAGTGTCTCCTTTAGTGGCTGATATACAGACACATCCCACGATGCTTAAACACATGATTAATGAGACTGTTTTACAAATGGCTGTAGTAAATCAACACAACTTTGGCAGTTAAAGCTCATAAATGTGATATAGTATAGTATATATTTATGATTTTTTTTAATGATATGAGGCATAATATACACTCTTAAAAAGAAAGCTTCTTTATTGGCATTAATGGTACAGCACTATAAGGATCCTCTAACATCCATGGAACCTTTCCATTACATAAAAGGTTTTTCGCATTAATATTATTTTGGATTTCTTCGCCCAAATCTGTGCATTACACAGATTATTTCACCAACACCAAGTTTCATTATAAACTTTCATCCTAAAATAGATTTTTACATTTATGAATAAATAATAAAATAAAATACACATATGTCAAATCACATACTCCGGGTTTGCTTTGTTAAGATGAAGTTGTATACACAGTTTGAAGTTTTGAGATGCTTCGCAGTAAAAGATTCATATAATGCTGCCTTTAGCTAAATTAGTCTGGGTTCTGGATCATAGCAAAACATTTCAGAGAAGCATGTGTTTTTATTCTCGAGGGGACCACTGGCACGTCCATGCAGGTGATTCTAGGTTTTGTGTGCTTATAATTAAATAAGCAATATACAGCTCTAAGATTTCTGAGGTCCCCAAAGCAAAGGCTAGAAAAGTAGGAAACAATCTTATAATGCCTTTGTCAATTAAATGCCAATGGAACTTGAAGTCTTTGCTGATTTGTGTATTCAAATGCAAATGTTTTCTCTCTCATATGAGAAAGTGCTTCTTCTTTAGCAGTTCTAATCTAAGAACACCTGGTTCTTCAGAAGCAGACACGTTTTTTAAGTGGTGAGCAGGATTATTATTTGTTATGATTCTTTCCAAAGAGACATGATATTTCCACATCTGACCTGGAGTGTGTTTCCTAAAGGCATGGTTATCCAGCTATGGTCTATTGTTACCAACATAGTGCAATATTTTTAAAGTTCTAACAAATTCACAAACAGCACCACAAAGTTATGATGCTGAACTACAGCCTCATTCTGTGATCCTGTGTTTAGAGGCATTGTTTCTTGTTAGTATGATAGACTTGCAGAGATCATGTGCTTGGGCACTATCAGTCTTTTTTATTTAGCATGTGAACACATTCACATTTTTACGTGTTTTAATGTTTAACCAATCAATCAATGTTTTTTTAAAGAGTGTACATGTACATGTACATAAATGCGTAAGAAAACAATGGAGTATGAGAGTAAGTGGGAACCAGCGATGAATCAAACATCAATTAAAGCAAATTGACTTGAAAAAATAAAGAAATAAATAATATTAATAAGTCAGGTGCCAGTAGCAAATTGGAAATCAATGAATTAGTTATTACGCAATCACCTGCCTGTGTCATTATTAACGATAGTCCTATATTGTTGAATCAGTGTGGTTCAAATAACCACAAATAATGGTTTTGAGAAACTGTTGTCGTGACTAGCTGGTTTGTTTTTGCAGCGATGCATTTATGGTATAATAATTAGCGAGGTGAATTGGTGAACAGGAAATACCCCCTGATAATATCATTTGTTAATGCAAATGACATTACAGAGTGTGGCAAGGCACTATCAGTCATTTCTTATATACTGTACTGATGCTTGATTACTCATTTTTGTATTTGACTTGTAATAAAACATTTTCACCCAAGATCTGGATTCTCTTCTCTGTTTTCTCTCCACAGGCAAATAAGATGTGTCACCAGAGCCAGTGGCATTATTTTCAAAGCTTGTAGAAATGTAATTCCAAAGGCAAGTACTACGTTGATGTCAGTTTAAAATATATTTTGAAAAGGAAGAAGAAGATATTTCATGATATTTTCTTTCAAATCAGACTACATTACAGATAACTGTCACACTATTCAAATGATTCTACCAAAATCTAAACAGATGACATTTTAAAGAGGTTTTCATGAATATTTCTGTATTGTGACTCATTGTGATGAATTCCAGCCAGGATTAAAAAAACAAAAACAAAAACAAAAACAAAAAAACCTTGCTATTTGGATGGATAAATAAGTAAACAAAATAAATAAATAAATAAATACAATTGCATTGACAAAGCAGGTGTTTATTTATACAGTATGCTACATTTGTTCATTTTTTACGTATATTGTAACATTTAATAGTTCCCCAAATTCTAAGATATAAGAAAACAACATGAATATAAAGACTAAAGATTACTGAGTGAATAAATGGTGATGCTCTCTTCATTGTTTAAGATGACCCCTGTTTTCAAAAGCGGACAGAGGTCAGATGGTCTGGCTTAAAGGACACACACACACACACACACACACACACACACACACACACACACACACACACACACACACACACACACACACACACACACACACACACACACACACACACACACACAGAGAGAGAGAGCTGTTCAGAAGCCTGTGTCCAGTCTGAACCACCTGCCCTGATTTCTTAATGACATGTCAAGGACAATTAAATTGCAAGTCCACACACACAAACACTCACACACACACAAGGTGTGGGTCAGGAAAGTCTGAGTTTTTTTTTGTGGTGAGTCAACACTAGCGACAGACAGCAGTGAGAAAATCAATTAGGCTGACTATAATAAACAGTGTATTGGGACATTAGAAGTATGTGCCTGTTTGTTGTGCAAAGCCAATGCCACTTCTGCAGCGTGTGTCTTCTTAGAACTCAGTGCCCCTCTGAGTGCTCATCTGTGCATGTGAGAAAACACAATTAGCTCAGCATATTTTGTTTTTTTTATTATTATTATTCACTGAAAAACTAAGCTAAAGTAAAAATACATTATGACTTTGTTATCTTTTTTTTTCATTTATATATTTCTGCAAATAGTGTTAAATGTAAAGGAAATTTTATGGAAAAGGAAGGAGGGGGTAATTTGATCAGGAAATGTCACAAGCCAGGTTCAAACTCGCATTACCTACAATAAATAAGACCATGATTCAAAGCATGTGCACTAATATCTATAGTCAAACAACATGTTTGTGATAAAGCAGGGATTCACAAACTGTTTTTATTTATTTATTTTTTGTCAGCTGAATTCCTTTTACCTGAAATATTTACTAGAAGTACCCCTGAAATTTTAATATGTCAGCAATGTTAACAACACATTCATGTATTCGTGGTTCTCTGATCTTGCCATACACGTAAACAAAATATTTAAACTTTTTTAGTAATTGTTTTATATTTATTTATTTATTTTATTCCATCATAATACATTTTTTATTTATTTTTGGTTACATTTTAATTTTGTTTAAATTATTACCATGCAGTCAGCTCACAAATCCCCTGCAGTTCGGGTTGTGAACCCCAGTCTGATATAAAGGAATAGATTAAAACTAAAATTCAGTCTTTATTTGTTTAAAATAACAAGCAATTTTAGTACATTCTGCACTCATGTGTTTCTAAAATGAGGCCATTTCTATGCTATTGTGTTCTACAGGAAGCTAGTGATCATTAGTAGTCTAGAAAGCAGAGAAAAAGCAGTCTGTGACAAAACAATCTCAGGGGAGGGTTTCCCCGTCATACACCCCAGAGCTCTCTAAACATTCATCCAGCTGAGCTTTACCCTCACAGTCACAGCAAATCTAATGAAATGGTTAAATTAATTCAATGAAGTATCAGATAAAGGATCAAATGAGGTTATTACAGATTTATTTAAACCCTAAAGAGAACTGGATGTATATAGGCTGATGCATTTGTAATGTACTTCGGGATTCTCTACTGTAGTTGGTTGTGTATTAAATGAACTGTAATGGATCAACGCCAGGCCTGTAAAGTTGTGTTCTGGCAGTCATCCTTGGCAAACACTCCCTGCAGTAGGTCTTTGCTGACATACAAGTAAAACGACACCCCAAAGAGTTCAGCTCCTGCCTTTCACAACATAAATCAACACAGCTACAGTCTGTAATTGAGACATTATTGGATAAATTAAACTGATTTTTTTATTCAATTTTGTTCAGCTCTTTTTTTTATAATTCTATCTTTGCAGCTGCTGAGTTTCTTATGTTCTACTACAAATTGAGGTGCATAAAGTGAAAAAAAATTGCGTACTGTAATATACATACAACTAAAACACAACATTCTCAGAACTTTGGCTAACGTTCTCTCTTGGCAAGGTCTTTAATAATGTACTGAAAACATCAACGCTGAAACATTTTTGATACACCAATAATACAGTTTTATTTTATTTCTATTTTTTATTTAATTTTTTTTACATTTTACTACTTACTACTTGTTTCAGAACTTTCAGAAAACATATGGTAACATTGTCATATTGTTTGTCAAATGATAAAATGGAATGTTCTTTTAACATTTGCATAATCAAGAAAAAGTGTTCAAAACTGGTCATTTTGAATGTTTAGGGAAGATCAGAAATAATGTTTTTCATAAATTAATGGATATACGTTAGCAAAATATTCTTAGATCATCATCCACATATCCTTTAGTGAAAAAAGACTTGTCCCTCACAGGTCACTGGTGTTAATATAGGCTGTTTAGCATTAACCCCTTCCATTATGCATCAGTCGCTCTCTGTCACACTCCCCTCATCCATCAATTACACACTGAGTGTGTGTGCATGGCCGGCATTTCTTCTGCAGCTGACAGAAGATAACTAATGAGAATTTTTTATTATGCTTTTCCATGAACATTCAATTAGAATAATACTGCAAACAAATATAACGTTACCTTTTTCCTTATATTTTATTCAAACAATTGAAAAAGCATTGAAAAAGTTAACAAACAACAACAACAACAACAACAACAAAAACACCAACATTAAATATCACTGAATCAACCTAAATACTTTAAATTATACCATTTTATATGGGTTAAATCAGACATAGCTCTTTATAGTATCATTGCAGGTTACCACCAGTGCACTCACACACACACACACACACACACACACACACACACACAAAAAAAAACATGAGTCAGATGTAAATGCAAGCAATGCAATATTCTTCACTGTACCATAATAGCGTACTATGCAATGCTGTGCTGTGAGCCTGTGGTTCGTCTGGAAGTGTCTGCAAATGTCAGCTGCTGTTGAATTATTCAGTAAAGCTAAATAAATATAACATCTCAAGGAAGCACATTTATATATATATATATATATATATATATATATATATATAATAACCCATTTCCAACTAATTAAACTGCAGGCTCACCATTGGTCTAAATGAATTTAACAAATTCAGTTAACTGATTTAATTGAACTCTACTGAGTAGTTGATCAGTCACACATAACCTTGTCTGGTGCCACACTCTGAAGGTTTTGTAGGTGCTTTGATTCATTTTTACACAGTCATGCTGTCTCCTACTCTATTTTGGGACAGAAAGATACTGTTGTATGGAGCTTGCGTGATGCTCAGCGCCATAATTTCAGAGAGGCCTTGTTCAATAATTCAGACTAACATTTCCTCAGCGCACAGTGAATTAAGATCCCAGTGTTCCAGCAAGCATCAGTCTGCCATTATAACGCCTCACTAGACTAAATGTAACAGCCATCCACCCCCCCACCCCCACAACTCACTGGAGAGAAATGGAGAGAGACTCACATCAGTGCAGAGAGTCGTCAACCCCCTCAAATGAACTACTAAAAAGTGGATATACCTTTTTTTCAGTGGGTGCTGATATCCATATAACATGTTATGAAGATGAAGATCTGCACACTAATAATATTAAAGTGAAAAAGGAAAAATATATAAAAAAAAGTAAAATAAAATAAAATGAAGACATCTCTGCACTTAGGCTAGCCTTAAAGGATTAGTTCTCTTCCAGGATAATAATAAAAAATCCTGATAATTTACTCACCCCATTTCATCCAAGATGTGTATGTGTCTTCAGTTGCAAATAAATTACGCTTTTTGAGGACAACATTCCAGGATTTTTCTCAATGTAATAGACTTCAAAGAGAACCAATGTTCTGAAGGTCCAAAGTGCAGTTTCAGCGCAGCTTCAAAGGACTCTACATGATCCCAGCTGAGGAATATGTTTCTTATCTAGCAAAACAATCTGGCATTTCCTAAAAAAAATAATTTTACCGTATTTTCAGCACTATAAGGCGCATCTTCAATGAATGACCTATTTTAGAACTGTTTTCATATATAGGGGGCACGGGATTATAAAGCGCATAGAATGAGAAGGGTATTCCTGCACAATCGGAGGCAGCGGTTTTAGGACCCCGCCTATAGGACCCCGGTTATAGGACCCTAGTTTTTTCTGACAGCGCCACCTACAGACCTGGATCACTGAAAACACTCATTTGAGATGGACGACATGGACAATCAGACTGTGAGTACTGATATTAAATTAACTTTTATTACGAAGCAAAGTTTCCATAGCTAACTATGAATTAATAACTAATTCCCATTCATTTAGAATTGGTATTCTAGATGTATTAATTACTACGACGTTCTTAATTCGTGGCCATGATTTAATGAATCCTTGTTGCGTTTTATAATAAGTAAATCTAGCCAGCACATTCATTTAGCTTAAAAGATGAGCATGAAAGCATGCTGATGTTAAATGCTGATGCTTACTGTATTAGTACGGAAATTTGCTTAATCGTTGTTTCATCTTATTAGTTAAGTATAAAATACCTTTCATAATTCAACTGCCTGGTTGCACTACAAATTAGCCTGTCGTTTTGGCATTGTCAAAGTCTGTAACAATTAAGCCTAATCTGCAGGCCCGTGACACACACAGTCCATGGTTATCATGTGTTAGTTTCTGTGAGGTTCTGCATGGCCAATATGAATTTTATGGATTTGGTTAGGATCATTGTAGGACATATGATGAAAAAAATGCACTAGGGTTATTTTAATTGAGATGACCTCAAAATGTTCTATATATAATATGATCTCTCTTTTTCAAGATGCATATAACCATCCAATGTTCAGTAGTGGTATTATAGTATATTTACATTAATATTTTTCATAGGCCATTATAAATGCCCTGGCTGTCCTCCGGAATGTCTCCTTATAGGAGGCTGAGCAGGTCTTCCTTTCAGGTCTGGATTATCATTGCAGGTCAGAGTAGATTATTAATTATTTTTGATAATTAGAGCTTGACAAAAATCCTTATTTTAGATGAAAATTTCAGATGGCACTTAGAGGCTTTTGCATCTGAACTCTTCATATATATACATATATATATATATATATATATATATATATATCATATATATATATATATATATGTCAGTTTCAAGGGCGTAACTTTGGGTCTACCATTGGGGGGGTTAAACTCGCGGCATATTTATTTATTTATTAATTTATTGTATTATTTTCTTGTGTAAAAGGTAACATGCTAATTTGCATAATTTAATTATGCAATCCCCCCCAAAACGGGTGACTGTATTGGAGCAAACAGCAGTTACAATTCAGTGACATTGGTTCTACACAGTCCCTGGCACCCTCTGGCTTTACCTCATAGGACACTGGCAAACGAACATCTAGTCAGCCAACTCCAGTCAACAAAACAAATCATCAGCTAACTCAGTGTTTCTCAAACTTTTCTGCCATTCCCCACTTCAGAGGTAGGAAAGGGTTTCGAGCCCCACCTGTCCCCAATCACCCCAACAAAATGTTAATAAACTAGGCTTTAAGTTTAACTGTTAAAATGTATTTTATTAACATCACATTTTAAAAACTTAACATCAAATAACAGCATTAAAAATTTTCAAAAAAAGAAAATGAAAGTGCAATTATATTATCACTTTGCATGAAATAAGACTCAAAATTAGATTAAAAAAAAATAATAATTGTGTTTGCATTTAGCCTCTGATAACATCAATACAAGTGTGGACTAACATTAACCTAGTTGTGCTTTGATTCATTTTGACACTTTGCAAAATCCATGCAAAAAGAACAACAAAAAAACAAACAAACAAACAAAAATACAAATAATCTCAAATTGAACCAGAGGTGGTAAATTCCTAATAATGTACGTATTTTTTTAGGTATTTTAATAAGATAGATACCTAAAATACGTTGCGCATACAGCTCAAGTAATGCGATCGTTATAAAGGTGTTTGAACAACAAAACACATCCACTTGCACATATTTGACAATCGGAATATCAGATATATCCTGCTATAGCTAACACATTTGTGAAATTTTGAATAAAAAAGGAAATAAAAGCAGATCATCAGTCATTCAGCACTATTGTGGCTACGGTGTGACAAGCAATGAATGGCGCGTCTCCATGGGAACCATAAAGCGATACTACGATCAATAACGGTAGCCTTGAAATACCTTTAAACTTACGTGTGAAGAGGTTAAGTAACGTCAAGGCTTACATTTAAATGTGTCTTTGTTTTGAGTGTATGGTCAATAAATAACGGAATTAAAAAGATGGGCACAAAACCTGTTTGTCATGTTTCTATTCCCCACACTTTGAGAAACGCTGAGCTAACTTAACAGCTAACTTAAGGGTAGGCTACCTCCGTTTGGTCAGGATTTTTTTAAGGGTACCTCCGTTTTTTTCTTTTTTCTTTTTTTTTGGCTGGTGTCGACAAACAATGAAAAATCGTTGTCTGGCTGCCTTTCAGTGTCCTTTTCATCTTTCCGTCAGCTTTCTCCAACCATTCATCCCAACGACTGCGCAAAATAGTGAACAAACTTGGTACAGAAAGCGGGTTGGGTAATACCAGAGACTTTGGTAATACCAAATCGGTGCGGTGGGCGGGGGGTACATTACAGATTATTTAAAATATGATACTATCTTTCTTGCTGGCAAATGAAATTAATAAAGAAAATGAACAAAAGTATTCATTCTGAATATTTCATATCTATTTTAATCTGAATGATGTGATGATATTGGGGGGGTTATATTAGCTGGATCTGATTTTTGGGGGGGTCATGACCCCCGTAACCCCCGTGCAAATTACGCGCATGGTCAGTTTAAGTGCATATGACATGATTTTTCTGAAAAAAACAATACAAGATGCAGTCGGCCAGATGATGAACACAATTAACAGCAATTATTATATGATGCAATCACACTTGTAGCAGCATTTGTTAGTTCTCTTTGTTGATTCAAGGTTAGCATCATCTGAAGTCCTCTGAGGGTCAGCATCATCTCTTCTCAGGTGTTCTGGATCCAGACTGGAGCTTGTGTAAATCCTGGTGGCAAAACATAGAAACAAATAGAGACATCATTAGCATAGCTGCTGTTCCAACAAAGTAAAACTAATTAGTTTAACCCAAGCTAAAGAATAAGAATGCACATTTGATCAGATACAACTGCAGTCACAATTTAAGAGATACATTATTCGAATGCTTGGCCAAAGAGATGTTTTTAATCTAGATTTAAACAGAGAGAGTGTGTCTGAACCCCAAACATTATCAGGAAGGCTATTCCAGAGTTTGGGAGCCAAATGTGAAAAAGCTCAAAAACATTTCATAAGTGTTAAATCAGAGATATATATATTTCAGTTGAACATGTTAAACAAATATTTCTTATTTAATTATCTCTCTCTCTCTCTCTCTCTTTCTCTCTCCCACTCACTCACTCACTCTCTCTTTCTCTCTCTTTCTCTCTCTTTCTCTCTCTCAGAGTTGAAGCCTACAGCCATGTGCAGCAACTGATGGAAAAGGGAGTCTTTTTGGCGCTTTTGTTCTTGCATAAATTATATATATATATATATATATATATATATATATATATACATACAAATTTTTGTATAATCATTTAGTGACTGCATATTCTGATTCCATCTTTATTTTACCTGATAACGAGCAAATTAGTTAAACGTAAGGAGGTTAATCAATATACAGTATAATTCAAGAAACTAAGACTTCACTTTTTCAGTTTTAAAGATTGATATACATTTGTAATTTGTTTTGTGTAAATTGTTTAAATTTTACCTCTGATGTATTTTGAATAAAAAACTTTTATATTTATAAAACATAATAAAAATACTCCTGAGATTAAATGTCTTTCAAACTATGTATGTACAAACTAAACCACCTGGGTCTTATAACTATGGTCCTGAAACTGCAACCGTTGCTATATCATCCAGTTCGGTAGGTGGCGCTGTCACACAAAAAAACTAGGGTCCTATAACCGGGGTCCTATAGACGGGGTCCTAAAACTGCAGCCTCCGGTTGTGCAGGAACATACTATTGGCATAGAATAGAAGATACTGCAGTCAAACGTTTGACTGGGTTTGCGTTATGCATCCACTAGATGGAGCTGTGCTAAAGGGAATGTCAACATTATGACAGAACGCCTTGATCCTCATATAAGGCGCTTCGGATTAAGGCGCACTGTCGTTATTTTAGAAAATTATAGGCTTTTAAGTGCGCCTTATAGTGCTGAAAAAGTTCTGGAAGTGAACTAATCATTGAATACGTTCAATAAAATAAAAAAAATCAGCTCATTCTGATGGCACCCATTCACTGCAGAGGATCCATTGTTGAGCAAGTGATGTAATACTACATTTCTCCAAACTCATTTACTGTACATCTGTACACCTGACAGTGAGTTCATTTTTCAGTAAAATCAAGACATTAATTTGCTCTGGTGCTTAAAATTGTATAATAATAATAATAATAATAAAGATTATTTACCTCCATCTCTTTCAAGGTTAGTTTTCACTCTTTCTGTATTTACTAATTCTTTACACAGTTTTGTTTTTCCCCAGTGGTTATTGCGACTTTATTTATGTTTCTCAAGTGCCACATCTATTTTCTCTCACTAGTGGAACTGTGGTTGACTGTAAAGTCGTTTCGCTCTCTGTAGTTACGCAAATCTCTGTAATTAACACGCTAGGTTGAAAACACCTTCAGTGAGACAGAGAGATGAGATGACAAGATGTTTCTTTTATTGGTGTTCAAGTTTCCAAAAAAATCTAAAATTGTTCCTCGCAAAAAAATAGATGTCACAGGAATTATTCTGGAGGCTATACACTGAAGCAGAAGTTTTTTTTTTTTTTTTTTTTTTTTTTTTTTTAAGTGAACTACATATTTGTTTCAAGAAACCAGACTAAACATGATGTCACCCTCTTTTTGAATGTAGATCTAGATATAAAAGCATCTGCAAAATAATTAATGTAAAAAATGATATCACTGGCTTACAGTATTTTGATCATATCTGTGTGTCTTGTGGTGCAAGAACAGCATTGGCAGGTCAGCATAAGGCATTTAAATAGAGATAATGAATTATGCATACTGTATGTGGTAGGATCTATTTGTCATTTTAATGTGTCAGGCTAATTTATGTGAATTTCTGTTGACATAATATGACATTAATACACCAAAGTTTTCATATCACATATCACACATACAGTATATAAGAAACATTTTTTGATGTTAATGCCCTTCACAACCTTAGATTAAAATTTTTCTTTAGTCCACCCACCATCTCCCACGTCTTGACAACCCCCCCCCCCCCACACACACAAATACAGTTCTCTATTCTTCACTCTCTTCCTCTGAGAAGATATGGAATGGGAAAACCTATTTCATGGAATGAGAAAAACATGGGACACCAACAGAAAAGTTCTTTACCTTATTGGTTTTATTTCCTCAGTCTGCACAACAGAACACAAATTTATTACTTAAAGCCACACGTGTCAGGTATGAGACTTTTAATTACTGTATACATGTTATTTCCCCAAAATCACCTAGTGCATTATAGGAAAGGGCCTGTATTTAATTGTTAGAGGAAGTATATTGATCTGACAAAAGATTAATGTGCGTTCAGACTGACAGTAATTAAACTATGTCAGATCTGCTGTTGCCTTGTACACACACAGCTCCTGCCTTCCAAGTTCCACCTCCTTCCACCAGCAGTACAATCTATGTTCACGAATAAAACTACCAATTAAACAGTTTTAGCACATACAAAGTCATAAAACATCCCAGCACAAATCAGATCACTGTATGAAACGAAACCATAACATTTCCTCATTAAGAGCCGGCTTATTGCTAAGAGATTTAAAATGCTTTTGCATCAGCCAATCCATGTAACATGCACATATTCACTTCATAAACGTTTTAACAAAGATTAAGTTAGCTGATGTTCACAGGGACAGTCAGTGGGTTCCAGTGTTGTTTTTTTCCCAACACTCTGCAAAATATCTTCTTTCAAGTTTCTACAAAGGAAAGAAAATCATATCGGTGACCACATGAAGGTGAGCAAACGATGACAGAAGTGTCCAAAGGGGTGGAGTATACCTTTAAAATGCCTGACATTATATATGCCTGCATATCATGTACAACCTCACAGAATACTAATTTAATTAGGCTTCCCTACTATATTTCATACTATCCACCATATTTCTTTTTTAAAGTAAGGTACTTTCTGTGAAGAAGTGAGACTTCTGATTCATTAGCCACTAGATAAATGACTAGAAGAATAACCAAGTGCAATAACTGTTGCGCTACAAACAAGTGTGTTATTTATGATTACATTTATGCATTTAGCATAAGCTTCTATCCAAAGTGACTTACAATAGAGGACTATTAGCAGTTTCTCACAGACATAACAATATTCATCATATACAGTGCTAGGTTCACACAACTAAATTAGTAAACAAAAGCATAACATTCCAGTGAAAAATGAACATACTCACTCTTAGGGTGTGTTTACAATTGGTAGATTTGGTTTGATTGTTACAATTCATTTGAATAAGCGTGAACACTGCCATCCGAACGTTGGTGCTCACCAAACAAGCAGACAGAGACCCCTGAAAAGGCTGCCTTAAATGGATCAGTTAAATATTTGGTCCGGACCAAAAGAACTTTGTAGCTTGTGTTACAAGAAAATGTGTGTGATATATGATGCCTAGCAAAATCATTCTGAGCTAGTGGGAGCCACACCCTGCCAGCCCAGCAGGAGGTCTCTGATCACAGGAGGAGAGAAAGAGAGAGAGAGAGAGAGAATATCCTAAATGTCTAAAAAATATCCTAAATGCATATAAAAAATGTAAGAAATACTGGGAATGAAAACCTTCCCGAAACTGCATACACAAACACAGCACCATCAGTGCGTCTAGTAGTGCTAAATAAAGCATTCTTCACATGATCATCATTATTCCCTTTATATGCTTTTTACGATACCCCTATGATAAATAAATACTTTTCAAAAACCATGCCTTCCCATTCCACAGTTTCCATGTTTCCACAGTATTCAACTAAAACAAACTGCGGAGGGCAGTTTGAAGTATTGCAAGGGAGAGATGCTGTGCTGATCTCAGGTCAGCAGTAGACAAAAGGCAGATGGGAGATGCAGCAGTAATGATTGCAGACTGGCAATAGCTGACTCTTCCTTTTAATTGCAATTGATCAAACAACGAATCACAGCAACTGATCCAAAATCAATAATGGTCTATTGTGAGACTCAAACCTATGCACATGTCCTCAAACCTACTGTATATGCACATTTCCACAGGTGTTTTCAATTGTGAAAATATGTTTCATATTTATATATAAAATATGATCAGGACTTTTATATAATAATAACTTTGATCATATGGATTGTCCAACAATGGATTTTCCATTTTAAAGGAACCAGATGAGAGTATTGACACACAGCACATACTGTGTGGTAAATCCATGAATGACCACACCCTGGTATCAGACTGCAATAATTGCCTGCTATTTCTCCCTCACACTCAGCAGCACTGCAGTTATTATGTAACACACCGCCAGTGAGTGACTCTCCAACACAGATCTCATATGTGACTTTCACCATTCAACTCTCGCACCCTTCACTGTTCACAGTCAGCCAACTGTTCTGCCATCATCTCATCAAACTCTCATCCTTAAATTAGCCACAGCAACTAACTATTTAACTGCAACTAACAGATTTAGGGTGATCATTGTGTCTGTGATATAATTATGGTGTTAAATGCTTAAGTCATGCTCGGTCTGAACAGCACAGTCTTTGACAAGCGTATCTGGATAGTGGATGTTCTTTACATAAACAAAGAATGCTAACGAATGAGTTATTCACTAGTCTGATGTACATTAAATTATTTCTAAAATACTGATATACTGTCATATGTTTCATATTTACAGGTGTTTTTTTTGTCTTCTATAGCTAAGGTAAATGTTAATGTGAAACAGTTGGGATTTAACAGTTGGAGTTAATTAAACTTTTGCCAGAGCCACTATACCTACTCCCCCAAAGAATTTTAAATAATATAACTTTATTATATATTCTTTTTTAAGCTACACTTTTTTTTTGTTGTTGTTGTTGTTGTTCCAATACGGTCTTTGTCGCGTTAGTATTCAATGGCAATAACTGAACTACTGCGCCATCTGTTGGTCAGTTGGAACATGCACTATACTGCAAAATAGATAAATGATTCTATTTTCCATAACATATTTTATAACAAGCTATTATTTGATCAAAACAAAACAAAACAATCTCTTTCTGATGGAAAAACTCCAGACAATGTCAAGGATCTAAGTACAATAGGTTGGTGGATCTTGCAAAGCTATCAGTTGTAGCAGTAAACAGGAATGAGCCATGAATGTGAATTATTATCCAGATCACAACCCAGCTTACTGTCTAACCTCTAATGGATAAAACCAGGTGTGGTGTGGAGGACAGATAACAGTATTATTTAGCCGCCTGGATTGATTCAAATCAATTATAATTAAAAACAAAAGAACTAAATGATTCAATTGCCACAAGAAAATGCAAACAGGCTTATGTTCTAACTAATTCAGCCTGGTGATTATTGATGCTGCTTTCATCATGGTATCTATAATTGGATGTCTGTGATAGAATGAGGAACTGCCAGTCAGAATATGACAGATAGGATGCGATCTATGTGATATTAGGCACAGTGGAGTATTGAAATTATTTTTCCACAGATTTTTTTTTATGTTTAATTTTGAACAAAACATAAATACTGTAGGCAAAGTAAAATGAAGACATATATAATTTATGTGAAATCTGCAAATGTTATGTCAGTGTCTTCTCCACTCACCACGCCTGTCACTACAGAATAATACATTTAACCATAATCCTCCCTGGCCATAACACACAGACTCAGCTCAGTTTTCACACCTGTTTGCCATCAACCGTCTCAGATCCTCTATAAAAGCAAGCACCGAACGCTCATCCACTGTCTGGTATTGTTTTTGCTAGGACTATTGGATCTTCTGCACCTAAGAACTGTTGATTTATGTTGCGAGTGATTTACATTCTCACCTGTGTACAACTTATCTTCACCCCAGTCTTCAGTCTGTTCTTCAGCCAAACCAGCAAGTCGGCCTGTTGTTCAGCCATGCCCACCTGAGCTGAGTTTGTGGGACTCTTAATGATTCAGTTAAGTTCCTCGTCATTCACTGAAGTACCCACTCATCTGTTATCAGCTTTGCCATAGTATCATCCTCTTCTGGTAAATGTGACAGTCAGTGCATACAGTGTAAAGCCTTTTATATTTTTATCTGTTTGCATTCCTGTGGTCTAGAACTGATTTTATGAACAAAATAACGTTTTGCAATTGAACCATTTATGCTTATAGTTTGTAGCTACTTTCTCTTGAACACTAGCACATTGAAAATGAAATAATTTTATTGCATTCAATGAACAGATGATTGTATTAGTCCTAACTGGATAATGCTTAGCATATGTGCATTCACTGTAATGACAGAAAAGGACGAGCTCCTCCAGCTAAATCGGCTTCCTTTCACTTTTTTTTTCTTCCACTACCTAAACATCTTTTTCCTTTCCACAGTTGACTTTGGTTTGCTCTTTAGCTTTAGATATTTATTTATAAATATCTGTATAGCTGCACATGAACATGGCTTATGAAAAATAAAACAGGCGTGTTTATCATGGTTCCATGGTAACTGATTGAAAATAAATGTAATACAGTCATTTGTGTGGTATTTTAGTTAAGTGGAATGTAATCAGTCATTTCCAAATGTTTCAATCTCTTTCTTGTAATACAACAATATGACATCCATAATCTGTTGTTTCGTAACACGACTAGGCTGGAAGTTTGTACAAAGGAGATATAGTTCCACATAATCAAAATGGAGCTCTTCCCAGTGATTTTAAATACTTTGTGTGTTTCTGACAGGAATGTTTTCAGATAAAGTCTAGTTCTTAATGAAGTCCAGGCTTCACTCTGTCAGTGATTTGCAGACTCTATGATCTAAGATGACTTGGGTAAAGGAAACCTAGACATTATGGTTAATATTGCATCCATTAGTTAGACAGTAACTGGTCATTGGGGAAACCCCTAAATATACTTCTGTAATGGCTTTAATGCCCAGCAGATGTCAGCAGAGCTATTAAACTGAGACGGCAAGGATTCACTGTCAGGCCTAATAGCCCTTTTTGAGCAGACAACATGTATAAATTTAGCACAAAATAAGTTTTCTTGTGCCACTGCCAAGATTCCATATACTTGATCGAATATAAATAAATCAATGTGTCGATGATGAAATCTCTTCCTATTTCCTCTTACTTATTCCATTTGGATTTTATCCTAGTTTTCACTATGTTTTCCTGCCAGATGTTGACTAGTTTCATCATTCCGACCTGTTTAAGAAGAAAAGCAGTTTATTTTTATTATTTACTGAATATCAGTTTTGGGTAATTTGAAATGGATTGTTTGCTCCTTGGTAAATGTGACTCATTTGTAGACTGACATCAACATGTGATCATTCAGTTTCCCCAAAATAACACAATAAAAAAGTTAAGGCATATTAACAAGTTGTTTCCTAATGCTAAAGAAAAAAGGGAAATGAGAAAATCAACCTACCTCATGCTCTCCTACTAAGCCTAAATAAACTGTGAGGATCTCACTAACCTCCAAATTTACGAGCTGGGCTCCTCAACGACCAAGGCATTGAAACAGAAGGGTGTATGGGAAATACCATTCAATAAGGCTGCAGGAAAAAAGAGGACCCCACACCAGCACTACTCTTCTTTGGTATGTGTGTACACACACACCAACTGCCAATGCTACACACACACACACACACACTATTTTGCTGAAGTACAAACACTTAGCACACATAGAAACTCACAGCTGTAAGGAAACTGCAAAGACGTCACAGACGGCAAGGACTGATGCAGACATTTTTAGGAGTGACACCTCACTTCCTAAATGTAATGGTGTGTGGTTCGACTACCAGGAGCACCAATCTGGCCAAATTGTTTATTTCTTTCATTCAGAGAATACTTGCACGTAAGCATGGTGTCACTGGCTGTATCTTAAAATGCATACTTCCCTACTATATAGTGTGCAAAAAAACAAAAAACAAAGAAAGAGCTCTATGTTTGAACTCATAGTATTCAGAAAACAGTAAGTAAAAAGTCCAGATTCTATCCCATGAGGCCATAGGAGAGGATTGGGAGGCCTGTCCCAATACCCCCAATGCACTGTGTCCAGAATCGGATAATGACTAGTAAATACATTTGGTTTGAAAATGCACTATGAATGTGTGCATTATGATTGGATGTACTACATTCACCATGTTATCACTGTCATGTGACCTGTGACGTCAGTTGCAGCACTTCACTGTCATTCTCCAATCCTGTCCCGTGGCCTCATGGGAAATAAAAAAAGTGTCCACTGGATGCATACCTCAGACTCTCGCTGGAAGTAATAAGTCATCTGGGTACTTTTGCCTACTGTTTTATGAATACAAATTCCGACATACTACTTGGCTCAAGTAGATTTCCCTCTAAATAGTATGAATATTAGGATGCAGGGTTGCATGCATTCTTGCCCACTTGAGACCATGTTCATGTGACAGGGAGTAAGTGTGCAAGACTGTGTCGGGTCTGAAAAATGTCAAAAACCTCAAAAAACAAGAACAAAATACATCACTATTCATGTTCAGGAACTCACATGGCCTGAAAATCACACGATTTCAAGTAAAACGTTTTAGTGTAAATTAAATTAATTCGATAATACAAGTACTTATAATTTGGTATTAAATTAAAAATTGTTGCACGACTGCTTTTTATCATTTAATTAGGAGCACGACTATTAAATTCAGTCATCTGTTAAACAGGCACTACTAAACAGACATTTAGAAGTTCATTAAAGTGCAAAGCATTGAACATCAAAATGTGTAAATAAAGCTTAGTTTATTTGCATTTTTACAACACTATGTTGTAAGTGTGTTCCATCGGGTAATAAAAGTTCTACATATTGAACACTTGAGCCAAGTACAGGAAACACGTCATGTGATTTGACAAGTGGTCAAAGATTGCAAGTGTGGGTTTTGAGACAGAGCTAATGTGTAGTGAGTCAGGGTCCAAATTCATGTACAGTACACAGTGCACTGATTCACTAACTAGCTATGGAGCTAGAGAGCTGATTGAGACACCCACAGGCTGCATCCAAAAACTTAGGCAGCTGACTTGATGCCGTATGAGGCAATGACTTTGCAGGCAGCGTTTTTGAACTAAGGCACCTCGTGAAACTGATTTTGGACTTCTGAGGCAGTGCAACAGTTTAATGATCTACAACCAAATAAAAAGAGTTTTTGTGATAACTAAATATTTAATTACTATGATATTGATTTCTTGCTAGAACTAACATCAAAGTGCAAAAAGTTAGTCAGAAATATACATTTACACACAAACTGACCACCAAACACAACTTTTAGACGCCACCTTTTTTTCTTTTTAGCTCAACCATCACAGAATGGAACCCACAGGATTGTGGGATATCAAAGGCAGCGAAGGATACATCTACATTCACTGGCCACTTTATTAGGTATACTTTGCTAGTCCTGGGTTAGACCCCCTTTTGCCTTCAGAGCTGCCATAATTCTTTTGATGAAAACATTCATCAGAGATTTTGTTCCATATTGACATGATACCATCATGCAGTTGCTGCAGATTTGTCGGCTGCACATCCATGATGTGAATCTCTCATTCCAACACATCCCAAATGTGTGCTGTTGGATTCTGGTGACTGTGGCCGTTTGAGTAAAGTGAACTCATTGTCATGTTCAAGAAACCAGTCTGAGATGATTTGACCTTTGTGACATGGTGCTTTATCCTGCTGGAAGTAGCCATCAGAAGATGGGTGCACTGTAGTCATAAAGGTCAGCAACGATACTCCGGTAGGCTGTGGTGTTTAAACTATGCTCAATTGGTACTAAGGGGCCCAAAGTGTGCCAAGAAAATATCCCCCAAACCATTACACTGTTTCAGGCATTACACCAGCAGACTGAACAGTTGAGACAAGGCATGATGGATCCATGCTTTCATGTTCTTTATGCCAAATTCTGACCCTACCATCTGAATGCTACAGCAGAAATCGAGACTTTCCTGTTCTAAGCTGACAGTAGCTGCACCTGGTGTGGTCTTCTGCTGCTGTAGCCCCCCCATCTGCTTCAGGGTTCAACGTGTTGTGCGTTCAGAGATGATATTCTGCATACCTTGGTTGTAACAAGTGGTTTTTTGAGTTACTTTTGCCTTTCTAACATCTCTAACCAATCTGCCCATTCTCCTCTGACATCAACAAGGCAACTGACGCAAACTGGATATTTTCTCTTTTTCGGACCATTCTCTGTAAACCCTAGAGATGGTTGTGCGTGAAAATCCCAGTAGATCAGCAGTTTTTGAAATACTAAGACCAGCACATCTGGCACCAACAACCATTCCATGTTCAGAGTCACTTAAATCCCCTTTCTTCCCCATTCTGATGCTTGGTTTGAACTTCAGCAACTCGTCTTCACCACATCTGGATTCCTAAATGCATTGAGTTGCTGCCATTTCATTGGCTGATTAGAAATTTGTGTTTCCAAGCAATTGAACAGGTGTAAAGTGTGTCAGGTTAGTATATGCTGCCTTCAAAACTCGTTTAGAAGAAGGTACTTCCGGAGACAGGAGGTGAAGCAGAATTTGGATTCGAACGTGCCTTGATGCCTTCCTGTCTTGGAATCCTTCCTCCAAACATGATGTCAGCTCTGCCTGCTAAACGAAGCCATTGTGAATAACCTGTATTAAAAAAAACAAAAAACACTGATCCAAATTGCTGACAGCACAGCTGCCACAACACCAGGAAGCTTCTCTACTTCATAAAACCCAGTAGGGAGGAGGACGGGCGTCTCGTTAACACCCTGGGATCTCCCTTGTGAAGCCCACTCATTACAGCAGCTCGCATGACAGAGTGAAAAAGGCACATCATTTTGTTCAATATTTCCAACACCTCATATTTTCTCCATTCCCTGGGCGAGGGACTAGAGCCAGAACGTTTCGAGATACCTTGTGGTATACGTTAGTGGTCGTTTTAAACGCTCCGCATATAAAACGGTTGTTGTTCTCAGCTACCAGTGATACCTTTTAATAGTTGTGGGGTTCCCTGGATGCTTCCTGCTCCCCTACAGATGGGCTCAGGGTTTGGCCCATGATGCTGTGGGGTTTCTATCGGACACACACACGTGCACAGCTGCATTTCAACACAGATGAGACTGAGTGGAAAATATGTGCACTACATGGCATGTTGGCTGAGATTGTAGAAACCCCTTGTAAAAACGAACCCAGTGCGTTGGGTGAGAAAATAAGTAAAGGGCAAATAATCTTTCATTCGTGACAAAATAAATAAATCATGTGGGCCATCATATTTCTGTCTCAAAGCAAGAAATCATTCCCATGTGCTGTTTTGTGGTCTACTTCTATCACCAAAAGATGGCAGCAGTGCAAAATGTCTAATTACTGCTTTTTAATTAGAGCTAGATATAACCACATTTGGATGGGTGGGTGGTTAGGTAGTAAATAGGTTAAATAAATAAATACGTTTGATTGTGTTTTTTTTTTGTCTTTTAAAGAATACTAATTTGCTACCGTGAACATTTGTAAACGTTAAATGTCACATCTAAAAACAGTTCAGCCATGAAGTGAGCAATCCACAGAGAGCATCGAGCTGTGTACATTTATTCTCCACTGATCAGCTTCTGTGCGCGGTCGGTGCACCTGATCCCGCGCGTCTCACGGGCGCATCCCTTGGCCAACAGCAGCGCGCGTCTCTGCACAGGCCCCGCCCACACGCGCTCATTGAACTTTCATTATTTGCATCAAGCGCCTTCACATCCACTTTTACTTTCACGCTCTTCGGGAGACGGTTTAACACAGCACTTTGTGTTCGTCATGATGCGCGACGCGCTCACCGGTTTGTGTATTGGGATTATACTGTTATTAAACAGCGGGTTTGTGCTTATGAGGAGGCAGGACTCGTCTTCAGCTCTCGCCAGTATTTTCCGTACGAGGTGCGCCGCCAGGTGCCTGAGCCTTCACAGCACGCGTATCGCGCTCTCTCCAAGACATTTCCAGGTAAGGAAGAAAATAAAGTTGAAAAAAAGCGAATTGAGTGTTATACTCAGATGTACCGAGTAAGAGAAACAGTTATACACTAATAAGTGCCTTACACCGCCATTTATTCAAAATGCTTTATCATTACTAATAATTACGCCCCCAACAGATACAGATGAATATTATATTATAATAATTAATAATAATATTAATTCATGTTATTAATGTGAAAATAATTGATATTGGTGATATTATTGTTTTTCTTCTGCATTTGACACAATAACTAAACCAGCTTATTATTTTTATTATTATTATTATTATTATGCAAGGCTGATTTTGGATATAAAATGCAAAAACGGTCTAAATTCATTGTCTCAAAATGGTCGGGAAGATTGAATGGTTGTAAAAGTACAGAATTATACAATACATTAAATAAGTTACTATCTATCTATCTATTTATCTATCTATCTATCTACAAACACACACACACACACACACACACACACAGAGGGAATTCATATGTAAGAAAACATATCGGTTGATCTAATAATAATAATAAATTAATTTTCATATTTACACTCCAAACATACCATTTAGTGGCATGTTATCTCATCTCTAAGATAAAAGAAGTGTGTGTGTAAGTGCACCATCATTCTTCAACTCAGATCAACTAAAGCTGCTTTTGTTAGTTAAATGAGAGTTATTTGTGGAGTTCTACCTTAACCAGTGAACACAAGCAAACTAACTCACCAGCTCATCCATTTGAATTCCTAACCATTCACCCAGAGGAGTTCTGTCTATAAACAAACAGATGCGCAGGATTGGAAAACTGGAGGCACAACTGTACAGATCTCTGCCAGCCCCAGTCTCAACACTGTGGTTGGGGTTTTCATTAGAAGTTTAAAGTTACTTGCTTCTCTGTTTATGTTGGTTATGACAGACCGTGGGAGGGTTTGGGTGGGAGTGCAGAAGAGGAGTGCGTTTTAGTGGCTTCTTGTGTGTGTGTGTGTTTGTATGTGCACATTGGCATGTGGAGGGGGATCTTTGTGCGTGTCTCTGCACTTTTTGTCTGCTGTCAACAAACTCCCTTGTTACTGTGATTATATTCATCCTCATGTCCTTCCTGATCTTTATCATGAGCACTGACGTCCGACCCAGAAATAGACTAGCTAGACAAAGACATTAATTTAAAATTATTTTGCAAACCTTTAATATGAATAATGGAGAAATTATGTAACATTGCATCCATTTTTTTATGTTTAATATTAAAAAGCTAAGTGAGTGTCAAATATTATTCATGAAACAATAATAAAGTAAATAATACTGTTGATACTGAATAATGGCTGTATTAATCCACAATAATAACTCCAAGGTGTATTCCACATACTAAACCTTTATACATGGACTAAACCATTGTCTGTAATTAGACCTTTAAAAGGCATCCAAAAGACCTAAATAAAAATCCTAAACATCCATTTGAATGAAATCATCTCCTGTCCTCTGTCTGCTCATCACAGTGACGGTCTTGTTGTTATCTAGGCCAGACATCAGCACAAAGGGAAGCGATGCAGATCAGTCTCTCTTATCAAATGCTTTATTCTATAGCAAGCTGTCCATCTGGAGATGCTATCAAATTAGACACTGGTCTAGAAGTTCCTCGTTGTCTTCACTGATTCCACAATGCGTTCAAAGCGTTCCAGAGCTCTCGGACTCAAACAGCAGCTAGTGTTCCTGAACAGCTGCTTTCATTCTGTTGTCCGAGCAGCGACTAAACCAGAATGAATGCTTTTCATATCTGCTGATCAGTGTCTTCATGTCCACATCCCTAAAGCCCACTTATGCTGTCTCCTGGTGGGGAAGCCATTTTGGCGATTATGCCCCTTCCTCTAGTATCAAATGGAGACCAGGGTCATGGGTTAATTTGAACGGGTTGAGCTGAATGTGAAGTTATGCTGGAACATCGAGCTATGAGGAGTTATCACTGATGATTAATGTTTATGGGAAATTAGAGAGTATTTGATGTGGTTTGGAGAATGTCTGATCTGTCAGGCTTATGCAGACAATTACCTGGAAATACACAAATCTTTCATCTGTCTCAGCATCCTTTTTGACTGCCATCGTTTTTTTATTTTTTATTTTTTATCTTGTTAACTCAATCTTGAAACAAATAGTTAGTCTGTGTAGTATAGAATAAAAAAATAAATAAAGAATTGGGGTCAATGGCATGGCATGCACTTTTTTTCTGTTCCATTAATTTATTCAAAAATACAATAAAAATGCAATTTGTGCTTACAGTGACTTGGATATGCATTTAAGGATGTTCATGTCTTTAATTTGTATTCAAATATTTATTTATTTATTTATTTATTTATTGTAGGGGAGCATTAAGTTGAAAATGTCAGGGTGATACAAAAAATTCTCATTAAGGACATTTTTTAAGAAGAAAACCTTATAGCCTGCCAAATCAGAATCATATGGAGTGACCAACAAAGTCTTGTGGGCCAACCAACACGAAAAAAATTAAAAGAAAAAATTATTAATTAGAGAGGAGGACCCTCATAAGGTCAATATGTCACTGAAAATATCAGATAATTTGATTTTTTATGATGGTTAGTTCTGGTTGCCATATGGTGTGACTTCTCAAAATTGTAATGATATTTATGAATTGATAATTCCATTAATATATACAGTGGGTACGGAAAGTATTCAGACCCCCTTAAATTTTTCACTCTTTGTTATATTGCAGCCATTTGCTAAAATCATTTAAGTTCTTTTTTTTCCCTCATTAATGTACACACAACACCCCATATTGACAGAAAAACACAGAATTGTTGACATTTTTGCAGATTTATTAAAAAAGAAAAACTGAAATATCACATGGTCCTAAGTATTCAGACCCTTTGCTGTGACACTCATATATTTACCTCTGTCAGGTGCTGTCCATTTCTTCTGATCATCCTTGAAATGGTTCTACACCTTCATTTGAGTCCAGCTGTGTTTGATTATACTGATTGGACTTGATTAGGAAAGCCACACACCTGTCTATATAAGGCCTTACACCTCACAGTACATGTCAGAGCAAATGAGAATCATGACGTCAAAGGAACTGGCTGCAAAGCTCAGAGACAGAATTGTGGCAAGGCACAGATCTGGCCAAGGTTACAAAAAATGTTCTGCTGCACTTAAGGTTCCTAAGAGCACAGTGGCCTCCATAATCTTTAAATGGAAGATGTTTGGGACGTCCAGAACCCTTCCTAGAGCTGGCCGTCTGGCCAAACTTAGCTATTGGGGGAGAAGAGCCTTGGTGAGAGAGGTAAAGAAGAACCCAAAGATCACTGTGGCTGAGCTCCAGAGATGCAGTCGGGAGATGGGAGAAAGTTGTAGAAAGTCAACCATCACTGCAGCCCTCCACCAGTCGGGGCTTTATGGCAGAGTGGCCTGACGGAACCCTCTCCTCAGTGCAAGACACTTGAAAGCCCCCATGGAGTTTGCTAAATAACACCTGAAGGATTCTCTGGTCTGATGAGACCAAGATAAAACTTTTTGGCCTTAATTCTAAGCGGTATGTGTGGAGAAAACCAGGCACTGCTCACCAGCTGTCCAATACAGTCCCAACAGTGAAGCATGGTGGTGGCAGCATCATGCTGTGGGAGTGTTTTTCAGCTGCAGGGACAGGACATCTGGTTGCAATCGAGGGAAAGATGATTGCGGCCAAGTACAGGAATCTCCTGGACAAAAACCTTCTCCAGAGTGCTCAGGACCTCAGACTGGGCCGAAGGTTCACCTTCCAACAAGACAATGACCCTAAGCACACAGCTAAAATAACGAAGGAGTGGCTTCACAACAACTCTGTGACTGTTCATGAATGGCCCAGCCAGAGCCCTGACTTAAACCTGATTGAGCATCTCTGGAGAGACCTGAAAATGGCTGTCCACCAATGTTTACCATCCAGCCTGACAGAACTGGAGAGGATCTACAAGGAGGAATGGCAGAGGATCCCCAAATCCAGGTGTGAAAAACTTGTTTCATCTTTCCCAAAAAGATTCATGGGTGTATTAGAGCAAAAGGGTGCTTCTGTCTGAATATTTGGGACCATGTGATATTTCAGTTTTTCTTTTTTAATAAATGTGCAAAAATGTCAACAATTCGGTGTTTTTCTGTCAATATAGGGTGCTGTGTGTACATTAATGAAGAATAAAAATGAACTTAAATGATTTTAGCAAATGGATGCAAAATAACAGAGTGAAAAATTTAAGGGGGTCTGAATACTTTCTGTACTGTACATTTTTATTTGATGGTTACACCACATGATATTGAATATAAACTTTTCTTGAAAATGTTAAAAATAGAAATTAATGCAAATCTCTAAGAGACCAATTTTTACAATCATGTATGCTCTTATATCTCATTGACCCAGTAAGAGTTATTTTATAACGTGCATGCGAACAAGCCATGCTTATGCTGCCGACTTAGTCCATTGATCCCTTCGCAGACCAAAATGGTTGTGTATAGCTCTAATCCCCATAGTGGTGAAGTCGCAAGATCTGGCAGTGATAATATTGTGGTTACTTAAGAGTCCCCACCATGTGCAGTAAAATATACAGTGCATTATAAAGGTTTAATCCTTTCTTGTTGTTGTGCTATTCAATACCCATTATTCTGAACCCAACGAGACTGGCTAGGGGTGTTCTCCTGTGCACTGCCAATCAAATATGCTGGATATAAGCCAGTGTTATTCAGATAAGCAAAACACTCTGACACTACCTGACACGATATGGAACATTCCGAGATCTGCTATGCAAACAAATTTGTGTTTCCGGGCGCTGATGAGTGATTTCTTCTGTTTCTGTGTTTCCGGGTGCTCTGGCCAGTCTTGTTAATAAGGGAGGGGATCTGTTATGGTTTGAGCAATTTTACATTGCTGTAGTTAGGGCGGTGTTTTTAAATAAGAGTAATGTGTTCATAATAGTAAATTTCCTTCTTAAAGCCTCTCTGCTCAGCAGGGGCACATTAAAATAACGCGATTCAAATGAGGCTTTCTGATGTGAGTGGTGATTACAGAATTCTGACACGCAATTCAATCTGTCTCTTCTGTCCGCAGACTAATGGATCCCTTGGATGGTGTCAAAGCCATAAACAGTGTGCAAAGGTAATTTCTGTCAAAATTACACAGCATTTCACAGCAGCTTGACATAAAAGCCAACACAGATCTGTCACTGTAAAATATTGGAATGCCTGCCCACCTTCTGTAATGACATCATACATCATCGTAAAAGCTACTGTACTTGTCAGCTATCGCCTTGGACTATTATATTTGTGCTAGCTGGTTGTCGTACAGAAATTAGATTTTGATTCACTAGCAAAGCTAGAGGTCACATCTGTAATGAGACTGATGCAAGTGAAGTTGAAAGGCTATGTGTTTTGATTCGCATTCTATTATGCAGCCGGTGTTTTTCTTTTTCACTTTAAGGCAAAATGCTAATTTCAGTGAAGAACTCAACCCACTTTTCTTAATGAGTACATTAACAATAATATGCCGGTAGCACGGGGGAAATAGAGCTGACATGTTGCCAATGCAGATTTTCCACACATTTCACTGTGGTATTATATAAAGCTCCCTTTGATGTATTGTTCAAGATGAGGGCTGCTTTCCTTTCAATACTCTGTGCTTGCATTCCTTTACATTACAACCAGCTATTGCAGTCTGCACAATGCCTGGCTATTTTAAAAAAATTCAAAATTGTTCATGATTGTGCATGTTACGGTTAAGTGCCTAAGCAGACTTTTCGTGGCTTTAGGGGCGGCTTTAAGGATTTGAGATTTTTAATGCATTGATGTATGTGTGCATATGGTTAGAAAGGGTGCAGCACATGTTTTCATATCACCCTCGGGGCAAGTTCACTGGAACAACCAGGGTTCTGACCTCTCTTCTACGATCCATGAAAACAATTGGCCAACTGGTTCATGGATCTTTACATTATTCTCCAGAGAGTTTCCTCCATTGGATTCAAACAAGGACAATGCCTTTTAAACACTTTCTGCTCATTATACAGGATTCACATTCAGTTAGAAGCCCAAATGCTTCATGACAATGTGCTTTTGAAACCCTGTGTCTCTAATATTGCGGTTAGTTTTGTCATTTTGAGTAGAGATTTAGATTCAAGATTCTTTGAGTAGAATGTTCAATTGAATGTGTTATTGCTGAATAAAAGTATGATAATAATTATTATTATTAAAAAAATATTACTGAAACATTTTGAATAGTAGTGCATCACTGCTTCCACAAAAATATGAAATGGCACAACTCTTTTCAACATCGATAATCAGAAATGTTACTTGAGGAGCAAATCAGCATATTAGAATGATTTCTGAAGGATCACATGACACTGAAGACTGGAGTAATGATGCTGAAAATTCAGCTTTGCATCGCAGGAATAAATTACATTTTAAAATATATTCACATAAAAGTTATTTTAAATTGTAATAATATTTCACAATATTACTTTAATGCAGCGTGGCGAGTGTAAAAAGGTACAATTAAATATGTGCTTTGTATTATCTCCTATTAAAATATCCCCCCATGGGATTAATGGCTCTGTGCAGGATAAGACTGAGTTTAATGCGTAACATTGTGGTTTGCTCTGGAATTATACACCTTGTTCACTTCCATTGGCTTTTATGCCACATTCAGGTGAATAGGGGTCTTAAAGTGTTGAAATCTCACAACAAAGTGTGCACGTCTGATTAAAGAGCTCTATTATATCACTGCATGCAGGCACAAAGCAAACAGCAGCTTTTGTTATCCTGACCTTGTTTACCACTTCATTCATAGAATTTGCATTCAGCATGTGTTATATACAAGCAATAATACTCCCAATAGAGTGTTTACAAACTAGACTTGTGCTTCAAAATCCTGTTTCAGACTGTCTTAGATGTTACTGCTTGGTTAGTTACAAAATGGCCAGTTAACGTGCTTCTTGTTTAGGCTCCTTGCCTAGAACTGACACATAACCTAGTGGTCTCCTCTCATGAGCTTTTGAATTATAATAACTATACTCAGACAGCACTTGGCCAGCTTTCCACTGAAGTACTCTTAAAAGTAATTAGCATGCTGTAACTACATACAGCAATTCCTCAATTTCAAATGACAAATGTTAAAGTACACAGACAGCCCACAAAACGAAGATCTGTTCTTAAAAGTTATTATATACCTCTGCAGCAAGTGGCCTTTAGGCATTTGATATTCAAATACCACTGAAATAAGTGTGCCTTGACAATTCTCTTACCCTCCAGTTTAATCGCTGGTTCAAGTATTAATGCTGCAGTATCAGTGCAATTGCAAAACTGAGAGTGCAAGCAATTTTCATGACATGGACGAAATTTCAATTACAGTTGCTCTACATAATTTGCTGAGACTGGCAAAGTGAGTGTCTCAGTGGTACTGTAGTTTAAACCAGGCCCTAAATCTTCTTTTGTAACTGCAATTTGTCCGAATGTTTGCCACAGACATGGGTGAAATTCTCACATTCCCTCCTAGCATTAAAAATCCCAAAGGATACATCGTCCAAACTCCCTAATGGAGGACACCATGTCAGATTTTACCATTTTATTCAAAAGGGACAGGTCTTATTTTTTACGTAATGCTAAAAGTACAAAACATGTCTTGGTTTGTTCAAGGGCAATGCATCTTGGCTGAACTGGAACTCACCCAATGTTTCTCCTCAGTTCAATCTCCATGTCTGCAGCTCTTAAATAACCTTTATTCTGTACGGTTCAAGGGAATGCTTGATTTGAGACTGAAATGAGGCGGAAAACTAACTGGCACAGGAGTACAATAAAGACACTAGGAGCAAATGCTTTAATGGAGATTACAGGTGCCTCATGGACAAAAAGCAGGGTGGGTTTGGAACAAGCCAAAAGGTGACTTTAGAAAGGTGAAAGCGATTTAAACCCAGCATTGCGGGATTGAAATACTTTAAGTGATTTATAGCTTAGCTCTATGCTGTGCTTTTTCCACCAACATGCAATGCATCATAAAGGGCCACTACACAAAGGGAATGAGCTATTGAGTGCTGTATTTGAGAGACTGATGAATGAGACTAGGGTTGTGAATGTGGCGTTCCTCAGAACAAGCTATTGTTTACAATGGTTTAGGTTTAAGGGTGAGGGTGAATGAGAATATAGTTTATAAAGAGGCCAATGAATCTACTTGTCATATGAGGTATGCATTATATCTATTCAGTAATAAAGTGTGTGGGTAGAAGGTAATTTTCCTGCATTGACATCAGTATTGCACAAAAAAGCACTACACGCAGAATATTGAGCACAGAGACATAGATGTTTATCAGAGACTGCATTATATATCACATATGATGCTGCAAATTAAATCAATGTAATGTATAAGACTCCACAGTTTTTATGGGCATTACTACTTATCAGATATAATCTGATAGAAGTATAAGTTTGAAAATCATATTTAAATTTATTAATATTTTAAGCAATAGCAAAAAAAACATTGTATGGGCCCAAAATTATCGATTTAGAAAATCATTAGGATACTGAGTAAAGATCATGTTCCATGACCATAAATATATAAAAACTTAATTTTTAAAAAGTAATATGCATTGCTAAGAACTTAATTTGGATAAGTCCATTTTCTCAGTATTTAGATTTGTTTTGCACCCTCAGATTCCAGATTTTCAAATAGTTGTATCTCAGCCAAATATTGTCCTATCCTAACAAACCACACATCACATTTATGCTACCCTGTGTGTTAGGTTACCAGTGTGTTGGATTAAAGAATTTATAAACTACCTTCTTCATCTTCGTGCATTTAATACAGTTTAGTTGTGACCGAAGACCAGACCCAAAAAGAAAGAATATATTGACATGCCATTATCTAGTTTTATTTAAATTTTTCCGGTTTGTCAGTGTTTTTTGTCAATGGATCACTCTGCCACTGTCCACCTGCTCTGCCTTGTTCAGGAGACCCGCTCCCTCGAGGAACATGTTGAGGAATTCGTCAGTCTCGCCAATCAGACCACCTTCCCAGATGACTGCCCGTGCATGTTTCTGCATGCCGGACTGACAACCGGCACATGAGAGCAAGGAGGGCCCTTGAGGGTGCTTCGCTGCTTATGTGGAGTAGGTGCTGAACTCCTGCAAATCTGCTTTCACTGGTGGCCTTGTGAATGAAGACACAATCCCCACACCCAACCCACTGCCCAGCCAGTCACCAACACCACTGCATGATGGGTCTGCCTGATACCACCACAGATGGAAAGCCAGAGCCCACCATTACTTAAGACCGATTGCAAGAAGAAGTGTCTTTATCTGCCATCACCCTGGAGCTTGAGCTGACTGATGCGTCTGACCAGGTGAGCCAGCAACACCGCACATGCTGGAGAGAGTATTAGTGGAGTTAGAGGGAAATGATGTGAGCAATGCCCAATCTCCCACCACTGAGAGTGAGCCTTTACTGGATTTGGACACTGTTTTATAGTTTTTATAGTTTGCTTCCCCTAAGCCTGCTTGACTCGTCTTCTTTCTGACTCGCTGGTCCCACTCAGCCTCCCTCTCTCACCTCTCCTCTCCAAATTGCTTTAAGAGACTTCCTGCAGTCCAGTCATCTTTGCCCCCATCAGTCCCTCTATTTCACCTCCTCTCAGTGGTGGGGCTAAATCTCAGGACTGTCGGGAGTCTTCGTCTCCTGGACTTGAGGATCCAGCGGCTCTCACTCCAGCCTCAGTTGGCCTCTCTTCACCTTGTCCCGCCATCCAGACTCTTGCTGCCGTGGACCATTGGCCATTTGGCCTCACCGTGCTCCCTCGTTCAGTCGATTCCACCTGGGTTGGACTTTGCCATGCCTCCACTGCTGACTTGCACTCCCGCTCCACTCTCCCTCAGGTTCTGCCTCCTTCCTCGGTTGATCCAGTTCCTTTTCTGGCCTCCGGATCCCCACCCACATCTTGGGCAATCATCACGATGGCTCCATCGCATGGCAGGATCCTCAGCATTGCTCCACCTCCTTGGCTTTTGTCTGCACCGTAGGCTCCACCTCTGTCATCATTGCCCCCAGTCATCCCAGGGCAGTGTGTGTCCCTATCATGCCTTGGCTCCTCCCTCCAATGATGCCACCATGGAGCGCAGTCCTGGCCTGGATCTCCACCTATCCTCTCCTGCTCAAGCCTCATCCCTTGTCATCTTCTCCACCTGCACTTCCCTTGATTTTGTTTGTTATACTCCTCTCAGTCTTCCATCCTCCTCTGGAAACTTATCCTGCTGCATCTCTCTGCTGGCGTGCCTGCCCTTTGCCATGCCTTCGCCATCTCCTTATCCTCCTTGCCACCACATACTTCTCTCTATGTGTGAGGTCACGCCTTCCGGGAGGGGGCAATCTGTCACAGTGTCATTCAGTTTGGACTTTGTTTTCCTCTTGCACCATTCCCCTTCATTGTGTTAATTGTGTCATTCTGTTCAGGTGTGTGTAATCAATTATCCATGTTTGGTCTGTGTATTTAAATTCCAGTCTCGCCTACATCTGTGTTAATGCTACCCTGTGTGTTGGATTAAAGACTTTATAAACCTTCTTCTTAGTCTTTGCCCATTTAATACAGAGTAGCTGTGACTGCCTTGCAATAAAAAAGGTCAAAATATTGTATATTTGAAAGAGACTTACTGATTAGTTAGGGGTGGAGAACGTCAGTCATGGAGAGCTGCAACACTGCAGAGTTTTGCTTCAACCCTAATCAAACACACTTGAACAAGCTAATCAAGGTCTGAAGGGATACTAGAAAGCTACAGGCAGGTGAGTTTATTTGGTTGTAGCTGAACTCTGCAGGGTTGTGGCTCTCTGGGACTGGAGTTTGCCACCCCTGGTCTATATTTTATCAAGTTTAAAGCAGATTTACAGGAGACATTATAAGTTAATAAATCGATACTTTTTATGGATTATTCATAAAAAAACAAAACAAACAAGCATTAGTGAATAGATCTGGACATGAAAATAAGGTGCATGTCATTGATTTCTTACTCCAATCGTTTCATTGTAATTTACTTGTGTATTACACTTCTTGCAAGTTATAAACATGCAGTAAACACTACACCATAAATTACACTTTAACTATATGCAATGCTTGAAATGTCATTGTTTTTTAATGTGGCATAAGGTCGTGTGTTTGTTATGAATTGATATTTACATGCATGGGAAACAATAGCGTGTGTTTGAGCACACAAGCTCCAGGCAATCTCAGCAGGGCACTGGCTGCGCTGAGCTCCATAAAACTGCCTCCTCTGCTGCCTCTAACTGCCCCTGTGCCTCTCCCATTATTCATAGTTTCCAACAACTGCACCACCCGAGCCCTAGTTGTCTTTAAAAGGTGTGCATTTTTACTGCCCCACCAGATAAATGTGTTTCCCACTCTCATTCTCGCTCAGAAACATCGCCCCAGGATAACATTGGTTCCCCTGACACAAACACACATATATTAACGATTTACACAGGCACGCACACACCAACAGACACACACCTTATCGTTTCCTCCTGATACTAAATCCCTGGATTAACAAGCATTTTAATGTGAAATGCTCTAACTGACGTATGCAGAATCTTTCCTTCGGAAGGAAGTATACATTTTCCCAAGGTGGTGATAAGGGTCCATTCATGCAGTTTTGAAAATGTGACCATTGGAGTAAAGATGACTACAAGATCACCATAATTTGTAATGTTCACATCTCTTACCTAGCATGCTTCTGCAGAGCAACGTTGAGCCCTGCACCATAGTGACCGCTGTGTCTCATCGTGGCATGAAATTAGAAATGCGAATTCCCCAGAGGCAGCCACGCTCATTCATGCAGGAAGTGAAGTGTCAATTTTAAGGAGATGAGAATAGAAGATGAGAGGGAGTGAAAGCGAAGGAAAAAGAGCAAGGGAGAGAGGCAGGTGTAGACATTGAAATTAAATAATTTTGGCATGTTATTTAAACTCTGCATGCAAATGTCAGTGACAGGAAAACCTCTCTACGCACACACTTCCAGGTTGCTGAGAAGGTAATGACAGACTTCAAACATCTACTACTGATCAAAAACAACAGAAAATGATAAAATAACTTTTATCCGAATGTTTTGCGAACTTGAAAAGTGCTTATTGAAGTGCTGTAGCTCTTCAGATCAGCAGCAACAAATATCTGATATCTACAAGATTATCGTGGCCAAAATAATTCACAATTATGATGTTATTACGCTATCTATAAGTACCTTTGGGAATATGTATATTATGCTATTAGTCAAATTCATCTTTAACTCACACACTGGCAAGCTGTGGGTGTGGTGTGGGTAGAGTAACTTGTTTTTTCTGTCAATATCCAACATGATTTTGTGCGGCAGTTGTAACTACACATTGTATCTACTTCTTATTTCCGTTTTATGATGGGTGCAACCAGCGTTAAGGTGCAATGTGGGACCTACTATGTGGGAGTGTCAACCAGTTACAAGTGATGGTTTATTTTCGATATTATTGTGTATTGTGTAATATTAACATGATATAAATATTTCACTTTTAAAAAATATCATGATTGTCATCACAAGTGGTATATTGCAATACTCCTACAGAGAGCAAATGCTTTTGATTTGTCTGTGATTGTTTGAAAAAGAATAATGCAAGAGTCAAACTGCTTCTTGATACTCAGACCTCTGCTGTCTGTTCACAGTGTCTGGAGCCATGCAAAGACTCATGGGAGTTGAAAGACGGACCTTGTCGAGATTTATGTGAGGTACAGACCACAGCATTTTTAACTGATCTAGTAGTTTCTGGGATGTGCTCTCAACAAGAAAAAAAATATATATACAAAATGGCTGAACTTGGTGTTCTGGCATACCAAATATTAATCCTCCATTGTTTTTCTTGACAGACTTGGCTACTGTTTAAGTGGTCTCCCATTGTTTACCAGGATAATGTTCTGTTCTGCTCTGATCTTCTTTTTAAACAGTCTGAGAATGTTTTTGATCATTTCTCTTTGGTCTTGAATCCTGTTATTGTGGCATTTCTCTACAATTCAAAACTCTTGGCTTTGTAAGATCTAGATTTTCCTATTTCGTTGGCTATAAATGCACTGTTAAGGGCAATGGGGACTTAAAACAATGAATATTAGTTCTTTCAATTGCCAGCATTGATTAGGACCTTCATCCATCATTTTAGACTTGTATAACACTAAGCAACATGAAATCTGCTCATTCACAACACATGTAATGTCTTGTGTCGAACATAGTGCCAAAAACAATCCATCCAAAATCCATTCTCAAAGCCAGCTAAAAAACAATACATCTTTCATATAGATTTAAACTGCATGTTAAAGTCTGTTAAAGTTTCAGTAATATAATTTTCTATAATTATATTTCCAATATAAGCTGGAATAGGCTCCAGAATCCCCAATGACCCTACATAGGACAAGGGTTTGGGAAAATGATTATATTATATTATATTATATTATATTATATTATATTATATTATATTATATTATATTATATTATATTATATTATATTATATTATATTATATTATATTATATGCTCCTGTATCCCTGAAAAAAAAGAAAAAAAAATATATATATATATAAGTTAATATGTAATGCTAATTGCAAGTAGAAAGGTTATGTGTGAAAATACATGCATACTAGAGATCGACCGATATGGGTTTTTCTATAGCCGATGCCGATGTTTAGAGATATGATATGTGATGCAGATTTTTAGGGCCAATATCTTCGAATCTTAATTTTGTCCACTGCATGGTATTAAAATAAAAAATGTATCCAAAGTTAACCAAACAAATCAATAAACTGACCAAGTATTAAATATATAAAAGAGGTAATTTCCACAGTCAGTGATGGTTTGGGGTGCCATGTCATCTGCTGGTGTTGGTCCACTGTGTTTTCTGAGGTCCAAGGTCAACACAGCCGTATACCAGGAAGTTTTAGAGCACTTCATGCTTCCTGCTGCTGACCAACTTTATGGAGATGCAGATTTCATTTTCCAACAGGACTTGGCACCTGCACACAGTGACAAAGCTACCAGTACCTGGTTTAAGGACCATGGTATTCCTGTTCATAATTGGCCAGCAAACTCGCCTGACCTAAACCCCATAGAAAATCTATGGGGTATTGTGAAGAGGAAGATGAGATATGACAGACCCAACAATGCAGAAGAGCTGAAGGCCACTATCAGAGCAACCTGGGCTCTCATAACACCTGAGCAATGCCACAGACTGATCGACTCCATGCCATGACGCATTGCTGCAGTAATTCAGGCAAAAGGAGCCCCAACTAAGTATTGAGTGCTGTACATGCTCATACTTTTAATTTTCATACTTTTTAGTTGGTCAATCATTTACATAAGTTTTAGACCATTTATCAAGCAGAATTTTTCAAGTTTGTTGGAACATAAATATAAACTTAAATATACATTTAAATAAAATAAATAATATTTTATAAATAAAAAAATCAATTAAACTGAAAAATATAAAAAAGAAAATATATAAAAAATAAATAATAGTAGTGCTGCAAACACACTAGCAACCAGCAACATTTGTGTTTGGTATAAATGACACAGAACATCTAAAGTGCATTCTAATTTCAAATTTACATTACAGACTGTTCATTATTAAAATAAAGTACAGTCAACCAAACATATAAAAGGTTACACTGGTCAGTTTAAATAGACCGTAGTATACCGTTCCACTCTGCTATTATGCCAAGGACGTTTTTGCTCATGTGAAGAGGATAATCTTTTCCATCTAGTTTACATAAAAAAAAAATATTATTATTATATATATATTATTATTATTAATAATAATAATAATATATATATATATATATATATATATATATATATATTTTAACATTCAGATACATTGCGAATATGGAAACATTTGGATATGTGCAGAACGAGACCTCGTATGGAATCACGCATGCACTGTCACGATCTAATGCACTGTAAATGCTGGATTTTTAAAAAACAAATAGGCCTAGCAGAATGCAAAAATTCAAAATCAAAAATTTTGCAGAACAGGATCAAATAAAGTACTGGTCATAATACTTGCATAAAATGTTTGATGTGATAAAAGCGGTTCACTGACTGCGCAGCACAGCCACAAGTGCCACAGTTACGTTTGGGATAATTTTATTTTTAATACTATAGTGTCATTTGAAAACATTGCAACTGCGTTTTAAAATACAACAACGAGCACCAGGAATCCATTTAAAGAGGCCTTGACGTTCTCCTTGACGGGAAACAATTTAAAATGAACTCAAACGTATGGCGCGCTCTCTTCATTTTATCGAATGATCATAATCACATCTATTCATTTTACAGTCCTGCTACTAGCATTTTATTCAGACTAAAACCCCTTTAATTCAGGTGAGAAAGCTTTTTTCCACGTTGCTTTTGCACATAATAATAATACCGCTGCAGAAGCATTTTGCAGCATTAAGGTTATTAATTGATCGTTAATTTAAACGACGATCGATCATGGAAATTATCGAATATTGACATCCCTAAATGCAAATGAGTTGGATGGAAACCTGGCTATTGTCTGCATCAAACCATGCTTCCGAACAAATGTCATTCACCGTTCCGGGCAGCTCCAGGACAGCTGTCTCTCCGATCACGGTGCTGTCTGTGAGCGGGGAGGAGTAACATAGCCCTCAATCATGCTGCAGTGTTTGTGAGAGCTGCCAACTTCTCCACCCCATTTACAGAGTGAAATTCTCTTACTACCTTTATCTCCCAGGACTGTTGTTGAATCTTCCAAAAGTTTTGGCTTGGGGTCCTTCACATGTGTCAGCAGAACTTTCCACCGCACCAATAACACGGGGCTGCCGGCCGACGTGCCTGACTTTTTAATCGGCGCTATTAAACACGGATATCGGCAGATGCCAAAATATATTAAAAAATAACAATGATAAAAATGACCGATATATCGGTCAACCTCTAATGCATACATGTTTTGAGAGTGAATGATACTCAAAGTGTGAGTCCAAAATCCATTGACAAATGAATTGCTAGAATGTATGACGATGATATACAGGTGTTAAAGTTTGGTTCTTTACACTATGACATCTCCTCAGCATGCATTTCCCAAGCGTCATGGCGAGTGTGTGACAAGTTGTGAGTTCCTGCGATCAGTGATGGTGGTGAAACAGGGTGACTGTCCGGCACCAGAAAGAGCCAGCGGGTTTGCAGCTGCCTGTGTGGAGGGATGTGAGGAAGATGGAGAGTGTTCAACCCAGAAGAAATGCTGCCCAAACGGCTGTGGACACACATGCCAGTCCCCTAAGAACCTTTACAGGGGTAAGACCTGCTACTGAACCTGGCTTAACCCAGTTATCAGTTAGTTTTTAACCCCACCTGATGATACAAATAACTGGTACCTTTTTGCATGTTATCTGGAGCAGATTGTTGTTAAAGGCATATTTCACCCAAAAATTTAAATTTGCTGAAAATGTAATCACTCTAGGGCCATCCAATATGTAGATGAGTTCGTTTCTCCATGAGAACAGATTTGGAGAAATTTTTATTTACAACACTTGCTCACCAATGGTTCCTCTGCAGTGAATGCGAGCCATAAGAATGAGAGTCCAAACAGCTGATAAAAACATCAAAGCAATCCATAAGTAGTCGAAAAAGGAGTCAGAAACTTTGAGAACCACTGACATAGAGGAACTGTTAACTTCTGATTTTTCATTTTTCGTACAAATTAAAAACATTCTGTTTCAAAATGTAATAAAGTGTCCTGAAATTAACCATGATAGGATTTGAGGAAAGAAAAAACCTTATGCAGGTTAGGTTAGGTTATGTGCCCTTATGTCCTTTAAAAAGTCACACCAAATAGAAAACGAAAAAGCATATTTTTTGCTCAGACTAAAGCAAGTATGAATATATTGTTCTTGATAGACTACTGGATGGAATAAAGCCATATCCAGGTTGTTCTTTCTCAGGTTGAGATTTGCTGTTTTTTCTTGTCTAACTAATACTAATAATATGTTTTATTTACATAGTGCCTTTCAAATACCCAAGGACACTTTACATAAGGTAAACAGCCAAACAGCAGACAGAGGTTAAATTATATGCAATATACAATATACTGTAAGTTACAAAACAAGCATAGAACAGAAAATTAAGGCAAGCGATCAATTAAGAAACATTGTAATAAGTGAGTTTTGAGAGCAGTTTTAAAGGTATGATGTGAAGAGATAAGACAGAGATCTTGTGGTAGTTTATTCCAGAGCTTGGCAGCAGAAATGCAGCAAGTCCTACCACCCAAAGTAGACAGACAGAATTTTGGTACTGCAAGCAAATTTTCAGAGCTCGATCTCAAAGTACGGACAGGGACATAGGGGAGATTTAATTCAGAAAAGTAAGAAGGTGCTAAACCATGACGGGCTTTGAAAACTTAAACTGAATACGATAGGTGATAGGATCGGTGACTGAATACAATAGGTGATAGGTGAGTTTTGGATTAGCTGCAAGCAATAAAGGACTTTGTTGTGTAGTTAATAATCCATACAACAATCCACCTTGATCTTCAGGTGCTCCTCTGAAGCCCAGAAAGGAGCTGGTCTTTGAGGAGCTGGAGTCTGGAGTGTTGGAAGTGCACTGGTCCTCCAAATTCAATGTGTCAGCGGAGCCAGTGCTGAATGTTCTGCAGAGGAGGTGGAACTACGGCATCCAGCCCAGTGAGGATGGAGCAACTGAGTGGCAAGTGGTGGCTAGAGTAAGTGTGTCTGTGTGTGTTACAGTCTTCAATAAAGGTCTCTAGGGGGCCCACAATACTGCAAGGGATTTGAAAATTATGGATTGCTCTGAAGCACATTTTTGTGAAAAATGAAAATATGCATTCACTAAAAAAACATCACATACAATTAAAATGAATGTAACACATACAGTTTAAATGTATTACATAAATGTATAGATACTTGAACTATTATACATTCAGTAGTCATTTTTTTATTTCCTGTGTAACATTATGGAACTTTTCTTTATCAGCTTTACCTGGTTCCCTTTAACAGGTATATTAAAGGATTCAAAGGAAGACAGAGGCTGGTATACAAAAAAAAATAATATCTTACTTTATCATCACAAATGGTATAGTTAAAATATTGAAGGTTGGCAAATAATACTGTCCATAGGCACACAAATGGCCAACAGCAGAACCTCACTATCACACAGTGTATCAAATACCACAATCTTAGTTAACACAGCACCCCCAATATGGAAACCCTGTACACGGCAAGCTCAAACTGAATAATACATGTGGAACCACCCCAAATCTATGCTAGGGTTAGCCTTGAGTAAGTGTTGCACAATGTTATGATACTGTTTGCCAAACCATTCAAAAAAAGAAACCACCCCTTCAGGAAAGTACAGAAAACAACAAACAAAACAAGCTAAATGTACAATACACTTTGGAGGTACAATATAATTCTCACATTTATAATAGGGGAAAGCGGCAATTACACCCCGAAGCACTCAGTTTCTGCAATAAATCACAAACCTACCATAAGTACACATAGCATAAAACCAACTGCACCAGTTTCCTTCTAACTGTATTATTCTTCCCTGGTTTACACAATAGTGTTTCATACAGTATAAAGTGTCACTTACAACATACCACACAGAATAAATATATAAAATCTATTTCTACTCACAGCAATGGTGCAACACATTTAAGCAGGGAAGAAGCAAACAATTGGCACAGTCCGTCCCACATTAATATATTAAATCATTACAAAATCACGTCAGTGAATCACCACCTTGCACTTGGGATCCCCGCTCCTAGTTGTATTAATTACTGGTGCTCCACCCGACTCCTCGGCATCCGGTTTAATCCCCAAAAAGCTAAGAGCGAGGAAAATAGTTCGATTAAAAGACGATCTCGTTTACCGAGCTCTCTGCGTTACACGCAGCAGTCAAGAAACAGCAGCTTACCGTTCCTGTTTACAGCTACGACAGCAATTCGCCCGTATGAATGAAAAGCTCTCGTTGTTCCGACTCGCAACGTCCCTGCTTTTGATTGAGGACAAAAGCCAAGCGCCGACCAGTTACTCGTCCCGCTTTTAACAAGCTGCGCCTGACGCGAAGATACACTTCTGCTATAAATAACTTTTCAGCTCGCACTTAATGCACGCTGACCGGGCCAACCAAAACGATTCATCCACCCTGCACCCTGCTTTTATCTACTTCCTATTGGAAAACTATGTACAGGAAGTTAGCCTGCAACAGACTCCCTCTGTAGGACTGGAGTAAGTATAGATAGCCTACATAGGCGTCTAAATCCCAACTAAAACACTTAATCTGGTCACACCTGTAGTCATTTATATGCTCCTTCCTAAACTCATTCTTCTGTGTTTGTGTACTCTAGACATCAGAAGAGCGTGTGTGGCTGACGGACATTCGGCCCGGTCGCTGGTACCAGTTCAGGGTGGCAGCAGTCAATGTTCATGGCACCAGAGGATACACCACTCCAAGCAGACACTTCAGATCCTTTAAAGGTGAGATCAAGAAACTGTAATCTAATGGGATTCTATTCCATTTTATAATAAGAAGAATAATTAAAATAACATGTTATCCTTTCTAACTGTAACCGTATGTTAAATTTCACCCTCTCTCAGATCCTGCCACTCCCCCGGCACCATCTGAACTTCACGTCAGTGACATGACCTTTGGTGCAGATCGCTCTGTGTCTGTCCGCCTCAGCTGGAGCATGTCTGCTGATTTAGACATCCCTGTTAACCTCTACAAACTCTCCTGGAGCTGTTCTGACCATACTATTCCATCCAAACTCAAGAGGAGACAGACTACAAAAGGGGTAATTCATTTAGTCTGCCCACACACTCCCTCTCTGCCCATTTGCTTTCATTTGCTCATGTATTGGATTGTTCCCAAAACCCTTCAAGGGTTAACTCCCAAGCCCCTTCTTTCAGCAAGCCACAACAAATTAGAAATCTTAGTGCAAATAAGTGAAAGATAAACAACTCCGGATTGGGCTTTTGATCACACCAAGCCCTATTTTCAAGGGCTTCAGACACCAAACTAGGGTGGTACTGCATTGCGTCACCACTCTTGGCAAATGCAAACATTTCTGGGCGCCATTTGATATACTGCCAAAAACAGCATATCAATTCTAGTTGTGCTTGAGAAAAGGAAATCTCTCAAAAACAGCTGAATAGTTTTTCTTTCAGTGAGATCATGCTGAAGAGTTTATTTTTTCCTCCTTTAGGAATCCAAGAGATGGCAGTTGATTCTTATTTGTATGTTATATTTCTGAGGGCTCTGTCAGTTGCATTACATTTTTTTTTAAATAGTTAATGCGGACAAACGTAAACCATGCTGCTTTTACTGTTTGGCTCTGCTAGATAATAGGGAAAAATATGCTGATTACTCTAGTTCACAATGATTACATAAGATAACATACGATTACAACACAATCTGCAAAAATTCTGATAACTTTACAGCTCTTTTGTTGCCTAACTCTTTTTGCTGTGTGATGTATATGATTACCAATAGAAGTGATATTAAAATGTAACTCAGCTACAGTATTAGATCCAATGTTGAATTAAGTGAATTAAGAATCTAATCTGTTCTGTGGGATGAGTTTGGAGAAAAATGCTGACATTGTTTAAAAATGTTTTTATTTTTTATTGGTGTCATACATTTTTAGAATTTTTTATTATCTACAACAGTTGTATATTATACACTAATGTTAAAGTATATTTGGGATCGGCAGATTTCTTAATGTTTTTGAAAGAAGATCATTATTGTTTCCACTGAATAATTATTGCATAAATATGTTACATTCAGGCTTAATTGATGCTGTACGAATTTGACTGCCGAGCAGGCCAATGAATTAAAATTTAAAATTAAAAGGAAATGTTCACTTAAAGGTTCTTTGGGTTCTACTTTGGAATCACTGTAAACATCCTTTTTGGAAACTTTATTTTTAAGCAGTATTCTTTTATTTGGCCTAACTTTGTGTTAATGGTCAGATTTACTTTTAGATGGTGTATTAAAGCCTCTTAAGTTATCCAGGCAAACCGATAAGCCATAAGTGGATTTATCTTTTTTTTCAGTATTTTTAGTTGATCAATATTCCCTAATTACTCATTTCATGTGCAAATGTAGTCCAATGGTCTCTGGTAACTAAAATCAGTAAATTGCTCCCAACACTGGCCATTTAAAGCAGCTAAAGTTGATTCTGGATCTGCTTCAGAAGAGCATGTTCTTTGCATGCTCTTTTTGTAATTAGACTTCTCCAAGGATTATCAAATAATTTGTATGTTTTTTGCATGCATGCATGAGGTGCAGTTTTGTATGGCCCTCCACCTAAAATGAGATTATTGGCTAGTTAAAAATTCTACATAGGGTTACCTTCCATTTCCATTTGTTCTTGTTTTATTTTTTGGGATTCGGATTGCCATGACTGTTCTAATCCTTGCCTGTGGGTTCGTGTGTGTGTGTGGAGGACTCTACCTTTGCTGAGCTGGACGACTTGAGAGAGAACAGGAGTTACACTGTGGAGTTGCAGGCAGTTTCATACTGGGGTCAGGTCCCTCTCAAGAGCTCCAAGGCCATTCTTCAGTTTACTACAAGCCAAAGACAATCTGGTACAAAACTATTTAATTGCTATACATTTTTTTTTTTTTTTTGCTTGATACATACCAGCACTCATTTGGGTGTTGTGAAATACAGTGAAAAACAGCTGTAAATGTTTTCAATTTGTAACGTTAAACTTTTCCCCCATATTTGATGTCATTCAGATTTGGAAAGCACAGTCAGCCCGGTCTTTATAAAACCCCAGTCTGATCTATCAGACGTGGGCACTCCATTCTATCAAGATGGTCAGCTTCAGGTCCGGGTCTACTGGAAAAAGAAAGGTATGCCAGTTGCAATAGATCACGTCTTTTATCTAGAAAACTGTCCTGTTACTGTTTTCCCTCCTTAGAGCTGCTTTGTAATTATGTAAACATTGTGCTCATTAAAGAGTTAAGAAACAGAATGATATGTAATTAAACGAAGAACAATAGCTCTTTGTTTTGGGAAGTGATAAGAACCACTCTTGTAATAAGTGTGGAGCTGTTTGTGTGCTAACATGAGCTGATGAGGCATGTCTCAGCCTAACTTTGCATGCAGCAAATTACATTTTAACAGTTTCATTCTGTCAGTGAGTGATGAGATAATTCTCCATTAAACTCACAAATGAAAACTGCCATAGAAGTGAAAAAAACATTTAAGTCATACTAAGCCATGCAAAATGGTGCTTGAAATCTTCTGTTGACCTCTGTTTTGAATTTCAGTATGACGTAAGAGTCATACTGGCCACATGTCAAATCCTTTAATCTCTCTAATGGATGTCCAGCAGATTTATCTCATACTGATCTGTCAGGCACATTCTCAAGATTGCTTTGCTTTGCATATTTTGCATATTCTCTGGATGAATTAAAAGCATTGATTTCTACAGGGCATATTACTGAGCACTGATTACTTGTAAGGTCTAAATGGATCATTCTTGATGATTATCATAAACTGTTTGTTTACTGATGAAGATTTTTAAAATGACTAATATAATGAAAGGCTTATCCAGGTTTTTAAATATTTATCAAAAAGATGTGTTGAAAAGGATAGCTCATCCAAAAATTAACATGTGTTATCATTTACTCACCCACATGTTTTTCCAAACCAAGACTTACTTTCTTCTGTGGATAATATTTCTAAGAAATTCTATATTTTTATTCACAGTTTTTGCTAATACACTGAAAGTCAGTGGGGTTCTTGATATCACTAAAAAAGACATAGTTCAACAATAAATAAATGCAAATAATTTTGGAAGATATGAGAGTAAGTGATGACAGAATAATTTTTTTGGTGTAAATTACAGTTTCAAGTAGTTAATATTAATTAACTTAAGTATCAGATAACATTTGGCCAGCCCATACAGTAGAAATAGTTTCAGGCAAAAACAAAGCATCAGTTTGCGTGTCATCAAGCAACACACAGATTGGAAGTCGGTTTGGAACAGCATATATGAATGGAGCAAAATAAACTTCCTGACCCCCTCTCAGAGCCCTCCACAATCACATTCAGAATCTGCCATTTCATAAACTCACCTAAAGGATTATTAGGAACACCTGTTCAATTTCTCATTAATGCAATTATCTAATCAACCAATCACATGGCAGTTGCTTCAATGCATTTAGGGGTGTGGTCCTGGTCAAGACAATCTCCTGAACTCCAAACTGAATGTCAGAATGGGAAAGAAAGGTGATTTGAGCAATTTTGAGCGTGGCATGGTTGTTGGTGCCAGACGGGCCGGTCTGAGTATTTCACAATCTGCTCAGTTACTGGGATTTTCACACACAACCATTTCTAGGGTTTACAAAGAATGGTGTGAAAAGGGAAAAACATCCAGTATGTGGCAGTCCTGTGGGCGAAAATGCCTTGTTGCTGCTAGAGGTCAGAGGAGAATGGGCCAACTGATTCAAGCTGATAGAAGAGCAACTTTGACTGAAATAACCACTTGATACAACCGAGGTATGCAGCAAAGCATTTGTGAATCCACAACACGCACAACCTTGAGGCGGATGGGCTACAACAGCAGAAGACACCACTGGGTACCACTCATCTCCACTACAAATAGGAAAAAGAGGCTACAATTTGCACTCTCACCAAAATTAGACAGTTGAAGACTGGAAAAATGTTGCCTGGTCTGACGAGTCTCGATTTCTGTTGAGACATTCAGATGGTAGAGTCAGAATTTGGCGTAAACAGAATGAGAACATGGATCCATCATGCCTTGTTACCACTGTGCAGGCTGCTGGTGGTGGTGTAATGGTGTGGGGGATGTTTTCTTGGAACACTTTAGGCCCCTTGGTGCCAATTGGGCATCATTTAAATGCCACGGCCTACCTGAGAATTGTTTCTGACCATGTCCATCCCTTTATGACCACCATGTACCCATCCTCTGATGGCTACTTCCAGCAGGATAATGCACCATGTCACAAAGCTCGAATCATTTCAAATTGGTTTCTTGAACATGACAATGAGTTCACTGTACTGAAATGGCCCCACAGTCACCAGATCTCAACCCAATAGAGCATCTTTGGGATGTGGTGGAACGGGAGCTTCGTGCCCTGGATGTGCATCCCACAAATCTCCATCAACTGCAAGATGCTATCCTATCAATATAGGCCAACATTTCTAAAGAATGCTTTCAGCACCTTGTTGAATCAATGTCACGTAGAATTAAGGCAGTTCTGAAGGCAAAAGGGGGTCAAACACAGTATTAGTATGGTGTTCCTAATAATCCTTTAGGTGAGTGTATTTCGCCATCTCTCCTTTTCAGATCCCACTGTGAATCGTTACCGTGTGCAGTGGTCTCCGGAATTCTGCAGTCACAATGGATCCAGAACACAGGAGAAGCTCATCACCCAGGTAACCAGTCAGGAATGTGTCTTCTATCCTCCCTACAGGTGCGAGGCCACATTCCGACAGCTCATACATAGGCTGAATTTCCTGGGAGAGTGTTTGTGTTGTTCATTGATCATTCATGCTGCATAACTCACCATTAGGAGGCACATCCCAATTCCAGAGAGATTTCTTTACTAAACTGCAGAGAATTATGAGACAAAACATTCTTTTAAACATCCTTAGGTTTAGATTTTCGTCAGTGTAATTATGTCATTTACAATGTGAGAGGTTGTGTTAAAATCTTTGACAATGAAAAAGGGGAGAATATCTTCAGCATGAAAATAAATCTTTCTTGACATATGCAAAACATGAACTATAGGTTTTCCCATTGTGGCTCACAGCTATGCTGGATGTGGTGATAGGTGATCAGTCATCATATTTCTACTTGAATTCTTCTCAGTGGAGTTGGAATAAAGTTTCACTTTGCTCTCTTCTCATGTCACTGAGCAGGAGAATTTCGCCAGCCTTCATGGCCTTCAGTTCTCTTGCAAGTATAAAGTGATCATCCAGCCTGCAGGGTCAAAGGGTAGAGCCCAGGCAGAAAGCACGACCTTCTACACCCCGTCCTGTGCTACCATCCAGAGCAAGAGTCCCAAACCCATCCCCTGCTCCACAGTCTCAGGTAATACTAAAATTTGATTTCTCAGAACATGATAACTGTATTGCTGTAATCTGCAAAACTGCTTTGGTTATGAGGTATGTTGGATCAAATGGGTGGGTCAAAGAATCTTCTTGCAAATGTACTCTTTGTTATCATTTAGGATTTATGGTTTTGGAAAAAAAATATACATTACATATTACCTTGAATATTTGAGTGTACACACAAATTTTTATTAAATATTTTACGGTATTTTTTTATTTATTTATTAATTAATGTGTGCTTTTTTTCTGCATGTTGGGTGGATCGCTTACATTTATTTGCCTTAAAAAAAAAAACCTGATTACATATTTCCTCATAACATGAATATTTGAATATTTGCATGTTGGGTGGATCATTTAAATGTTGTTGCCGTTTTTGAAAAAACAAACAAACAAACACAACAAGAGAAATAGTACTAATAGAAAAAAAGAAAAGAAAAATCTTAATAAAATAGATTATGCCAAACTTTCTTCTCAGGAAATTAACTTAAATTCAGTTCAACTCAACACAACAAGTCAATTCAGTTCAATTCATGTTTTCATTTTGACATCAGGGCAATTGTGTCTTTGTAACATTTTAATTTATGGCCAAAAATCCCAGAAAAAAAAACATAACTTTTTGAGTGTTTTGCATTTATGCCCTATATCTATTACTGGTATATGGTTTAATGTGTCTTATATGAATTTTTATGTTGTCTCAATCAGCAGCGGTTCCTCCAAAGGTCCTGGTCAAGGCAGAGAACCTGACGGCATCATTCTCGGTCTACATGGGGAACGTGACCGGCCTGTTCTCATGGATGGTGGCCATGCCTCAACCGCCACAGCAGGTCACAGGATATCAGGTCACATGGGCAGAGGTCATCACAGAGAGCCGCAGAAATAATTTGCCCAACAGCCTCATATCCCAGTCTCAAATCCTGCCTCCAGTAAGTCACGTTAAATAATGATTGCTGGTCAAGAGCATACAGTATGTTGTGTTTTGCACACTGTTCACAAGCATGAGATATGTTTTCATTTTGGACACTAGTGTGCTGGTCCAGCAGCAAGACCATCAAACCAGAATACTGTAGAATATATACAGTTTTTGGTTCCATATTTGATCTTAGAAACTACTAAATTTGATAACTAAACCATAAATTTATTGTATTCATTGTATTAATACCAAAAAGTTCTTCTACAGTGTATCAATGTCTGTTCTTCTGCAATGTAACCTACCTTTCAAAAGCTTGAGGTCGTTTTTTAAATAAATGTCAATGTATCAAATCAAAAGTTAGAAGTATAAAAATATGTTTTCAATATTGATAGTAATAATAAACATTTCTTGAGCAGCAAAACAGCATATTAGAGTGATTTCTGAAGAATGAAGAGACACTGTAGACTGGAGTAATGACAGCTGAAATTCAACTTTACCATCATAGGAATAATTTTGTAGATATTTTTTTCAAATGCAAAATAGTTATTTTGAATTGTAATAATATTTCACAATACTGCTGTTTTCACTATACTTTTGATCAAATAAATGCAACCATGGTGAGCATAAGAGAACATGAAAAAACTTTACATCTTTAATCTTTCAGTCCCAAACAATAGTTAGTTTGTATTTTAATTCTTTTTCAGATTCAATTTTGAATGAACTAAAATATCTTCTCTTTCTTCACAAATAGGAGCGCAATATCTTGGTAGTTTCTGGTCTTCAGTTGGCATCTCTCTACAGGCTTGAGGTGCAGGCGATCACTACAGGAGGGCAAGGCCCAGCAACCTCCAGAACCTTTCAGACACCAGCTCACAGCAAGCCAGTCCTGCATTACAGTAAGTTCTTTAAACCTACAAGATGACATATGTGTATCTCCAAAGCACATACTACTCTGAAATAGCATCACCACTCACAATTTATCATTGAACATCTTTTGTGGACACTGACCTCTCCAGTGCAAAGAACTGCACCCCAATACGTAAATCTTAATAAGGGAGAGCTGAGAAGTCATTCTTGTTCATCGAAAGGCAAAGTTCAGAAGGTGTAGAAGAGGTCAAATGTCATGTGCAATTGGCCCCAGCTCTAGATGTGCAGGTCAACCAATAAATCATCTAATTGAGATGAATTGCTTTTCCTGTCTTGACTATAGTGTATATTTAACTTCGCAGAACCGAGGATTAAGAAACCCCATCTAAGGTCGGTGATAGAACGGCACTGAAGACCACACTGCAATGAATCATCCTGGACTCCTCAGGAACCAGACGAACCAAAGAACAGTTTATTGCCAATCGCATTTCAGCCTGAGCCAGTCAGCTGCCTCATAACTCAACATGAGGATCTGCTGTAATCTGAAGATCAAATTTGGATTGAGGTTACAATATTTAAAGCTCCAGTTATTTCCTGTGGGGGAACAGCTTCAACAAACAAATTAGAATGGAGTATGCAACAAAGACTAGGGCATCACAAGTAAAAGCCATATGATAAAAACAAAACAAGTGCAAATACAAAAAATAAAAAAGGTATTTGAAACTGTTACTTTGTGGTTATATGCCTAAAAGACATGCTTTGAATTGCACCCTCCCTTAAAAAATGGTTACCCACACCCTAAGCACTGCAAATTGAGCCTCTTTAATCCAATATTGCATGTAATGACTAATTTGGTTTGACTTGTAAATAAGCCTGAATCAATACAACTGTTTGTGGTTTTGCATGTGTTCATTAAGCATGGAATTTTACTGTTTGTATCATAATTGTGTCAATAGCAACAAATGAGGAATCAATGAAAAAAAAAATGACTGAAGCTCTTTAAAAAGAAAATGTCATTTAAGTTTATGAGGGTTTTGTGATGTGCGCTCTGTATGCTGTAGAGATATGTTTGCAGTGATGTCATTCATGTATATACTGTATGTTTCTTATTTATTTATGCAATATAAATGTGTTATGTGGATTTGTTACTGTGTGAATGCATGAATGTGTGTGTGTGTGTGTGTGTGTGCGTGTGTCCCCCCAGCATCATTCACAAAGTGACAAACCCTTGCAAGGAGATTTTGTATAGATATATTTGTAAATTCCCATAATGAATATTACTGTACATATTTTATATGAATAAAACTGTTAAACCTTGTTTCCCTTTACCAAGCTGGTTGTGTATTTTGTAATTACAAGGGTGAATATAATAATGGGAGTGAACGGTGTGTTATATAAATTTATCATGCCACTTAAGCAATATTCACTCAAACTGTATATTTAAAATACACAAATTCTCTAATAATATACATATAAACGCTACCAGAGTGCATATGAAATGTAAATAACCTGTTTACCTAAATATATCACGCATCACAAAGCAACATTTAATTGTATATATGTAAAATAAACCAAATCTATGCATGTCACACACATGTTAAATCCATACAAGCTTTAATAAATCCAAAAAGAGACCGAAACTGAGAGTAGCATCCACAACTCAGGATTGACATCAACAATATGTACAAATGTACACACTACTTTGGAACAAAAAAGTATCCAATTTGAGATAAATGAAACGTTCTGTTGATACAGCTACGCTGTGTTTTGCTTCTATTTCTGTGTTTGTGTGTGTGTTTGTGTGTGTGTGTGTGTGTGTGTGTGTGCAAACAAAGCATTCCTAAAGCCCAACGCTCAAGGGACAAGTATATGATTACTCAAACATACACTTATGCATGGAGGCTTTGCAGTCACTTTCATTAGAATTCAACTCCACATCTGGCCCTCGTGTCACAACTGCCATGTGTGTGTGTGTGTGTGCCTGTTTTTTATATGGAATGTTATTGTGCCCTGTTGTCATTAAGCTTTACAATAACATAAAAAAGAAGAAAAAAGACAGGAGACAATGTGGAATTTCGTATACAATATTCATTTATAGATCCTCAGTGAGATTGTTATGTTGTACATTCACTACAATATGCTGCAGATGTCGCACAATACAATGGACTATCACCAGAATATGTTTTAGCAACAATACAAAAGCAGTAGAGGTCTGTTATTGCCCTGATATTCAGACCAAGAGCATTTAGCATGACTGTTAGTGTGATATTTGCTTTTAAATAAAAGTGATATTGCCAGTTACTTTGTTTATATTTGCTCTGCCAACGAAAAGAGGATTCATTGCTCAAACAATGTCAAAGCGGAATCAATCATAGCTCATCTTCCGGTGTTTCATTCTTGATTGAATCTGTTTTGAATTTAAATTATTTGAGTGAAAGATTAAAAGACTCACTCTTTAAGGCAATATGAATTGTAATGAAGTATGAATACATGTTTTAGAATAAATCGGTTGAGCAAATAATTCAAAGATCTCATCTCAAATGTCACCCTACAGGGGCATTTTATTGTTGCTCTGTGAAATTTCTTGGGTGAATCTTGAATAGGAATCCATGCTATCTCGAGTTTTGTGCAAGGGCGACAAAGTTCCCTGCACAGATTTAGTTCATGTTGTTCAGATTGGTCAACTTTCAATTCACTGTTCCAGCCAACGGAAAGTTGCTTGGTTTGAAACTGACTGTGTGTGACTTAGTGTGCATGCCTGGTTCAGGCTGATAATGCTGACAACTTTATGGTCAGATTTTAAATGATTCTTTAAAATCACTAACAACCTCTCTGTTCAATCATTCTCTTGTCAGTGAGGCTTAAGTGGATTCAATGAAGTTGGTATGTTTCCTAACAGTACAGTGATGACTTTTTCTTCAAATTCCTTCATTACATCACAGTAACAACAATTTAGAAAAATAACACAAAAATAACTTTGTTGTGAGTATATTAGGGCCTTAAAGCCTTCCTCTGAGCCCACACGTTCATGACATGATGCCACTTTGACTGTCAGTTAGAACTCTGCGGCGAAGCTCCCTTCAGCAGAAGTACTCAACAAGGGCCGCTAAAGGGGTGCTCATGAGCACACTTCTGAAAAATATAGACATATGGGCCACCCTACAGTCTTGTATGTGGTTGTAAGTCTGAAAGGCCACAAGTGTTCTTGACCATTTCGATTTAGGACAGGTCCAACAACTCACTCAAAATGAAAGACAACTTGTTCCTGTAATAAATAGTTTGTTTAACAAATCAATTGATGTTACTGTGATGTAATGACGGAATTTGAAGAAAGAGTCAGTAGTGTACTGTTAATGAAGATACTGACTTAAAAGCCTCACTGACAAGAGAATGATTAAACAGTGAGGTTAATAGTGATGTGCCTCATTATCAGACAATGTATAATTTTGAGATCAAATTTTGAGAACTTTGAGAGAATCTTGCCAGAATGTTAACCAAAGTTCCGAGAATGTTCCCATGGAAAGCAGAGTCTGTCTGGAATGTGCAAAAAAGAAAAAGCTGATTCAAACATGGGAAAGTATATGGTATAACCAGCATAATCCAGCATGAGAATTAATATTGGTCTAAGATGATTTGTTTTCAGCAGGCATCTATTCTACACAGTGTCAGGCTCGGTGATGGTTATTACATGTGGCTTGTTTGGATGGTGGAGTATGACTTCCATATGTAGTACCTTGCATGTGTATGCCTGGGTTAAACTGATATTTTTAGACTTTAAATGGTTCTTTATACGAAAATGAAATATGTATCTTATCTATCTGTACTCCCTGAAGGAGTGTCTGAAAAATTGTTGTTTTATCTGATAATGAGGCACATCTAGTTTCAACCTTTTTTAAAGTAATCATTCTCTTGTCAATGAGGCCTCAGTGGATTCAGTTAAGTAGAAAATATTGCTAGTTGTTTGAATCCAGGCCTAATGTTATTATGACTGATCTGAATAAATCGATGGAGCCCTGCATGCTGCATCTGGAGCACAGTGAGAACATTAGGGAACGTAATGGCCTGGTTGGAAGTGTCTTCTTGCTTTCCTGCTGAAGTTTTGAACTGTGCCTCAGGATTTATGAGTGCTTCTGGACTCTGGTGACCCAGAGACAGGGATTTAGAAGAAACAGAGAGAAGGAAGGGTGGGGGTTAGAGAGTTTGGGAAGACTCGATCCGCTTGCAACACATTTATGATGCTCCAGAGAGTGGCCAGAGAATGGTACAGAGAGAGAGAGAGAGAGAGAGAGAGAGACTAAAAGGGAAGCAGCATCAGGAAGAAGGAAACCTAGAGGGGAGAGAAGCAAAGGAACCAAAGGGGAGAAGAGGCAAAATAGGGACAGCGAGTGAAGAAGAGAATAGATGACTTCAGGGAATGAAAGTGTGAACAGATGAAATATGTATCAAAATACTTCACACTTTTTAAGCCAGAGGGAGATTTGTTCCATCTCCCACTTTCCCATGAGCCTCCCAGACAAGTTGCCTCACAACTGGCCAGTTCCATAAGAAACATTTTAAAAATATATTTGCACTCTGGCCTGTGTTATCATTTACACCATTACAGCTTCAATTCCTGCATAATTCCTGCATATCATTTTTAAGAAAAATAGATTTATACAAAGTATTATTATTATTATTATTATTATTATTATTATTATTATTATTATTATTGACACACGATATTTTACAAGCTGAACTAACCTTGACATCGACTTTCATATAGTTCTGAGTCTTAATGGTCTGCAGGGGTTCTCTTTTATTTTTTTATTATTATTATTATTATTTTTTTATTATTATATTTATGCATGCTTGTTGGACATCATGATTAATTTAAAAAAGTTTTTCTTTTCAAGAATTTAACCTTTTTTATTATGATATAATTTAAATCAGAAATTAACACATGCTTGTAACAGAAGAGGTGTATCCAATACATTGTATGTATGAATTGCATGTTTAATACAGTATATTTTTGAATAAATTAACAGATAAGATCTGAGACTTGAAATTGATGTTGCAGCATTGTTTCAACATCTTACTTTTCGCAGTCAATTTTTATTTATTTTGTTTAACTTTTAACGGCATGAGAGTTAGAGCCACATCATTGGCCCACTTGTTTTTATTTATCAGTTTCTCACAAAGTCTATATTTTTTGAATCTCCCTGAATTCTTCGACACTGTTTTTATCCAGGGATGAAAGACTTGTTGTAGTATTCAATCCAGCCTCTCTATATTGATTTTATAATCCCTCATATGTGTTTCATAATGAGTTCGTGTGAAATCCATGCTCAAATGAATCCATGTTCTAAACTGCATAGTGCAGAGAACGGAGACATTTTATAGCTTGTTTGTTTGCAAAGAGCTGCTTTGATTATTCAGTATTTATTACATTTTGAGCTAAAAATCTGTGGGACCCACAGGAAGAAGAAACGCTCATGTAGTTGAAAGACAGTCATTTTTCAAGGCGAAAGCTATTTCACATGTTGTACTGTAAAGAAAGCACATACAGCTCATGGATTAATGGAGTGACTTCCCTCAAGGGTATTGAAAATTTGGCGTTCGTGAGCGTTTAAACCCTGAATGCGTGAGGAATTTGTCTGTGCATCACCACAGATGAAACAGAATTGCATTTGGGTTTGAACACTTGATTTATTTTGATTTTTTTTTCTGTTTAATTGATTCATTTTGGCAACATTTCAAAGAGCAGGTATTTAAAGGTACAATCTGTTCTTCCAACATCAAAATATCATCTTTGCATTTCCCAGACTGCTACAGTATGTGCCTACAGGTGAGAGCTGTCAGAATAAATATTATTCAAATATGGAGTTCAAAGAACAACACTTTCTTCTCTTCTCAGTATTTGAAAAGAAAATGAGTCTTTTGCATTCAGTAAGCTTTTGTAATGACAGGACCTTTGGACAGGACCTTTAAATAAGATTTAACAAAAACTGCTTAAAAGATAATGAATTCAAAGTAATGTGAATGTCCAGTCTAATCTAATAGGATACGCTCTGGATGGTAAAATGGGTATTGCTGTACTCCAGGGAGATACCTTTTGGCCATTACTTCAATGTTGTTGTTGTCCAGCAATGGGGACCAATGAGAAAGCGGGACATGGACAAATGAGAAAACATCTTAGGTAGTGTCCTGTATGGATTTAATACATTGTATGCATATGTTTCCTATGGTAAGCCTCTATTTAGATTACTTGTGTGCGCACAAGTGCATGTGTTTTGTGTCTGTGAGAATAGTGAGCAGATGTGCACTTATTACTCTGAGTTTTATGGCACATGGCTGATGCTGTTTTCTCCCATCAGCACACGGTACAGGAAGCCATTACATCGGCGCTGTATATTTGATTCCATCCCATATCAGTCACTGAGGATTTTATATGTTTGCTCCATTAAATCAGACCCTACAAAAAGAGGGCGGCGTTGCAGCAGCGTTACGGGCGATGTTTAAGGGAAGCCTCCTGATATAAAGAGATTATAGTCCCATATGGACATCTGCAGGCCTTGATTTCTCCTTTTCCATGCGGATTAGAGTTTTGAAACTTTGTTTTTTTGGTGCATTGCGGCTGCTTTTGTTTGTCAGGTTCCTTTGAGGCTTTTTTTTCCCCCCGTCCAAATCCTATTTAATATGGATTATGCATGTTGTCTGCACTGGGATTACTGGGGATTAGTTCCATAACAAAATAGCAGCAAAACAGGATATTTTTGTCTCCTGCGTTATAGACACTGCATGAAGTCTGTGTTACTTAAATAGCTGATTTTAAAAATGTGGCTGACTGGACAAGTGCTAGAAGAGCTGACAGCAAAACACAGCACTTTATAATCTTTTTAACAGTAGAGTTCTACCCTTTTGATGGCCTGAAGCGCTGAGTGAGCTTGCACACTCATTTAAGAGATCCACTATGACAAAGTACCAGATTACCGCTTGTGTTTTCCTACATCTCTTCGAGGATTATCTCATCACAGCAAATTAACTGGAATGTTTTCATTCACATCTTGAATTATTTATGTTCCCAAGACAGTTCCCATGGCAACATCTTGTTGTATTCCACTGGCGATACATTAATCACCGACCCAGGCTCGTTGAAAATACATGCCTTCCTTTCTGCAAAATGATAATACCTTGCTTTAGTGGCACTAAAAGCGTGTTCAGTTTAATCTGAAACAGATAAGTGTGATCATCTCAATGTTTTATTATCTTAGATGTAGTACAGTACGTGTCGTGGCAGTTTAGAAATGAAATGTCGGGTGAGTGGCGCTTAGAGGCTAACGTTATACGAATTTGAAAATCACATACCACCTACTCTTAACCTTCCTAAACCTCACTATTAGTGTCAGCATAAGCAAACGTGATATAAAAACACATTTGTTGTAGTAACCAAGCTAGTTCAGCTCATTTTGCAGACTTGCGTTCTGTACCAGGTGAGCTAAAGAGTATGTTTACTGCATAAGAAAAGCCACACATATGGAACTGACTATGTAATGCAAATGTCAGAATGTAATAGTTGCACTCTGTGTAATATTGCACTGTGGCAAAAGTGGTTTGAGCTCATAGAATAGTACTGTGTAAGGAACCGTGTGAAAATCTGCACCTATAATCATAATATGTGTAAAAAGCAATACAATTTGGCGTTTTACCGCCACTTGCGTTCATTTCAGCTGTAAACTGAATTTTCTATACAGGTACATATTTGAAGTTTTACAGATATTAGACTATTTTCCCAATGTTGCTACTCACAGCTGATGCTACTAAAATGATTTGTGATATTTTTGTTGATCACATAAGTAACAATATGATAGTAACTCAAAAAAAAAAAAAAAAAAAAAAAAACCTTTGCTGTTTGGATTATTGAGTAGTTCAGAGTGAAACTAGATGAGATGTTCTGTGCCAGACAGCCATGTCAACAGCGATCAGCTCTTTTGGTTCAGCCTGGACTCTTTATCCAGACTCTCTCGAATGATTGCCGACCTCGCTCACGGCCAAGAGGGAGATATATTTCCTCCGTGGGCATATCTGTGTATGTGTGAGAGCGAAAGTGAACATTCTTGTTTGCGTGAGTGGTTGTTGCTGACAGCCGGAGAGATGGCTGTTCTGATAGTGCTGATGAGGCACACATCGGCGCTTAATCAAAAGCAGAGGCTGTGGAATCACACTCCGGAGATGGGAGTCATAAATTTACAGTGAAACGCAGAGTGCAGCTTACAATGCAACTCACAGCACTGAAAGCACAGCGAAGGGACACCTTTTAAAACACTTTGAGTACTTTGTGCGCTGGAGTGTGGGGTGCACTTTGCAGGACACTTCTTACTTAAGGAATTAATAAGTACATCAAAATAATGTACTGTAAATCAGCAGGCCATTAAAAGGAAATGTTTTAAGCCTTGTTGGCAAGCAGCTACTTAAGATATGCCAAGTGCAAAATTATGAGCTTTGAAACGATAGTTCAACACCCCACACAAAATTTTACATAATAATGCAAATGATCAGCACACTGGTTTCATAAACAGACATCTGCACTCCGTATGAACAGGACTCGATCACATTCCTGAGCACTGAGGCTGAAGCTGTGTTTAAATCATACCAATGATTTTTAATATGACCCAGATTTAGGATCATTTTGTCACAAGCCACTAAACGGATTAACAAAGGCTTTGAAGGGCCACTGAGGGGCACAAACCACGACTGTGATTGACAATCGAGATGAGTCTCATTAAAAAAAGAGCTTGATGTCTGCTGAAAAACAAATAAATAAAAGGAAATCAATATTTAATCAAGGATTCTTCCCACAAGACCACAGATTCATATCTGATGTGTCTTATAAAAAAACTCAGTCAATCAGTTTTCCCTGCAGTGTTTAGTACACACTGTCCACAATAAGCTGTTTAATGGCTTTAAGTTGGTAAATATACAATCACCTGATTTTATTGATCAGAGATTTAAAGATGTATTAGCTATATTTGTATCTTTAAAAACATAGATGTGCTGAATGAATGAATGTGTGGAATTTGAGCATTATATCAGCTGATGGAACATATAGTTTGGACCAACCTTGAAAGCATTGATCCATGGGCTAATTTCTTTTACAACCAACAAACAAGGCTACAAATCAATTTTTAAACCAAACGATATGAAGATAAGTATTGATCGGTGGAGGTGTTGGCAGACACAAAGCACAGTATGAGGCAGCACATTGTGTGTGTGTGTGTGTGTGTGTGTTTCCATGGAAATAAAACGGATGGATACATACATGTAGAGCTGGAGTGCATTATTTTTCTCTGAATAACTTGAAAAATAAACCCAGGTGCCAGTTATCATTAAGACTTTGCCGGTGAGACACTGACATTTCAATGCTATATCATGATGTCATGAACATACTTGAATGCTTTTCAAGGTGCATTTCAGGCTTCAGTTCTGTCAATAGAGTTTAGATCCTTTCGATTTAACAACACATATTTGATGTTATTTATCCTTAAGACACATCCTTAAAAAAAAAGAAAAAAAAAGAAAGAAAAAAATACATAAAAATATTATTTATTTATCTTTAAACTCTCATCTTTAAACTTTTACGGCAATAAAGTTGTTGAAAAGTTACTAAAAGTTAAAGAACTCGGCTCCTAAGGGCAGAAAAAGTATGTATTTTTAAAGAGACATTTGAAAAAAAAAATGAAGAAATATGGTAAATGACACTTGTGAAAATAATATTTTTGAAATATTTTTGAATAGAAGAATACAAGTAGGCACTTTTACCTACTGTTCATTGATGCATTGCTGAATTTTCAGCAGCCTTTACCCAAGTCTTCAGTGTCACATGATCCTTCAGAAATCATTCTAATACGCTGATTTGATGCTAAAGAAACATTTCTGATTATAATCTATGTTAAAAAACAGTTGTGCTGCTTCATATTTTTGTGGAAACCGCGATACATTTTTCAGGATTATTTTTAATAAATAGAAAGATCAAAAGAAATGTAAAGTAGAAATCTTTTTATTTTATTTTTTATTATACATCTTTACTGTCACATTTGTTCATTTTAAAACATCCTTGCTGATGTTGAAAATAAGAAAGAACAGCATTTATTTGAAAAAATTCTGTAGCATTCATGTGTCAATCAGTTGAATGCATCCTTAATAAATAAAAGTATTAATTTCTTTAAAAATTTATTTATTTATTTTTTGCTAAACCCAGACTTCTGAACGATATTATCGGATGAGATCAGACAGTTGATTTGATATAATTTTTGGGCTGTTATTCAGCTTTACAGGTATGGGGGTTTCACACACACACACACACACACACACACACACACACACACACACACACACACACACACACACACACAAATAGAGAGAGAGAGAGAAAGCCACATACACCATCTGACACTCAATCCATCTCTCCCATGATGCTCTGGATTTTATCAGGAACACTACAGCAGATGGGCTGTGAACAAGAACAGAGTGATATGTGTTAAAGCGCAAACTGACGTGCATTCACACACATTTCATGAATATTGCGTGCTTTGAAATAAGTCTCTGACTTTGGCAATCGTCTAGATAGTCATCCAGACTTCATGGCAAACCCACTGAAAGCACTCCTCTGGGGAGCTTCAGCTCCAGACTCAGAGAAACTTTGCACTGAGATACTCCCACTGCACATCTGCCCCCAAAGCCCGGGAAAATGAACAGCGCTAACACTAGCTTATGAGACAGCACGTGAGCGTCTCAGTTTCACAACCAAAATTGACATCTGACACAGTCTTGGAAGGCTGACATCATTATGTTTTGCATTATTTTTAGAAAGTGTGGAAAATATTGCACTTTGCCAAAAACTGCTCCTCACAAGGTTGACAACATACTGACAGATAAGAAGTATGGGTGAACACGTTCTAGGGCTTTCACACTTATATTGCTCAGTAGGGCTTTTCACAATGCTCATAATATAGGTTTAATGAATAATCCTGGATGTTCATATCAGAGATCATCTTATTATTGGGAGATACCAGGGTCTGTGGCTGTTCCACTGGGGTAATGGTACACTGACTTCTATAATATGGAGAGAAAAAAAATAATAATAAGAATAATATGAAGGTCAGTGGCTACTAATGAACTGTTTGGTTACCAACATTCTTCAAAATATCTTCTAAAAATAATTAAATTATAACCTCATATCTTTGGAAAAAGTGAAGGGTGAGTAAATAATGACATTTATTTTTTGTGCGGTGAACTATCCCTTTAAAGATTTTTTTTCTTATGCTAACATTCCTCACATTCCTAAATCCTGGGTTAACATTCTTATTTTCATATTTGCCGACCTGATAATGGGATCTAGTATTGCATATCCTCTTATTACGCCTATATTACTGACTGCAAGTTTTCCTGAATGGATTTTCTGGAACACTATAAAGTTAAAAATAAAACAGTTTATTCTTCACAACAATTCATGTGTTTTCTGTCACCATTTAACACTATTCCTCTCTACTCGGGGTTATAAGTGGAATTTATAAGTGTGAGAAGTCTTTCTTCAGTGTGAATAAATCTCTCAAATCTCAAAACATCTTTAAAGGGTTTTAGCACTAAGTACATATGCCAAGTACATAAATTACATTTCAACATTTGTCAGTCCAGAATAGTTTTCACTGAAGTTAAAGTTTTGCCCTGGTTGATAACAGCATTATTTATCTTCTCCGAGACTACATGACTGTCAAAATATTTATTTTGTGTACTAAACAAATCATTGTTCACAAGTGCGACAAATCCAGACGGTGATGTGAAAAGGGATCAAATTTATCTTGGCTCATCATCAATCATTCTACTGCTGCCGCTGTCAGACGCTTTATGATTGATGATTCTATGAGGTTGCTCTTTATTTCTCTTTCCTGTATGCTAATGATTTGGTTTAATATTCCAGTTCTATTCAAACGACTTTCTTGACATCCATCCAAGCTGACCAGATTTCTTTCATCCTGAACTCAAAATGCTGGTTAAATGGGTAAATATTGCCAATCCAGACTAGTTAATTGTTCCTTTTTCAAGACTGACTGACATCAGTCATTTATTCTGCAGTCAACTTTGGTTACAGAGGTGAGTATAGATGTAAGGGATAGTGACATGCTATTTATACATTTCTTTCTCTGGGGGATCTGTTAACTTACATTATTAGATTACACATAAAATACATTAAAATGAAATCCATACATACAATGATGCAAATACACCACTTATTTGAGATAAGCATGGATTTCAATTCTGAATTAAAATTCAGTGTTCATATTTTTGGAAAGTAAAAAATACATGAATGACAACACTGTCCTGACATCATAATGCAGAAATACCTTATTAAAGAATGAAACCCCTGTTTGGCATGATGCTTAATTTATTTTATTTTATCCTTCACTTTTTCCACCAAAACAAAGTTATGTGGTGCCGCCAACATGAAAATCAAAATAAACCTAAAACAGTATTAAAGGTCCCGTTCTTCGTGAGCCCATGTTTTAAACTTTAGTTTGTGTGTAATGTTGTTGTCAGAGTATAAATAATATCTGTAAAATTATAAAGCTCAAAGTTCAATGCCAAGCGAGATATTTTATTTAACAGAATTCGCCTACAACGAACGACCCGTTTGGCTTACATCCCTCTAGTTCATGCAGTAATGACGTCACTAAAACAGTTTTTTGACTAACCTCCGCCCACATGAATACACAAAAAAGGGGGCGTGGTCTTGTTGCGCTCGCCATGTCGTCGAAACGCTGTTATTTTCATCTCGGAGTCCAATCATCTTTGTTTGGGCTTCCCAGGGACACTGTACTTAGAGATCAATGGTTACAATTTATGTTTAACTCTGTTCCCAAAAATTATAATCCACATGTAAAACTATGTGCAGCACATTTTGCTGAGGACAGCTTCCTCAATCTCAATCAGTTTAATTTGCACAAAGATTATTCTTGAAAGATTGAGCGGTTTCCTCTTTGTCTGGAGAAGGCGTTGTTTATGGACCACAACCGGTAAGTGTATTTTATTATTTAAGTTTGTGCGTTTAACAGTTTCTGTAACTTATTACACAAAGGGCAATGCTGTTTAGCTTTGTTAACTAGATTTTAGGGCTGTGAAAAAAAAAAAGAATGCGATTTTCATGCACATCTCGTCAGTAAAATCGTTCTGTGATTATAAGTACATCTCCAGCACGCGCGTTCAGATCAGGATTGCCAGGTTTTCAAAACAAATCCTGCCCACTTGCTGCTCAAAACTAGCCCAATCGCGTTTCCAGGATGGCAGCGTGCGCTCAGCTGCTGTCGAATCACAACACAGGAACCGCTGGCACAATCAGAACTCGTTACCTATTTCTGAAGGAGGGACTTCATAGAACAAGGAAGACATCAGCCAGTTTTTATGACAGTGAAAACAGTGGTATACAGATAGGTGAATTGTGTAAAAAATACATTTTTTTTTACACGCGAAACATGAACACATGTTATATTGCACACTGTAAACACAATCAAAGCTTCAAAAAAAAAAACACGAAAGACGTGACCTTCATCATAAACAGGACCCTGAAGACCCTCATAACTTCATCTCAAGATCATTAAGACTCTTAAAATATCAGATAATTGGAGCTTTTTATGACAAAGCGAGATTGGTTTCTCAAAACCATATGAAACCAACATAAAGAGTACATTTTTACTTGGAACTTGGCATTTAAAACTTTATTTTGAAAAGATTTTTCTTTTATTGTGAACATTGTTATTGGTCACTGACCCTCAAATGATCTCCTACAGATCAAGTATTATCATATCATAGGAGCAGACCTGATGAATGATGATCTCACTGTACTCATGAGGTCAGAAAGAAAGGAACCTGACCAGCAGCATAACAAGAGTACCAGCACTTGGTCAGAAAGTGATTATTATTCGGATTTATTTGAAGAATAGACATGAAAACACCGCTTGCCCTAAAAAAGTCAAACTTGGAAGACTGTAAGATGTTAAGATGCTTCTCTGGGGTGTGGTTTCTGTTCAAACTCCTCAGAAAACATCAGCTTGACGGTGATGATAGTACTGGGATTACTCAGAATCAACATTACAATGAAAACAAGTCAAAGCTGCTGCCAATCATAGCCTCACAACAAATAACAGATCAGCTTAAACAGAGGAAGAGCTCTCCAAAGACATCAACGCATATACAGTACACCTGATAGGACTGGTGACATGTGCCAGATGTTTCGATGGTGAAGGGCACCTGGTCCTCACCACACCTCTACGATTGTTTATAAGATTGCTAAACCTGCGAGACAGAGGTTTGAGGTGATGAAAACTTAACGCCCGCACATCAGTGAGTGCTAGTCATCCCTCAAAACTGCCATTTTCTACTGTCCCAGTTATGATTGCTGAAGGCAAAAATGCGATCATAATGAAAACCGAGAATTCAGCAACTACAGATTAGACAAACCACCTTAAGGGAATGAATCCTAACTAGTCTTAAACACCTTAAAGTAGACCAGTGAGGGGGCAACATGAAACAAGACAATGTAGTATCAACATTACAAAAACATATAGAGAAATTTGTATTTTGCACTAAAATTAAATTAGAAACTTCAAAGAGATTAAGTAATTATTTGATTTGAGTGAAATCCCTATGTGGGAACTTAATTCATTCAGACAGCATGTCACTACTTTTCAGAACTGAAGTTTTCTTTCTGCTCCTGCAGTAAATAAATAAAATAGTTGACAAGTTTCACACCTCAAGCAAGAAACACTGACAATTACAGAGTATTTATGTAAAACGAACAAAAAGTCTATTGAGTTTAGCAGACCTTGATGGCAGTTTTCTTTGGATCAGTTCACATGTGTTTTAAAGAAACAATTAAGTTGTCAGTAGCAGCTGTACAGTGCAGAGATCCTCTAATCACCTTTGGCTCTGTCACTGCCACAGCGACACTTCTCTTCCTCCTCAGAAAGATGGACAATGACTGATATTCAGGTACATTTTTATACAGAATGTAAACAAGAGAATATATATATTTTAAAATTTGTGATAAATATGTTTCCAATAAGATTTATTTATTTACTTTTCTTTACATTTCTTTCTTGCTTAAAATGAAACCAAAATAGGTTGGAAATCAACATTTATTAAGTTAAATAAATAAATAATATATATATATATATATATATATATATATATATATATATATATATATATTATAATTGCTTATTAATAATAAATATTCACATTTTGATTATTGCTGATTCTTCTTGTAATTATGCATCTGATTTTTAATTTACAACCTATTTTTGGTTCATTTTAAGCTAGCAATATAATAATTTTTAAACAATAGATTAGTTAAATAAAACTAATCAGAAGTTTGTGTATTTAACATTTAAACATTTAACTGCTGGCTCAAAACAACCCAGTCGCCAGGTTTTTTTCATATTTAAACCATATATATATATATATATATATATATATATATATATATATCTTTAAGCCTATTTTATTTATAACGCATTTAGCATATATACATTTTTTTTGGGCCAGAAAAAAAAAAAGCCTTACGGGGTTGTTCTACAGTGCATGAAAACGTAGGCCAGCTTGATGACAAAAAACATACGCCACCATTTGAAGGGAGTGTGATTGCTTCCCCAGGCCACATTTTTCTCATAGTAAAAGAAATAATAGAGACTGTCACTGCCTGCTGTGTTAATGGTCTCCGTTTGCTCCAGACTGCAGTGCTGAGATTGTGGCACAGCTCTGTGGAGAGGGATCAAACCACTTGTTTTCAAAGGGATGTGCAGGAAACGACTCTTCAAGTTAAGTGGTTCATTTTGGTTGACGCTACGGTAGATGCGTGCAGGACACGGGGCCACATCGACCTTCAGGCACATGCTATGTTTTTAGAGCATTACTGGACTGTGGGGGACTGACACTCACAGAACACACACATGCAGACATAGCTCAAGGCCATCTCTTTTGTGTTGTGTCTAAACAATATTGTGGATTCTGGGGGGGAATGTGGATTCTGCTGTATACCACAATGATCTTATTCATCAGGACCACACAAGACAGTTCAGTGATGTTTAGTTTATTATACCTGGACCAATACTGGACTGATCTGACTTGTTAATACAAAGTATCCATTTGTTTCCAATTTCCAATTTAAACTTTACATATAACCCTTTTTTTAGGTCTTTAACTTGAATAGGCCGATTGGTGTTCCAAAAGGGACTGGGACTACTTAAATCACTCCAATTGTCCATGTCTGTGTTCCAGACAGGCTGTTGGGAGTACTCATATGAATTACGAGATGGCAATTTTTTAAGAGTTTGTACAGTCTGATTTGCACTAAAACAGAGGTTTGAGCAAAAGTTATGACCGCAAAAAAAAAAAAATGCTAGGTATAGCAAGCCTTGCACATGACATGCCAACCTGGTGTGTAAGCAGAATGTATGGAAACTTTTGATTTAGACAGCATTAATTCATACAAATTAGCCACCAATTCAACAAAACGTAAAATAGTTAAGGATTGCTGAGGGTGCACTCATTGTCAGGTCATCCAAGATGTAAAACGATACATCATGATGAACTGTATGTATTTGCTTCTTCATTAAAAGATTTGGATTACTTTAGCATTGCATCATTTGCTCACCAATAGATCCTCTGCAATGAATGTTTGCCGCCAGAATTTTCAGCAATTTTTTATTTTTCAGGTAACTATTTCTATTTTAATAGATATTATTACAATATCTATTTGTTTGTCATATGCAGAGCTTTGTAGCTCAGAGATGCCATTTTTGGAACTGGTAAAAACTGTTAATGTTAATGTTATGTCTAAAATGTAATTATTTATTTATTATGATTATTTATCAATTATTTATTGAACTGTTGTCTCCAAGCATGACCCTCAAAATCATGCTGTTGGTTGGAACGCCAATGTTTGCATTAATATTCAAGTTGTTTGAAACACAACAATGGGTTAATAAAGAAAATGACATCTGAAATCCATTTTATAGTCATAGAATATCATCTCAAAGTGACACATCACTACATGCAAACCATTTTACTACTGTAGGCCTGCATTAATGTTTACAGTTTGCAATATATTTATACATATTCAGGTGTCAAAGGGATACAGTGGGGTGGTAATATCTACAGAGCAAGAAACGAAAACAACAAGAGATGAAAAGAAAGCAGGAGGGAGAGTTCAGCCCAAGCAGAATAAACAAGAAGCGACAAGTGATGACATGACGTCTAATAGAGAGAGAAAGGCTGTTCTTGTCACAACCTTGTTTTTTGTAGAACTGCATATAGAAGAAAACATTACTATGCTTGTTGAAAACTTTCTTTGTTATGTTTATAATTTTCCTCTGACATTCAGTGACAGTTCCTCACAGAATTCGAAGTCTGATACCAGTGTAGTTTATTACACATAATCAAAAAAAGACTGCTTGGGCAAAGTGTTCTGTGGGCTTGCTTGAAGAGTTTATGAAGATTAGTCTTAAAAAAACTCTTTGACTGTTTGGAAATCATTCCCAATTTCTGTCTACACAATTTTAAGAGGTTGTGACTGATTTAACCAAATCCTCCTTACAATAAACCAGTGTTATTTGCCTTTAATGGTCCATGCTTGCTTTCCATTTGATTCGGAACAGAAAAGATTACATTTTTGCCTTTGTGAGATTTTTACAAAAACTATAAAATCATTTATTGTGGTTTTTGCACCACTAGAGAAGGTCAGACAGTTCATGAGTTAAAATAAATAAAATGCCTAAATTACTCAGCTCATCAAGTAAATAGGCCATTTTGATATTTTATTTGTTGTTTAAATGTAAAAAGGTTTGAACCCTCTTATAAGTATGTTACTGGACACAGCAATGGGACACAAGCCACTATTGTGTCTACCAATGACAAAGCCTCATACACAACAAACGACCCTGTTTCCCACGAGAGCCCTTTTGAGCCAGAAAGCCATTTTTTAGCAATTTATTTTAATAGAACGAAATGATCCTGCCACAGAAATATGTCTGATGATTATATAGAAAACATGGGCCAACATGAGCTTGCCAAAAAAAAAAAAAATATCCAAAACTTTTTTATTTCAAAGTTGTCAAGTAAGCATTTTGTTGGTACAAATTGTTTTAATGCTGTTTTTTCTGTTAACAGTTTGCTGTCTCAAATAATATTTCCCAAAAGTGACCAGATGAAACCTGGAAGTTATACTCTTAAAAGCATTCTTCCCATAAAACATTTCAGATTCCTTTAAAGAGAACCACCCCACCTAATAAAAACTGTGTTTACATTCGAAATGGGATTTCCTTAGACCATCTTCATCTCTGAGAAGATACCGAAGTCATTAAGTAAAGAGAATAGAAATGAATAAAAGGAAAAATAAGGAGCTGCTCAAAAACATTTTTTTTACATTTGAAATCTAAGTAGCCAAATGGAAAATAAACACAGGGTAAAAACACATTTATATTTATAAACACACAAACACACACACACACACACACATATATATATATATATAGCGGCCGCATCACTCTCTTTGGCCGCGGCGCTGGCAGGGGATGGATGGCCCGGCATCCTGTCCTGACAGCCGTGTAAACGGGTGCAGCTCACGTCTCTTGTGGCGCGGGAGTCCCTCAATGCACCCTTCCTGGACCCACGAGGACACCAGTGTGCATGCACGGGGAAGAGACCGGTCTCCCGAGGAGAGGTGCGTTGGGCTTTTAAACAGCGGCGGTGATGAGGCTCCATTTCCTTCAGGTGTGCCCCATCACACGCCGCCAGCCCTGACTCGTCCAGCGCCCCTCCTCTCACACACCCACTCCAGTCGGAAGCCTGGTGAAGAGCGGCGATTTAGGACGGGGTGCCGGTGACAATCAGGGAGGAGGCAGCTGACTCGTCACATTCCCCCTCCCAAGCGACATCCCCGTCATCAGGGCGCCACCCACACGGGAGTGCTACCATCCTCAACCAGGCTCCAAACGGTCGGAGTGGGCGGGGATTCCTCTTCGGGCAGTCCTCCCTCTCGCAGCGCACCGGAACAGGGACAGAGAAACCGGGTTTTAGTGACAGCCTCAACCAACCACAGGGTAAAATGACAATAACAGAGAAGTCACTTCCCCCTTTGTGGCTGGGAGGCTGTCCCCGGTTTTCCTCCGTCCCAGTCCGGGTTCTCACGAACATTTGGAAGCAAGAGGGAGTGACGTCACCAGATGTTTCCCAACTGCGCTGTCTAGGCTCCGCGTTGCCCGCATTCTCCACCACTTTGACGGGAGGAGCACAAGACAGACACAGTGGGCGTGGCGTCAGGCCTCGGAGAGGCTTTTATTAACAGAAAATAAAATAAAACGGGATAAAGGTGGCCAAAGGGGAAGACTGTCCAAAATAAACTGGGAATCTGGTGTCCTCGTCGTGCTGCGGGGTTCGTGTGGGTCGGACAGTGTTCATGGAGGAAGGGTCCAGGTAAGGGGCGGAGTCCGGCAGCCGCACGCACTCCCCTATTCGGCCCGGCGCGCGAGGGGCGGCGGCTTCCTCTAGCGGCCGCATCACTCTCATTGGCCGCAGCGGGCAGGGAATGGACGGCCCGGCATCCTGGCCCGACGGCCGTGTAAACGGGTGCGGTTCCCATCTGGATCGCGGGTCCGGCAGCTCACGTCTCTTGTGGCGCGGGAGTCCCTCAATGCACCCTTCCTGGACCCACGAGGACACCAGTGTGCATGCACGGGGAAGAGACCGGTCTCCCGAAGAGAGGCGCATTGGGCTTTTAAACAGCGTCGGTGATGAGGCTCCATTTCCTTCAGGTGTGCCCCATCACACGCCGCCAGCCCTGACTCGTCCAGCGCCCCTCCTCTCACACACCCACTCCAGTCTGGAGCCTGGTGAAGGGCGGCGATTTAGGACGGGGTGCCGGTGACAATCAGGAAGGAGGCAGCTGACTCGTCACGATATATATATATATATATATATATATATATATATATATATATATATATATATATATATATATATATGTATGTCTTTATATGCATACATACAGGTGCTGGACATATAATTAGAATATCATCAAAAAAGTTTACTTATTTAACCAATTCCATTCAAAATGTGAAACTTGTATATTATATTCATTCATTACACACAGACTGATATATTTCATATGTTTATTTCTTTAAGTTTTGATGTTTATAACTGACAACTAAGGAAAATCACAAATTCAGTATCTCAGAAAATTTGAATATTGTGAAAAGGTTCAATATTGAAGACACCTGGTGCCACACTCTAATCAGCTAATTAACTCAAAACACCTGCAAAGGCCTTTAAATGGTCTCCCAGTCTAGTTCTGTAGGCTACACGATCATGGGGAAGACTGCTGACTTGACAGTTGCCCAAAAGACGACCATTGATACCTTGCACAAGGAGGGCAAGACACAAAAGGTCTTTGCAAAAGAGGCTGGCTGTTCACAGAGCTCTGTGTCCAAGCACATTAATAGAGAGGTGAAGGGAAGGAAAAGATGTGGTAGAAAAAGTGTACAAGCAATAGGGATAACTGCACCCTGGAGCGGATTGTGAAACAAAACCCATTCAAAAATGTGGGGGAGATTCACAAAGAGTGGACTGCAGCTGGAGTCAGTGCTTCAAGAACCACTCCGTACAGACGTATGCAAGACATGGGTTTCAGCCATCGCATTCCTTGTGTTAAGCCACTCTTGAACAACAGACAGCGTCAGAAGCATCTCGCTTCAAAAAGGAATAGACTGCTGCTGAGTAGTCCAAAATTATGTTCTCTGATGAAAGTAAATTTTGCATTAAATTTTGAAGAGAGGAGAGGCACACAATCCACGTTGCTTGAGGTCCAGTGTAAAGTTTCCACAGTCAGTGATGGTTTGCGGTGCCATGTCATCTGCTGGTGTTGGTCCACTGTGTTTTCTGAGGTCCAAGGTCAACACAGCCGTATACCAGGAAGTTTTAGAGCACTTCATGCTTCCTGCTGCTGACCAACTTTATGGAGCAACCTGTCCTCCAACCAATACGCTCGTATAGGTCGTTTGTCCAAATCCCTGAAATACGCCCCATAAGAGCGTATCCTACAATTGTGCCCCTATCGGCAAAACATCGTTTTCATATTAATGTTTTGTATTCTTTTATTTGCACTCTGGTTTGTGTTTCGTGTAGCTCAGTTGGTAGATTATTGCGTTATACCTTGATATGTAATCATGCTATCATGGGTTCGATCCCAGGGAACGGATATGCACGAAAATGTATATGCTCAATCAAAATTAAATCATAATTTAGCATGATTTCTGTGAGGGTTAGGTTTAGGGGTGGGGTTAGGTGTGGTCATTCGAACGAATAAGCCACCTAGTAAAATATGTAGGAAATACTGTGAGATCGGTGTAAAAAGCCCACACATTGCATTTAAATAAACGTGCGTTTTGATTGGTAATGACGTGATACGTCATTTCATGACGACAGACGCAACACGATACTGTCATTATTTTTACGCCCGCTAGAGGGTGCTTAACTTTAAAACGTGAATATAGGTCGTAATAAATGCTTGCACAAACGACCTATATGGTCGTTTTTTGTTGGAGGACAGGCTCTTATGGAGATGCAGATTTCTTTTTCCAACAGGACTTGGCACCTGCGCACTGTTCTTAATTGGCCAGCAAACTCGCCTGACCTTAACCCCATAGATATGGGGTACTGTAAAGAGGAAGATGTGATATGCCAGACCCAAGAATGCAGAAGAGCTGAAGGCCACTATCAGAGCAACCTGGGCTCTCATAACACCTGAGCAATGCCACAGACTGATCGACTCCATGCCATGACGCATTGCTGCAGTAATTCAGGCAAAAGGAAACCCAAATAAGTATTGAGTGCTGTACATGCTCATACTTTTCGTGATCATACTTTTCAGTTGTCCAAGATTTCTAAAAATCCTTTCTTTGTATTGGTCTTAAGTTACATTCTAATTTTCTGAGATACTGAATTTGGGATTTTCCTTAGTTGTCAGTTATAATCATCAAAATGAAAAGAAATAAACATATGAAATATATCAGTCTGTGTGTAGTGAATGAATATAATATACAAGTTTCACTTTTTGAATGGAATTAGTGAAATAAATCAACTTTTTGATGATATTCTAATTTTATGACCAGCACCTGTATATATTCTCCATATATATTCTTTAAGCTTTAAATTGGGTTTAATGCTGGGAAACAAAAGAAAAACCCAAATAAACCTACATTTACATACAGAATTCAAATCGATGACAATGATTCGTCACTGATTCATTAACGTCACAACTTGCAAATACAACTTAGCTTGGAATGTTCTTGGAATACGTGAAATGATTCGAGACAAGATGTTGAAACATCTAGTGTATCTAGTGATACATTAATGAATGAATGAATAAATAAATTCAAATGTGCACATTATGAGTAAAATATATATATATATAAAATAAAAGCTAAAATAAGGCCAACATTTTAAAAACCTGTCTCAAGATTTTTCTCTATTTTACTGCCGTGCATCTCAGTTTTAAACACTGGATCTACAAGCCTCTAATAGAAAACACTGACTTGAGATAAAATAAATAAATAAACTCTTGCTTCAGTTAAAAAAACAGCTAGGTCGAATTAAAAAGGGATGATTTAAACATATTCAGTTAGACACTTTGTACTTAGCAGATGTAAATTTTAAGAAATCTAATCGGCATATTATTACTAATTCAATGAATTCTAATAATACATCTAATTAAATTGAGGGTCATCTTATAATTACATTTACTGATACTGATTTATTGCACCCTAAGGTTCTGTGGACCATATTACTTTTTACAATAAGGACATGTTAATACAAGATCAGAGTAAACCTTTTGGCCACTTCTAAGGGGACTTTTCTATGATGCATTGTGTGGGCTTCTGTGAAGGAACTGTGCTAGATGCTCCTATCTCTTTTATCTCCCTTAAGGCATTCACTCATGTTTGACAAATTGACTTTATTCAGTCATTACAGGAGTTTGGGAATGTGGGCCTCTAGCAATGCACCAGGCTCTGTTCAGGCAGACAAAAGAAAAAGAAAGAGAAAACGTGAGATTAAATAGAATGAAGAAGAAGAAAAAAAGAAAGAAAGAAAAAGATTACTAAACTGATTACTTAATTTAATCTCCTAAAATATAAGTGGATTAACCCTGTTTTAAATGTTTTCAAAATCCCTGCTATCATTCAGAGGCCCATACAGGTGTGTTATCTTTCATGATAAGATTCCCTTTATGATAAGATCGACCACCAAGCATGAAAGGTGAGTTCAGGACCCTAACATGATATGCAATGGTCTGTTCCACCTGGGTGGGCCATCTGTGCTGGAACACGCCAACATGAGCCAGAGGGGACTACCTGCTGAAACAGGAGCCTTGGGCTCTTGCTCATAGGAGACCCCCATGTGTTGAGTGACGGTGGCATGACCCTGGTTGGAGAAGGTGGAGGAACTACGAACAATTAACATGCTGATCTGGTCTTTTTGAAAGAGAGAATAGGGTGGATCACATTACTATAGAGTGCCATTTGAGGACAAATAATCAGAATTGGGTTCTGCAGTCCACTGCGGTCTTTATTCAGTCTATCTGTGTAAAATTTTCTTAAACTTAATACACTGTGATGCCCAGCAGCTTCTTTTAAATACGCTTGTGTGTTGTGCATCTTGCATCAGTGCAAATTCTGTGTTATGCTGCAGTGCTTTCAGCTCTGTTTTATGCACGGTGCAGAAAAGTGATTCTGTTGGCCACCTCTTTGTTGGGTGATCCATAGTCAGTGTGTGCTGAGTGTTTCAGTTTAATAAATCAAGGACATACCATACAGATATTTTTTTTATTTTTACTGAAATGTAGGCAAATAGAACAGATTTTAGAACGTAAACTTCTATTTCAGTATAATAAAGCTTAGAGATGATAGGAAATTCCATGTCAGAAAGCCGATACTGCCATCAACTGGTCAACATCTTACATTGACTGGATGCTGCTTTTTTTGAGTTTAAAACATAAACTGTTAAATGGTAACTGTGTTCATGTTCTAAGACGAAAATTAACATCCAATGCATACAATGTCATATAAATTGTTGTTTTTGAAAAAATAAAAAAAAATAAAAAATAAACGAAAGGTTGCATTTATTTGAACACAAATCCAGTGTTTCAGGAGGCATTTCTCCAGTCTTTAGTGTCACGTTCTTCTTCAGAAATCTGAATTCTAATATGCTGATTTCCTGCCCAAACACACGCACGTACACACACACACACACACACACAACTATACTGTATACATACATACATATATACTGAAATCTCTCTCTCTCTCTCTCTCTCTCTCTCTCTCTCTCTGTCTTCAATACATTTAAGATACAACACTAACGCAAGATGATAAACAATAAATTAAAAAGTTAATTATTTTATCTGTACAGTATGAAAATTGATATTAATTTTTATATTTAATTTGCTGGATTACATTTTTACAGTGTTATTAAAATTTTAAACAATATGTTTACTTGAGCATTAAACAACAAGCATTATCTAAATGTGAAAATGGGGTATATATTGTAGAAGGACTGCAGAAAAAAACAAAAACAAATGTTTTAACCAATATATATATCATGCATCCCCACCATATTCCTTTGATCAAATAACAGGAGGCTTGCTGTTGAAGGGTTTTCCAGTGACTTTGTAAAGTGACATTATAGTGAAACGTCAACAGACTTTAGTTGTACTCATTCAAATCTTTCTTCCTGCAATTTTCAAAAGGAGGACCTGTGTTTGATCAATGTACTGTACATTGCAGCTATCAATAACTCCCTAAAAGGATTTTCACTTGAATGGCAGAAGCTTTAGCTTTTCATGCAGTTAGAGTTTTAATTCAAAGTTTATTTAGATCCCATTTCATATGGGAAAGTAATTGACAGAATTTTTTTTTTCAAATCATACCTGAGAGTCTGTGCCTCACAGTTTCTTGAGGCCTATTATGTGAGCATTTAACTGTGAGATGCAGTGAAATTGTAAAACAATGTAATGTATAATGTCAACACATCTGTTTGTGCACTGGTACGTGGCAGCAAACTGGGGGAATGATGTTTTATTAGCCTACACAATGAATCAGGGAAACCTTTTAAAATGGTAAAGGCAGCTGGTACGTTTATGCCCATGAGCCAGATTTGATTGCAAACAAAGCAGTGAAATGGCCTGGATGTGTGTTATGCAGTTAGCTTTTTCCTTTTATGTACTTTAATATGAAGTGTGCTCAGCACCAACGGCTGGTTAGCAACTCAAAGCACAGTCAGAGTGCTTGAGGATAAATATTAGCAAATGACCCCCGGAAGGCCCAGTGGCCTCAAAGTTGAACAGAAGAATAATGCAGTTTATAAGGCTGCATGCATCCCATGAAAATAAATGCTAGGCTGTGTAGCCTGCAAACAGTGTGGGTGGATCTAGTCAACTTGATAGATAATTATTATAAAGATGCTGTAGAAAGAGAATGGTTGAGAGCAAAATAATAGATCAGAGAAACAAACAGGATATGGTCTATCAGGTTGAGGGAGACAGAAAAGAGAAATGAATGGGATATATTGGGTTCAATGGATGTTAACGTAAAATGACAATTGTTTGTTCCAAACCTGCATCACCTTGTTTCTATCTATTGTAAAATACAAAAGAATGTATTTTAAAGAATGATGGTAACCAGTGGGCAGCCATATTTTTGCATCGCCCGAGGATCATTTAAGGGTCCGGTGCCTTGCTCAAGGGTCTCACATCAGTCATGGTATTGAGGGTGGAAGCGAGTGCTGGTTATTCAATTCCCCCATCAACAATTAATAATAAATAAATAAATATACAATATAAAAATACAATAATTTAGTCTTGTCCCTTATTTCTTAAAAAAAAAAAAAGCACAGTGAAGCAATGCAATGCAGTTATTGCAGGATTTAACACCAAAAATGTGATGCTTATGTTTTATATAATAACGTTTTTCTTCTGTTAAAATGTATGTATTGTTTGGATTGTAAGGTTGTCTTTTTTTTTAAAGGAAAAAGTAATTTAATATTTTTTTGGGAATCATTATGCCACAAAGTGCTGTCGATTGCAGATTCAGAATATTCTTGAGTTGATCAGTGTGAGACTGGACTACTGTTGTGTGTTTAAAGTAAATCTGTGGGATCTGCCGTATGCTTAGCCAAAACAACTCACAACACATTTCCACTGAGGGAGCTCATTTCCCATCAACGCACACGATCCCAGCACAATGAAATAAACCTCAAAAGAGCTAATTTTAGAGCAATTTCTGTCAGCCTGTGATATGTGAGCTTTTATAGTTAACATTTAAATATTATGCTAATATGCAGCGGGATTATCGGCTGAAAACGGTGTTTTGACAAGCTTGTCATAGCTTGATCTCTTGCCTGTCGTGAAAACGGTAAAGTTAGACCACAGAAATCCCGATAGAGAGCGTGGAAGACGGCTTGTATATAAAAAATGAGCGAGAGGTGGCGCTGTTTCACTGAAAAATAATTATAATCTCTACGCATGTGGCGGCAGACAAACCTACACAACAAAAGCGAAAGTCTCCAAACAAGATAGCAGAAGCTGGAACCAAAGACCTGTTCTTTGGCGAAAACAGGGTTCCTGAAGATCACTGGTGCTACATTGCGCTACACGACATTTCCGGGTTCTACATGGACATTTTATGTGAGCGCTTCTTTCAAATCAAGCTGACACTGAAAATCGCTGTGTTGTTGGACATACTTAAAGATTAAAGGTCAAAAGTGTTGATTATTAAAACGTAATTTACGCTCTATCGGTTGACCAATCAACTGTGTTTCAAAGCTGAATAAAGTTGTTTTGGAAGCTTGATTTGCCACAGGATAAAAAAAAAGAGTTTCAACTTTAACCTGAGCCAATGGGAAAAACATTAATTGCACTAAGAGCAAGTTATTTATTATTTATTGAATCAAGTTAAAACATATAGATGTGAATCATTACCCTAATTTTTTGGCTGAATGAATTATTTTTTCAGTGCAGGAATAATGAGACTGTGTTGTATTGTGGATGTTCTGGTCTGCAGGACACCTAACATTGACAGACTGGCTCTGGAAGGGGTGAAACTGACCCAACACAGCTGCTGCACTCCCAGCAGGGTGGTGTTCCTCACAGGCAGATACCCTGTCTGGTCAGGTCCGTACTGGAGTTACTGCACTTTGAGTACTGCTAGAATAAGCAACATGCAATTTTTAAAGCATTGTTGAGACTTAGTGTTAAAGGCCACCTATTATACAAAATCCAGTTTTGCAAGGTGTTGGAATTATGTGTAGACCGCCATCAGAATGATAAAAATCCATCCAGTCTTTTTTCTTTTTAATATTCATAAAACCAAACCAGGCTCAAAAAATTTGCGGTTTGTTAGCAAATTGGACCTTTCTGCATCGTCAGGGGGTCTTCCGCAAGAGGAAATCACCTTTGCCAAGGCTGTCGAAGAGCAAGGCTATTCCACTGCTGTGATTGGTATGTTACTTGCATAACTCTGGTTATCTTTACAGGGTCCTGTAAATATGTCACTGTGGAAAATGCCTCAGGCGTGGCCAATGACAATACGCATGGTGGCTGACAGAAAGGCCACGTGAATGACAAGGGTCACCTGTTGTTACGCAATTCTTAAAATATCTCTTGTTCATTCTAATTGCATGGAGGGAAGTGTATCGAGTGTATCGTGTATCGTCACTTTCTATCAGTGAATTGTAATTATACTATTAACCTAAAAATCGTTTGGGATCTCATTAGGTATATAAACAGCTCATAGTTCAGATATTCTAGTAACTAGTGTTGTTAATGAAAAATTGGGATATTCTTTTCAAAAATATGTAATTCTGTGTACATTTATTTTTAAACAATGGACTCGGATCAGTGTCGTATTATACAACCTATAAAATCTCATGATTGAGTGCAGTGATGTGCAAGCTAACTTGGTGCTTATATCTTTGGACTGATATGCAGTTAAATAGTATCTATAAGGTAGATTGATTGCTTAAACCCTCCTGGGGCAAGCTCATGCTGTTATAATTTGGCTTCACGGATTCTTGGGACATGGGACAAAAGGTGTCCATCGATTTAACTTAACACTGGATTTGAAAACAGCAACATTTCTGCTGTAAAAAATAACTCAGTATTATTTATAGAACGTTCTTAATACACACATGCCCTTTTATTGTATGAACCATTTTGTTTTTTGTTTTTTATCAGAATTATTACAAAAAAATCTCTATTCTCAGACCATAATTTGTACTTCCTATATATACTGTAGATATAGTAAAGTCAAGATAAATATAAGTATGCGTACTTAAAATATGTGTTTCTATTTGTAAATATTTATGAAACATATACTGTTCAAAAGTTTGGAGTCTATAAGATTATTTGATATAGTGTCTTATTTCTAAAGCTGCATTTACTCGATCAAAACTACATATTTGTGAAATATTGTAATCTTAAATAACTGTTCTCTGCATTTTAAAAATTTCATTTTTCGCTGGGATGCAAAGCTGAATTTTCAGCAGTCATTACTCAAGCCTTCAGTCTGTCACATGATCCTTCAGAAATCAGTCTAATATGCTGATTTGCTGCTTTAAGGAGCATTGCGTAGGTTCTGAAATTTCTAACCGTTACTGAAACCAGTGGCCGTTAGAGGAACTGCAGCCAGTCTCATGCTCGTTCTCAGTGCGCACGCTCTTTTTTTTTTTTTTTTTTTTTTTTTTACTTACGAGGAGTGTCCGTGGGTGTCTGAATTGTGCTGGAGGCTGGTCGCTTCTTTCCATCCGCAGAGTCCATTTGAAAACACTATTGCCGCTGCTTACTATAATGGCTGGTGTGCCGTACAGTTGTAAGCCCAAGTAGATGAGAACGCGCATGACGTCACATTTTGTGAATTTTCGCGCCAATTCGGGCCCGACTCCTCCACACACAATTGAGCCTACAGGCTGATAGAGGCAACTGTGGTGGACAGTCGAGGTGTCATTCTTTTTTTACATCATGGTTGGCTCATACATGTACAAATAAAAACATTATCTTAAAGATTTTTTTTTTAAGTAAAAACCTCCACATAGCTCCTTTAACCTCTTAACTGTCACCCCCATTTTTGAACATAGACGTGAAAGTACACTATTCACACTTAAATTGTTATAATTCATAAACGCTTTTGAATACAGACCAAAGGTTGGTCTCTTTTTAAAGAAGACAATCTGCAGATTATTGCAGAAGTGAAATCATTTCAAAAATGAAAGTATAAACAAGTTATAGAAGTTTAAATTTACTGTAAATACATTTCTTATTTTATTTTTATTATATTTTATATAAAAATATTTTATAAAATATTTTTTAATCCAAAATTGCTATAAAATTAAAGCCATATGTCTAAATAAGTTGTGTTCCAAATTTGAAGTTGATATAAAAAAAATGTAGGTTCATATGCAATTTTGTTTAGGCGTTATACCACAAAAAGCCACCGGGTGCCATTGAAACTCCATTGAATTTTTTGGATGCATTTTTCTGTCACAAATGTATCAATTTCTCTCTCAATATTATGTCTATGACAAAATAACCACCAAATATGGAATCTTGAGACTCAGACCTTTCCAACGATATGTATTTTGTCAAGATTATGAAAAGTTTTGATTCTAAAAGACCGTAATATATTTGGAATATGACCCCTCCCACTAAGGGGGGGGGGGGGGGGGGGGCACGCTAAAATATTTTAAAGTACGATTTCCATGGTAACGCAGTGTCCGATTTCAAAATGGTTTTCATAGGATGAATTTGGAGTATTTAAGCTTTCAAATGATATATAATTTATGATCATTACTAAAACATGTGTTAGGGAAAAAGGAAGCGGAGTAGATTTTTTGTGACAAAGGTCAGAACTCCTGTTATGATGTATATGTTTTGAGGTGCACTCTTTTTATAAATTAATCTTTTACTGTTCCTTCATAATTTTTAACAACAAAAAGGGGTCAAATATCTATTAAGGAGTCTTAGACCTTTCCAACGATATATAGTTTGTCATAATTAGATTAGGATATAATTGTAATATATTGAGGTAAATTTAGGCGTCCCGTATACGGGAAAGTGACAGTTAACAACATTTCTTCATATCATCAGTGTTGAAAACATGTTGTGGTGCTTCATATTTTCATGAAAAGTGTGATACTGTGCTAAACAGAAAGTTTAAAAGAACAGTTTTATTTTAAATGTTTTTTTTTTTTCTTAACTGTCACTTTAGATCAGTTTAATGCAGTCTTGCTGAATAAAGGTATTATTTTTTAATTAATTAGCTCATTTATATGCTAGATTTGTCAAAATTTATAATAAATATTAGTTATGATATCTGACTGTATATGTTGACATATTTAAAAATGACAAGGAAAAGCAAAATTTGTGAGAAATAAGAAAAATTAAGAACAAAATGCATGCAACAGAATGACAGAGTATGCAGCTTGCTAACTCACTCTGCAGGAAACAGTAAATGCTTTTCATCTTTTCTAGGAAATCACGGTTTGGTTCAAAAGGGGGCTGAAAGAGTCATGTTCAGAATCACAGTTAGATCCGAGAATGGGTTTAGTGGTTTGTAGACAATTTGCATCCCTCATAAAATGAAATATCCGTATCTCTCGCACACTTAATTCACCAGTTGATTACAGTTGCATAAAATGAATGGGAATGTGCACTCCTCCACTCAGCTGCCACACTGTGCAGCTGTGACGAGTGCGTGCTCTCCTGCTGATTTATGCATGCCACCGCTGTGGAGTTGTCCGATCTGACCAAAATGCAGTGTTTTCAGAAAAAGTTTGCAGATTCAAAACAAGAAGAATAATTTAAGCTAATGTGTCCCTTGAAATTATGGGGGCCATAAGCCCTTCATTGCTCTGCCTTCGACCTCTGTGAATTGGGACCTATGTTACAATTATTAGAAATGAGGAGTCTTGCATGTAAGCTGAAGAGTCAACTGACAGTTGAGGTTAGGGTGGGCAATGCTGGGTTGCTGTCCAAACCCGGTTTTGCAAAAACCCCAGGAGAATAACAGCCCATGTCAAAACCATTAAGCCGAACAGACGAAGGCACATCCCGAAGGAATCAGCTTGTCCCTCCACATTCTGTGAGGGAGTGCTGAGAAGCAGATTGTCTAAATAAGCAGACACTCTGAAACTGACATTTCTCAAAGCCACCTGTAACCCCCAAGGGATGAGAGAGAGCCCGAAAGCTATTGCTTGATATTTGTGAGTTCCGTGTCTCAGGTAAACATGAGGAATTTGTTGTTTGCAGGTGAATGTCTGTGTGAAAAGATTTTAACAATTTGGTGAAACAAATAAAGAGAGACAATAGGTCCATGCATTAATCTGTTGCACTATGAGAGCAAAATTAAGAGATACATTCTCTTTTCAGTTACAAATTTGACAAATTTCTCTCTCTCTCTCTCTCTCTCTCTCTCTCTCTCTCTCGCTTTACAGCCCAGGTATAATACAAAAACATATATATATATATATATATATATATGTTTTTGTATTATACCTGGGCTGTAAAGTGGATTGTTTTGTGGACTATTGTGATAATATCTCATTCTATATTACAACCCGAATTCCGGAAAAGTTGGGACGTTTTTTAAATTTTAATAAAATGAAAACTAAAAGACTTTCAAATCACATGAGCCAATATTTTATTCACAATAGAACATAGATAACATAGCAAATGTTTAAACTGAGAAAGTTTACAATTTTATGCACAAAATGAGCTCATTTCAATTTTGATTTCTGCTACAGGTCTCAAAATAGTTGGGACGGGGCATGTTTACCATGGTGTAGCATCTCCTTTTCTTTTCAAAACAGTTTGAAGACGTCTGGGCATTGAGGCTATGAGTTGCTGGAGTTTTGCTGTTGGAATTTGGTCCCATTCTTGCCTTATATAGATTTCCAGCTGCTGAAGAGTTTGTGGTCATCTTTGACGTATTTTTCGTTTAATGATGCGCCAAATGTTCTCTATAGGTGAAAGATCTGGACTGCAGGCAGGCCAGGTTAGCACCCGGACTCTTCTACGACGAAGCCATGCTGTTGTTATAGCTGCAGTATGTGGTTTTGCATTGTCCTGCTGAAATAAACAAGGCCTTCCCTGAAATAGACGTTGTTTGGAGGGAAGAATATGTTGCTCTAAAACCTTTATATACCTTTCAGCATTCACAGAGCCTTCCGAAACATGCAAGCTGCCCATACCGTATGCACTTATGCACCTCCATACCATCAGAGATGCTGGCTTTTGAACTGAATGCTGATAACATGCTGGAAGGTCTCCCTCCTCTTTAGCCCGGAGGACACGGCGTCCGTGATTTCCAACAAGAATGTCAAATTTGGACTCGTCTGACCATAAAACACTATTCCACTTTGAAATAGTCCATTTTAAATGAGCCTTGGCCCACAGGACACGACGGCGCTTCTGGACCATGTTCACATATGGCTTCCTTTTTGCATGATAGAGCTTTAGTTGGCATCTGCTGATGGCACGGCGGATTGTGTTTACCGACAGTGGTTTCTGAAAGTATTCCTGGGCCCATTTAGTAATGTCATTGACACAATCATGCCGATGAGTGATGCAGTGTCGACTGAGAGCCCGAAGACCACGGGCATCCAATAAAGGTCTCCGGCCTTGTCCCTTACGCACAGAGATTTCTCCAGTTTCTCTGAATCTTTTGATGATGTTATGCACTGTAGATGATGAGATTTGCAAAGCCTTTGCAATTTGACGTTGAGGAACATTGTTTTTAAAGTTTTCCACAATTTTTTTACGCAGTCTTTCACAGATTGGAGAGCCTCTGCCCATCTTTACTTTTACTTTACATAAGAGTTGCTTTCTTATGTTGAACATAAAAGAAGATATTCTGAAGATTGCTGGTAATAAAACAGTTGGTAGTTGCCATTGACTTCCATATAATTATTATTTTTTTTTTCATCTTTTGTTCAACATAAGAAAGAAACTCATACAGGTTTGGAGCGACGTGAGGGTGAGTAAATGATGACAGAATTTTCATTTTTGGGTGAACTACCCCTTTAAGTTGTAACTATCTGCAGATGTAGTGGCTTATTCTATTTTTTTGAACTTTCTTTAAACACAAATCACTCTTCTTTCCCTATATTTCGGCTTGTTAGGCCTTGTAAAATGCTTATGGTGTTTTTCAGTTGTATGTTTTATGTACAGTAATAGTTTGTGCCTTGTGTTAATGAATTGCAGAAGTTTCAACCTTGGTGTTATGGATTTAAAAAAAGCCCAAATGACAATTTTGATAAAAATCAATACTGCATTGCACTGGAAGATGTAGCTTTTCCAGTAGTTATAGCTAAATGTTGCACCAAGTTGGTTTTAAGATTTTAATATTGATCTAATTGACAGTTAGACAGCTCATAGTGTTGTTGCTTTTGTTAGGTCAGATCATGCATACTTCGGAGCACTTAAACTTGAAGGAAAACTCACTGGTGTACATGACTTCAGATCAGGGGCCTCACCTGGAGGAGATTTCCATTCACAAAGAAATGCATGGGGGTTATAGCACATTTCAGCATTATTTTCAGTTTTAAATATGAGGTGAACAGTAACAATGTTTGGTTTCATCCCATTTGTTTTTCCGTGCCATCTCTTGAGCAGCTGGCAAGTCAACCAACTGGGAAGGTGGGATTCGGATACCAGGGATTCTTCATTGGCCAGGGGTCTTACCTGCCGGGAAGGTCATTGATGAGCCCACTAGCAACATGGATATTTTCCCCACGGTGCTGAATTTAGCTGATGCTTCCATACCCAGCAACAGGTGAGAACATGTCGCCTAGCAACAAGATCTGCCAGTCAAGGATTTGGTTACTGAGACAACAGATGTAGATAAAATGGATGCTACTAATCTGGAGGTAGATTGAAATATTTTGATATACAGAAGTCAATAGATTAGAATGTGTTTTCAGTTAGTTAATAAGATAAGCATATTGCTAGGCTAATAATATAATATATACAGTACCTATATAATGAGCATGTAACTAGGCTAGCAGTTGCAGTGCATTACCACTTGTTTTCATTACAGAGTCACCGTGCCGTTGGCTCTGATGTCTCTTTAGTGGTTAAACAAAATATAATTCGTTTTGGGTAAATCTAACAGGTAAACTTTGGTCTGTATTCAATTTATCTATATGTTAAAATTAAAATTAAAAAGGCAAATTGATATAATATTTCGTTTCATTTTAATGACTGTATATATACACTTCCCTGAACGAAGTACATTTCTGCGGCTATTATTATGTTCAAATGAAAACTAAAGGCAGTGGTATTTGATATCCTATTTCGTTTTCTTGTAAATATACAGAGAGGAAAATTGCAGTAGCCAAGACGAGCTGACTGATGTTATCAAGTACGCTGCTGTTTGCAGAATTACTGGATTTGCATTGTCGCGGACATCACACTCCCGAGTCGAATGCACAAAGTCTGAATTACTGAGGATGCAAGTCCAAAATCAGCGTACTTTGTATTGAGAAACCCCCGCAGACCTACGTCACCAGTCTATTTGCCTAATCTTCCCGGTACTTTACACCGCGGTGGAAACGCAGAAAGCAATGGGACTTGGGGGAAAAAAGTTCCTGGGAAAAAAAGTTCCTGGTACAAATGTTCCGGGTAATTTCGGCAATTGATTGTCATGATCTCTTGCCTCTGCTGCAAGGGCAAGTGGAGTGTTCTGAACATGAATTTATGTTTCATTACTGCAATGCCCAACTGAATGCTGTCAGATGGCACCCGACTAACAGTGAGTCCTTACTTTAACAAATGTATTGCTTGTTATTTAATTCCAGTTAATGCACTATGGAAGGTTATTGTAAAGTTTTACCAATATTTTGACAATCTTAATAATTAGTAATTTGAGCAGTTATTGCTCTGGGTTGCTCTTCAAACTATATAAATTGAAGTCTACCAAAAAGTACATTGGAGATCAAAATTAGAGAACAACCTACAATTTCCTAAATTTCGAGGTCACTGCTTAGTCCTATTTGAAGTGATCCTAACAGGAGTAAAAGCACAGTTTGCTAAGCATATTTTATGAGTTAAATATATTGTGAAGCACAGTATAAAAAACTTAAATTAGGTATTTGAAAAAGAACACTAATCAAAATTAGAGAACACTTTCAGATAGCTCCCAGTTGTTGGTGTTTATTTTCTGTAAAATAGTTTAATGGGTAAATAGATTTTTTTTTCTGTACATGATAAATAGATAAAGGTGATGACCGATTCTTTACATTGCCTTTTTGCTTTACCCCTGACTTCTACCCAGAGAACAGCTCTGTTTGCTTCCACACTCATATCTGCTTCTGCATCAAGCCATACATCACATTCCATGACCCTCCGTGCTTTATGACCCGTCAGAAAGCACCCCAGACACCGAGCCCCAGTTCTACTGCGTTCTGGAGGTCATAAGGGCAGCAGTGAGCCGTCATGCACAGAGTCTGAAGCCTGTTCCAGTACAAGTTTCTCCTCTACAAATAGTATGGAAGCCCTGGCTCCAACCCTGCTGCTTGTCTCTCAGTCAGCTGTGCACACGTGAACGAGATCATAAGATAGAGAAGCTTCAAAATGAGCTTCAAAAAGAAAAGTCAGGTACTCAAAATCCTATGGCTTTAATGCACACTAAGGGCATGTGATACTTAAAAGGATAAATAAAGTAAAAATACAATTCTGTCTTTATTTACTTATCCTCCTGTCATCCAAACCCTGTATAACTTACTTTCTTCTGTGGAACACAAAAGAAGATATTTTGGGTCTCAGAAGTATACAGTATGTATAAATAAGGTAATCAGACAGTTTTGGTGACCACTGAATTTTATGTTCCAAATCTTTTAGGTTCAATAGAAAAAATTAAGTCATAATGGTTCAGATCGAAATGAGGGTGAATAAAGATAAAGAATTTTGGGGTGGACTGAAGTTTCGCCCTCAAAAAAAATCCCAGTCGATTCGATTGAAATTATGGCATTTCATCCACAAAATTCTCTAAACAACATTTAAAAGTGACTTCTGTGTGAGCTATGCATCATACTTTGATGAAAAATTTGGCTTATTCGACTGAACTGTAATGGGCTAAGTGTGCAAATTCACTGTAAACAATCTAAATAATTATATTATTCTATACAGGTTTGGAAGAAAGAGAAGAAAAGGAAAGGAAAAACAATACTGCACACATTTTTTTTTTTCAAGATAGCACATCTAAGGTCATTTGTGGCAACAGTGTTTGTAAGTACAGCCAGGTTCTCTGATCTGTTGTGAGTTCTGTATTTTTCCTAGGCTGGAGATGCATCATCCTTATTGAACATCGTAAAATGAGGGATTTTGTGAAGCAGTAATTACTACCTTTATTTTCGTAAGCTTTCATCTAGCCTGCAACCGGTAACGACTCAATATCCATAATGCCTCTTACAGGCTTTGGTGCTCTAAGGATTTTTCTTGCGGTATTTTTGGTATCCAATCTGTTTTGCTTATTTTTCATGACTAATCGGGCTGAATGGTTTACAATTTTTGCCAGCCATAAGAGGCTCTCCACGATCTCAACATCATGTTCATTACACTAATCTCGTCACATTAAAAATGTCTGTGGCAGGAAATAAAAAGATGTTTTTTTTTTGTTTTGTTTTTTTAAGAGCCAGATGTGATATTTATTGATATTATGCTGTACTTCATGCCTTAATGTATTTATCACTGCTTCTGTAATATTGAATATATTTGCTAATCAGATACTCATAGTAACTTGCATAAGGTACATTTCATATTTAAGAATGTCAACTCTGTGAGCTTTTAATCTTTAACTATATGTTTGATAGTTTCATACATAATTTACTCAAAATTTCATGATTATCCATGGTCCTGAATAAATAGTGCAGTTTCTTAAAATAGTTTCAAGTGGGTGTTACTTGTGATCAAGTAAGTCTTGCTAGCATCTATATATGAATCATATTTGAAGATATTTTGACCACTTCTTACAGCCTGTCTACTAAACTGTATCACTTTTATGTGAACAGATACTGACTTTTAAAGATATAGCTAAAAGAGCAGATGGCGGTACCCAGGGGAGCCTTGAAAGCGATTGAACCATGGGGCTTCTCAAAATGAAAAAGATCTAGGTCTATGTCAAAATAGACAAGTTCAATCATTCTGATTTTCCGGGCACTCTTGCAGAAGGAAGAGATCAATCAGTTGCATTATAGGAGGTCGGCTTTGCTTAAATCATCAAAGGCACCAAAAGAGAACATGAGCTCTGCTTAAGGATATGTCCCTAAAGCCTATAGAAACTTGATTTATAATGACTATATAGAAGTTGGATTTTTTTTTCTTAATTTAAAGTTGGTTAAAAAAAGGTAAATGAGTAAGACATTATTTTTGCTATTTTGTCTGATGACATTTGTCTGATATATTTTGTTTGAATTTAGACTGCAGAATTGCATTAAATTCCTTAAAAAAATACAGTAGTATGGAAATAATGTACTTTAATAGAATACTTAAATGTGAACTGAATGCTGTTTTCGAAAACTTAAAATTAAATTGAAATGTAGTTTAAATTTTTTATTAAATGCATTTAGTTGTAGTTGTGTTTTTTGTTTTAGTTTTTTTTTTGACACATTCATTCATTCAATTATATTGTCTGATATATGGTTAAAGTGTATGGCCAAATACGCTTTTTTGGTTAACTAAATTATACTTTAATGTCATTCTGAAATGTTATGTACAGTATTAAAATATATTTGTAATACCCAATCTTTTTATGATAAAGTTGCAATTTAGTGCATTTAAAATATATTAAAATCCAAGAACACACTAAGTTAAAGTACAGTTTTCATGTGCTATGTGTTAAGTCAAAATAAGTGACATGACAAAAGTATTAAAGCATGACAAAATATTAATAAAACAATGGTTTAAACTGTACTTTAAAGTAAACCTTAATATGTCATTTATATATGTTATAAAGTGCACTGTTTTAATTCTAGTGCACTTTTGATAACTTTGTTAAGGGTAAACAAGCAGTTTTTGACCTCTGATTCCTCACTGACGTGTTTCAGCTATACGCTGCCAATGTGTATGACTCAGACAGCCAGATTCACTGTTTGTCTGAGCGTTGAAGCAGACAGCGTCAGCTCTGTCCTCTGCTTTGACATTAACTGCTGTTAATTTGAGTTAGGCTTTGGCGGGGCTCCTGTGTTTTTATGTGTTTTTCCTGTAACCACTTTCAGCCTCTGGCAATTTAGGCTAAAATGATCATTTACACCACACAGCCTGACAAGGCCAGTGCCCACGTGTACCATAAAGAGTCGCCTTATTCACTGCACCTGGCACCACGCAACCTTCACCGCTCATTCTTTGTATGTTGTTGTCTTATGGGACCACTGATATTCACACATTAGAAGAATATAAATTAGGAGAAACAGGGAACACTGGCAAGGTGACGGACTTGTTTTGACATTCTGTGTAGGCAGAATACAACGTAAAAATTTGAAAACAGCCACATTTGAAACCTAGAAATTTCGTACACTAAGTAAATATGTATTAATGGAGAGATGATGTGGGGTGGGTGGCTGGTATGGACTCCAAGTTCGTTTTAACAAATAGAATCTTATGACAGTTAAGCCGATTCCCCTGGCAGATGTGACACCAAGTGTATTTGAGCATAAACTTAGATTTCATTTGCCATCTAACAACATATTCTCTTTTCCTTCAATAAAGCACAGTCTGTTACTGCACTGAAAACTGCTCCTTCCATAAGCCAACTGAATTTAAATTATTATTATTTTTTTTTTATTGTTGAATGACATTAAAATATATTTTGGAATTTATTCTGACAAACAGTACATAATTGAGTTGCAAGGTTTTTATTTATTTATTTTTTTGTAATTAACAATTAAGGGTTGTTCTGCTAGTTTGTTTGATTGCAAATGTGTTTTACCTGCGGCTGAATGTTGTACCAGTGCAATTAACCTATATGACTGCAGGTTTCACTTGTTTAAAATACTGAAATTACTGTAAAAGCACTTCAAGGCACGTCATGTTTTTGATTTCCCAATAAGCAAAATATAGTTAATGGATTTGCCCAGTAGATAAAGATAGAAGTATTTAAAGTCACCATGAAATTGGCTTCATTTGCAGTATAGAACATTGTGGTATTCATTATAAATGATTTAAATGCACATTTGTGTCCTTGTAATCTTTCAAAAACATCATTGTCCCTCCCCCTCACTTCAGTTGGTCTCTGCAGGACAGTAATGGGAGTTATCAGATTGGTGGGCGAGGCTTTCGACCATGTTACCTGACTTGCTCATGTCACCGTGATGGTTGTGTTTAGGGGTGGGGTCAGGTTAGTGTCATAATTTTCAATGCATGATGTAGAAACACCCACCATGTGAAAATGCCCACAAATTTAAAAACACAGAAAAAACAGACTTGGAATGGTTACTTTTTGCCTTGACTCACTGTTTTCATTATGAAAGAACATGATTCAGTCCAGTAGCTTAAAATTTGTTTTATACTTCTCATCATGCTTTAAACTGTGGTGGATATGGGGAGAGAAAATGTTGAAATAAAGTGTTATATTTTTTTCTAATGTTCTATTATGTTAGCATTTTAAAAGACTTTCTGTTATGTTGTTTTTGGGCGAGTTACGATTGTGCTCATATGTGGTTGGATTGAGAACCTGCTAAAAAGAGTAAAAAAAAAAAAACTTAAAAAAAAAAAAAAAAACTCCAGTGGGAGTGCTAGGGATGTACACATGCCATCCTTAAACTTAAACATCATATGTAAAGAAAAGCTGTATTATACTAGTTAATATGTTATTATTTTAACAGTTTGGCTGAACTAGCATAGACAGTGGTTCTACATTATGGACAAATGTTATCTCTATTCAGATATTTCATGTAGGACGAACTAAAACATAACAGAGTTAACTTAACTAAAATTAGACATGTCCAAATGACACGATTCAAACACGTGGAACCACTGTCTATGAATGAATCATGTTCAACCAATAGTTTTTTTTTTTTGGAGTGTATGCACATTGGTGCACTGCACAAAAACTAACCATGCAGCATGTCTGAAAATGTACATCGTACATGACATCACGCATATGAGGTATGAGAAGACGGTCTCTGTGATAACTTCATTAGATTCCCCTGCTGTTCATAGATCAACCTAGCACATATAAATGTGTGCATCACACATTTAAAGACTGATTTAAATATATAATATATTAAGAAAATATATATAAATATATATAAAATTCTCTTGCAGAATCAAGTGCAGGTAAAGCGATTGTTCCAAGGGGTGAAGACTCATGGAGTTCAAACAGCCTCTCCCGTGGCTTTACTTCAAAGGTTTGTTCTCCACGGCTGTCCTCAAGGACCTACAGAAACGTTGCACTGATATGTGCAGCCAAAGATGAGCTGTTGTTGTTCATGGATCTGACTGAGATTTAAAATCCATTATAAACTGATTTTTCAGAAGAGAAGAGTTTCAGAAATATTTATTTAGTCATTTGTAAGGAACACTGTGTATTGTAAGTGCCCTGAGAACAGAAGTGACTTTAAAGCTGTGCAGTAGAAAATGATCATTCGGTCTCCCAAAATACATGATGTATTGATGCATTAATCTGGAGAATGAAAGCAGACACCGAATCAAAGTACGATTATTCCATTACACACAGCAAATATTGCATGCCATAGAGGAACTGCTATCAGGAAAGTGGTGTCAATATGCCACATTTTAGACATTCGAGGGCTTAAAACTGCAAAAAATTTGAAAATCAGCTACTGCATCCATCTTTCTTTCTTTAAAAAGTGAACAGCATCCTGGTATCCCTGATGTTCCACTGCTTTGAGTCTGGGTAATGAGGGAGGAAACAGAGCCTGGTTCAGCCTTATGATGTTGTCTTTTGAGAACTGAGGGTGGAAAATGATTGAAATTTAAAAACATGTCAGGTTATGACAAAGTCAGTTTGGAAGGAGATATATAGTGTATATACTTAAACAGTTATGCTAAAAACTTACCACAACGCTCATGTTGGCCAGTCTGAGGTGAAGCTTACTTATACCTTTATGAGCTGGGGAGATATCCTGAGGGCCGCTAAATGGGGACACCATGATTGTGCGTCCCACAGGAAGAATAGGAAGACTGTCTGTAAATCCCCCATCTATCCATTTCTGAAGAAAATTATAATTTTTAAAAGTCGGGGGTCAATAAGATTTTTCAGAAATTCTGAAAGTCACGTATGCTCCCAAACTGCATTTATTTGATAATACAATAAAAACAGTAATATTGAGAAATATTATTGCATAAAAAAAAAAAAAAAAACTATGTATTAGTTTATTTATTGCAGTTCTCTTACGAGAGCTCTCTCGTACTGCGTATTAGCTAAGACAGTACGGGAAAAGTCTCTTTTCACGAAATACTGAAGCAAAACAATTATCCTTAATTTTGTATTTTTGTAAAGCGCATTTGCAGCAGTACACAGCCATAGGCGAGACGGCTCGTTCGCTCATTGGCTTGTTCTGCGGCAACTGCACAGCCTATCGAGCGCAGGCTGATGCAACATAAGACCAATAAGCTTCTTGCCACTTCCTGCCGAAACGGGTGTGGCCCAACCTATAAAAGGAGCTCGAAAAGGCTGACTCACCTGATTTTTCATCTCTTCAGCGAAGCTCACGCATCGCTGGATCACGGAGGAAGCAAGCGCCGTCTGAGAAAGCATATCAGCAGGACAAGCCATTCTGAAGCTGCTGGCATCGCCGCCTTCCACTACCGTTCCTGCTGCGCTATCCGGCGCCTATATCCTTTATATCCTTGTATCCATATATATCCTGTGTGTGTTCGCCCTGCGACGCACACTCACAAAAAAGAGCTGCGTCTTTTTAAAGATACCCTCGTGCGGCTCGTGCAGAGCCCCGCTCAGCGAAGGAGATCGTCACGTCATCTGCGTCTCCTGTCTGGGTGAGGACCATGCAGCGCTCGCGCTCGCTGATGGCGGCTGCCCTCATTGCGAGCTACTGCCTAAGGTGACTCTGAGGACTCGCTGGGCGTCCTTCTCGAAGCCTGCATCATCCGCTGTGCCGCAGCGCCGTAAGAAGCGCCGCTCGCAGCGCCTACCAGAACCGCCTCCAACTCGGCCGAGCTTGCCGGTTCCCTCCGCTTCGCCAGCCTCCCCTGCATCGCTTCCCGATGTTCAGCGTCCGCTGCTTGCCGACGCGTCATCCGAGGAAGTGGATCTCAGGCCCGCGTCGGAGGAAGAGGACACGTGCTCTCTGCTTGCTTCGGGCAGTGAGGGTTGGGCGAGCTCCGTGGATCTCGCGCCCTCTGCTCAGAGGCCCAGCAGACGGGGGGATATCGATAAGGAGCTGATGCGTGTACTCGCTCTGGCCCCGGCGAGCCTCGGCCTCGAGTGGTCTGCACCAGCGCCCCCTTCACGTTCCCGGCTGGATGGTAGCTATCTTCCGGATGAGCGTTCTTCTTCAAGCTCAAAGCACGCCCCTTTTCTTCCTGAGCTTCACGAAGAAGTGGCGAAAGCTTGGGACGCTCCATTCTCGGCGAGAATCCGTTCATCTGTTTCGCCAGCATTCTCCACACTGGACGGTGCTAAGAACAGAGGCTACCTGTCACTTCCGCCGGTGGAACAGGCTATAGCAGCTCACCTTTGCCCGCCCTCTGCTGGACGGCGGACTAAGGTGGCGTTGCCATCCAAAGCCTGCCGCATGACGTCATCGCTGCTAGCACGGATCTTCTCTGCTGCTGGGCAGGCTGCGTCTGCGCTACACACCATGGCTACGCTGCAGATTTTCCAGGGCGATCTCCTCCGCAAGCTGGATGAGATGGGACCTGAAGCGATCTGTCTCGCGGATCTGAGGAGTGCTTCGGATCTCTCCCTCCGCGCTGCTAAGTCCACTGCACAGGCCATGGGACGGGTTATGGCTTCCGCTACGGTGGCTGAGAGGCATTTGTGGCTGACGCTTTCTGACATCAAGGAGTCTGAGCGAGCTGCGTTCCTTGACGCGCCGCTAACTCCTGCTGGCCTCTTCGGAACATCCGTCAACGAGTTTGTGGAGAGATTCACCGAGGACCAGAAAGCTTCGCAGGCGTTCAAGCACTTCTTGCCGAAGCGCTCCGGTTCTGCAGCTAGCCGCTCCAAAACGTCACGCCCACCGCCTCCTGCTGCGTCATCGCGACAGCGTCAGCAACGCAGCTCGGGACCCTGTTCTCGCTCTTCAAGCCGTCGCACCGCGCCGCGGGAGCCGCGGCAGAGGATTGCGGTGAAGCCAGAAGCCCCGAAAGCATCCTAGCACTGCTGGGAAAGCGCCGGTGTTCGAGTTCCGCTGCGGCCGAGCTCTCACCCAAGCGCGCCGCTGTTGCAGTTCCAAGAGTTGTTACTGCCTCAGTGTCCTCTGCAATGCGCAAGCCTGCACGAGTGCCCGCTTGCCTGCACACAAAAGCCGTTATCACGGCTACCCAGATGTTTCACGAAAAGAGTGTTTTTTCTGGTGTTCCGGCCACGGCCGATGGTGCTATAAATGTAGTGACGATGCCCACTCCTCAGTGCCCATCTCCACATGTAAGCACAGCCCTGCACACAGGGCCTGCGCCTATAAATACGACTCAAATCGATCGCGCACACTGCGTAGTAAGCGTGCCCACCCCTCAGTGCCCACAATTACTATGTCACACGCGTCATGTGGTTTCTGTAAAAACGAAACCCGTGCACGCTCGTCCGGCCACGGCCGATGGTGCTATAAATGCAGTGACGATGCCCACTCCTCAGTGCCCATCTCCACATGTAAGCACAGCCCTGCACACAGGGCTAGCGCACATAAGATCGACACAGATCGGTCGAGCGCGCCGCATAGTAAACGTGCCCACTTCCCAGTGCCCACATACACTATGTCACATACGGCGCGGGGCTTCTGTAAAAACGAGGCCCGTGCACGTACATTCTGCACAGGCAGACAGCGAGTTGAGAGTGGTAAATGTGCACACATGCAGCCCACAGTTACTCGCAGACATATCGAGTCCCACGGGACCTGCTCAGCCTTTCCCCAGTCGGTTAAGCGCCAGGACGGGGTCGAGGAGGAGCGATCTGCCCGCTGTGATCAGCGCGCTCCCCGCCTCAAATGCGCAGCACACCGAGCGCTGCCGTTGCCCAGTCAACAGAGCGCGCTTCGCATCCAGCCCTTAGCCATTCATGCAGATGCATGGGCAGCGCTTCCAGGGGTTTCGGATTGGGTGCTAGGCATTATACATTTTCAGCGTGCGTCGAAACTACGGTCAAAACAGAAGTAGCACACATACTTCGGGCAGAAATATCAAAACTGTTGAGCAAAGGGGCTGTAGAGCCTGTGTCTCAAGCTCAAAGCGAGGGGGGGCTGTACAGCAGATACTTTCTGGTGCCCAAGAGAGACAGGGGTCTCAGGCCCATACTGGATCTAAGACAGCTGAACAAGGCATTGATGAAACGCAGTTTCAAAATGCTTACGACCAGGAAGCTCCTCGCACAGATTCGCAGAGGGGACTGGTTCATGTCAATAGATCTGAAGGACCCGTATTTTCAAATACAGATAGCGTCAAACCACAGGCGATATTTGAGATTCGCCTTCGAGGGCCAGGCATACCAGTTTACAGTCCTGCCGTTCGGCTTGTCCGTGGCTCCTCGTACGTTTACCTCGTACGCTCCTCTCAGACTCCGAGGCATGCGAGTGCTGAATTATTTGGACGACTGGCTGGTTCTGGCCCGATCACGAGCGGAGCTCGTGGACCACAGGGCCGTTTTACTCGATCACCTCGAGAAGCTCAGCCTCAGTGTCAATTGGGCGAAGAGTTCGCTGAACCCCAGTCAGACGATTCTGTTTCTGGGTATAGTTCTGAACTCGTGTTCCATGACGGATTCAGCGCGCAGCGAGTTCTTTCAGTGTCGCTCAAACACTGTCAAAAGATGCTGGGCCTCATGGCCTCAGCATCTCCGGCTCTTATCTTATGATCTAATGATCTAATCTTATGTGTAAGAGCTTATGTGTCTCGCTCTGCTGCCTTTCGGCAGACGGAGCAGCTGTTTGTCTCGTTCAGTGGACGTTCCAAGGGAATGGCTGTTTCGAGACAGACTCTATCTAGATGGATAGTTGACACCATAGCGTTAGCTTACGCTTCCAGGGGCCTTCAGTGCCCGTTGGGCCTCAGAGCACACTCCACAAGAGGCATTGCCTCGTCGTGGGCGTGGTCTACTGGGATCTCCTTGCAGGATATATGTATGGCGGCAGGTTGGGCCTCGCCGTCTACATTCATCAGGTTCTATAACCTGGAGGATCCCGCCTTGCAAGCAAGGCTGCTGTCGGTATAGTCGAATCAGGGCCCTGAGGGGAATTCTGAGTTCACGAGCGCTATGCGCTGCCGACTGTTATATGGGCAGTATTGCGTAAGACCCGCATTGCCACATTGGTCAGGCCTTGCCTCGGCTGTGTGATGTCATATTGCCGCATCTACGGATGCTGCTAGATATGGGACGGAGGGCTTTCCCCCTTTCTGTCCTGGACTCTCTGTGAGTCCCTCAGGTGACTGTGCACTGTAAATCCTGGGCATTGCTTCAGGTTTATTGGTGTGATCCCTGCGCGCACGGCGTTTTACATTGGGTTCCCGTAGCGTCTTAGCTAAGACGCAGTACGAGAGAGCTCTCGTAAGAAAACGTACTCGGTTACTAAACGTAACCTCGCTTCTCTCTACGAGTACTGCATTCTCTGCTGTGCGTACGATTCACTCTGGTTTGCTTCGGCGATGAAATAAATCAGGTGAGTCAGCCTTTTCGAGCTCCTTTTATAGGTTGGGCCACACCCGTTTTGGCGGGAAGTGGCAAGAAGGGCGCAAAGCGCCCTTATTGGTCTGATGTTGCATCAGCCTGCGCTCGATAGGCTGTGCAGTTGCCGCAGAACAAGCCAATGAGCGAACGAGCCGTCTCGCCTATGGCTGTGTACTGCTGCAAATGCGCTTTACAAAAATACAAATTAAGGATAATTTTTTTGCTTCAGTATTTCGTGAAAAGAGACTTTTCCCGTAGCGTCTTAGCTAAGACGCAGTACTCGTTCGCTCTTCTAGAGAGAACCGAGGTTACGTTTAGTAACCGAGTACGTTTTGAGTGTCACATGATCATGAATCAGTCTAATACTGATTTGATGTTCAAGAAAAGTTAATTGTCAATGTAGAAAACAGTTGTGCTGCTTCATATCTTTGATAAATCTTTATTTAAGTTGGTATATTAACATTCTGTCAGTTTACTGTAAATTTAAGATAGGTTTGTAAAGTTCTGGCAACCGCAGCTGCCTTGTTTTTCCTTATTATTTTTGTATATATATATTTTTTTTTAACAAAATGTAAGTGGCTTACATTACAATATTTACAGCAGACATATCTCTTTCTAAATACATGATAAAAAAATAAATTATATATATATATATAAAAAATAAAAAACAAACATACAATCTTTTTGCAACAGAGATTTAAATGTATTCAACACACTTTAAAGCATTGCATAAATTGTACTAAATTAGTATGTTAAATTGAGAGCATTACAAAACATTATATAATCTCTGTGAGCCACTCCAACGATATGTATTTCTGTCTGGATTCTACGAGTGTTCATCATGTTAAAATAATACTGTAGAACTGATATTTTCCCACGACTACACGCTTGAACTTCACCAAACTGCATTGGCTGTAAATACCACAGCATTTGGCTGCTAATAGTTTTATCAGACCTCTGTCAGTGAAGAGAACAAACAGAACTAGAGAGTTGGTCTGCTCATTCATCTAAATAAACTCAAACAGTCTGAATCTAAACAGCAGTTCTCAGCAGAGACATATAAGTACTGGAGCCAAGAGAGTTGGTCGCAAGACACCATTACCTGCCCTTGGAACTCCACTGGCTTCACTCCAGCATAGACAGGCACGAAGCAGCTGGCCAAGAGCACCTTTAAAAACAATAGTCACAAAACATCAGGAGAATGGACAGACAGAGGACTATTAGGTTATAACAGTACATGACTTATAAGAGTGCCTGTAATAAAAAAAAAAAAAAATCTAGTTTCACACACATTAAAACTTATGGTGCAAACATTGCCATACATATTAACAACACATTTTCCTTACACCTTGAATGCAAGTGTGTGTACTGCCAAACATGTTTTATATACACTACTGTCCAAAATCATGAGGTCAGTAAGATTTTTCATTGTCTCTCATGCTTATCAAGTCTGTGATTTTAGAAAATAAAGTCAAAACAGTAATACTGTGAAATATAACAACGTAAAATAATGCTAAGATAAATAATATATTTTGTATAGTAATTTAATGCATTAAAATGTACTTTATTCCTGTGATGCAAAGCTGAATTTTCAGCAGCCATTACTCCAGTATTCAGTGTCACATAATCCTTCAAAAATCATTTTAATATGCTCATTTGCTGCTCAAGAAACATTTCTGATTATCAATGATGAAAACAATTGTGCTGCTTCTTTTTGATCATAAAGAAGGAAAAAGAAGCCAAAAATGTAGTTTGTATCATCATGCTAGATGGACTACTGAAGCACCAGTGCAATTCATTCTTTATTTCAGATGGGAATGAATTAATGAACTCAGCAGTGATTTTCCACAGCAATAACTCGGTCCAGTGACAGCACTTATGATGTGTTTAATTGAAAAGACAAGTTCTCTTTGGGTTGAGGGCATTGCTCTGCTAGTTGAAAGACAAATCACTGTCCATTGACCCCAGGCTGGAATACCTTAATGAGATCTTCCCTTGAGGTGAAGCTGGACACCATGCAGTTCTTGCGCGTCTTTGAGTGTGTTATTGAAACATGGAGGCGTTCATTGGCTAACTGGTGGGCATTGGGCGGGAGAATCTCTTCAATACCCTCCCTAGAGGAAAACCAAAGGACAGATGCTCATTTGTTGTGTTTGCATAATTAACAACCTCAGTGAAAACCATTTTCCCTCAACATTATGTCATAATTACACAATCTGTAGGCCGAACCACTGAGGTAATGCAGGAGAAATAATGAAAGAGAAATCCACTCAATGTTTCATTTCAAGGATATTTCCTCAAAATGTATGAAGTCTGCTATTCGCTTCAAGTGGTGTGTTAAGATTATCAAAAGCCTTCAGAGGTTTGTGCACATCACAGATATTATTTCCTTCAACAGAAAGAGAAAAAAATCTAGTTTCATATCATGCCAGCAGTATCTGTGATTTCACAAGTACTAAGGAGGTGGCACATTATAACATCAGAATGGCACTATCTTCAGATCATTCAAACCTCATCCTACCAGAGCCAAGAACAGTTCTTTCCTATAGATTTCAACAGCTGCCAGAGGCTGGAAGTGGACTACACAGAGTATTCTTCCATCTTAAGCAATAATACATTGTAAAATGACACTGCTTACCCACCTGTCACTGTGCATCAACCCAGTATTGCAAGACATTTCACTAAAACAGTGAAATAAGTTGAGGCTCCAGCATTTGGTTAAAATGCAATCATGATTACGATTACATTAATCTTCATATTAAACACTGCAACAGATATTTATCATTCAGTTTAGCACTTAAATGTGGCAATTTATATGAATTAAATTGATCATTTATTTATATGTATTATGTATATTAAACAAATATATGGTAATTTATTATATTTATTCACTTGAGTATTACGTTATCATATCTAAAACTCCTCTAATATGCATGCCTCAAGTGGTGACTATGTTTGGTGTTGCAGATTCTTTCAAATGAACGCAATTTCTCAAGTGAACTTTAACAGATATCCCTACTGCAGTCTACAAACGATCACAGTCAAATTTAAAGGATTAGTTCACTTCCAGTATAAATAAAAATCCTGATAAATTACTCACCCCATGTCAACTGAGATATTTATGCCTTTTTGTCTTCAGTCGCGAATAAATTATGTTTTTTTTGAGGAAAACATTCCAGAATTTTTCTCCATATAATGGACTTCAATGGGAACCAATGGGCTGAAGGTCCAAACTGCAGTTCCAGCGCAGCTTCAAAGTGCTCTCCAGCCAAGGAATACGGGTCTTATCTAGCGAAATGATCAGTCATTTTCTGAAAAAAAAAAAAAAAAAATAAAATAAATCCTGGAATGTTTTGCTCGAAAACCTTAATTTCTTTGCGACTGAAGACATGACCATTTTGGATGACATGGGGGTGACTAAATCATCAGGAAATTTTATTCTGGAAGAGAATTAATCCTTTAACTGAACTTGAGCAATTTTGCAAAGAAGAGTGGACAAATATTGCAAAGTCTAGATGTCCAAAATCAATAAGAGGCATATCCCAGCAGACTAAAGGCTGTACTTAAAGCAAAAGGTGGTTCAACAAAATACTGACACAAGGGGGTGATCCCTTTTCCAACTCATTGATTCTTTTTTTTTTAGTTTTTTCATGTTGGTGTTACATCTTCCACTTGGATGTTATGAGTTCCACTGAGTAAATACAGCTGGATAAAACAAAAACTGTGTCTGTCTTCATTTTAGACTACAAAGCAACAAAATGTGATTATATTAAATGGGGTCATTCTTTTCTATACCCACTGTATGTAGCTGTATAAGAGTCCCAACTCTTGCTGCAGAAAACATCCCCCTAACCAGATGCACAGCTTTGGCCAGGGGTTAGGACGAATCTAAGGGTCCACACACTTTTGGGGTCCCCAGAGATCTGTTAGCAGTAAAAGTACTAGTAGTAATGCAATAAAAAAAAAAATAATTGTATCTACCTGATAGTTACAAATAAAACAAAATGATTATTGTTATTACGGCTGTAAACTGTTATTAGAGACGTCTTCGAATTTGACGAAGATGTATAAGTCCAGTCATCAAAATAGTTATGGAACGGAAGCAAATGGAAAATGTAGCTAGTTTACACTCAAAGTGGATTGGTCTCTCTAACTGAATCCCAATTCATCGGTCATCCAACACAACTTCTCTGTTCCCAAGGGTTACAATGAGTAACAGAGATGTTTTCAGTTATATGACTGGCTCAAAGACCTGGTGGGCAAAACAGCCATAGAATTGCAGCACAAGCTTGCCAATTTTCTATTAGAAAGTCAGGATTAACATTTTAATCTATTTTAATAGTAGAATAGAATTTATATTTTCATCTAAATAGAAAAATTAAAATGAATGAAAATTAATTTTATTGATAGCACGTATACATAAATATTTATGCTATATAACTGCTGTCACAACATCATAATATATATTTATCGGATAAATTGGTTAAAGGGACAGTCTTAAGGAATTGTACATTCCTACAAATGTGTGTGCATTTTAGGAAATAGAGCTTCATGTAAAAATTTGATTTACATCTTTTGATACTTTATGGTATCCTCATCAATCATAATTCCATTGAAAGAAAGCAATCAGTACATTATTATACAATTATTATTTGACGTTCGACCGAATAAAGTCATACAATGACTTAATAATTAAATGATTTTTTTGAAGAGTTGAGTTTTTCTATTTGTTCTGCCTTCATACTTAGTTTATAAGGTTTGTTTATATGATACCTGTGAGATTAAATCAATTTCTATAATAATACAGGCAGAAGAACACCCACTCTCTTCAGCAAGACTGATGCTTCACAGCAATTAAAAATAAAGCTGCCACAATGCCAATTTGAAGACACAGGACACCCACGAAGCACTTTAATTATTTCACAAATCCATTTTATTTAAAATTCACTGCATTGATAACAGGGAACACATCAAAGCATGACAACAGCAACAGAAATTTTGAGTTAATTATTCATTTTGATCCAGCCCCAGTACAATCTATCGCAATATTCAAACACCATTTTGAAATTGAAGTTGAAAAAAGCCTTCTGGGGTTAATTTCAACCCACTGAATAATTTTTTGTTCGATAAAAAGATTATGTCAGAGAGCTGCATTTACCTCAGTTCAAGCATAAAGTCATATCCTGGTGTCACGGCTCCAAACCTCTGATTCCTTACATTACTGGCAAACCTGTAGGTGAATTCCTTACAATGCTGTGAAAACACAAATCCAGAACTTATAAAGAGCTTACTCAGTTTGTGTATATGAGCCCTGGTGATGCAACTGTGAGAAATCTGTATTTTCTGTGGATCTGTTGGCTTGACAGGGAACACATCAATCTGTGTAACATACAGGTCAGTCTGTTTATAAAGCATTATGAGGAACACTGCTGTTATGCAGTGTCTTTTCAGCTCTGTAATTTTAATGATAATTAAAGCTGCAAGCAGCATTTACCGGGGTTTGAGCATTTACCAGGGCTTAAAATGTGTTATGGTTTTAAGGTCTAGGCCAACCTGGATGTATGGCTGACAGTAGAACACATCTAAAATGTAGAATAGGCTCACACACATACAAACACACACATACAAATTAAATGGTTAAACTATTATATTAATCATTAAGCATGCTTACACACACATACAAACATACAGAGACTGTCTTCTCTTTTTAAGTTTGTATGTCATTGGCAGGTTTCATTGTAATCATAATCTGGCATAATTGTAAAAACTAATATTTAAACAAAATGCTAAACTTTACTAACTTTACTTACTACTTTAATAACTAAATGTTATTTCAGTGATGTTAAAATGTGTACAAGCAAAAAAATGAAAAGTACAGATTTTTGTTAATTTAATGAGCCCTTTAGTGGTCTTCCACTGCTAGTGGTTATGAATGCAATTTCTCATACAACACTGTGTTTTTAAGCTTTATCACTATTATAGTGAGGTTTTTTGGCCAATCTCCCTAAATATATGCATGCTTGTTTAGAATGTATGCACATTTAAGGTATGTTTGAATAAATGAGTTTTTTTGGCAGTTTGAAGCCATTTAGAACAGAAATATTGTTTTATTGAAGTCTTATGAACAATTATAGCACCACATATAGTCCAATCCCCATGAAACTCTGCATGCTTGTTAAGGGTCATCTGCCACATGTTTTCACCAAGTTTCATAAAGTTTTGACCATTCGTTTTGGTTTTATAGGCTTTGGGGTATGTTTGGCCACTCCCCTTTTCTAAATGAGCCCTTATAGCTAACCAAAAGACAAAATTCATAATTTTCTTCGATAATTATTCATCTAGAGAGTCCACAGAATATTACTGCAGTGGTTTGGTTCTGATCGGGCGGAAAGTCCAGGACAAGTTTGCAAAAGTATGTTTTTGACATATTTGTGAATGTTTAATGAATTATTTGATTGACAGATTCCCTCCAGAAGGCAAAGTTGTTCACAAACAGGATATCTGTCATATGATATGAAGATCTAGTGTTTTTGTGAATGTATGAACATGTTCTAAAAATTGAGTTCTTTTTCTATTGAAAATGTGTGTTTTTGAGACATTTTCAACTGTTATAGCACCACCTATGGACCGATCTCCATAAAACTTTGCATACTTGTTAAGAGTCATCTGTCATATGTTTTCACCAAGTTTCATAAAGTTTTGACTATTTGTTTTGGTTTTATAGGCTTTGGGGTATATTTGGCTAATCCACTTTTCTAAATGATCCGTTTCAAGCTAACCAATTGATCTAGAGAGTCCACAGAACATTACTGCAGTGGTTTGGTTCCCATCGGGCAAAAAACCTAGGACTAGTTCGCAAAATTATGTTTTTGACATTTGTGAATAATTAATTAATTTGATTGACAGCAATGGTTCTTGAGGCAAAGTTGTGCATTATGAGGAGATCTATCAAATGATATGCATATTGTGTGGATATGTGAAACACCACGTGATTACAGAGCCAAAAATCTCGTTAGCGCAAACTAGTGTCCGATTTCTTTCAAAATTCCTACAGACCTTTAGGGCCATTGGTGGAACACGCCCACCAAGTTTCGTTCCGATTGACCTCCTTTAACCCTGTCAAAAAGGTGTTTAAACTTGTTTGGCCAATGGCGGCCATGTTTTTGAGATACGCAAATGTCCTCATAGGTACTTGTGTCCCTTCAGACAAAGACACTGCATACCAATTTTCAACTTGATCTGACCAACGATTGCAGAGTTATAGCCATTTATGTGTTTTTTTCTATCTTATAGCGCCCCCAAGTGGCAGAGGTGCGCATTAATGTGCATGCAATTAAAGAAAAATTACTGAAGCACAATTTCTATTCCAACCCTTTAACCCTATTTTGGATCTCTGCTTGCGATCAGATCATTTTAAGCCGCTAAACTCCGGGAAAGTCATAAGTCCAGTGATCAAGTAAGCAAATGCATTCACGGTACAACACAGCGCTTATATAAAGGAAACCAGGCTGATTACAACAGAGATTGCAAACGAAACGTGCGTTGCTTTTTTCATTCCAGCATGTGTCGCTTTTAAACACAAGCTCTATCATATTCTGTGATTGTCTCTGAAGAGCGCGAGCCCTCACACGTCACAATGTGTGAAGTACAGACTGAACGAATTGTCAACACATCCTGGACTGGATAATTAGTGTCTTGCTAGTAAAGTTTTGATGGATGAAGACTGCAGTCAAGGTAATGATGATTGCGGTGGCATACAGGAGTCGTAGAGTAAGCACGCATGAGTCCGTTATAATAATGCGTGTATGTGTGCTCTTGATGCACTGATCCCACATTGTATTTATGCACAGGCACAGACATACCTGTACATTCACGTTGTTTCCACGCACATTCACAATATTGTTTTTAACTTTTCGGTAAACAAAGGGGATTTACTATTAAAAATAAAACATGGAAGAAATGTTGTGTGATTAAACCTAAAAAAAAATAATGTGTGATTTTTTTTTTTTTTTAGTAGTAGGCTATGTACATTCTGCTGAACAATAGTCTTTAACCAGACTTTAATTTTGACGGGTTGGCAGGTTGACGCACGCTTCAGTTTGTGTGATAAAAAACTTGTGCTTCTGCTTCATTCATTAACAGAGACACGCAGAACATGCAGGATTCATATTTATATAGACTGTTCCGGCTTAATAATTACAGATATTAGTCCATATCGTGATTTGATGTAAGTGCAAAGACCTATTTTTGATTAATTCATTCAAAATTTGGCAAATTCCATGCCATTCCGCGTTAAACTGTAAAATCCGTGATTCCCTGCGCGTTTTCTGCATCACGGAAATCATAGGGCCCTAGTTGTGGTATGTCAGCTGTATCTTGCAATGGACACACGCCACGACGTTCTCTTTACGTTTGCCCGCGCCCTCAAATCGAAACACTGCTGACTCCTTGCAGTATGAGATTTCGGACTCAGCGCTTGTGTCTCCTTCCGCATGGTGGGTGACGTAAACGCGTTGTGTCACATTAAAAAATCATTGCGAAAGAACCTGACGTGAGATTTAAAATAAATTAAAAGAGGCTTCGAGGCAGAGGAATTTGCCTCTATCATTTTTTGTAATCGAGTTACTCAAGGAATTGTTTCAGCCCTAATATATATATATATATATATATTAAATATATGTAAAATATGTAAAAACAATGAAACGGTGATAAAAGACTGGAAGCATAAAGGGGTCATATGATGCGACTTCCATTTTTGCAAAAGCAAAGTGCAAAAGTGCAAAAGCACTTTATTTGGCCTTCCGAAAGTAGATGTATTTAGGAATCTTTAAGATTAACATTACTTACAACAGAACAGCAACGCATTTTATAGACAAACCGTTTTATGAACCTAGGAGAGGAGGTTATTCTGATTTGTTACGACAATCTAGTGCTTCTGAATCAGCTACTCTAAGTATGTTTTTTTTTTTTTATTAGTTTAGGTTTTTGCTATAGACTGTTCAAATGCAGAGTTTTGCGAGTCGTGTGTGTGTGTGTGTGTGTGTGTGTGTGTGAGAGAGAGAGAGAGAGAGAGAGAGAGAGATGTCACACAGTGGAGTCAGCGGTCTTAACCGTCTGTGGCTTGTGTAGGCTACTGCTTCATCATTGTGTCTGTCACATGAATCTATTCCCCTCTGGGGCCTGAACTGATGGTAAAACTTAGGACATTATTAACTGTTTTTACATTTATTTTAAAATATGAAGCTTGCGATTATGGAAAGGGGCATTACATTTCTGACAGTGCTTGCAGTTTTTCGGCCAATCACAATGCACTGGGTTAGATGGCCAATCAGAGCAGACTGTCAATATAAAATCTTGTCAATATTTAAGTATCGGAGTATCTGAGACTTTTGGCGAAAGTAAAGACTTTTCTTTCTTTCAATGATCTCGAGAAAGTCATTCATGCCTTAATTTTTTCATGTCTTGACTATTGTAACTATCTTTATCTAGGAGTCAGTCAGACAGCACTTCAGCGCTTGCAGGCAGTCCAGAACGCGGATGCTAGACTAATGACAAGTACACGCAAGCATGAACATATTACACCAATTTTATTGTCGCTCAAGTGGTTGCTGGTTTGTTTCAGAATTGAATACAAACTTTTTTTTTTTGTTTTAAATCATTAAATGGACTTGCTCCAACATACCTTGCTGGCTTATTAAAACGACACACATCTGCTTGATCTCTTAGGTCCTCTGATCAACTGCTCTTAACAATACCCAGATCCATACTGAAACTTAGGGGTGATCAGGCTTTCTCAATTGCTGCACCTAAACTGTGGAACATATTACCTCTGCATACCAGAATGGCTCCATCAATAGCTATTTTAAAGCTCACTTAAAATCTCATTTACAACCCGAATTCCGGAAAAGTTGGGACGTTTTTTAAATTTTAATAAAATGAAAACTAAAGGAATTTCAAATCACATGAGCCAATATTTTATTCACACTAGAACATGGATAACGCAGAAAATGTTTAAACTGAGAAATTTTAAACTTTTATCCACTTAATTAGCTCATTTAAAATTTAATGCCTGCTACAGGTCTCAAAAAAGTTGGCACGGGGGCAACAAATGGCTAAAAAAGCAAGCAGTTTTGAAAAGATTCAGCTGGGAGAACATCTAGTGATTAATTAAGTTAATTGATATCAGGTCTGTAACATGATTAGCTATAAAAGCTTTGTCTTAGAGAAGCAGAGTCTCTCAGAAGTAAAGATGGGCAGAGGCTCTCCAATCTGTGAAAGACTGCGTAAAAAAATTGTGGAAAACTTTAAAAACAATGTTCCTCAACGTCAAATTGCAAAGGCTTTGCAAATCTCATCATCTACAGTGCATAACATCATCAAAAGATTCAGAGAAACTGGAGAAATCTCTGTGCGTAAGGGACAAGGCCGGAGACCTTTATTGGATGCCCGTGGTCTTCGGGCTCTCAGACGACACTGCATCACTCATCGGCATGATTGTGTCAATGACATTACTAAATGGGCCCAAGAATACTTTCAGAAACCACTGTCGGTAAACACAATCCGCCGTGCCATCAGCAGATGCCAACTAAAGCTCTATCATGCAAAAAGGAAGCCATATGTGAACATGGTCCAGAAGCGCCGTCGTGTCCTGTGGGCCAAGGCTCATTTAAAATGGACTATTTCAAAGTGGAATAGTGTTTTATGGTCAGACGAGTCCAAATTTGACATTCTTGTTGGAAATCACGGACGCAGTGTCCTCCGGGCTAAAGAGGAGGGAGACCTTCCAGCATGTTATCAGCGTTCAGTTCAAAAGCCAGCATCTCTGATGGTATGGGGGTGCATAAGTGCATACGGTATGGGCAGCTTGCATGTTTTGGAAGGCTCTGTGAATGCTGAAAGGTATATAAAGGTTTTAGAGCAACATATGCTTCCCTCCAAACAACGTCTATTTCAGGGAAGGCCTTGTTTATTTCAGCAGGACAATGCAAAACCACATACTGCAGCTATAACAACAGCATGGCTTCGTCGTAGAAGAGTCCGGGTGCTAACCTGGCCTGCCTGCAGTCCAGATCTTTCACCTATAGAGAACATTTGGCGCATCATTAAACGAAAAATACGTCAAAGACGACCACGAACTCTTCAGCAGCTGGAAATCTATATAAGGCAAGAATGGGACCAAATTCCAACAGCAAAACTCCAGCAACTCATAGCCTCAATGCCCAGACGTCTTCAAACTGTTTTGAAAAGAAAAGGAGATGCTACACCATGGTAAACATGCCCCGTCCCAACTATTTTGAGACCTGTAGCAGAAATCAAAATTGAAATGAGCTCATTTTGTGCATAAAATTGTAAACTTTCTCAGTTTAAACATTTGCTGTGTTATCTATGTTCTATTGTGAATAAAATATTGGCTCATGTGATTTGAAAGTCTTTTAGTTTTCATTTTATTAAAATTTAAAAAACGTCCCAACTTTTCGGGAATTCGGGTTGTATTATCCCATGATTTTAACCTTGATTAGGTCTGGAGGCATGTCGTGGACTGATTGTTTATGTATGTTATTTTTGTTGGTTGTTTTATGTTTTATTGGTTTTAGATCGAAGTTTACTGTACAGCACTTTGGGCAACTGCTGTTGTATAATTTAAACAAACAAACAAAGTATCTCAGTTCAGCCCTAAAATACTAATCAATTATCATATTTAATATTTACCAGTCAATCTAAAAACCAGCAGCTGTTTCCTATTTGTCAGCAAGAAAAGTCATTTTCAAATATAATACAATTAAGGTTGATGCTTTTTTTTTTCTTTTACACTTTTACAGGTCAGAATAAGGTTATATTTTTGTATGTATCTGAATGGCTTTACCTGTAGTTTATCAGGAGCAGTGATCAGTATTGTGGCCACTAAAGCACCAGCTGAAGCTCCAGCACAGGCTTTTAAACACGACAGCAGCTTATCTCCGTGTCTCAGTAACGCCTCTGTTACTCCCAGATGATATGCTCCTAAAAATCCAGCCGCAGCAAACGATACATTCAACACCGTCATACCTGTAATCTGATGAGAGATATTTTAACTTTGGAGAAGTTAAAAGATTAAAAGTTATATCTCTGTGTTGTTTGGCTTGGATAGAGACACAAAGTTCAGTCCATCATCACTTGTACCCTTGATATATGAAGAAGTATACGACCAACGTTACACTTTAAATATCTTCATGACGCGTCAGGTTTGATAAACTAAAGACATTTAGTAAGGTGTCAAAATAAGCACTTAATTAGTTATCTGCCTAATTAAATCGTTTAATGTTACTTACGTCACATATAACTCGTCTTCTTCTTCTTCTTCTTGTACGATTTAATGACGTAACATGTCGTTCTTGATTTCAGGGCACGAGTTTTGTTTGACAACACAACACAGCAAAGAACATGTGCACCCAGTTTCCGAGTTGAGACGTTTCAAAATAAAAGTCACGTGTTACGTTATACTGTCAGCTGGTCATTTTGTGCAGATTTTGTGCACCACCCTTTCGAAAGGCGTTACTTACATTAGGAAATTTAACCTTTAGTTAGCTTGTAGTATTTTATCTGGTATCATTTTAATCATAACTATCATAAATAACCATAATCATAAATAATAATGGAATCTAATAAATTATATATTTTAACAAGAAAATAATATATATTATTTACATATACATGTATATAATGTGTACATGTCTGCCATGTTTCCTCATGACCTTGTTTTCCCGTGTGTTTGATTAGTCTTTTAATTCACCTGGTGTTCATCAATTATCTCATTATTTCCCTCATTTAGTTTTTTTGTATAAGTCCACCCTGTTTTGTTCAGTTATTTGTCCTGTCTTGTCTGTAGAGTAGATGTGTTCCCTGTATTTATACCCATCTTCTGTGGATTATTGAATTAACAACTGTTTTATTTTACTCTTGGTGAGCTACTATTCAGCCACTTGTAAAATTATAATAATTATTATTACTGTTCAGTAATATATAATGAAAAATACCTTTAAAAATGTAAAATAGCCTAAATGGTGACACATAATGGATTAAATGTCAGGTAGACAAGAGTGAGATCTAAATAGCCTTCCCCAACATTAGAGCACAGCACATTTACTAGACTGAATGAATAGCTCTAATTCATGATTTCAAATGACTTCAGTGTCTCTCCCAGCTAATGTATTATGTAGTGAAGCCCCTGAGATAAAGACATTATCATTAGTTATTGAGAAGCATAACCTTGGCTAAGATTGAGAGAGTTTTTGTGGTTTAATTGATCTTGCCCTGAGTAGATCACCTTTTCATTGCTCAAAAGCACTTCACCAGCATGTGAGCTGCTAGAGTTTGTGTGTGTGGGTAAACTCATTGTTTGCCCATGAAATATCCTAGGCCTTGTTCAAGCTGCTGCAGTTAATGCATACTTTTGTTTTTGTGGCCTTTGACACATGTGTTCTTGAAGATCACAAGGCCGCAGGGTGTCCCATTCGCAGAGGTGGAAAGTAACGAATTACATTTACTCGCGTTACTGTAATTGAGTAGCTTTTTTGTGTACTTCTACTTTTTTAAGTATTTTTTTAAATCTGTAATTTTACTTTTACTTAAGTATATTTTGTTTGAAGTATTGTACTTCGCTACATTTTAAAACACATTAATTACTGAGTAAAAAAAAATCGCTCCCTGGAAGCTATGTCAGTAAATAATGGGCAGGAGGGCAAACTGGCGCTAAAATCACAAGAAAGATGCAGACGGACAAAACAGGACAAAACAGGCGTTAGTGGTGCAGACACCGCTGAAAACGAAACCCCGTCATATTCTGAAGTTGAACTCAAGGAAATGAAGTGAACCCCTGGCCATATGTATGCTCTATTATGCTGTGTATGCTGTGCTTGCCTAGGGAGACCAAACTAGCAGTTTATAAAATCTCGACAAGACATCAACCCCACGTAAGCATATAGAGGTGAGCTAAATAATTGCGTCATTGCATTGGTGGTTAAAATGATGCTTTGACATTTTAGCAAGAGGTTTTGCACAAATTAGCCAAAAAGATTGGTGCGGAGTGTGCGATATATATTGTCTGCGATAATATCATAATTGTTGTTTTAATGATGTACGCGCGCATTTAGAGTGTTCTTTCACTGTGTGATTCAGTCTGTTGAAATGCATTTAGAATGAAATCAATCAAAATCATTTAGAATCAAAATCACACAAAGAATGCTGTCTTTTCCTCTAAAAATCATAATCACACACACACACACACACATATATATATATATATATATATATATATATATATATATATATATATATATATATATATATAGATCAGTGGGGATTTCTTTAAGACTGCAAGGGAAGCTCAGCTTCCCCTCTAATGTAAAAAAAAAAACCCAACGGTCAAATATGTACTATTGTGTATTATGTATTGTGTTAATCAGCTACATGTCGGCTGACTCGATTTTCTTCTCATACATTCCCGTAGCGTCACAGTGCATTTCCCTGTTGAAGCCGAGCGTCCATTGACTTCGATGGGGCTGCTTTGAACAGTTTTTTTCAGTGCTCCGAAGCTAGACGGTCATTGGATAAATGCTGCGATTATGTCCCGCCCACGGACGCTCAGCGTCTCTGGAGGTGAATGAAGACTGGGCTTCCGCGTGATGATTGGAGGATCTGTCGATCTCCTTTTGACTGACAGCGGTCTGCACCATAAGAAGTCGGCGAAGCTGTTTCACGTTCAGTCCCATGATCGCGGATTTCTCAAGTGTATTCGAAAGACAAACTGCGGCAATATTTCTTGATATTTGTAAAATGCAGAACCACCACAAAATTAAATTGGTAACTAAGACAGATTGAAAATGTGCGCGCGCGCACACACACACACACACACACACACACACACACTATAGCCATCTAGTGGTTAAAGTGATTTATTAAAATTTTTAAACTGAATTTCCCCAAAAATGGGCAAAAATCTTACATTAAACCTTATAAAATTATCCATGGTATCCCCATGTATGAAAGTTAGAAATCTGGGTCTTTTATGAAGTGAATTTAACCTGAAATGCTTTTTTCTTTTTTTGTTAAAAAAAAAAGCCTATTTAAATAAATATTTATTTATTTATAGAAATGTAAAAGATTTAAATCCTCCAAAAACTGTACAAAGTTTAGTAAAAACATAAATGAACAGAGTAAAATTATATTTGTAAAAAATTTAAATATTTTACTATTACAAAATGAAATGAAATGAAATATATATATATATATATATATATATATATATATATATATTTTTTTTTTTTTTTTTTTTTTTTTTACAACAGGACAGTAAACTAAGACACTTGCGTTTTAGACACCACATTGCCATTGTTTTTGCTCTATTTCTACAACAAAAATTTATTCCAAACACAGCCACCAAAGCAAAATTTTGCATCTCTGAGCAACGTGACAGTGTTTCGTTCCTGAATGAATCAACCGTTTAAATGATTCGGTTCAGTCGCAATGACTCACTTATTAACAGTGACTTGCTGACACATACTGGCCATTTTAATTTTACATTTAAAGTATCTTTTGATTATTTTTTTTTTTTATAATTAAGTTTTTATAATTTCAAATGAGTATTCAACATTTTATGTCTGGCATATCAAAACATTATTCATGCATTTGTAACTGCAGGTTAAATGCATTCTTGTCCTGCATTAAACAGTGTAATACATCTAAATGCCACGTCCGATGAAGCTTTTGCATTTCCTCTGTATTGAAAAGATGAGTTTGTTGATACTGATTTGCCAGATAACAGCCCAAATGTTTTATTATTCTAAATAACTGATTCCTTTAATTAAAAACAACTAGTTTGAGATTGATAGACCTATCCCAGGAGTGTCAAACTCAGTTCCTGGAGGGCCATAGCCCTAACCCTGCTCCAGCACGCATATCATGTAGTTTTCAAATAAACCTAAATGATTAGATTAGCTGGATCAGGTGTGTTTAATTAGGGTTAAATCTAAACTGTGCAGGACTGTGGCCCTCCAGGAACTGAGTTTGACACCCTTGGTCTGTCCCATTTTTGACTCCCTCCCACTGGTTAAAATGTAACTAAGTAATTTTTACTCTGAGTAAATTTTAAATGAGCTACTTTTTACTTTTACTTGAGTGGATTTTTTAGACTGGTACTTTTACTTGTACTTAAGTAAAATTTCATTAATGTAATGGTACTTTTACTTGAGTAGAATATTTTTGTACTCTTTCCACCTCTGCCCATTCGTCAGTTAAAATGGTGCTTGTGAATTGTGTTGAGTAAACTGATTTGAATATGTACCTGGCAAAGCTACTGTTTGAAAATAAAACCACTGTAGCACACTACAAACTCTGAACTTACCCCTTTAATTAGATCCATATATTTGAACTTGAAAAGTAAAATACTTTCATTTACATGAAAAATATATCAATATAGTACACTGTAATAATTCCGACTTTCCAATACTAAAGATAAAGGACCATTTGGACAAATATTGGTTCAATAATAAATTAGACTTTCCAGTATGCAAGCGAACAATTTGAACTGATTCACTACAATGAATCAGATTCACCCATTCTGACAGACCAGTAGAGATGTTTACTAAAATATCGAGCATGTGTTAGAATTTTCTCAGCTAAGAAAGCAAAACTTCTCTATTAAGAAGGTCTGAGGTATTGTTGTTCCTGAAAAAGTTAAGCGAGTAGCATTGCAACTTAGACTCAGGGGTAGAGTTCAATGGCTGAGGGCCCCATTTGTGATGCAGCTATCGGAATAGAATTAAATGAAGTTTAAGCAATCTATGAATTTCAGCAGACCACTGGGGAACTGTTTAGAGGTTCCTGTTACAATTAAAATGGTTTGCTAAATATAGACAATATACCATTAGCTATTTCCAGCTTTGCTTCACAAATCTGTCTGTAATGATGCCTTTCACAATTCTTCTCTTTCTTTTTCTTTTTTTGGTCCCACTTTATATTGTGTCCCTAATACCTGTGTATTTAGAAAGTGACCTCATGTGTATATAGTATGTAACCACAGTGTAAGTAAACATTGGTACATAGTATCTACAGATGTAATATTTTTGTAACTACACCCATGTGATAACCCTCTGGATGGTGTAAGTACAAATGTGTAACAGGACATATATAACTACATTTTGTAACAACAATATCTATAAGAGTAATTGCAACCATTTGATCCAGGGGGTGGATATGGGTAGGTTTAGGGGTGGAAATGGGATCCAGTGGGTGGAGATGGGTAGGTTTAGGTATATGTAAAGTGAGATGAGTTGTATTTCGAGTTGGAGTTGGTGCACCACTGTAATGGCGCTTTTCCATTACCAGTACCAGCTCAACTCGACTCAACTCGACTCACCTCGCCTCGGCTCACTTTTCGCTTCGTTTTTCATTGCAGATAGTACCCCCACAATAGTACCTGGTCATCATAGCGATGCCTCAGGAAACTGCCGTGATGTAATCTTCTATGCGACACACACCTGCTACCGACACACACAGGACAATGGAGGAATTTGAGTGTATGCTGTTTTTGATCTTCGGGATGTGGCTGTTTCTCACAGCAAGAAGACAAACGTTGTTTCTGGAGTGAGGAAGCAAAACGAAATACTGCTGGGGGGTTATTCAGGATACTCCATCTGGCGCGTGTAATGATGATGCAGTGAATAGTGATGATTCTCTCTGACCAATCAGCAGTCTGCCGTGTTTTTTACGTCACATTTTAGTATCGCCTCAGCTTCCTGGGAGGAAGGAGGGATGCGCTGCCGAAGATCCCTCACCGCTGAAGTGAACCCGTGGTGCCATCGAGCAGGCGTAGCAGTCTGGCGCCGGGGACGCTCGAGGCAGTGGGCTGGAGTGAGTTGCCGGGGATGGATGAGCTCGCTGCTGGCCACCCGCGATGTGGAGGGGCGGCTGCCGTCCGTGAAGGAGCGGAGTGTCGGTGCCATTCGCCAGGGGACCGAAGCCTGCTGCCATCCACCAAAAGTGGGGAGGAGCAGGGAACGGGGGACTCCTGCCGGCTGCCCAAAATCGGAGGAGCCGTCGCCGTCCACTGGCCTCTCTCCCCTCTCTCGTCTCTGTCGCTCCTCATCCTTCCATCTCATTTTCTCTTGCCTCGTCTGTCCTACCTCCAGGTTCCCGCAGGTCACCGTGAGCGGTCCCCCCAGGGTACCCCCCGGCCTGCGGGTGGACGACGAGTGGGGCGGGGCCGAGAGCTGTGGGAACGGAGCGAGGCCAGTGGAGTGATTGGAAATCACCGGTCTCAAGTCCCACGGAGGAGATTGGAACGATACAAAAGAGGAGCAATGACAATGAAAGACGAGAGAGGAAAAAGCCGGGGCTTTATTTTGTGTTTGGTTTTTATTTGTGCGCGACAGTCGTCCGCACTGTTTTGTCTTTATTTTGTCATTAAAGTTTTATTTGAATGTCCGCTGGTTCCCGCCTCCTTCATCCCGTGATCATGGAGTTTGTACATTATTACAGACGCTTTTCCACTACACAGTAACAGCTCGACTCAACTCGCCTTTGTTTGGTTTTCCACTATGTAAAAGTTGTACCTGTACCTGCTTCCAGGTACTTTTTTTTGTATCTCCTCCGGTGAGGTTATCCTGGAGTATCCAGTGTTTTGTTTTGTTGCCCTCAGCCTCTCCAGAAACAAAGTTTGCCTTCTTGCTGTGAGAAACAGCCCCATCCCGAGGTTCAAAAACAGCATACACTCAATTTCCTCCATTGTCCTGTGTGTGTGGGTAGCGGGTGTGTGTCGCGTAGAAAATTACATCACGGCAGTTTCCTGGAGCTTCGCTATGACGACCAGGTACTATTGTGGAGGTACTATTTGCAATGGAAAATGGAGCGAAAAGCGAGCCAAGCCAAGAAGAGATGAGGCGAGTCGAGTTGAGCTGGAACTGGTAATGGAAAAATGCCATTACAGAGTGAAAAAAACAAACAAAGGCAAGTCGAGGCGAGGCGAGCTGGTACTGTGTAGCGGAAAAGAGCCATAATACCAGTGTACTTACATTTTAACTCCTAAGAAACTGTCCACTTAATATGAACTGAATATGAAAATTCTGGACACCAAACACAATTTATATATAAAGCCTAACTTACTGGCCGCTGCTGTATAATATCAGAGTAAATACATGATAAATCGAATATAAAGTGTAACACTTTCTTCATCAAAAAGTGCTATTAGTCCTGTTAAACATTTGTACTTTCGTTATCAAAAAGTGTTGCTACCAATGTCCTGTTACACATTTGTACTTACACATACCATTTAGTGGGTTATTACATATGTGTAGTTACACAAACATTAGAGTTGTATTTACCAATGTGTATTTACACTGTGGTTACATACTACATGCACATCTAGTTACTATGTACACAAGTATAAGGGACACATAAAGGGACACCTTTTTTTTTTTTTTTAGACAAATGCTTATGGGCATTCCCCCATATGTAGTCAGATTGCTTTTTGTCTTTTATGTTGAGTCCCTGGAGTATAATTCCTCCAAGGCAAGGCAAGGCAAGGCAAGTTTATTTATATAGCACATTTCGTACACAATGGTAATTCAAAGTGCTTTACATAAAAGAAAGTAAAATAGTAATGAAGAAAAATAATAACAAGAATAAAACAAGCAATTTTAAAACTTTTAAAATTATTAAAACTGTACTTATTTAAAATGAATTTAAAACAGTTAGAAAATGATTTTACATAAAATTAAATAAAAAAAAAACAGTGAAATATATATTGCAATCAGTTCGGACATTGCACAGTGCTCATTCAATAAATGCACAGCTAAACAGATGAGTTTTAAGTCTAGATTTAAATGTGCCCAGTGTTTTAGCACATCTGATCTCTTCTAGAAGCTGATTCCAACTGCGTGCGGCATAGTAACTAAAGGAGGACTCCCCTTGTTTTGTGTGAACCCTTGGTATTTCTAACTGACTCGATCCTAATGATCTGAGTGCAGTACATTCTTAAGTCAGCACTTATTTCTCACACACCCAAAACAATGTTCATTTTGCCATCACTGTGGCTGTTTATTGAGGTGTCAGCACAAATTTCTTGCTCCTTTACTTCTGTTTACGGTTTCGTATAATGTGCTGAAGACAAGTTATGGCTCAGGAGAGAATAATAAAACCGGCAAGTGTGTGTGCCTGTTAGCACATTTCTGTGTCTCTTTTCCAGTAGTAACAGGATAGGGACAGCTTCTTGATTTTGTCATTATATGACACAGATGATTACATTTCAATATCTTGCATGAGGTTTTGAAATATGGACAGCATTTGTTTGAATTGCTTTTCATTCTAAGAATAGTATGTGTACAATTGTATTCATTGTAAACAATGCATTCCATTCCTTGAATTTGATTGGTCAATGCGCGCATTAAGACTACTGATATACAGTCCAACAGCATTGGGATTTTATACTGTTGTATCACTCTGCTTGCAGGTTTTTTTTTTTTTTTTTTGCTCAGACAGGCTGTCCGTTTTGTGTACTTTTGTGGTATGAATGTTTTTTTCTTCTTTTTCAGCAGGTTGCATCATTACACCAGTAGGTGGCAGGAAATTGGATGCATATATAATAAAGCTGCATACCTTGTCTTATTTTCATCCTTAAAGGGATAGTTCACCCAAAAATGAAAACTATGTAATTAATGACTCACCCTCATGTCGTTCCAAACCCGAAAGACCTCCGTTCATCATCGGAACACAGTTTAAGATATTTTAGATTTAGTCCGACAGCTTTCTGTCCCTCCACTGAAAATGAATGAACGGTATACTGTCAATGGTTAGAAAGGTAAAAAAAAAAACATCTTCAAATTAGTCCTTGTGACATCTGAGGGTCAGCTTAAGTCATTTGTGGATTAATGCTTATTGGTGACGCGAACCGTTTCAAACGATTCAGTTCGATTTGATGAACTGGTTCAAGAAGATCCGGTTACATCGAGTGATTCGTTCGTAAACCAGATATCACAAACTGGTTTGTTTTGAACTCTCTCTCACAACAGACCCGGAAGAGAAGACAATGCTGAATAAAGTCGTAGTTTTTGCTATCTTTGGACCGAAATGTATTTTCGATGCTTCAGAAAATTCCAACTCACCCTTTGATGTCACATGGACTACTTTGAAGATGTTTTTATTACCTTTCTGGACATGGACAGTATACCGTACACACACTTTCAATGAAGAGACAGAAAGCTCTCTGACTTAGACTAAAATATCTTAAACTGTGTTCCATAGATGAATGGAGGTCTTACGGGTTTGGAACGACATGAGGGTGAGTCATTAATGACATAATTTTCATTTTTCGGTGAACTAACCCTTTAATTAATTTGGAATATTTTGAAGGATGCAGTAATTGTGTCCTTTACATCCTGTAATCATGCACACATTCTAAATCACTTTAAATTTTCTTTAAAATCACTTTTAATTATGAAATGCAATACAAAAATGGTTTTGGAGATAAAGATTTTTTTTTTTTTTTTGTAAACTAATCACTTAACTCTGAACTGTCCATAATGCGCTACACTGGAAGACCACATATGGTTGTTATTAACTGTTTTAAATTTTTAGAAAGATAATATGAAGATCGTTAATACAGTATGTTAATGTTAATTCTTTTATATTATTTTTGTGCCATGGTCATGGATGTGGAAAGACCCTTGTTGCCATGTGGATCTCATTCTAGCATTTAATGCTGCGGACTCTAGCCTAGAAGCATCAGAAGGACTGATGTAGCTTTTCAGATTTAGAAACACCAATTCAATCATTTTCTCAGCTGATTCATTCAAAACACTGATTAATTCAAGAATGAAACAAGTGAATAGCTGTGTCCAAAGGTAGAAGGTTCTTTTCTTTTTACTTTCTTTTCAAACCCTCACACTCCTGACAGGAGTAGAATAGGTCATCCGAGTCCATTTTTCCCACTGTTTTATGAACACTGTGAATCTGGACATCATTACTCTTTTCACATAATGTTGTTTGCCTGCTATATAGTCTTAAAGTATACACATGCTATCTGATGTGTCTTTATGAGTGAGTCATTGAATCACTCATTCAACTAATTTGTTCAAAAACAGATTTATTCACAAACATCATTATTATTGTGTGTTATTGTGTGAGACACACAACTTAATTCTGCTGTGGTTTTATTTAAAACTTTTTTTTTTAATTTGCAAGGCAAAAATAGATATACAAAAATATATTACTGTAATATGTTTATTGAACTAAACATTATCACACTCACAATTATGCATGGTATAATATAGCATAGCTGTGATTATTTGATATTGGGAACAACATCAATCTTAGTGGCAGGGTTCTGTCACTTCAGTCTCGTGTAATTCATGGTTTTGATGTTCCCGTCATGTCATTGTTTTCATATGAGTGCGCGGCATCGAGACTGCTCGTCTGCGTGTCTTGTTTCATGTTAAAATTTGGTGTTCAGATCCCGGCACTCATGTCTTGCTGAGTTTCCGTTTCGTGTCGGGGTCCGCACACTCGCGCTCCATGTTCAGTCTAGTTGTGGGAGCGTGCGGTCTCGAGTTCGCTCGTATGTGCGATCTTCTGTCCGCGTGCATTTCTTGTTGTCTTGTATTGTTGCACGCAACTCATGTATGTTATCGGTAGCATGCTTTCATGTCCCATTTTGTCTTGTGCTGTGTAGCACGCAGCTTGGTTTTCGCTGGCTGCGTGCTGTCTTGTCTTGTGTGAACACGCGGCTTATGAGTTTGCATTAGCTGCATGTTTGTGTCTTGTTCAAGCACATGCATTGTTATTAGTTTGCTGGCCAATGTTCTTGTGTTTATGTTTTGTGTGAGCACATGGCTTTTGTATCAGTTCCTGTGTGCCATGTGCTCTCATGTCAATTGTCCTGACCCCACCCATTTTGTTACTTGATTATTGATTAAATTTGCCCCACTTGTGTTCTCTCGTTACCCTCATTAGCTCCCTATTTATTCTCCTTGTGTTTGCAGTTTTGTGCGAGTTTGTTGTTGAACGTTTGTCTGTGCTCCTGGTGTCCTGCCTTGCCAGTCAAGTTCCTGTCTGTTTCCCCTATGGGGTAGTTTTCAATTGTTTATTTTGTTTTATTATTAATAAAGAGCCCTTCTCTCTGCAGTCCTTGCCTCATCCCTCTACCTGAACCCTGACACTTACCCCACTGTCACTAGTTTTATCCCTTAAAACAATGACATAGGCTATTTATGCTTTATATAGCTTGAATATAACTAAACACCCTTACCTCATTTAGTAGATTTAATTAGCAAATTGTCCACTACAAACCATGTTCCCATGTTCGCCATCTCAGACAGCTAATGATATGAAAAGCCCCACCCTACAAGTTGATAGGACTGGTTACTTATTTGTGATTGTGGGAAACGGGGGCTGTTACAAAATTTATTTTTGACACTATCTTTGGTACACTGCAGTTTTAAGGAGAAAATTAATTTGCATATGGTTCATTTTTAAGCACATTAAAAACACCAGGTTCTAAATCCAACACCAAACTCCAACTAACGTTCAAAATGGGGATTCTTTGAATATGTTTCTTAAGCAATTCTAGTGTATAAGACTGATAAATGTCACATCACTTTGAGGTGATTTGAATGAACATTATGATAAGTCCCTAATGTAAAAGTTTCTCTCTGTGTTTTCCTATATAATCCTAAAGAGGCAATATACATATTTGGCAGCATCAAGTTAATAAGGAAAAATAATTAAACATGAATATGTGTATATATATATATACACACACACACACACTTTTTTATTTTAATTCTGTGTCATGCTTAATCACACATAATTAAACTTTCCTAGCTAATACCTATCATAGGGGAATCAGTTCTCAACCAGCAGATGGATAAACTGGGCTTTAAGGTGCTTGTTTTCACACAGTCACTGACAAAGTCAGGACAAGGTCACATAATGTAGATAGTGAAAATTTGCTCCTAAGATCAAATGGCCCCTTTAGATGGAGCCGGAAGCCTACTCAAGGGGCAGCGAGGATGAAAGAAAATATGAAGGAGAGGGGATAGAGAAAGAGAGGACACAATAGAAGGGTGATGTGCCTCCGCAGAGAAGAAAAAAGAAGAGATGACAGTGTGTGACAGGAACACAATGATGGGAAGGTGATGCATAGAGTTTAATATTTCAGAAGTGTATGAACAGAGCTGATATGTTCAAAGTGAGCAGCAGACAAGATATGAATGTGAGTCCCTTTTTAATTTCATGCATTTTGACACATCTTGGGATAAGCGGTGCTGCATGCAATAGACTGTTTTGTGTTTCTTAAGCATATTCAAAAGTTTTGTAGCACAATTTCTACCTCTCACAAAACACATCTTTTGAGATAAACAACCATGCTTTTTTGCATTTGGTTCAAGCTTTTACCCAAAATGACACACACACACACACACACACACACACACACACACACACACACACACACACACATATTACTTACACTCAGTGCAATGAGTGCACATGGTGTGTTGTAGAACATTGTATAACAGTATGCAGTGATAGCATATTCAGTATATATTATCATATTTATTAAAATCAAGCACATCGTCACCCAGACAAAATGGTGTTTGTCAACAAGTCGGGCTATTTACACTAAATATTTTTTATTTTTTTTGCATTTAGTGTAAACAGACATTCTGATTAACATTTATTGGATGAAAGAACAGTGTCTCAGAATGCATTAATTGTTGAATCTCTTTAGAATAATTTTTAATTACAATTAAGTTAACTGAATTCAGTAATTTTCTTTTCCTGTCATTCCAATTCAAATTCCAATTGTAAATTTTACACAACCCTGGCTACCAGAAGCCCCTTCTCTACCATTTGAGCTACATGAACATACTGTATATCAGGGTTATTCAAATCTTGTCCTGGAGGGCCAATGTGCTGCAGAGTTTAGCTCCAACCCTGATCAAACACACCTGAGCATGCTAACCAGTGTCTTCAGGATCATTAGAAAATCACAGGTAGATGAGTTTGATCAGGGTTGGAGCTAAACTCTGCAGCGCATTGGCCCTCCAGGACAAGATTTGAATAACCCTGCTGTATATCCTGTTCAGTATCCAACCAAAAACCAGGAAATTTAATATATATGTAATATAATTTAATGGCATCATCCTAGTGTGATTAGAGGTGCAAGGTATTGTTCAGTGTGTCATATCAAGAATACAGCTGCACAGACATCAGCCACAGAAGTACTGCAGGCCTCTAACAATCTGTGAGATCTCTACGTGTCCCAGAAGATAAAGCTAGGAAGGGCCATTAAGGGGAGGAAAATTGGATATCTCCGAGAAAGTTTGAAAGAAAGAAAGAGGAAGGGAGAGATTGTAATTGGGAGTCTCTTAGCAGATGCTGTGGATTGTTTGGAGAAATCAGTTTCAAATTTAAGCCTGGGTCAAGGCTAAACTCTATCTTTGTCTGGCAAGGGATAAACCAAAGAAAAATGGTTCTGCTTTCTTGAACAGCAGGGATAGAGGTTTTGTTTGTTTGTTTGTTTTTTGAAAAGGTCGCTGTTGTACTTACTTGCTGATTCAAGTTTTCAATAAAAAAATGTAAATCTTAATGTGCAGCTTTACCATTAGGGTGTATTTTGAATAGGAAAACAATAATCATGTATTTAATTTAGTCAATAGAATGGTACTTTGCATTTATTTATTAATAAATAATTATTTTGGAAGAACCATTTGCACCCAGGAGAAAACTAACTATTTGCACCGTTTTAACAGACTGTAATAACACTTCATTGTGATCCTTTTTTTTCTTTTAATTTCTTTTTTCTTTTCTTTTGATCTTATGGCAAAAAAATGTGCATTTGTGGATTACGGGGGGTAATGGTTCTTATACTGTACAAACTGTATTTTCTATCGCCCTATACCTAAACCTTACAGAAAACTACTGCCAGGTTTTATATATATATATATATATATATATATAAGATATTTATTGCAGTTTCTGTCACCACAGTTTACATAAGTATAACCTCCACTTCTGAGAACTTGTAAATGTGAAAAGGATCCACATAGTTGGGTGTAGCCAGAAAAAAACAAAAACAAAAAAAACATTGGTTAGTGGTTAGAGTAGTACATGTAATTTCATATTTTGAGAACTTCTATGGAAGTCTCAAGCTTGAATCTTTGGTGTTTTTTTGTGAATTGTGATAAACGGATGTCCATAAACGGGTACGTTAAACTTGAACAGCTGACGTAACTTAATATCCATTGAAAGTGTCCTTTAAAACAAAAGCTCCTGATTTGTTATCAGTTAAGGACAACTGCAGAAGCCAGAAATGAATGAGCCTGATGACTGTTTTATGTACCCTGCATTGAGGGCTACAATATTGGACACAGATGATGACATTCATCTGCAGCACTGTTTGAATTACTCATTCATTCAGTTTATCAATGATAATTCAGCAAGGCTTTCTGAAAATGCAAATGAACATGAAGTTGGAACGCTATAACTGGAAATCTATTCCTAATGCGCAATAGAAGCAAAAATGTTATACTCCCCACATGTCCTTTCTCTTGCAGCGCTGTTATCGAGCAACCGTTTCTGAACTCATATGTTTCACATGTGCAGCACGATCACAAGGTCGGCCACACAAAACAATTATGTGCTATTGTTCCAGCTTTTCTTTTAATTTTTATTCAATAAATGTCTCCATTCTTTCAACTCTGTTTTCAGGTCAGGTCAAAAGCTAGGCAATATTCTCAGCCATGGGGTTGAAAGGTAAACAGACATTTATTGCTCGCAAATGTGTGTTATTTAACTTTTTTTTTCAACCTCTGACCTCATCTTCTGTGCTGTGCCATGTGAAAATATATCTGCTTAGACTGATACTGACTGTGTGTTACATTCTGAAGCGATCATGCATGCCATGTAAATTCGAAGGTTGCATGACTTTTTTCATCATCTGTCCGACTTTATGAGAATTTTTGAACGCTTCATTTTTTCATGTTTTTATTGTACAGTTTATTTATTTTAAAATGCTAATTATTTATTAGTTCTGTTCATCAAATGGAGGGATTTAGGAAAGACATTTAATGTTATTAAATAAGTTAATACGTTTTCTCTTTCTTTATTGAAATAACAGCTTAAACAGATTTACAGCTTAAATATATTCATTTTGAAATCTTTATAAATAAATACATTGAATAAATGCACTATCCTGTAATCAAAAAGCAACATAGTGATATATATTGAAAATAAATAAATAAATAAATGCATTTTGCTTCTGTAAACCACTCATGTTTCCTGCAGTCAACCTCTACTGCTATTCATTCATTTTCATATGGTTTGCCAAGTGCTACAAATGAACTGCTACTGCAAACACATTCTGGTTCTGTAAACATAAAATTGTGAAAATCCTTCATGTGTGGTTTTATAAAAGCCTTGTTCATTATTATGCAATTCTAAATATTTTCACAAATACCAGGATTTTTGCTGTTTTGTAATTTTTTTTTCTTTTTTTTTTATAGCTGTTGTCATTAAACATGTAATCAAAAAGGTTGAATAGGGCCTAGTGGAGGATTGGGACTTTAAAGAAGCGTCCTTGAGAAAGAATGTTTTTCATAGGAACCAGTACACACTTCAGCTTGGCTATTCAGTGGCGACTAAGAACTTTTGAAGCACCACAAAGAACACTGGGTCTGTGCTGGAGTAGTTTACTGGAGTAGTTTCCTCTCCCTCCTGTTGGAGGTGTTGTATTTGTTAAGAGTGTTATGTTTAACCTTTACTAGCATGAGAGTGAGAAATGCAGCACATGTTGAAGTGTGCTGTCAGCAGAATCCACTTCTGATGTGATCTACATTCATCCTTCTTTATTGTCTTACAGAAAGCATTGCTTGTGAGTATTTTATGTTAAATATGAGTCTTGAAGACAATATTCGTGAACATTTATGTTAAACAAGATTATATTTGATAGTTTTAGTTTTGATGAATGTTAGCCAGACTTTGCATAGATACATGTGAACATACATTAGAATACAGTCTACATGCTGTTTATTCATTTCTTTTGTAGTTTCACTCTGTCGGTAATTGAAGGATACCTCAATAAAAGGACATCACACCTGTCAATTGTCGAGGAGTTTATCTATCTGCATAGCTGTATTTGAGTCCAACAGTGAGGGCAGAACAGGGTCCAAAGTCTCCAGCTGAACCTGTGAGAAAACAACATTTAATCATAGCTGCTTCTTCCTCTTTAGTTCTGTGCATAATAGATGCCATTTGGAATACACTGTTTGATTATAATCTTAAAAAATACTCTATTTTCAGACTGTAAACATATGAAAGAGGACCTCAAGGCATGTGGTATTTGCATAAAATCCAGTCTACTAGGATGACCTATTTATACATTAGAGGTAGATATATTATTTCGCTGCATATACCGTATTTTCCGGACTATAAGTCACACTTTTTTTCATAGTTTGGCTGGTCCTGCAACTTATAGTCAGGTGCGACTTATTTATCAAAATTAATTTGACATGAACCTAGAGAAATGAACCAAGAGAAAACATTACCATCTACAGCCGCGAGAGGGCGCTCTATACTGCCAGAGATGCTGCTCAGTGCTCCTGTAGTCTACACTGAGCAGCATAGAGCGCCCTCTCGCGGCTGTAGATGGTAATGTTTTCTCTTGGTTCTTGGTTCTAAATGAATGCAACTTATAGTCCAGTGCGACTTATATGTTTTTTTTTTTCTCATCATGATGTATTTTTGGACTGATGCAACTTATACTCAGGTGTGACTTATAGTCCGAAAAATACGCTAATATACCACAAGTTTATGTGTGCTGTTACTAGGGGAGATAGAGAGAGAGAGAGGATTATATTTTTGTGGAAATAATAATAATTAACAATAATACATTTTTGTGGAAATAATCTTTGTCATTTTATATATATATATATATATATATATATATATATATATCCTAATATTTAGTTACATTTGTTCTCATAAATTACAATTTACGCTGTGGTGCATTAGAATGAACTGAGTTAAATTGTTTTGCAATTCTCTCTGTTTAGAATATCTGATGACTTTGTATGAAACAAGTACGACACGTTGGGAGGACATATTTGTAATTAAAGGCCAAGGTGTCCAGTCAGTCCATTTTCCACAATTTATGTTGGCTCTGGGTCAGACGGAAATGCAAAAATTCTAAATTATAACATTAGTCTTTACTTTTTTCCTTTTTTATAATTTTTTTTTTTTTTTTTTTACAGATTACAACATGGCACACTTAGCAATTCTTCATGCAGTAAGGAAATATCTGTGAATGACTTCTGATAAATTGTCCTGTCTAGCCACCAGATATTTACCCTAGTTTTAATTCATTTCATGAGACAGAACACACACCACCTCAGTTGAACATCTCTGTTTATTTCCCCCCCTTACGGTTCTACCATGCCTTCATAAATGAGCGCTGAAAATAATGCATTATTCATAATCCAACCACTGAGCTCCGTTGCATATTTCTGTTGTCTTTACTGAAGTATTTGACCTGATCAAATATTAATCTTTGATTCCAAAAATAAACCGGAATGCATTTCAGAAATTCAGATGATCTGTTTTCAGCGGTGCTCATCTGGAGGAAAGGGTGGGTAAAGCATTGCCTCACTCATCCCTGCAAATTAGTCCTGATACATAAACATGCATAAAAGCAGCCAAGTTTTCTAGAAGTTATTTTGCGTATACTTTCTATAATGCAGGTCTTATCTGTAAATGACTTTAGAAGTAAATAGTTTTGCTGTGCACTTTATAAACTCTAAGCTCACTTTAAACAAATAAATAAACAAACAAACAAAAAAAGTCATTTGGAGCTCAGTTCAGAAAATTTGGGAAGACAAATAAATCTATTTCTTTAATAATGTTGCTTTGAAACACAAGGGGATATGTTTACTGAACTCAAGAAAGTGGATAATAAAACATTGTGTACTATCTTCTTCAATACAAACCCATTGCACCAGTTTAAAAATTACGTTCCCATAAAGATCCGAAATGTTAATATTCCTCAGTGTTTGCAGATCTCCATCTTTGGAGCTTATTGTCATCACACCTAGCTCAGCTCTAATGAGCTACATTAGTCAAATCCATTTTCAGCAATATTTGGAACTGAACAAAACCTTCTTTGGTTTTTATGTGTTTCATTTGCTGGCGCTCTGCAGAAATTCATAGAGACATTGTCTGACACAGGTTTCATCAAGCTTAAGCATATTTATATCTTTTATTGTCTGTCTGCTGCCAGAGAGTTATTCTTTGCTTTTTCTGTGTGAATTATCCATTCATCCTTCTCACCCCTTTTGCTGAGCCTCTGTTTACGTCTAACTACAGCGAGTCTTAATGAGTCTTTCTCCGTACATCTGTCAAATCCCACTGTTCATTTTCCAGAGCAATTTAGTTTTCCATGTTGTTTAGATACAGGATTATTTCCAGTGGGTTAGACACAAAACAATTTGCACGTTTGATGGATTTTAGAAGATTTGGATTTGGGATTAAACAACTGATTCATTACATAGAAACATCAGTGTTCGAGGACAGGTCAGAGTAAAATCACTCAACCAATAGAGAGTTTGGGAATAGGATTATTTGGTTTGACTTTCCTGTTGGTAATTGACTTTTTGCCTCATTACTGTTACGGATCACTCGGGAAGCTGAGGAGTAACAGAATGAAGATGTTTATTGTACACAGGCACAAGCAGAGGAGCAGGTAGTGATGAGTGACAATGAGGATGGATCCGTGAAGGTAGGGTGAAGACTTCTTGGAGGGACGGTGAGCCACACACATGCACACTTGGGGAACTGGGTCTTCGGAGAGAACGCTTGAGAGAGTAGAAGAGGAGTTAGTCCTTATAGTAAGCATACAGGAATGATCTTGTCGCGAACGTGACCGGACAATGTTTGAGTGCGTGTGTGTGGCTTATATGGTGCTGCGGTGATAGGCTGGTGATGAGGATCTGGTGGATGTGATTTAGAACTCCGGTGAGGGTGTGCGTTGTGATTGTGTGGAGGTGGAGGTGGAACCTGGCGTGTTTGTAACAGTACCCCCTCCCCACGGCCCGCTCCTGAGGGCTGGGGACCCCGACGACGTGGTGGGCGTCCTCTTCCCCTGTCGTTGCGTGGGACCCAGGAACGTTCCCCTGGACTGTAACCTTCCCAGTCCACTAGGTATTCCATCTGCCCACCACGCCGCCGGGAGTCCAGGATGTCCTTGACTGTGTAGGCCGCGCCATCATCTAGGAGGAGAGGAGGGGGGGCTTCGGCTTCGCCAGGTTCTGTGGAGGGAGAGACAGAAGGATGGTAAGTTTTAAGGAGTGACACATGGAATAGAGGTGGTTGGTAGCCGAGTACGCACTGGAAGGGAGTGAGTCCGGTGGTGGGTTGGCGGAGGGAATTCTGTGCGTACTCGGCCCACCCCAGGAATTGGTTCCAGGAGTTCTGGTGGCCGTGACAGAAGGTACGGAGGAAGCGTCCGATCTGCTGGACCTTCCTCTCCGTCTGCCCGTTTGATTGAGGATGATACCCGGAGGACAGGCTGATGGCCACACCTAGGAGGGAATGGAAGGCTTTCCACACCCGGGAGATGAACTGGGGGCCTCGGTCCGATACGGTATCTTCTGGGATGCCGAAGTACCTGAAGACATGGTTGAACAGTAATTCAGCTGTTTCCATGGCTGTAGGTAGGCCCTTTAGAGGAAGAAGACGACAGGATTTAGAAAATCTATCCACTATAACCAAAATACAGGTATTGTTATCTGAAGGCGGGAGGTCAGTAATGAAGTCCACCCCTAGGTGTGACCACGGGCGATTAGGAAAGGGCAGAGGATGGAGCTTGCCAGATGGTAGATGGCGAGGACTTTTGGACATGGCGCAGCTGGTACATCCACTCACATACCTTCTGACCAGTGCCAAGTGACGTATGAGTGGAGTGGATGAGTGGGGTGCGCCGTGTCCTGGGGATGTATAGGTGTCCCGTTGGGCAACCCGGCGGGGTGTTGGTAGGAGGCTCGGCTGGAGGAAGAGTGTCAGAAGACCAAGTAATCGGAGAGACAATGATATTTTCTGGGAGGATGGTTTCTGGAGTTTCAGATTTCTTTTCGAGAGCGTAGCATCTGGATAGGGCATCGGCCTTTACGTTTTTCACCCCTGGGCGGTACGAGATGGTGAATTGGAAGCGCGTGAAGAATAACGCCCAGCGTGCCTGTCTGGGATTGAGTCTAGTTATTCTAGGTTCTTATGGTCAGTGAGGACTTGAAATGGGTGTTTGGCTCCCTCTAGCCAATGCCTCCATTCCTCCAGAGCTAGTTTGATGGCTAGCAATTCACGATGTCGTAGTTTACCTCCACCGGGTTGAGTTTCCGGGAGAAGAAGGCACATGGATGGAGGCGGCTGGGATTCCCCTGCTGCTGGGATAGGACCGCTCCCATTCCGGTGGTTGAGGCGTCCACTTCCACCATGAAGGGCCGATCGGGATCCGGATGGACCAGGAGTGGGGCGGTTGTAAAGGCCTGTTTAAGGGTTTGGAAGGGTTTGGAAGGCTTCTGTGGCGGTTGGAGTCCAGGAGATAGACTTAGGTTTCTGGCGGAGGAGATTGGTAAGAGGACTGGTGATGGTACTGCGTATAAACTGTCTATAGAAATTGGCGAAGCCAAGGAACCGCTGCAATTCTTTGATTGTTGTTTGGAGTGGGCCATTCCTTGACTGCGCTCACCTTCCCTTCGTCCATCTGGATGCCACTGCGATTGATGGTATAGCCAAGGAACTGCACTGAGGGCTGATGGAAGGAACATTTTTCGGCTTTGAGGTAGAGCTGGTAGTCCCTCAGGCGTTGCAGGGCCTCCGCAACGTGGCGTTGATGTTCTGCCAGGCTCCGGGAATAGATGAGGATATCATCGATATATACCAAGACGGACTTGTGGAGGAAATCCCGTAGCACCTCTTGGATGAAATCCTGGAATACGGAGGGGGCGTTAACAAGCCCATACGGCATGACGCAATATTCGTAGTGACCAGTAGGGGTAATGAAGGCGGTCTTCCACTTGTCCCCCTCACGTATCCGGATGAGGTTGTATGCGCTGCGGAGGTCCAACTTGGTGAGCACAGTGGCACCACGGAGATGTTCCAGGGCAGCTGGGACGAGGGGAAGTGGGTACCGGAATTTTACAGTGATGTTATTGAGTGCTCGGTAATCAATACATGGCCTCAAGCTTCCATCCTTCTTCTCTACGAAGAAAAAGCTCGAAGCAGCAGGGGAGGTAGATGGACGGATATACCCTTGGGCCAGCGCCTCCTTGATGTATTCCTCCATGGCCTTCTCATTGGGAATGGATAGGGGATATATCCTTCCCTTTGGCACTGGTTCACCTGGTAGCAGATCGGTGGCACAGTCCCACGGCCGGTGTGGAGGCAGCTTTGAGGCCTGTTTAGGGCAGAAGACGTCGCTGAAGGGGTGTAGCATTGAGGAATGGTGATGGACTGATTTTCAACTGGGCTCTCAATAGACGTGGAGTAGACTGGACAACTGGAGATGCATGATTGGAAACAGGCTTTGCCCCACTTCAGGATCTCGCCCGTCTTCCAGGATATCACGGGGTTGTGCTGCTCCAGCCACGGGCGCCCTAGAATAACGTCAGTGGTGGATTTCTCCAGAACCAGCAGATGGATCTCCTCGTGATGGAGTAGTCCAGTTTGGAGGGATATGGGGCCCACACTATGGCGCACACACTTCCTGCTTAGCGGCCTGCTGGTGATTGTGTGGACCTGGTAGGCTGACGGCAGAGGGTGCCGGAGATGAAGTTGCCGGCTGACCCAGAGTCAGGAGGGCGGAAACTGGAAGAGACATGTCAGCGGCAGTAAGTGTCACAATAGTGGTTTCATTTGATATCTTGAAGGGAGAATGGCACTCACCATAGGACGAGGAGGACGGACGGGGCACACTGCTATAGCATGCCCCGGGGCTGCACAGTAGAGGCACAGATTCTGGGCCAGCCATCTCTGACGCTCCGCCATAGTGAGGCGGTAGGAGTCGAGGATCATAGGCTCGCTGGCTGGTTCTGGGGGGCTGACTTTTTCTGGTCGGCAGAGTGGTGTGGAGGAATGCGACTGGCCCTGGTGCTCTTCTAAGAACGACTGCATACGAGTGGCGAAGCGGATGGATAGCTGGATGAATCGCTCGAGTCCGATGGTATCCTCGTATGCAGCGATATGCAACCACACTAGGGGTTCCAATCCTTGATGGTAGGTCGTCAGTAAAGCCTGTTCATTCCATCCACTGGAGGCCGCCAGATTCCTAAACTGAAGGGCATATTCATTGACAGACATTTTTCCTTGTTTTAGATTATACAGCTTCTCACCAATGGAAGAGTCCCAAGCTGGTCTTCCGAAAACTTCACGGAAATGCTCGATGAAGCTAGAATAAGACTGGATACCTGGGTTATTTTGAGTCCAGAGAGAATTTGCCCACAGTAGTGCTTTACCTTGCAGCTGAGAGATGATAAATGCTACCTTTGAACGGTCAGTGGGGTACAAGTGCGGTTGCATCTCCAGGACCAGCGAACATTGAAGGAGGAATCCGCTCCATTCCTCCGCCGAACCAGAGTAGGGCGCCGGCCTGGCCATGGGCCTGGCGTGAACGGCAGGTGAGGAAGTGATGACAGGGTCGGCGGAAGTGCTCGCTGGTGTAGGAGGTGCTGGTGTTGCCATGAGTGTTCGTCGGAGTGCATCAACCAGATCTTGAAAGGGGTCTGTGAGGCTTATGCTTGTGCCTGGCGGTGCTGGTCCGGTCATCTGTTACGGATCACTCGGGAAGCTGAGGAGTAACAGAATGAAGATGTTTATTGTACACAGACACAAACAGAGGAGCAGGTAGTGATGAGTGACAATGAGGATGGATCCGTCAAGGTAGGGTGAAGACTTCTTGGAGGGACGGTGAGCCACGCACACTTGGGGAACTGGGTCTTCAGAGAGAATCGCTGGAGAGAGTAGAAGAGGAGTTAGTCCTTATAGTAAGCATACAGGAATGATCTTGTCGTGAACGTGACCGGACAATGTTTGAGTGCATGTGTGTGGCTTATATGGTGCTGCAGTGATAGGCTGGTGGTGAGGATCAGGTGGATGTGATTTAGAACTCCGGTGAGGGTGTGCGTTGTGATTGTGTGGAGATGGAACCTGGCGTGTTTGTAACAATTACACAGAACAAAACATTTAATGCATTTAAAAATGGGTGTTCATTTCATATATACAAATAAAAAAGCAATGCTGTATTATGAATAAACTGTATTAAGCTAACAATCTATGACACTGAACATTCTTAATATGAGATTGAGTAACAAATGATATCTTTTTTTATGCATTTAGCAGACGCTTTTATCCAAAGCGACTTACAGTGCATTCAGGCTATCAATTTTTACTTATCATGTGCTCCCAGGGAATCGAACCCCCAACCTTGCGCTTGATAATGCAACGCTCTACCAATTGAGCTACAGGAACACTATCTCATTATCTTACATTTATGGTTGTAACACTAAGTGGTACACGTTATTACACACACACAGACACAAAAATAATAATAACAGTTCCATATAGTGTTTTTATTTTTACTTTTTTTTTTTAATCAGGGTCAAAAAATAGTAAACCTGATAAAATAATAATATAATATTGATCTCAGTGTCAAGCCCAATACCTGAATTGTTAGCAATACTTGATGTAGTTATGAACACCTCAATACAGTGCTACCTTTTCATTTAGTGTATGATTTTTGTGTATGATAACACAAAAAAAATATAAAATAAAAAAACAAATGATTGTGAACTTCTAAAAAAATTGAAGGGTTGACATTTTTCTGTATACATATTTAAAAATCACTGAATGCAGCTTTTATACATGCAAACAATGACAATGACTCTGAATAAAAGCTGGCAAAATTGTGTATTGCCCAAGGCTCTTTCACAATGCAAGTTTGATACATTCGTTGATCTTTGAATGGAGTGGAAACATTCAACAGATCTGTTTAAAAGCACACCAACCCAAGGCCGTGAATGGTGTTATGTTTACAACCCGAATTCCGGAAAAGTTGGGACGTTTTTTAAATTTTAATAAAATGAAAACTAAAAGACTTTCAAATCACATGAGCCAATATTTTATTCACAATAGAACATAGATAACATAGCAAATGTTTAAACTGAGAAAGTTTACAATTTTATGCACAAAATGAGCTCATTTCAATTTTGATTTCTGCTACAGGTCTTAAAATAGTTGGGACGGGGCATGTTTACCATGGTGTAGCATCTCCTTTTCTTTTCAAAACAGTTTGAAGACGTCTGGGCATTGAGGCTATGAGTTGCTGGAGTTTTGCTGTTGGAATTTGGTCCCATTCTTGCCTTATATAGATTTCCAGCTGCTGAAGAGTTCGTGGTCGTCTTTGACGTATTTTTCGTTTAATGATGCGCCAAATGTTCTCTATAGGTGAAAGATCTGGACTGCAGGCTGGCCAGGTTAGCACCCGGACTCTTCTACGACGAAGCCATGCTGTTGTTATAGCTGCAGTATGTGGTTTTGCATTGTCCTGCTGAAATAAACAAGGCCTTCCCTGAAATAGACGTTGTTTGGAGGGAAGCATATGTTGCTCTAAAACCTTTATATACCTTTCAGCATTCACAGAGCCTTCCAAAACATGCAAGCTGCCCATACCGTATGCACTTATGCACCCCCATACCATCAGAGATGCTGGCTTTTGAACTGAACGCTGATAACATGCTGGAAGGTCTCCCTCCTCTTTAGCCCGGAGGACACGGCATCCGTGATTTCCAACAAGAATGTCAAATTTGGACTCGTCTGACCATAAAACACTATTCCACTTTGAAATAGTCCATTTTAAATGAGCCTTGGCCCACAGGACACGGCGGCGCTTCTGGACCATGTTCACATATGGCTTCCTTTTTGCATGATAGAGCTTTAGTTGGCATCTGCTGATGGCACGGCGGATTGTGTTTACCGACAGTGGTTTCTGAAAGTATTCCTGGGCCCATTTAGTAATGTCATTGACACAATCATGCCGATGAGTGATGCAGTGTCGTCTGAGAGCCCGAAGACCACGGGCATCCAATAAAGGTCTCCGGCCTTGTCCCTTACGCACAGAGATTTCTCCAGTTTCTCTGAATCTTTTGATGATGTTATGCACTGTAGATGATGAGATTTGCAAAGCCTTTGCAATTTGACGTTGAGGAACATTGTTTTTAAAGTTTTCCACATTTTTTTTACGCAGTCTTTCACAGATTGGAGAGCCTCTGCCCATCTTTACTTCTGAGAGACTCTGCTTCTCTAAGACAAAGCTTTTATAGCTAATCATGTTACAGACCTGATATCAATTAACTTAATTAATCACTAGATGTTCTCCCAGCTGAATCTTTTCAAAACTGCTTGCTTTTTTAGCCATTTGTTGCCCCCGTGCCAACTTTTTTGAGACCTGTAGCAGGCATTAAATTTTAAATGAGCTAATTAAGTGGATAAAAGTGTAAAATTTCTCAGTTTAAACATTTGCTACGTTATCTATGTTCTATTGTGAATAAAATATTGGCTCATGTGATTTGAAATTCCTTTAGTTTTCATTTTATTAAAATTTAAAAAACGTCCCAACTTTTCCGGAATTCGGGTTGTAATTTATTTGTGGCCTTTTATTGAAAAGACTTCAATATTATTCACATTCATCAATTAAATCCAAACCTCAATCCTAACACATAATAACACATTTAAACCTACAGTATGCCTACAATACATTTACATGTAAAGATAACTTGGCCTGTAATCAATCACACTGCAAACTTTAATTCGAAATATCCATCCATGCATTTCTAAATTCCTGCCTTGACCTTACAATATGCATTTCACCAGATTAAAATTTTTATAGAATTAAAGTTCTGAATTCTTTTTTTTTTCATAACCATTGGCCTGAACTGCATGTTAAGAAAATGACATGAAGAGTTTCAACCCGATCTCACGGCAGTACGCACATATTTTACAAGGTGGCTTATTCATATGAATTCGTACGACCACACTCGTACAAATTCATGATTTCTGCCCAGTCGTACATATTTTACAAGTTGCAAAATTCGTATGAATTTGTACCAATGACCTACACCTAACCCCGCCCCTAAATCTAACCGACACTGGGGTTTAGACAAATTGAATATAAAATTTAGGTCTTACAAATTCGTATATGAATTAGCCATTTCGTAAAATACGTACAAATTGGTTGTGAGATAGCGTTGAGAGTTTTGCAGTCCATGTTGTTACTGATATCTGCTTTTCCCAAAACAATTAATGCCATGTGAGATTTAAGTTTTATCTTTGCTTAAAGGGATAGTTCACCCAAAAATTAAAATCTTGTTATAATTTACTCACCCTTATGTTGTTCCAAACCTGTATGTTTTTTTTTTCTTCTTCAGCTGAACGTAAAAGAAGATACTTTTTTCAGAATGCATGTAACCAAACAGTTGCTAGTCCCCAATGACTTCCATAATATGGGAACGATCTCATAGAGGTTTGAGACAACTTGAAAGTAAATCATGACATGATTTTCATTTTGGGGTGAACTATCCCTATCCCAAAGAAACTATCCCAAAGAAAAGCCAATATTTTCTGTGTGCATTATCTGATCATGTCAAGCCATTTGTTTGTCACACCTTCAATTTAAATATTAGTAAAAGTAATTTATCTCTGTCTAGATTTTTAGTGTAGCTTGTCACTTTACGTCTATACATGAACATTCTTCCTAAAAGAGGAAAATGACAGGAGCGAGAAAGACAGAGAGAGCCTAGTGAAGCATTCTAATGTTTCACTTAGAGAAGAGGAAGAGTAACTGTGTCACTCAAATCAATGACCTATAAAATATCCATAGAGGTGGCTATCAGAATTCACACTCCAGATTTGGAGCCTCTTGAGATGGATTTTGTGAAATGATCCATTTAAAACAAAACTTCTTACTTTTGACCTTTATGCTTGGGAGACAACGCTTACTTTAACTTCAAAACTTGGCTTTTCACACAGTTGTTGTTAAAGGCATCATATGACGTTGCTAAAAAATATCATTATTTTGTGTATTGGTTTAATGAAATATGTTTATCCAGTTTAAGGTTCAAAAAACATTATTTTCCACATAATATACATTATTGTTTCTCCTCTTTGCCCGCTTTTCTGAAACGCGCCGATTTTTACAAAGCTCATCGTTCTGAAAAGTGAGGTGTGCTCTGATTGGCCAACTATCCAGTGCATTGTGATTGGCCAAATACCAGTGTGGCATAAATGTTACGCCCCTTACTGTGATGCTGTGTCCCGGTGCGACGAGACAAAACCAATACAACCCATTACAAACGGGGCATTTGTTGCATCCAGTGGGGACATAATTACTGATTATATTGACTTACACTGTCATTTTACATGTTGCGTTGCATTGCGTTATGTGAACATAAAACCATGTCTGCATTTGTGATTGGAGAAACAACAAACAACAAGTGTTGTCCTACACTGTTCATGGCAAATCCTTTAACCTTTTGAGCGGTGCGGTCCCACATATGGGATTTAGAATGTTCGGTGACATCACATAATTGACAAATTCAAACTGTGGTGTTGCGCGTTGGCTGGCGCTGAGCCAGAGAGAGACATGCACTGCTCCTGTCATATTATTACAACTATGCAGCGTTCTTAACCACATAATGCATATTTTAGGTTTCAGACATTTAAATACACAAATACTAAAATACATGCATATGTCTATGAAAGCAACAATAACAATCCATTAAATTTTAATTTGCAGATGTTTTATTCATATCAGATACACATAATGTAAGTAACTATAAAGTTCACTCTATTCTTCACCCTGTTCACTGACCAGTTATTATTTGTATTTTGGGAGAAATTGATGAATTCACGGCTGAAAATCCGACTGAAGGACTCTCTGAACTGCAGCGCGAACAAACATGGCGGCGCCCATCTCACATTACAGATCACGATCAAGATCACACACTCATTTACACATGAGTCATGAATCATAATATCAGATTGTTCATGACATGGTATGCAAGTTTGTGAATATTTTAAATAAAAAATGGAAAAATAAAATAGAAGCAGTGTGTCACTGACAAGCCTGACGTGTCGCCTTGGAAACAGTAAGGGGAACGTTCTAAAATAACGGCCATCTTAAGAAAACTCACTCTGGGGGGACCGCTAGAATATTTTAAACTCACCACTGAAAAGGTTAAATATGAAAGGCTGTGAATCAGCATTATTTGTCAGAACACCGGCACTGTAGGCTACTCTCCCAGGAAATAGTCCTTGTCCTCTGAAAAATGCATTGCACACACCTGAATATTTGGTTTGAACTGTTCTGGAACAGTGCTGTAAATACAACTTAACCACTGAGTATTAGTTGTTTCCTCTTTTGGAAGGCCAAACAAAGTAGTTTCGCTTTCACAATAAAACACACAGCACCTCCACAACATGGCGGCGGCAACAACAATACTGCAGTGAGAATCAAAGTTACGCCTTCTTTCTTTGCGTGAACATTTGGGCGGTGTTATGCAAATCTTCCCACACAGTGACATAGACGTGTGTGGGTGAGTTAAAACTAGGCATTTTAGGAGGGCGTGGACGAGTTTAAACTTTTATAAAGAATATCTCTTTGGGTTTGAGACGTTAGTCTTTTTTTCAAATTAAGGGATCTTATCTATTCACAAACAGCTTGAACAAACTATGGGTTAAAATTAGTATTTGCATATTTAAAAAAAAAAAAAAAGACTAATACAGGGCACACAACCCCTACTTGAAAGTCTGTGGACATATTGCCATGTAAACACACACTGGACCTCTTAAAAGGAATAGTTAAACTTATTATCATATCATTATTTACCAGTGTTGTTATCATTAATAGAACTAGAATAATTCAAATTACACTTTGAAATAAAGCTGAAATATAAATACTAGATGGAAAATGTTTAATTTAAACATGTTGCCTTGTCATCTAAAGTCATTAAAACTAAACCTGAAATAAAATGTTAACATTGAAATAAGAAATTAACAAACAAATAAATAAAGTTGCACCTTACAATTAGTTCATGCATTAACAAACATTAACTAATAATAATCAGTGTAATATTAAATGCTATAATGTAAAAAAATTTAACCTTACTGTAAAAAATAAAAAAAATAAAAATAAAATGCAACTTAAACTATATTTAAAATGAAAACTAAAAATAATTGGTAATTAAAAATATCATAAATAATATCACATCAATAATCACCCAAGCCTATTTAACTTTAATGGATATTTTATTAAATACAGTAGACTGGCAGTATATTTACTTTAATGGTTACTAAAACATTCAAGAGAGTCTGAAGAAAAGTAAATTTATGCTGATAATTTTTACATGCTCTGATTGTTAGTCAACTGGATTGTTTAAAGCAATTGTACAGGCAGTCTATGTTGTTTTGAGCCCTTTTTGTGTAATTCTTCAGAATATAATTCTAATAACCTTAATTGGTCTCTGCGATGCAAGTACACACATTATAAGAGCAAACCACAAACTGATCAGTGTAAAAGTAGAAGTACTAATGAATTGTCAGTGTCAAGAGGGGAACTTGGATCTCTGTTCACAGTTTGTTCACAAACTGTTTTTTTGACCATGTTGCCCTGGTAACAAGTACATCATCAGCTCTTATGGTTTTTCCAAATACATGTTTTCTTTTCTCAATGAAAAACGTGTTTATGTAACTTTTCAGGACAGCAAGTGTGTCTGCAAGTGTATATGTGCTGCTTCCGTCTTTACACCTACAATATCGCACTCTTATTTGAACTCTTACCACACAATGATAGATTTGACAGCCATTGAATGCCACACTCTTTTTAACAGGGCTCAGGGCATTTATCAAACTCATTCTGTGCATCTGCAGCTCAAAGACCAGCACCCTTGATGCTTTTGTACACCATCCTGATTGTTATCATAGGGCTCGTAAGATAAATCCAACCAAGGGCAGCTTTTATTGAATCTTGCTATAAAAAGACAGGTGCATACGCACCCACACATACACCAAGAGGCTTTATACCCCATATCATGTTTAAGGTCACATCTCAGGACTATGCTAATGAGGTTTTCAACTTGAGGTTTTCAATCTTTGTATATGCTCAGCATTGGTCAGTATCGTTGATCATTATCCTCAGGACAAGGTAAGAAGATCATCACCCTCATAAGCATGAAAAGGCTAATTGTCACCTACAGCAACAATCTCTGTCTGTATATACCAAGCTGTAAAACGGGCTCTTCACTATGAGCACCAAAGTCAACAAAGTGGCAGTAATGGAGATTCATGCTTCCCTGTCCCTGCCAGTGAGCCATTTTGTGTACATTTTAGTCTTCTTTATAATCTGTAAATGCCCCTATACACTTGATCTTTAACTCAATCACCTTCTTACATGTCCACAACTTCTATGTTTGACATTTGTCTTTTCAAAGGCATCCTGTCTGGAAGGGCTCCCATAACACACGCCAAAAAAAGGCTTGTGACAGGGCTCTTTTAACATTGTGCGTCTGTGTGTGTGTAAAAGAAAGAGAGTCAAGACTTGTCAGTAGAGACTCCTCGCCTTCTTATTAAAGCTGTAAACATGGATTTGAGGGAGACAGTACACGCAATCGCCATGTGGGGGAGCAGTGGTTCTTCAACATCTTTCCTTGTCAGCGCACAATTTTTAAAACAGATCCTCTGCGATTTTTCTAAATCAAAGAATCTTGAGCTGAGAATGACATGACTGTCCTGTCAACTGGTGTAACTGTGAAAGTTTATAACATCTTTTTGACAACCTTTGCAATTGAAATGAACATTAAACTAACCATCAACATTCTTTTATTTAAAGTTGTGTCTCGACAAATGAGTATCTAGAACAGAGTCAATGACATGACTTTTTAAAATGCATGTTTGTATGTATGTATGTATGTATGTATGTATGTATTTAAATAAATAATCCTATCTACCGTTTGTTTTTTAGTTTTTTTTTTTTCAAATACACAAAATACACAAAAGAATGAAACATTATGCTAAACTAATGTGCATGCCCCAACTCCCACACATACACCCAAAATGTGGTCTAATTAAGAGACTGGAAGAACAGATTTTAATGACACTTTTACTGAAACATAACAAAAATTGATAAATGAGACCCTTGTGGACTTTTGTAACTATGTTTGATAAATCTTTTAAAATATCAGAAAGTTTGACAATGCAAGTTCATGTTTTAAAATAATTTAATGATATATATAAATTAAAATGTCATATTATATGCATGAAATACTTTTCACTTTAGAAAACTTCAAGTTTTGAATTGATAAGTTCATATATTTAAGAATCTCCATTAGTGGCTACCTGTGTGAATCTACTAAGCAAACACCAAATGTGTGTGTTTATGAAACAAAAACTGCAGCTGTCACTGCTGATAAATATTGTATTCCACACTCACATCTCTTATTTCATACTGTCAAAGAGGAAAACCGCACTGCATTTCTCTTTCATAACCAGTTGTGAACAAGCCTTGCGTGAACACACACACACACAAATTCCAGTATGTTTATTTGCTGTGCGCTCTAGTGTGAAACAAGCTCTCTCACCTGTCAAAACCTCAACCCTTCCTGCCTCTCTTGATGGCATGAACTATGGTAATGCACTTGCTAAAACTCTCCCTCTTACATATAGACATTGAAGGAGAGGTTTGGAACTCATTTGGACCGATTGTCTTTTTATTCTTGCTGGTTGGTTTTAATGACTCTAAATCATGTAGTATAACGTAGTTTAAAAAATAAATAAACACCTGATTAATACATGTGTAGACATTTTATTATTATTATTATTATTTTTTTATTTTTTTTATAATCTTTATTATTTTGAGATTTTTAAAAAATAAATATTTTCAGGAAGAAAAAAAAGTGCAGTTACAAATATTACAAATTATTAATTACATGTAAATAAATATGTTTATGTTTTTGGGAAGTTGTACCACATGAAAGCTTTGTCTTGAAGGCCTTGAAGAAATTATGATTATCTGACATACTGGCAATGACACAGTCATCATCATCATCATTTTGTTTACAAGCAGATACCTTGTTCTTTCTTTGGATGTTTTGTATGTTGTTCAGATATTCATATAACAAAATATATACAAATTCAAACCTAAATAGGGACATAGTAGTATATTTAAAGTATGATGTAAGGTTCACTTAAAGAAAACTTATGAGTATACTTGCAGAATAAAACTACTAAACTATTAGTTTACTGAGACTATACTTCAAACTGTACAAAGTATTTAATTAGTAAACTATCAGTAAACCTATAAGTTCAGTTTTAGTATAATTATAAGTGACACTACTATATACAAGAAAGTGGGCAAATTTAGTCCCAAGGTGTATTTAAACAGTACACTTACAAGTATAGTACTAGAACACTGATATGTGTATACTTGCTAGATAAAGTATACTTAAAAATATAATTGAACTTTACTTAAGTTTACTTAGTAAAATAAACTTGAAGTATACTACTTTTTGGTAAGGGATATGTGATTCCTACAGCAGTAAACCGTAAACAGAGGCTAGGCCAGTCACTCACTGTAATAGTTCCAGAGACTGTTGGGTCTGATGGCAACAGCGTTCAATATGATATATTTTGTCCTGATGTACATCAGAATCAGAATGAGCTTTATAGCCAGGTATGTTTACACATACAGTACAAGGAATTTGTTTTAGTGACAGAAGCTCCACAGGCCAACAGAATGACAGTGACAAGACAGGACGTAGACAATAAAAATAATAATATACAAATATACAAAATAGACAATGTACAAAATAGTAAAAACACAATATATAATATAGACAATGATGTATGTACAGGTATTATATGTGCAAATTTAAAATGTAATAAGTATGTGTGTTAAATTAATAATGTATAGTGTTGTGTGTTCCATATTTATTGTTAAATGTTCATGACATGGATTGCCTGAGTAAATGGCAACAGTTCAAAGAGGGAGTGTGCTGGATGTGAGGGGTCCAGAGTGTTTTTGCCAGCCCTTTTACTCACTCTGGATGAGTACAGTTCTTGGAGAGTAGGGAGAGTTGTACCAGTGATTCACTCAGCAGTCCGGACTATCCTCTGTTGTCTTCTGAGGTCAGATTTGGTAGCTGAACTGAACCAGACAGTTATTGAAGTGCAGAGAATGGATTTAATGATGGTGGAGTAGAACTGTTTCAGCAGCTCCTGTGGCAGGTTGAACTTCCTCAGCTGGCGAAGGACGTACCTTTTTAACAATGGACTCAATGTGATTGTCCCACTTCAGGTCCTGAGAGATTGTGGTGCCCAGGAACCTGAATGACACCACTGTCATTACAGTGGTTATGGGGGGAGAGCAGGAGGGTTTCTCCTGAAGTCCACGATCATCTTCACAGTTTTGAGTGTGTTAAGCTGCAGGTTTTTAAGACTGCACCACACAGCCAGCTTTTTAACTTCCTGTCTGTAAGCAGACTCATCACTGTCCTTAATGAGGCAGATAAGTGTGGTTTCATCTGCAAACTTGGAGCTTGACAGAACACAGGAGCTTGACAGAGGGGTCTTTAGAGGTGGAGTCATTGGTGTAGAGAAAGAAGAGCAGTGGGGAGAGGACACAACCCTAAGGGGTTCCAGTCCTGATCGTACAGGTGCTGAATGAAATTTAATTTGGACAGGAGGAGGTTTGGGATGTTTAAAGCCGAGTTGAAGTCCACAGACATGATCCTCACATTAGTCCCTGGTCTATCTTGATGTTGCAGGAAGTAGTGCAGTCCCATGTTGACTGTATCATCCACAAACCTGTTTGCTGTAACTGCAAGTTTATCTGATGTCTTTCAGATAAATCAAAACCAGTTTTTCAAATGATTTCATGGCCACAGATGTTAGAGCCACAGATCTGTAGTAATTAAGTCCAGTAATTTGGGGTTTCTTTGGAACGGGATGATAGTGGAGCATTTGAAGCATGAGGGTACTTCTCACAGCTCCAGTGATCAGTTGAAGATCTGTGTGAAGATGAGGGCCAACTGGTCAGCGCAGGTTTTCAGACAGGCTGGTGTCACACTGTCTGGGGCTGGGGCCTTTCTTCTCTTATTCTTTCTGAAGGTCTGACGAACATCATCTTCACTGATCTGAAGTGAAGGTGTGGGGTAGAAAGGGGTTGCAGGAGATGTAAATGGTGTTTTTTCAAACCTGCAATAAAGCTCGTTCAGATCATCAGCTGTTGATTCTCCACAGTTCTTGGGGATGGTGTCTTGTAATTGGTGTTGTCTTTCAGACCTTTCCACACTGAAGCAGGGTGACTGGAAGTGAATTGGTTCCTTAGCTTTCCAGAATAAATCCTCTTTCCCACACTGACCTCCCTTTCAGTGGGTATTTGGCCTGTTTATGCAAGAATCTGTCCCCATTCCTGCAAGCATCTTTTTAGGCTTGACAGAGCTGTGAGTTTTGTAGTGAATAATGGTTTGTCATTGTTGTAGGTTAAATGAGTCCTGGTAGGAATGCAGATGACTTTACAGTAACTGATATAAGAAGTAACAGTCTACAGTCTCTCTATAGATATTTAGAAACATAAGAGATATATCTCTAGAAAGCCTGACTTATCGAAAACAATTATTCTGTGATAAAGTAATCCATATGAAAACAACGCGATGTCCAGTCTTTCATGTCTCCCTTCATTATATCTAATGTGCCCACGCCCATCCGCTGAATGCGCTATTGATATTACAATAGTCCACGTGACGAAGGCAGAGTGTAAAGGCCCACATCACAGCAAAGAAAGCAGCGAGACTGCATCTCAAGTTTTTTAAATGTTACTGTTCGCTTCGCGCGAGAGGAAAAAGACAGACTTTATCTCAGAAAAGACTCACTGTGACAAATAGAATTAACACGTTAATAAGACACGCTGAGAGGAATACGCTTTGGAATACCTCTGGGGAAAAAAATGCAGCGGCTTGATCCAGCAGAGATCATAAACATGAGTAAGTCTTTTTTTTTTTTTTTTTATTAGTTTTCGCATAACTTGTACATATTTTACAAGTTAAGAGTTTTCCAAACTATAATTCCTGACTAATTGTATAATCAAGTGAAACATTGTGAAGTTTAATTCACAGCATCTAAATGTCTCACTATGCTAGGATGTTTTTATTATTATTATTTTTTATGTTCTTTAACATAGACAGCAATACAATATAAAAGTAATATGAATTATCATGTTACTAGCCAAATATCAGTAAGAATGATTAGACAAAACTACTGTGATAGGCTATTCTCCATTCACAAATATAGCCATATATGTTTATAACTATAGTTTTTGGATTGTATAGGCCTACATACAAAGCATGCTTGTGCTTATGAATGTGACTAAGCTTCTGTTCAATGTGTTATACACTGTCATTGGTGTTTGCGATCGTCTGAGGTGTAAATGTATTAAGTAAGATGTAAATATCAATGATAATGTGTGCTATGTGGTAATTGTGTTCTTTTTTTATCTATAAATTACTACTAGTATCAGTGACCATCACAATAATTTTAATAATGTAGTGTATTTGTGTAAAAAGCATGGTTACTTTTTTTATTTCAGATATGAGGATAAAAGTGCAAATGAACCTGTTGCAAAGCGAGCCAGTGCAAAGAAGCAGCCCACTCAGGAACCTGGAACACAGCTAAGACCAAGCGAGGCACACACTGCCATGAGTCTTTTTAAAAGGTTCTTTTTTTATGTCCCTCAGAGCACATAAACAATATACACTTTATACACCGTTAAAACCGTTTCTTTCGGACGCATCAGATTTGAGAACCGATGAACTGATGATACTGCGCATGCATGTAATTTTTCAAGTATTTTGTTAAACATCGGAAAGTGTGATAAAATAACTATTTTATTTTACTTTTTTTTTTTAAGATGAATGTTTCTAATCTGTATATCGTAGATTATGTATAGGCCAAAGGGGTTTTGTAGATTATGTTTAGGCCAAAGGGGAAGTTGGACAATAATTAAGACTCTAAAGACTCTATGTTTAATAGGAATAAGGGATGATTTATGAAATATCTTTACTGTATTTATAGTTAATGATGACACATTCACAAATTGAGTTTGTATTAAACAGAACATGATCACAAGTAGAGCAGCTGATGATACTGAACTGCAGCATGTGCCGGTTAGAGCGGTTCTCGTTCTCGAGTCAAGAACCGGTTGCATCGGTTTTCGGATCATCGGTACACTGAACCGAAAACCGTTTCTTTCGGACGCGTCTGATTCGAGAACCGAGGAGCTGATGATACTGCGCATGTGTGATTCAGCGTGAAGCCGACTGACTCACAGCGTGTCTGAACTGAACTGGTTCTTTTGGTGATTGATTCTGAACTGATTCTGTGCTAATGTTATGAGCACGGGTAAACCGAGGGCCTGAATGAAGGGCAATCTGGCGAAATGTAAATTCATTTAATAACAAATACATCGCAAGGGATTATGTATAGTAACTGGTTCATGGTTTCTTCACTGATGACACCTAATTTATTTACTTTATATCGTCAAGACTTAAATCTGTGTATGCACATCATTGATGTTACTGTATTTGGGTGTGTTGTTGCAAAACTTAATTGTAAACTTTTCATGATTATGAGGTTTTTAACTGACTAAAGTTATGATTACTGACTTTATATATTTGAATGTTTGATAGACTTGACGCCATTACGTCATCGCCAATGACGTCATTACGTAGAGCGTAAAAGAACCAGTGAACCGTTTTTTTCAACTGGTTTATTGAATCAAACCGTCCGAAAGAACTAGTTCACGGAAAAAAACGAACTTCCCATCTGTTACAATATGGGTGTGTGCTAAACGTAAGAAGGAGCTTGAGGAGGATCTTGATCAAAATGAAGAGTTTACTGTAGAATGACGACGGAGAATACAGACTACACACAACACCACATTAACTTGACATTCAGATGCACATTCAGGTTAGGTTACAATACAATACACATTCACATTCAATCACGGACAAGGAAGAACTGAACACACCAGGTATTTAAACACACAGAAGGAAATGAGGGAACTGGAGACAGGTGGGGAATAATCAATTAACCAAACAAGAACAGGAAAAAGACCAAATAAGGAAACGGACAGTCCATAAACGTAACAGTTTGCCCCCTCCCGAACGGTGCCTCCTCGCACCGCAAGAGGAATACCAGCAGAGGGAGGGTGGGGGTTCTGGAGGCGGGCGAGGAGCAGGCAAGGAGTAGGTGAAGAGAGAGCATGGAGGTAGGGACCAGGGCGGAGATGATGGAGGGAGGAGCCAGGGAGGAGCCCGGAGCAGGAGGAGCCAGATGGTCCTCCAGAGACCAGCCATGGTGGAGAAGGGCCCGATGACACCAGGGGGCCGACAGGAGGAGACTGCACCGGTGGGTGAGGAGCCCAAGATGGAGCAGCGCAGCCGCAGAGCCAGGGTGACATAGAGGATCTGGAGGGTCTAGGTGGAGCAGAAGGCTCAGGCGACCAAGGCAGGGGCGGGGTCCTGGAAGACCGCTGTGGAGCCGGAGTGACTGAGGATGAAGGTGGAACCAGAGGGAAGGAGGAGCCTGACAGAGCCAGAGGGATGGAGTGACGAGGTGAAACCAGAGGAATGGAGTCCCGAGGCGGCGGATGGTCGACGACTGACCAAGGTGGAGTCGGAGGGACGAGGGACCCCGGTGGAGCAGGTGGGATGCCAGGCCACGGTGGAGCCATGGCGGAGCCGCTGGGTCGAAGGACCGAGTAGGAGTCCAGGGCTCGGAGGCTGGAGGTGGAGACAGGGCCTTAACATGCCAAGGCGGAGCTGGAGACTGGCAGTCCAGCGGCGAACCATCGCGTCCAGATGGCGCGGACTGAGGGTGAGATGCGGGACTGCCTGGCACCAGCAGAGATGACGTCGAGGAACTGGCTGGTCTAGGAGGAGAGAGAGGAAGGATGGGAGGAGACACAGGAAATTCAGAGCTGGGCGGAACCAGCGGAGAAACAGGAAATTCAGAACTGGGCGGAACCAGCGGAGACACAGGAAATTCAGAGCTGGGCAGAACCACCGGAGACACAGGAAATTCAGAGCTGGGCGGAACCAGCGGAGACACAGGAAGTTCAGAGCTGGGCGGAACCAGCGGAAGTGGAGCAGAGGGACTGGCAGGTCTAGGAGGAGGTGGGAGAGGGAGGCTGGGAGGGAACACAGGAGACACAGGAAAATCAGAGCTGGGAGGAACCAGCGGAGAAACAGGAAATTCAGAGCTGGGCGGAACCAGCGGAAACACAGGAAATTCAGAGCTGGGTGGAACCAGCGGAGACACAGGAAGTTCAGAGCTGGGCGGAACCAGCGGAGAAACAGAAAACTCAGGGCTGGGCGGAACCAGCGGAGGAACAGAAAATTCAGGGCTGGACGGAACCAGCGGAGGAACAGAAAACTCAGGGCTGGGCGGAACCAGCGGAGGAACAGAAAATTCAGGGCTGGGCGGAACCAGTGGAGGAACAGAAAACTCAGGGCTGGGCGGAACCAGCGGAGACACAGGAAGTTCAGAGCTGGGCGGAACCAGCGGAAGTGGAGCAGAGGGACTGGCAGGTCTAGGAGGAGGTGGGAGAGGGAGGCTGGGAGGGAACACAGGAGACACAGGAAAATCAGAGCTGGGCGGAACTAGCGGAGAAACAGGAAATTCAGAGCTGGGCGGAACCAGCGGAAACACAGGAAATTCAGAGTTGGGCGGAACCAGCGGAAACACAGGAAATTCAGAGCTGGGTGGAACCAGCGGAGACACAGGAAGTTCAGAGCTGGGCGGAACCAGCGGAGAAACAGAAAACTCAGGGCTGGGCGGAACCAGCGGAGGAACAGAAAATTCAGGGCTGGACGGAACCAGCGGAGGAACAGAAAACTCAGGGCTGGGCGGAACCAGCGGAGGAACAGAAAATTCAGGGCTGGGCAGAACCAGCGGAGGAACAGAAAATTCAGGGCTTACAGCTCACCCTCAGTCGCGGAAGTGTGGGCAGGGCGTTTCTCCACGCCCTCGATCTCCACTAAGACTCCCGCGATGCACGGTGTTGCCGGCTCACGGACCTGGTCAGTAGCGCTCTCGAGGTCCTGCACCCTGTCGGTGATTGGCTTGGGCTCTGCGGCTGCGGTGGGCTCTGGCTCCGTGCGGCTTGATGGTGGCTGGCTGGTCTCTGGGTTGGGAGTGGGGCTGGAGATATCCTCCTCAGCGGTGCAGATGGTCCATGACGATCCATTTTTCTCCAGCACCCACTCCACGAAAGCGGCGAAATCCTCTTGGGGACCGTTCGCTGGTAGGCGTGCCTTACACCGCTCGCTCAGGCTGGTGTAGTAGAAGTTAGAGAGCGAGCGGTCGGGGAAGAGGGTAAGGCACGCCAGATCGAGAAAGTCCCTGGTATGGTCTTCCAGCAAACGGTCCTGTTGCTCCAGGCATACGAGAAAGACTGCGGGAATGGCCATTCCGGGAGAGGGAAAAAAATAAAAAACCAAAAAAGAAAGAAAAACGCCGCTAACTAAACTGTTTACGGTCCGTGATTCTGTTACAATATGGGTGTGTGCTAAACGTAAGAAGGAGCTTGAGGAGGGTCTTGATCAAAATGAGGAATTTACTGGAGAATGACGATGGAGAATACAGACTATACACAACACCACATTAACTTGACATTCAGATGCACATTCAGGTTAGGTTACAATACAATTCACATTCAATTACGGACAAGGGAGAACTGAACAGACCAGGTATTTAAACACACAGAAGGAAATGAGGGAACTGGAGACAGGTGGGGAATAATCAATTAACCAAACAAGAACAGGAAAAATACCAAATAAGGAAACAGACAGTCCATAAATGTAACACCATCACTATCGATAGTCACTAATGAGACTAGCTGTGCGGTGTGACGTGGCCCGATATATGGAGGTTCTTAGAAGTCAGATGATTGTTTGAGGCGTGCCCCTGCCCCGAACTTTAGTTAATACCAAATAACTCCATTTATTGTTCTAAGTTCAATTAAGTTCCCCTCTAAAATTAAAACCCAAGGTTTTTTTTTATAACGAGCTTTTTGATGGAACACACACATACACACACACACACATTTAAATGGGGACATTCCATAGGCGTAATGGTTTTTATACTGCACAGACTGTATTTAACACAAACCCTTTCTGCAGGAAACTTTCTGCAGTTTTGGAATAAAATACAAAAAATAAATGAATAAATAAATTGTTTAATTTATTTTTTACACCATTTTTACAAATGAGGACGTCGCCAAAGGAAATTCTTTGGAGATTCTGTCAGGTTTAGCTCACTTTTTGGTAAAAATATATACCCAAAATATTATTTTGACGTGACATACAGCCAAGAATGATGACACATACTCAGAATCCGTGCTCTGCATTTACCCATCCAAAGTGCACACACACAACGTGAACACACACCCGGAGTAGTGGCAGCCATTTATTTGAACAGTTGGGGCTTCATTGCCTGGGTGCTCAGAGGCACCTCAGTCATAGTATTGAGGGTGGGAGATTCACTCCGCCCCACCTACAATTCCTGCCGGCCCGAGACTCGAACTCATAAACTTTGGATTATGAGTCCGACTCTCTAACCATTAGGCCACGACCCCCCCCATATTGTTATGTAGGTATACACACACACACACACACACACACTTATAAACACACACAGATGTTATTGCTGTGAATATGGTATTAAATTGGAATAATTTCTTTAATATTATTGATGTTTAAATCATTGTTCACTTTGCATTGTTCACTTTTTTCAGTCTACAAGCATGAACAAGAACAAGATGATCAAAGTGCTAATTAATGCTCAAGCAAATAGCCCACCTTAATTACTTTTGATTACACATGATAACAGACCACCTTTCATTTTGTTTATTTTTCACTCCTAGTTTAGCTTGTGATGAATTTATCAAGGTCTGTTGAAGGAAAGCCATTGCACATGGTGAGGATCTGGAAGCAAGCTGAACATTAGTTTCTGCATAGATACGTAGACAAAAAATGGTTCAGGTTTTACCAAGTTGAATGGTATGTTGTTTTTCCTCCACAGTCCATGAATATTCTGATTCTACTTTGCTGATGCACTTCACAACGAGAATATTTAGTGATGTTATTGATTTAGTGATTAGCTGACCTTACTTTTTTTTGGCTAAAATGAAACATTCTCTTCTGAGAACATCTTCTTATGACGTGCACCCTTGTCTCTCTCGATGCAGGTCACAAAAGAACAAAATCTAACATCACAATCACTTTAGAAGCTTAGGTCTTTGAGGTACTATGCCAGAGGGAGCTACATACATCTCAACAAACACAAATTATGACAGAGAATAGCATTAACAGACAAGAAAGAAAAAGAAAAAGAAAGTAAACTGAGCTGTAGAGAAATACAGTGCTCGAAATAATATACCTCAAGTGTGTGGCAGAAATGTTACGCCCCTTACCATACTGTGATGCCGTGTCCCGGTGCAACGAGACAAAACCAATAAAACCAATTACATTTTACACATGTTGCGTTGCATATCATGTCATGTAGACAAAAAAAACATTTCTGCATTTGTGATCAGAGAAACGACAAACAACAAGCGCTACTCTACACTGCTCAAAACCTGCGTTTGAATTATCAGAGGCAAATCCTTTAAACATAAAAACATACTTAGAGACTTGTCAGAGTTAGAAGCGCCATACTGTCCTTGCAAAGTTGGAATTGCCCCACTTTATAGAAACAGCCTTTGTGCACTGACGGCATTGTAGGCTTCTCTCAAGGGATCAGGAAATAGTCCTCCTTAAAATGCACTGCACATATCTGAATATTTGGGTTGAACTGTTCTGGAAAAGTGTTGTAAATGCAACTTAACCACTTTTTCTAGTTGTGTCCTCTTTTGGAAGGCCAAACAAATGGTTTCACTTTCACAATGAAACACACATCAACTCCACAATATGGTGGCGGCGGCAACAGCGAGAATAAAAGTTACGCCTTCTTTCTTTGCATGAACATTTGGGCAGTGTTATGCAAATCTTCCCACACAGTGATGTAGGCATGTTTAAACAGGGCGTTTTAGAAGGACATGGCCAAATCTAAACTTTTATAAAGAATATTTCTTTGGGTTTGACACTTTAGTCTTTGCAACTTTAGGGATCTTATCTATTCACGACCAGCTTGAATAAACTCAGGGTTAAAATTAGTATTTGCATATTTAAAAGGTTAATTTTTTTGACCCCTTTAAGCTGCAATGGTTTTCAAGTACTGATCAGCATATCACAATGATTTCTATAGAATAATTTGACTTTCCCAGCTTTTCCATCATTGAACATCACATTTTCAAATATATTAAAGTAGAAAAAAAAATATTAGAAATTTTAATATTATTCAACTTATATAACGTACTCGGTTACTAACGTAACCTCGGTTCTCTCTAGAAGAGGGAACGAGTACTGCGTCTGAGCTAAGACGCTACAGGAAAATTCTCTTTTCACGAAATACTAAAGCAAAAAATTATCCTTAATTTTGAATTGTTGTAAAGCGCATTTGCAGCAGCACACAGCCATAGGCGAGACGGCTCGCTAGCTCATTGGCTGCTCTACGGCAACTGCACAAGCCTATCGAGCGCAGGCTGATGCAACATCAGACCAATAAGGGCGCTTTGCGCCCTTCACGCCACTTCCCGCCGAAATGGGTGTGGCCTAACCCTATAAAAGGAGCTCAAAAAGGCTGACTCACCTGATTTATTTCATCGCTGAAGCGAACCAGAGTGAATCGTACACACGGCAGAGAACGCAGTACTCGTTCCCTCTTCTAGAGAGAACCGAGGTTACGTTAGTAACCGAGTACGTTCTCTTACGAGAGTTCTCTCGTACTGCGTCTTAGCTAAGACGCTACGGGAACCCCATGTAAAGCGCCGTGCGCACAGGGATCACACACCAATAAACCTGGAAGCAACGCCCAGGATTTACAGTGCACAGTCACCCGAGGGACTCACAGAGAGTCCAGGACAGGAGGGGGGACCCTCCGTCCCATATCTAGCAGTGCCCGTAGATGCGGCAATATGACATCACACAGTCGAGGCAAGGCCTGACCAATGTGGTAATGCGGGTCTTATGCAATACTGCCCATATAACAGTCGGTAGCGCATAACGCTTGCGATCTCAGAGTTCCAATCAGGGCCCTGATTCGACTATACCGACAGCAGCCTTGCTTGCAAGGCGGGAACCTCCAGGTTATAGAACCTGATAAATGTAGATGGCGAGGCCCAACCTGCCGCCATACATATATCCTGCAAGGAGATCCCAGTAGACCACGCCCACGACGAGGCAACGCCTCTTGTGGAGTGTGCTCTGACGCCCAGTGGGCACTGAAGGCCCCTGGAAGCGTAAGCTAACGCTATGGTGTCAACTATCCATCTGGATAGGCTTTGTCTCGAAACAGCCATTCCTTTGGAACGTCCACTGAACGAGAAAAACAGCTGCTAAGTCCGTCTAAAGACAGCGGAGCGAGACACATAAGCTCTTAAAGCCCTAACAGGGCAAAGAAGACTCGAGTGTCCATCCTCTCCTGACACCGACAGGGCAGACAGGGCAATAACCTGAGCCCGAAACGGCGTGTTGAGGGATTTCGGCACATAACCGTGCCTAGGTTTGAGTATGACCCTTGAGTCATTAGGCCCAAACTCCAAGCACGACTGGCTCACAGAGAGCGCGTGCAGGTCACCCACACGCTTCACTGAAGCGAGAGCCAACAAGAACACTGTCTTGAAGGACAGATGCTTGAGGCTAATCGTTAGGATAGGCTCGAAAGGGGAACCTTTCATGGCCTCCAAAACCGTCACGAGGTCCCATACAGGGACTGACGGAGGTCTGGGAGGATTCAGCCTTCTAGCTCCTCTAAGGAAGCGGATGACCAAATCCTTCCTTCCTATTGACTGACCGAGCGCTGTCTCAGAAAGCGCTGCGATATCCGCCATTTAAACTTTGAGCGTGGAGGGGGCTCTGCCCTTATCCAACAGCTCCTGTAGGAAGGAGAGAACCTCCGTCACCTAACAACTAAGGGGTGAACATCCCCGAGCTGTGCACCAGCTGGAGAACACCGACCACTTCGAGGCATACAGCCGTCATGTCGACGGAGCTCTAGCCTGAGTGATGGTATTTAGCACTCCCACTGAGAGATCAGCGGGTAACCGTTGAGCGCCCACACATGGAGGGACCACAGCTCCGGCTGAGGGTGCCAAATCGAGCCCAACGGCACTGGCCATGGGGCAGTGTCTGCTAACTGCATCAAATCTGGAAACCTTGGTTGGTTCTTCCAAACTGGTGCTACAAGCAGTATTGAGCATCTCGTTTCCCTCACCCGTTCTATCACCTGCGGAAGGAGGGAGACGGGGGGGAAAGCATAAAGCGGGCAGCACGGCCATCTCCGTGACAGCGCGCTTTCGTTCTTGGAAAAGAACGCGGGGCAGTGAGCGTTTTCGTGGGACGCGAAGAGGTCCACTTCCGCCCTGCCAAATCTCTCCCACAACAGCTGGACTGTTTGCGGGTGTAGAGACCATTCACCCGTGGCAATGTTGTTTCTGGACAGCCTGTCTGGACCCAGATTCTGTAGCCCAGGCACATGAACTGCCCTCAGCGAGCGCAAGTTGCGCTGAGCCCAAACCAGGAGGCGTTCCGTCAGCCTGTACAGGTTTCGGGACCCAAGACCGCCCTGGCGATCTATGTAGGACACCACAGACATGTTGTCCGAACGGACTAAGACGTGGTGGCTTTTGATTCGGGGACAAAAACGCGTCAGCGCGTTCTCCACTGCCAGCCTTTCCAGACAGTTGATATGTTGGAGCTTTTCCCGTTCTGACCACCGGCCAAAGGACGGTCTGCCCTTGAGCAGCGCTCCCCATCCTGAAGTGGAGGCGTCCGTCGACACCATCTTCACTTTCAAAGGAAGTCCGCAGGCTTACACCTGATTGGTACCAGTCGTTCGCTGTCCAGGGTTTCAGGGCTGTAACGCAGCTCTGATTGACCCTGAGACGCAGCCGACCAGATATCCACGCTCCGCGCGGTACTCGCGCTCTCAACCAGAACTGCAGGGGGCGCATGCGGAGCAGGCCCAACCGAAGAACTGGAGATGCTGAGGCCATGAGACCCAGCATCCTCTGAAATTCTCTGAGCGAGACGGTCGCGCCACAGCGGAGAGAACTCGCTGCGCGCTGAATGCCCAACGCGCGCTGTGGTGACAGTCGCGCCGTCATGGAACGTGAGTCCAGAGCTATACCCAAGAACAGTATCGTCTGACTGGGGTTCAGCGAACTCTTTGTCCAGTTGACACTGAGACCGAGTTTCTCGAGGTGATCGAGTAAAATGGCCCCGTGTTCCACGAGCTCTGATCGTGATTGAGCCAGAATCAGCCAGTCGTCCAAATAGTTCAGCACTCGCATGCCTCTGAGTCTGAGAGGAGCGAGCGCTGCATCCATGCACCTCGTAAACGTACGAGGAGCCACGGACAAGCCGAACGGCAGGACTGTAAACTGGTATGTCTGGCCCTCGAAGGCGAATCTCAAGTATCGCCTGTGACGTGACGCTATCTGTATTTGAAAATACGCGTCCTTCAGATCTATTGACATGAACCAGTCTCCTATGCGAATATGCGCGAGGAGTTTCCTGGTCGTAAGCATTCTGAAACTGTGTTTCACCAATGCCTTGTTCAGCTGTCTTAGATCCAGTATGGGCCTGAGACCCCTGTCTTTTTATTTGAGGCGGGGAGCGCGCTGATCACAGCGGGCAGATCGCTCTTCCTCGTCCCCGCCACGGTGCTTAACCGATTGAGGGAGGGCTGAGCGGGTCCCGTGGGACTCGTGATGTTTGTGAGTAACTGTGGGCTGTAAGCGTGCACATTTACTGCTTTCGACTCGCTGTCTGCCTGGGCAGAGCGTATGTGCACGGGTTTCGTTTTTACAGAAAACGTGCGCCGTGTGTGACATAGTGTTTGTGGGCACTGATGAGTGGGCACGTTTACTATGTACCACGCACGACCGACCTGAGTCGATCTTATGGGCGTGAGCCCTGTGTGCAGGGTTGTGCTTATATGTGGAGATGGGCACTGAGGAGTGGGCTGGATCGGCCAGAACACCAGAAATAACACTCTTTTCGGGAAATATCTGGGTAGCCGTGATAACGGCTTTTGTGTGCAGGCAAGCGGGCAACTGTGCAGGCTTGCGCGTTGCAAAAAACGCTGAGACAGTCACAATTCCTGGAACTGCAACAGCGGCGCGCTTGGGTGAGAGCTCGGCCACAGCGGAACTCGTACACCAGCGCTTTCCTAGAAGTGCTAGGATGACTTCGGGGCTTCCGACTTCACCGTAATCCTCCGCCGTGACTCCCGCGGTGCGGGGCGACGGCTGGTAGAGCGAGAACGGGGTCCTGAGCTGCGTTGCTGACGCAGAAGCGATGAAGCAGCTGGAGGCGGGGGGCATGACTGAGAGCTTTGCGGGGCTGGTCTAGCGCGACTCGCTGCAGAACCGGAGCGCTTTCGATGGCAACGCCGCTTTCGTCCGCCGTCCAGCAGAGGGCGGGCAAAGGTGCGTTGCTATAGCCTGTTCCACCGGCGGAAGTGACTGGTAGCCTCTGTTTTTAGCATCGTCCAGTGTGGAGAATGCTGGCGAAACAGACAAACGAGTTCGCACCGAGAATGGGGATATTTCCAAGCTTTCGCCACTTCTTCATGAAGCTCAGGAAGAAACGGGGCGGGCTTCGAGCTGGGAGAAATACGCTCATCCGGCAGAAAGCTACCATCCAGCCGGGAACGAGAGGGGGGCGCTGGTGCAGACCACTCGAGGCCGAGGCTCGCCGCGGCCAGCGTGAGCACTCGCATCAGCTCTTTCTCGATATCAGCCCGTCTGCCGGGCCTCTGAGCAGAAGGCGCAAGATCCCCGGAGCTCGCCCAACCCTCACTGCCCAAAGCTAGCAGAGAGCACGTGTCCTCTTCCTCCGACGCGGCCCTGAGATTCACTTCCTCGGAAGACGCGGCAGCAGACAGTGGGCGCTGACCATCGGGAAGCGATGCAGGGGAGGCCGGTGAAGCAGGAAAAACCGGCAAGCTCGGTAGAGCTGGAGGCGGTTCCGGTAATCGCTGGGAGCGGCGCTTTTTACGGCGCTGCGGCGCAGCGGACTCCTCAGAGTCACCATCGGCAGTAGCTCGCAGTGAGGGCAGCAGCCTTCAGCGAGCGCGAGCACTGCATGATCCTCACCCAGGCAGGAGACACAGATGTCGTGACGGTCTCCTTCGCTGAGCGGGGCTCTGCACGAGCCGCACGTGGGCATCTTTAAAAAGACGCAGCTCTTTTATGAGTGTGTGCCGCAGGGCGAACACACACAAGGATATAAAAGGATATAGGCGCCGGAGAGCGCAGCAGGAACGGCAGTTGAAGGCGGCGAAGGCCAGCGGCTTCAGAAGTGGCTCGTCCCACTGAGATGCTTATCAGATGGTGCTTGCTTCCTTCGTGATCCAACGATGCGTGAGCTTCGCTGAAGAGATGAAAAATCAGGTGAGTCAGCCTTTTCGAGCTCCTTTTATAGGGTTAGGCCACACCCGTTTCGGCGCCCTTATTGGTCTGATGTTGCATCAGCCTGCGCTCGATAGGCTTGTGCAGTTGCCGCAGAGCAGCCAATGAGCGAGCGAGCCGTCTCACCTATGGCTGTGTGCTGCTGCAAATGCGCTTTACAAAAATTCAAAATTAAGGATAATTTTTTGCTTCAGTATTTCGTGAAAAGAGACTTTTCCCATAGCGTCTTAGCTAAGACGCAGTACGAGAGAACTCTCGTAAGAGAACTATTTTGACATCATTGAGAAAAAAAAAAAATATATATATATATATATAACATATTATTGACCACAAACTTTTGAATGGTAATAAATGTTTATCAGTTACTTTTCCCCTATACTCAGTGATAGTTTAATTTTGTCTAAATTTTAAATCATGTTACCCATTCTGGAACACTAAAAAAGGAAGAAAAAAAGAAAAAAAGGTTAGAGATAATTTTGACTCAGAAATTGCTACTAAATTTCACAAATAATTGCAAAGATACCACAAGTAACTCTGAATTAAACATGAACTTTTGAGGTAAAAAAATTATTATAATAATATAAAAAATATTATAATAATATGTTTTCTGAAATATTTTCTTGTAAAACATGCTCCAGTAATTGTTATTTAATTAACTTCTGGTTAACTAAAAACATAAATAAATAAATAATAATAATATTCAGTGTAGTAATTGTAAACATTTACTGATAAATTGGACATATAATAACTAATTCACAACTTATCTTCCGAAGTCAAAATTAAAGCTGAAACCTTAACATATACAATTACAATTACAATTGTTACACTCAGTATCCATCAGAAATTCACTTTGACTTACCTATGGAAAAATGTGATATTGTGCCAAAGTATTGAATAATATGCCAAAAGTTTATTGAGTTAGTAATATAGAATAGATTCCTCTGTCTCTTCTGACAGCAAGTCCATGCATAGTAGTAACTCATTTTGTTTCTTGACACAAAATAACCAAATGGTATGGATCCGTGTCATGCCTCGCCACTGCTTTTGTTTATACTGACACCTACACACTTCTCTGAAGCTGCTTTGCTTCCTGCTGCAAGATGCCTCCAAATAAGCTACAAGAAGAGCAGTGACATTTTTTAATCCGACAGTAGTGTCTGAAACTTAGACAGGTTCACCATGACTTAACAGGAAAACAAACTTGTAAGCTTCCTGGCATCTGTTTTGAGGCTTGGCAGGACACCCCATAGTGGGATATAAATAAAGATAAAAAAAAGTATAGATTGAGCAGAAATGACAGTCACTCAGAGAGCCCAGTGCTATGAGACCAGGAAAGCATGACAGGCTCAAACCAGTCAAACACGGAGGTCACCCTCTGTTAATGTCACCCATACTGCTCATGACAAGATCATAAATGCCTTGTCCTAAAAATGTTTTCACTGTGTTAGCACTGTGCCTTGCCTTGAACTGTTTCAAAGGACACTCGTGAGGCAAGCACGTACTGGTCCATGCAGACAACACTGCGACTGTTGCGTACTTTAACCAACAAGGTTAATGTACATGCGCTCCCTTTGTATGTCGTAACTCGCCTGCCACGTCCTCCTTTGTAGTTAGAAGCATCTGAGGTAGCTTCATGCAGATCATATTCTGAGGCTGCTCAATTGTAGTGCCGACAAGAATGAAGTGTCCATCCCCAGATGTTCCAGATGATTTTGAGGCATTTAATAAACAGCTAGACCTGTTTGCCTCTCCAGAAACCTCTTACATACAGCTGTTCCACTGACACACAGCTGACCGCGGGGCCTACACAAATATGTGTTTCCTCCTGTGATCCTTCTCCCATAGACGCTGTACAAAATCTGGGAGGATGAGGAGCCGGTCTTGCTCGTTACTCCTTACTGGTCCAACAAGACCTGGTTCCCGGAACTGATGGTCCTTGTGCTGGCCCCTCCTTGGATGAGGAAGGATCTGTTTCCTCAGAGATGGGGCACCCTGCGGCACCTTGCTTTGAGATTGTACATGGACCAGACACAAAGCTTCAGGACCTCAGAGCAGTTCTTTGTTTTTTACGGAGTATTGCAGAAGGGGAATGCTGTTTTTGAGCAGAGGATGGCCCACTGCAGAGTGGATGCCATCGCCCTGGCTTATCTGAACTTTAAGTGATGACTACTTTCACTTTATTGTAAAGAACAGCTTTGACTTATTGCAAAGGGGGAATAAAAGAGGAATGAGAGTGATGATGACATGATGAATTTTCAGCTACCAGGTGTAACGAATGATCACAGGAACGAGAGATCCAAATGCAGTCTGTTTAATGGGTAATCCAAAAATCAGTATCCAAACAGGCAAGAGGTCACAACCATAAAATCAGTCCAGAAACAAAACAAACAAGAAACTAGAAACTAGAAAACACAAGGGAACGCGAGAAAACCAAGTGACGGAAAAACAAGGACTCCATGAAAACAGAATGAGAAAGACTGGTATATATATAGACAGGATAACGAAGGAAGTGGAGACAGCTGAGTGCAACAACAGGTGCGCAATTAACTGTGATGAAGTGACAAAGCTATGTGGGAAATGTATTGCCTGCAGTGAGGTGACTATGGGGAAGTGAGACCACTAGTGGACACCCAGGGAAACACAGACCAGACATCGTGACATTACCCCCTCCTCTAAGGAGCAGCTACCAGATGCTCCATCGAACGAAAAACAGACCAAGGAACACAGAGACCAGGAGGGAGGTGGACTGGTGGAAGATAAGGGGGAGAGACGGAGGGCCAGGTCCATAGTGGGAAACAGAGACAGGAAGTGAAAAAACAAAACAACAACCACAAGGAGACCAAGAGGGAGGTGGACCGGCGGAGGACCAGGGGGAGGGACGGAGGGCCAGGTTCATAGAGGAAAACAGACAGGAAGTGAAAAACAAAACAACCACCACAAGGAGACCAGGAGGGAGGAGGACCAGCGGAGGACCAGGGGGAGGGACGGAGGGCCAGGTTCATAGAGGGAAACAGAGAAAAAAAAAATACTAAGCAACAACAAAACAAAAAGGCCAGGAGGGAACAGAAAGTTCAGGGGCCCAGGGCTGAGCCGACAGGGCAGGAATCCACGGTGGAGCAGGTGGAACTGGAGCCGTGCGGTCGAGACAGAAGCCCACCAGGGCAGCGCAGAAGACCACCACAGCTGTGCGGTCGAGACAGAAGCCCACCAGGGCGGCGCCGAAGACAACCACAGTGGGATCGATGGCACAGGAGAGCAAGTCTGGTTAGGTAAGCCTGAAATAGAGAACATGAACAGGTTAAGGGTGGCCTCCGTGGCCCTGAGGAGATGGTAGATGGTCTCCATGGCCATGACAGGGCAGGCGGTGAGTTCCTGGATTGCCTCCATGGCCACGACAGGATAGGTCGAGTGCTCAGGAAGTTTGGCCGAGATGTGACGAGGCTCTGGAAGTTCCGCAGAGACGTGGAGAGGCTCTGGTAGTTCCGCAGAGATGTGGAGAGGCTCTGGTAGTTCAGCAGAGATGTGGAGAGGCTCTGGTAGTTCAGCAGAGACGTGGAGAGGCTCTGGTAGATCCGTGGTGTTTTGACTGGATTCAGGAAGATCAACTGAGACTTGACTTCATTCAGGAAGATCAACGGTGACTTGACTATGCTCATGAAGATCAACGGTGACTTGCCTTTGCTCATGAAGATCATTGGTGACTTGCCCTTGCTCATGAAGATCAACGGTGACTTGCCTTTGCTCATGAAGATCAACGGTGACTTGCCTTTGCTCATGAAGATCAACGGTGACTTGACTTTGCCCATGAAGAACACTGGTGACTTGACTTTACCCATGAAGAACACTATTGACTTGACTTTGGCCATGAAGAACACTGGTGACTTGACTTTGCCCATGAAGAACACTGGTGACTTGACTTTGCCCATGAAGATCAACGGTGATTTGACTTGACTCCTGAGGTCTAACTGTGGTAGTGCTTAACTCATGAGTGTTAGTGGTGACTTGACCTGACTCTGGAGTGTTAATGGTGACTTGACCTGACTCTGGAGGATCAGCGGGGACATGACTCGACTCTGGAGGGCCAACGGGGACCTGACTCGACTCTGGAGGGTCAACGGGAACCTGACTCGACTCTGGAGGGTCACCTGTGGCTGTCATCCTGTGCAGAAGCACTGGGTGGGCGGCCATCTTGTGCAACGGCTCTGGGCTGGCGGCCATCTTGTGCAGTGGCACTGGGATGGAGGCCACCTTGTGCTGTGGCACTGGGCTGGCGTCCATCTTGTGCAGTGGCGCTGGGCTGGTGGCCATCTTGCGCAGTGGTGCTGGGCTGGCAGCCATCTGGTGCAGTGGCGCTGGGCTGGCGGCCATCTTGTGCAGTGGCACTGGGCTGGCGGCCATCTTGTGCAGTGGCATTGGGCTGGCGGCCATCTTGTGCAGTGGCGCTGGGCTGGCAGCCATATTGTGCAGTGGTGCTGGGGTGGCGGTCCTCCTGTCTGGAGACACCGGTCTAGAGTTTGTCATCCCACCTGGAGAGACAGGTGTGGCTGGGGTATCCCACTGAGACCGATGTTGCAGGTACATTATGAACCCCCAAAAATCAAAGATCTCCAGCTCATCCATCTCCCGCTCAGGCACAGGGTTGTCCAGGCAGGCGTTAAAAAGGTCTTTCAATGCCTCATCATTGTACCCCATGCCTACCGCCATAGTCCAGAACAATTGCGCTAAACCACCCACCTCACTGCCCTTTTGACAGAGGGTGGTTAATTTTTGGAATCTCCCCCTTCGCTCTTCCATGCTGGCTGGGGAACGGACACGACATCCCACACCGCTGGATCTGGGCATGATGGAGTCCTTCTGTAACGAATGATCACAGGAACGAGAGATCCAAATTAAGTGTTTAATGGGTAATCCAAAAATCAGTATCCAAACAGGCAAGAGGTCATAACCATAAAATCATTCCAGAAAAACAAACAAACAAGAAACTAGAAAACACAAGGGAACGCGAGAAAACCGGGTGATGGAAAAACAAGGACTCAATGAAAACAGAATGAGAAAGACTGGTATATATAGACAGGATAACGAAGGAAGTGGAGACAACTGAGTGCAATAACAGGTGTCCAATTAACTGTGATGAAGGGACAAAGTTATGTGGGAAATGTAGTGCCTGCAGTGAGGTGACTATGGGGAAGTGAGACCACTAGTGGACACCCAGGGAAACACAGACCAGACACCGTGACACCAGGTGCTACCAAATTTTTAGTTAGTGTTTCAGACTAATTGTATAGGCAATATTTAGTGTACAGATCCTCAACAGATCACCTGGACCTACTATGAGATTATACAAATAGGAAAAAGAGGAGGACATAGTGTCGTTTATACCTATATAACAATACTGTATACAGTATAACAGTTATGAAGCTCAAATATTACAGCATGACGCCAGCGAGGCCAAGTCATAGGTTTGATTTTCAGGGATGTAAGAACAGATGTAAATAAAAATAAAATAAATCTGCCAAATGCATAAATGTGAATTAAGTTACAAGATAATATAAAGCACTGATTTTTCAACTGCTAAAGATAGATGCAGTTCTAATACATTTCAGGAGGGAAGAAAAATGCAAATGCTAATATTCAAAGATCCATGTAATTGTGGATAGTTAGGCTTGTCAACTTTTAAACGGGAGGAGGAAATGGTTCCCATCTTTTGATTGTGCATCCACTTAAACTCTAAGATATTTTAGTGCAAATTCATTTCTGAGTTGGTAGAAACAATAGCCAAATAAATTGCCAGTTACCAACATGGAAGGAATGCATGACATGCTATCATCATCAAAAAACATGAACAAAACTAGAAAATAGTAATAAATAAATTACATTTATAATAGTAATTATAATGGGTCCCAGTTTATATTGTATCCATAATACCTGTTTACTTACAAAGTAACTTAATGTGTACGTAGTATGTAACCACAATGTAAGTACACATTGGTACATAATATCTACAGCTGTGATATTTATGTAACTACACACATGTAACAACCCTAAGGATGGCTTGTGTAAGACAAATGTGTAAAAGGACATTGGTAACACTTTTTTCACTTCACTAAGTACTCGTGTAACAGGAATTATATAACAACATTTTTTAACAACAATATGTATGAGAGTGATTGGAACCATTTGATCCAGGGGGTGGAGATTGGTAGGTTTAGGGGTTGAAATAGAATCCAGAGGGTGGAGATGGGTAGGTTTAGGGGTGGAAATGGGATCTAAGGGTTGGAGATGGGTAGGTTTAGGGATAGGTAATGTGGGAAGAGTTGGATCACGAGTTGTACCGCTGTAATACCAGTGTTCTTACTCCTCAGGAACTGTCCACTTAATATAAAGTGTAACACTTTGGACACCAAGCACAATTTATATGTAAAGCCTAACTTACTGGCCACTGTTGTGTAACATCAAAGTAATTACATAAGAAATCTTGTAACACTTTCTTTAACAAAAAGTGCTGTTAGAACTGTTACACATTTGTACTTTCATTTTCAAAAGGTGTTGTTACCAATGTCCTTTTGTTTCACATTTGTACTTACACATTCCATTCAGTCGGTTGTTACATTTGCGTAGTTACACAAACATTAGCGCTGTAGATACTATGTACCAATATGTACTTACACTGTGGTTACATACCATATACACATCTAGTTACAATGCAAAAACACAGGTCTTAGGTACACTTAATATAAAGTGGGACCTAATAATAAGTAAGTGGTGCAACAATTGAAAGATTTTACTAAATATGACTAAATATAACACAACATAACTCAAAGTATCTTGAAAGTAAAAATGCATAATATAGTAATTTTTATACATTCTGAATAGTTGTTTTGTAAATAAATAAATAAAATCAAACTTACTTATAGCTTCCCCAATCTCATTTACGTATTTATTTTACAGATAATAGCTTATTGTATATTCTGTTTGCCAGTTTGCATGAAAAGGGATATTTAGCCTTCCAGCCGATGCTTGTGCTTGTTGATCTGGACCCGGACAATCTCATGGTAATACGCAGTATTATACACTTTGCTGTAGTGGCTCAGTGCTTGAATTTATGTCAGGAAGAGGACAATTTATGTGTTATTTAATTTACACAGAACAAAGCCTAGAAATAGATTTCAGTATAAATATGTAGTGTTTGTGTGCATGGCTGTAGCCAGCATGTTCAAAGATAAAATTTAATTGGTGAATAACTAATTTGCTGTTTAAAACTCCTTATACTGTATGAGTGTCTGCATGTATATTTAAAGGGAAATGGCTGTTAAAAATTTCATGGCTTTTCCAGGTTATTCTTGACTGTATGGACCCTAGAAAAAACTGATGCATGCTTATAATCACTTAAACTGGTCCACCAGTGTGACTGTGCGAATGCTCTACCTCTCCCTCCTGTAATCACATGCCGGATCTGTTACCCCGCTTTGTTCCAGGACCTTGCAATTTACAAATTAAGCACTGCATAAAAAAATAAAAAATAAAATAAAAGAACCTACATCTACATATACAAACATCTACACGTCTCTTTTGAAGTGTTTAGTGTATATTGTATTTGTAGAATTTATTATAACACAATTCTTAACCCCACCTGTTACGATCACCAGCTGGTGTGGCCTTGAGCTCATCCAGAAGGCACTTCACCCCAGACTGTTGTCACTCCCTCACTAATTACATTCCCCATTAAACTTTGCCTAGACTCACTAATTGTCATCACTATCACCACTAATTGCATTAACTTGTCTTTTGTTACCTCCATCAGCCTCATCCTATTTAAAGCCTGTTTTTACACTCTTTTATTGTTCAATAGTGTTAGCATGTAAAGTTTTCAGAGTGTCCGTGTTTCCCTGGTTCCTATTTTTTTCCTTGCATGTGTTTTGCCTTGGACTGTTTATCTGGATTGCACCTGTTTGGTGTTGTTTGACCCTGCCAGTTTTGACCACTCTTTGGAATAGAGCTCACTACTGGTTGTCACGCCATCTCTCGTTACACCACCCCATACCAAACAAATTTTTAAACCCAGGTTATGGCCATGTTTGTTTTCCTGCTTTCGTGCAGAGGCACACAAACATAGGCGTCGATTTCGGGGGGGACGGGGGGGACGCGTCCCCCCCAGATTTCGTCATGAGTCATTTTGTACCCACCACTTTTTTTTTTTTTTTAAAGTAAAAGAACTCGAGGGTTTTTAAACCTCGAGTTCTGCTGCTGCGATGGCTACACGCTTTTCTGTTCATTAAAACTGCAACAACTGTAACATTGGGATACGTTCTAGGTTGGGGGAGGGGGAGTCATCGTGTCACTGTTATTATTTTCTCTATAGACGGTTTCAACGGCAACAACATAAACAAACGTTACTGCGCATGCGCGCTTTTGCGGACCTAACTTAACTTCCGGTAGACTTCCAAATAGAATCAATAACAACAGCCAAGTCCCTCTAGAGTAGATATTTTTTGATAACAAACAAAATATGTTTGCTGCATGGATCAGGCGGACTTAATGCAAATCCATTCTTTGCCAATAGGAGATGTTTTAAAGCATAGACATAAAGCGCGAGAAATGGAGGTTTCCCCAGTAACAGCTGTAAACAAAGTACGCTCACACACGCTGCTTTATCAGGCATATAACATGCAAGTCTTCCTTCAGAAATACAGCGATATAAAAAACACCTGTGCCTCGTTTTGATATTTAAACATATAAATGTAAGGGATTATTATTATTAAACGTGCAGTACATAACGTTACTCATGTTTATTCAGCGAAGCCTTTTTGAAAATCGATCAGTTTTAAAATTGTGGTGAGTTTCCAAAAATAAATAAATGTATGGGAAACACATCCCGCAGCACAACCACCTGAGCCCTCAGTCTACTCATCGCCTTGACTTTAACCGCGTTTGTAGAAGGCACTGCAGCCAGACCGATATACACAACACAGACCGGAAGTTAACTTAGGTCCAGGCGCGTGCGCCCGATGAAACCGTCTATATGACTATCGCGCTTCTTTTTTTTAAAGAATGTTTTTCAAATGAGTTGACAGTTTGAAATGGACAGTGAACGAGCGGGAACGAGGCTACCTAGTCTTTGCTGGGATTGGCCAGAATTTCTGGCGAATGTATCATAGACGAGCAAGTCATTTAGCCTTCATACAATATCACAAGGTTGCATCCTAGTGCCATGGACTATAACATATCAAAGTGATAACCTGTAGAACAAATGGATGTTGTTGTACACACAGCATGGGTCTGCAGACCATTGACACAAAGGTAAGACGCGATAACTTATGTTTATTAAGATTTGCTGGTATTATGGCTAGGTCTTGTGCATTTGCACACAAGGGATCAGCTGTTTTAATTCTTCTCTTGCAATTAATGTTACGTTAGACTTCCTTAGCCACCAACTTAATTAGCTAGTTACGGTTTGCGTTCATACAGCAAGTGTTGGGGGAGATGATTGTTGAGTAGTCAGTATCTTGTTTAATTATTGCTTGAATCTATTGCTGAATTCTGAAATAGTTGTGATGATGATGATGATGATGATGAGGAATGGATCAAGTTTTAGTCAAAATGCCTGATGTAGATTGGATGGATGCATGTTGTTGTGAATTGAGAGCAGTCAGATCATGGTGTGATAGTCAATAGTGTTCATGTGCTACACGTATTTTTGCTTTTTCAATCTTGATAAAATTTGTAGTGCTTAAGTTGTGTTGTCTGTTATTTCTTGATAATAACACCGTTGCCATGAAAAACAGAGCGTTGCTGTGGACGCGGCAGGATTCTAATCGTAGAGACGGAACTATTTTCTTTAGCGGAAGCAATACAATACAATACAATACAATACAATACAAATAAGTGTTTAAATCAATAAACTCTTTTTTAAATCAATATTTTGTGTCAAATTATTGATTTATTTGGTGGGTAGCCATGTAATAAGCGGGATAATGTAGAGCGAGGCCCGATTTTGGGTTAGATTTTTTTCCCCGTTTTCAGTGGTTATAACAAAGCAACATGAAAGAGAAAATTGGTAATCATTGTTTAGGTACATTAAACCACGTCATGGCCATGTCATATTGTCAACACGGTACTTATATGATGATATGAAGCAGATTAGTGGGTCATATATCATATGTCTAATGCTTTGTACGGCTTTCTTCTTCATAAAACGAGTCGGACATCATCACATTTTTGTATACATTTTTATTTATTTACATTAATAAGATACAGGACGTATTTCAAAACATGACCTGCGCGAAAGAGAAAAAAAAATGCATCATTGTACCCACCACTTCTGAAAATGCACTTCTGAATGCGTCTCTGTCCCCACCACATTTCAAACCAAACTGACGCCCATGCACACAAACATGGTTTAACTTTAGTTTAACTTGAATCATGACCAGCAGATATATCTGTTTTAAAGCATGGGGTAATTCAGTCTGCATTGCAATTCTGTTGACAAAAAATGTTTATCGTGCATTATATTCAATGTGTTTAGGCTAGCGTAGCCTTCACAAGTAATTTACGTGCCATGTATCTGGTTGCCACGCCAACTTCGTAATCATAGTAAACTACTTAAACAATTTGCTTAATTAAAGCACTGATCTATAACAGAGAACTGGATTGCCCATGACATCATAAAAGTAAAGCCACCACGCCACCACATTGGTATTCCCTATTTACATAAGTTCTATTGAATAATAGGAAATCATATATTTTTAATGAGAAAGCATCACCCAACAAGTCTGCATTTTATATCTGAAGTATCCCTGTACAGTCCTATAACAAACATAAACCTTAGCATGTAAGCAGTTATTTGTTTATTGTTGGGAACTTCCCCTTTGTATTAAAAAGTTACACTTATTCATTACTGTAGGGAACATCAGATGAACATGATAAACATGGCATGCTCAACTTGCATGATACATGACAGAATGTTCATTCTGAAATCTGAATAAAGATTTATGCTTTATATACACATACACCTTAATTTACCTTTACTCCTATGTAAACTGAAACGCTAGTAAAACACCACAGAATGAAATGAGAGGGAAATAGATGTTGCTCAGTCAGGACATTAAAAATATACACATCATAACTTATTCAGAGAAATAACGCTGATTACATATGGTACAGACTTAAAGACATACAGCTTTATTTCCAAGATAAGTACTGGTTTTGAAAATCAGTACAACATAGAGCAGTATAGTAACATTCAGAGGTGGGTAGAGTACCCAAAAACTGTACTCAAGTAAAAGTACTTCTAGAAATATTTACTCAAGTAAAAGTAAAAGTACTAGTCTTGAATAGTTACTTGAGTAAGAGTAAAAGAGTATCGGATAAAAAATCTACTCAAGTAGTTAGTTACTAGTTACTTTGGGTCATATATACTGAGCCTATTTTTATTTAGATATATAGATAAAATGTATGTAATGTATGTGTGCGTGTATAAATGTATATATTTCATCAGCCTTTACTCCAATTTATGTAATTTATTATAAAACCCTGTCTGTTTACTTAAGTAACAGATATAGGTGTCATGCCATAACATATTTTTAATACGACTGACTTTATATTAAATGTGAATTTAACATTGAAAGTTAATGTGATATAAATATTGCTACTAATCTTTCATTGTTCAGAAAGAGAGCAAATAACATTTACATTATTAAAGATAATTTTCACTGACAGTCTAGATTTCAATCACTCTCAGAAACTCCCATTAAAATCACTGAAACTGTTAACACTGTGAAATCAATATCTTAATTAAAGATTCGTACACACATCTGCACGTTGTTGTTTCTGCGAGAGAATTCGCCAGAAAGAGGTATTCAGTCAGTGAGCGAGTGAAGGAAGCACCGGCATTTTAGCGATGACTCATCTGAACGCCTCTGATTGGCCAATGCTTTAATAAGCTCAAAAGAATCATGTGTGATTTGTTATAATGCGCAGCGCTGTATAAACGCATCTATCTCTGGCGTGATTGTATTAAAATTAATAAAATCTTAATCGGCTATTTTTTGTCTTTTGGAAGCTGCATTCAACTTGACTCCCCTCTGTTATAAGCCACACACGTACAACAAACTAATGTCACAGTGGTATCGTGTACTGTAATCGAATGTAGCCCAAGTTATTACCTGTTAAACAGTAGACAGCACACGCGGTGTTCATCTAATAAGGATATCCAGCGCTAGCAAATAATAACCTTTGCAGATTTCAATTCATTGCAGTTCCAGCCACGTTTCCAACGCTCTTTCTGTTCTTAAACGTTCCAACTCCGAGTGAACCACTTCAGACGCTCAGCGCGTGCGGCAGGGAACTGAACGACTCATTCAAACTGATTCATGAACCAATTCACTCGTTTGCCAATTGGTTTGATCAAGCCTTTGAACAGAATTGACTCAAAAAAATGAATCATTCGCGAATGGGCATCGCTCATTGCCCAGAGAAAAGTAGACGGCGCGTTTGGAATAAACTGAAGCATTGGAATAAACTGAATTTATTGCATTAAGATAAAGTAACGAGAGGAGCGTCGCCCACAGTAACGAAGTAAAAGTACAGAAAAGTACAGTTTTTTTCCCCAAAAATTAACTCAAGTAAGAGTATAAAGTACCCATCTTTAAATATACTCCGAAAAGTATTCGTTACCCCAAAAAATTACTCAAGTAAATGTAACGAAGTAAATGTAACTCGTTACTACCCACCTCTGGTAACATTAGTATAGAGGCTTGTGTTGTATTATTCATTGTATATTCAAATCAATTTCAGATACTAATACCAGATTTATGTTCATGTTTAATATTTGCTGCATAATTACATTTAAAAAAAATGTTTAGTGTTGGCTCAGTTACTTTTGTAGGCAAGCACACAGATGACACACCCACCAATTGCTCATCCTGTCCAAAAAGACCATAAACATCGCAGATAACATCTGAAGTAAAAATTTATTTACATACACATATCTTAAAGCTAATCTTGTGTGAATGATACACATCAAATCTGGTAATTTTAGGTCAGGGTTTTGGATGTCAGTCAGTGATGCTCTCTGCCAGTAGGGAATAGCAAGATGGCTGCTCAAACACTTCAGGTGGCTTCACCGCCTGACAGCAGTTTAGAATGCAATGAGCAATCCAGTTGTTATATAGATCAGTGAATTAAAGTCTGCTTTGTGATTCTGTTGACAAACACATTTATAGTCCCTTAAATTCAACTAGCGCAGCAACTTGATGTCCAACGTAAAATCAAAGAAAATCATTTATCTAAAATGTATTATATCTTACTTAACTTTAAAACTGTATTGTGTCTGAATGTATGTGTGCGAGAAAATTAGGGAGCGTAAGGGGAGAGAGACGTTAATATTAACATGTTAATGATGCTTCAAACCATCTGTTTGATGATGAAGGAATTCTCCGCGCTCATTCATTTCTTCTCTCTAGTGGGTAAGGGCTGTAGGGAGAACTCTACAATGGTTGTGTATGCAAGTCCATATGGAGCTAATGTTGCATGAAAAACTGACATCTTATGTGGTTTTTAATCACAACACTGATATCCAAATAGCTACAGGTTGCAAACGAAAGACTTGTAGAAAGAAAGATCAGAGAAGATTAATTAATTAATTTGAAATTAAAGGCCTGTCATAATTTACTCACCCTCATGTCATCAAACCCATACAGGGACGTCTCTAGTAGGGTGAAAGGTGATCAAGATTATAGGGGCCCATGGCAGAGGAGAGGCCCCCCGGCTATCTAAACCGACTGGCTGAGGCCAGCCCAAAAGATGCTTAGGACAGTTGATGGGCTCCGAATCATCACAAAAGCTTATCATTTTCACCTTTTTAAGCTTTGCCAATTTAAACATTCAAAAGAGTTTAAAGCATTCAAACACAAGATGCGGAAAAAAGTAACTGAGTAGCCTACTCGCCTCACGCGTGAAGTAACATGCACAGGCAGAGAGCCGCGTCTCACGGACGGCAACATCAAACCAAGCTCTCCTTCATGTCGTCCTGCACCTGAACGAACAAATAAAAATCACAGTTTAAACATGCAAATAGAAAAAAGATGTGAAAGAGTCCAATTCAGTACCCGCATGTGGTGTTCTGCGCACACAGCACACACAGAGACGTTTTGAATTTTGAATATGCATCTTCTTGCTTCTGTACCGACAAATACATGTCAAAATACCTGTCTTGGAGAGTATCCTCTAAAAAACGTTTATATCTTAAAGGGATAGTTCAACGAAAAATCTAAATTATGTCATTAATAACTCACCCTCATGTCGTTCCAAACCCATGAGACCTCCGTTTATCTTGGGAACACAGTTTAAGATATTTTAGATTTAGTCCAAGAGCTCTCAGTCCCTCCATTGAAATGGTGTGCACGGTATACTGTCCATGTCCAGAAAGGTAAGAAAAACATCATCAAAGTAGTCCATGTGACATCAGAGGGTCAGTTAGAATTTTTCGAAGCATCGAAAATACATTTTGGTCCAAAAATAGCAAAAACTACGACTTTATTCAGCAATGTCTTCTCTTTGCTGTCTGTTGTGAGAGAGTTCAAAACAAAGCAGTTTGTGATATCCGGTTCGCGAATGAATCATTTGATGTAACTGGATCTTTTTGAACCAGTTCACCAAATCGAACTGAATCGTTTTAAATGGTTCGCGTGTCCAATATGCATTAATCCACAAATGACTTAAGCTGTTAACTTTTTTAATGTGGCTGACACTCTCTCTGAGTTCAAACAAACCAATATCCCAGAGTAATTCATTTACTCAAACAGTACACTGACTGAACTGCTGTGAAGAGAGAACTGAAGATGAACACCGAGCCGAGCCAGATAACAAACAAAAGACTGACTCGTTCTCGAGTTACATATCATATTACATATTACATATCGATAACATACCTTTCTATCAGAGTTATCTGACATTATCAAGATGAATTTGTTCTGACACACTTTAACTCTGAGTTATTGTCATATTTTATTAGCATTTTTTAAAAACTATAGCAAATAAACTGTGATAATGTGAGAAATGTTGAAGGTGTCTGAATAAATTTTGGTTTGACTATATTTAATTTTTACAGTGAAGACTTTGCAGTGCTATTTTGCATTTGATTATTTGGTTTCTGTACATGGACACCTTCAAACCTGAAAAAAACTTAAACATTGTGTAAATAGTGCAAATAAATAAATAGAACAAACATACAAATCAAACAATTTCAAACAGGGCCCACTGGTACAACCCCCCAGAAAAACCTGCTAGCCCTGAGCCCACATGACCTTTTTTTTTCTTATCAAAAGGAAATGTTAGTCACAATGTTCACACTGATCTTATCAATACGCTGAAAGTGAACAGATGAATCATAGTTGTTAAATAACACCATAACCATTATAAAAGTATACATCTTATTCACATATCTTCTGAAGCCATATGAAGCCAAGTTTAAAGTTAGGTCATTTAAATTTAACTAATTGACTGATAATATTTTCCTCCAACAGCTCTCAAATCACATTCAAATGGGTACTATGTTTAATGTCAGTGAAGCCAAATGTTATTCTTTCTTGTGTGTCTCATAACTGATTTGTGATGCAAATAAGTAGACTTGGAATTAAGTACCTTAGTCATGTAGAATAGCCTAGCTACACTGTAATTTTAACTGTAAATAAAATTACAGTAAAATCCTGTTATAAAACTAATAGATCTAACCTTACATGCAGGGCTTTACATTAACACTAATTAACATTAATTGTAGTGTTTTTAAAATATTGCTGTATTGGGTATTACCCAACCCGCGGGTCCCGCTTTTATGAAATTATTTGGCTCGCCCCGCAAATAAAGTAAAATTTCCTTACCCGCCCCAACCCGATTCGCAGGTTGTGAGGCGGCCTATTATAAATCAGCTATCAAACTGCCCAGCTATTTCACTTCAGCAGCGCATTTCACACACGCAAGCGCAAATGAGGATTAGCGCATGTAGCCGGTGAAGTCTCTATCCACAAACAGACTTACATCATCTGCAGATATAAGGTATTTCATTGCACTTTAATCTGAAATCTGAACAGCCTATATATGTGCAATATTTTAAACGAGCCCTCACTCGTTTCATCCATCTCATTTCAGTTTAAATAGTATCTGTGCAATCAAGTCAACAAAACACTGGAAATTTAGTGTAACCAACCAAACAAGGCAGAGGCGACCGCAGCAAGGACCTAAAACTCCATCGGTCACATAACTGGTGATCTGGAGGCTACGTTGACCTCGGAATAAGAGAGAAACAGAGTAATATTAGTGTGGATGCCATTCTTCTAATGATGTAGCAAGTACATTGTATATTATGCGAAGTGTTCCCGGTTCAGGTTTTCCTAATTAATGCAGCCTAAAAATCCTTTAACGGATCTGAATATAAAAAATGTTTTAGTGTGTTATGTGTAAACAAGGTTAAAGAGATGGGTCGTTAATCTGGATTTAAACTGACAGAGTGTGTCTGCCTTCCGAACAATATTAGGTAGGTTATTCTAGAGTTCGGTCACTAAAGAGGAAAAGTATCTGCCACACGCAGTTGATTTTGGTATGCTAAGTATTATCAAATTGACAGAGTTTTGAGAACACAGCGGACATGGAGGACTATAGTGCAATAAAAGCTCGTTCAAATACTGAGGTGCTAAACCATTCAGGGCTTTATAAATAGTAAGAACTCTGGCTGCTGCATTTTGGACTAGCTAGAGTTTGTTTATTAGGTGTGCAGAACAAACCACCCAATAAAGCATTACAATAATCTAACCTTGAGGTCATGAACGCATTAATTAACGGGTTTGACATTGAGAGCATAGGTCATAATTTAGATATATTCTTGAGATGGAAAAATGCAGTTCTCTTACGAGAGCTCTCTCGTACTGCGTCTTAGCTAAGACGCTACAGGAAAAGTCTCTCTTCACGAAATACTGAAGCAAAAAATTATCCTTAATTTTGTATTTTTGTAAAGTGCATTTGCAGCAATACACAGCCATAGGTGAGACGGCTCGTTCGCTCATTGGCTTGTTCTGCGGCAACTGCACCGGGTGCTTCGCGCCCTTCTTGCCACTTCCCGCCGAAACGGGTGTGGCTCAACCTATAAAAGGAGCTCGAAAAGGCTGACTCACCTGATTTTTCATCTCTTCAGCGAAGCTCACGCATCGCTGGATCACGAGGAAGCAAGCGCCGTCTGGAAGAGCATATCAGCAGGACGAGCCATCCTGAAGCCGCTGGCACCGCCGCCTTCCACTGCCGTTCCTGCTGCGCTATCCGGCGCCCATATCCTTTACAATCCTTGTTCTGTAATATTCTGTGTGTGTGTTCGCCCTGCGACGCACATTCACAAAAGAGCTGCGTCTTTTTAAAGATGCCTTCGTGCGGCTCGTGCAGAACCCCGCTCAGCGAAGGAGATCGTCACGTCATCTGCGTCTCCTGTCTGGGTGAGGACCATGCAGCGCTCGCGCTCGCTGATGGCGGATGCCCTCATTGCGAGTTGATGCCTATGGTGACTCTGAGGACTCGCCTGGCATCCTTCTCGAAGCCTGCATCTTCCGCTGCGCCGCAGCGCCGTAAGAAGCGCCGCTCGCAGCGCCTACCAGAACCGCCTCCAGCTCGGCTCCGTGGATCTCGCGCCCGCTGCTCAGAGGCCCAGCAGACGGGGGGATATCGATAAGGAGCTGATGCGTGTAATCTCGTTGGCCGCGGCGAGCCTCGGCCACGAGTGGTCTGCACCAGCGCCCCCTTCACGTTCCCGGCTGGATGGTAGCTATCTTCCGGATGAGTGCTATTCCTCAAGCTCAAAACACGCCCCTTTTCTTCCTGAGCTTCACGAAGAAGTGGCGAAGGCTTGGGACGCTCCATTCTCGGCGAGAATCCGCTCATCTGTTTCGCCAGCATTCTCCACACTGGACGGTGCTAAGAACAGAGGCTACCTGTCACTTCCGCCGGTGGAACAGGCTATAGCAGCGCACCTTTGCCCGCCCTCTGCTGTACGGCGGACTAAGGCGGCGTTGCCATCCAAAGCCTGCCGCATGACATCATTGCTGCTCGCACGGATATTCTCTGCTGCTGGGCAGGCTGAGTCTGGGTTACACACCATGGCGACGCTACAGATTTTCCAGTGCGATCTTCTCCGCAAGCTGGATGAGATGGGACCTGAAGCGATCTGTCTCGCGGATCTGAGGAGTGCTTCGGATCTCTCCCTCCGCACTACTAAGTCCGCTGCACAGGCCATGGGACGGGTTATGGCTTCCGCTACGGTGGCTGAGAGGCATTTGTGGCTGACGCTTTCTGAAATCAAGGAGTCTGAGCGCGCTGCGTTCCTTGACGCTCCGCTAACTCCTGCCGGCCTCTTTGGATCTTCCGTCAACGAGTTTGTGGAGAGATTCGCCGAGGACCAGAAAGCTTCACAGGCGTTCAAGCACTTCTTGCCGAAGCGCTCCAGTTCTGCAGCTAGCCGCTCTAGACCGGCCCCACAGAGCTCTCAGTCACGCCCACCGCCTCCTGCTGCGTCATCGCGACAGCGTCAGCAACGCAGCTCGGGACCCCGTTCTCGCTCTTCAAGCCGTCGCCCCACGCCGTGGGAGCTGCGGCAGAGGATTGCGGTGAAGCCAGAAGCCCCGAAAGCATCCTAGCACTGCTGGGAAAGCGCCGGTGTTCGAGTTCCGCTGCGGCCGAGCTCTCACCCAAGCGCGCCGCTGTTGCAGTTCCAAGAGTTGTGACTGCCTCAGTGTCTTCTGCAATGCGCAAGCCTGCACGAGTGCCCGCTTGCCTGCACACAAAAGCCGTTATCACGGCTACCCAGATGTTTCACAAAAAGAGTGTTTTTTCTGGTGTTCCGGCCACGGCCGATGGTGCTATAAATGTTGTGACGATGCCCACTCCTCAGTGCCCATCTCCACATGTAAGCACAGCCCTGCACACAGGGCCTGCGCCCATAATGTCGACTCAAGTCGGTCGCACACACTACATAGTAAACGTGCCCACCCCTCAGTGCCCACAATTACTATGTCACACACGTCATGTGGTTTCTGTAAAAGCGAAACCCGTGCACGCTCGTCCGGCCACGGCCGATGGTGTTTTAAATGCAGTGACGATGCCCACTACCCAGTGCCCATCCCCACATGTAAGCACAGCCCTGCACACAGGGCTAGCGCACATAAGATCGACACAGATCGGTCGAGCGCGCCGCATAGTAAACGTGCCCACTTCCCAGTGCCCACATACACTATGTCACATACGGCGCGGGGCTTCTGTAAAAACGAGGCCCGTGCACGTACATTCTGCATAGGCAGACGGCGAGTTGAAAGTGGTAAAAGTGCACACATGCAGCCCACGGTTACTCGCAGATATGTCGAGTCCCACGGGACCCGCTCAGCCTCCCTCCAGTCGGTTAAGCGCCGGAACGGGGTCGAGGAAGAGCGATCTGCCTGGTGATCTGTGATCAGCGCGCTCCCCGCCTCAGATGCGCAGCACACTCGAGCGCCGCCGTTGCCCAGTCAACAGAGCGCGTTTCGCATCCAGCCCTTAGCCATTCATGCAGATGCATGGTCAGCGCTTCCAGGGGTTTCAGATTGGGTGCTAGGCATTATAAAGAGAGGCTACTCGCTACAGTTTTCTCGACGCCCACCACGCTTTTCAGCGCGCGTCGAAACTACGGTCAAAACAGAAGTAGCACACATACTTCGGGCCGAAATATCAAAACTGTTGAGCAAAGGGGCTGTAGAGCCTGTGTCTCAAGCTCAAAGCGAGGGGGGGCTGTACAGCAGATACTTTCTGGTGCCCAAGAGAGACGGGGGTCTCAGGCCCATACTGGATCTAAGACAGCTGAACAAGGCATTGATGAAACGCAGTTTCAAAATGCTCACGACCAGGAAGCTCGTCGCGCAGATTCGCAGAGGGGAATGGTTCATGTCAATAGATCTGAAGGATGCGTATTTTCAAATACAGATAGCGTCAAACCACAGGCGGTTTTTGAGATTCGCCTTCGAGGGCCAGGCATACCAGTTTGCAGTCCTGCCATTCGGCTTGTCCGTAGCTCCTCGTACGTTTACGAGGTGCATGGATGCAGCGCTCGCTCCTCTCAGACTCAGAGGCATACGAGTGCTGAATTATTTGGACGACTGGCTGGTTCTGGCCCGATCACGAGCGGAGCTCGTGGACCACAGGACCGTTTTACTCGATCACCTCGAGAAGCTCGGCCTCAGTGTCAATTGGGCGAAGAGTTCGCTGAACCCTAGTCAGACGATCCTGTTTCTGGGTATAGTTCTGAACTCGTGTTCCATGACGGTGCGGCTGTCACCACAGCGCGCGATGGGCATTCAGTGCGCAGCGAGTTCTTTCCGCTGCGGCGCGACCGTGTCACTCAAACACTGTCAAAAGATGCTGGGTCTCATGGCCTCAGCATCTCCGGTTCTGCGGCTGGGCCTGCTCCGCATGCGCCCCCTGCAGTTCTGGCTGAAGGCTCGGGTGCCGCGCAGAGCGTGGGCGTCTGGCCGGCTGCATTTCAAGGTCGATCAGAGCTGTGTTGCGGCTCTAGCACCTTGGACAGCGAACGGCTGGTACCGATCAGGTGTAAGCCTGGGGACTTCCCCGAGTGTGAAAATGGTGTCGACGGACGCCTCCACTTCGGGATGGGGAGCGCTGCTCGAAGGCAGACCGTCCTTTGGCCTATGGTCAGAACGGGAAAAGCTCCATCATATCAACTGCCTGGAAATGCTGGCAGCGGAGAACGCGCTGACGCGCTTTTGTCCCCATATCAAGGATCACCACGTCGTAGTCCGTTCGGACAACATGTCCGTGGTGTCCTACATAAATCGCCAGGGCGGTCTCGGGTCCCGAAACCTGTGCAGGCAGACGGAACGCCTCCTGATTTGGGCTCAACGCAACGTGCGCTCGCTGAGAGCAGTGCATGTGCCTGGACTGCAGAATCTGGGTCCAGACAGGCTGTCCAGAGGCAATGTCCCTACGGGCGAATGGTCTCTACACCCGCAAACAGTCCGGCTGTTGTGGGAGAGATTTGGCATGGCGGAGGTGGACCTCTTTGCGTCCCACGAAAACGCTCACTGCCCCGCGTTCTTTTCCAAGGACGAAAGCGCGCTGTCACGGAAATGGCCGTGCTGCCCGCTTTATGCGTTCCCTCCCGTCTCCCTCCTTCCGCAGGTGATAGAACGGGTGAGAGAAACGAGATGTTCAATACTGCTTGTGGCACCTCTTTGGAAGAACCAACCATGGTTCCCAGATTTGATGCAGTTAGCAGATGTCGCCCCGTGGCCGGTACCGCTGAGGAGAGATCTCCTCTCGCAGGCCAGGGGCTCGATTTGGCACCCTCAACCGGAGTTGTGGTCCCTCCATGTATGGGCACTCAACGGTTACCTGCTGATCTCGCAGTGGGAGTGCTAAATACCATCACTCAGGCTAGAGCTCCGTCGACACGACGTCTGTATGCCTCGAAGTGGTCGGTGTTCTCCAGCTGGTGCACAGCTCGAGGTCATTCACCCCTTAGTTGTGAGGTGACGGAGGTCCTCTCCTTCCTACAGGAGCTGTTGGATAAGGGCAGAGCCCCATCCATGCTCAAAGTATATGTGGCGGCCATCGCGGCGTTTTCTGAAACGGCGTCCGGTCAGTCAATAGGAAGGAACGATTTAGTCATCCGGTTCCTCAGAGGAGCTAGGAGGCTGAATCCTCCCAGACCTCCGTCAGTCCCTATGTGGGACCTCGCGGCGGTTTTGGAGGCCTTGAAGGGTCCCCCTTTTGAGCCTATCCAATCGGTTAGCCTTCAGCATCTGTCGTTCAAGACAGTATTCTTGTTGGCTCTCGCTTCTGTGAAGCGTGTGGGTGATTTGCACGCGCTCTCGGTGAGCCAGTCGTGCTTGGAGTTTGGGCCCAATGACTCAAGGGTCATACTCAAACCTAGGCACGGTTATGTGCCGAAATCCCTCAACACACCGTTTCGGGCTCAGGTTATTGCCCTGTCTGCCCTGCCGGTGTCAGGGGAGGATGGAGACTCGAGTCTTCTTTGCCCTGCAACTTTGCTGCAACGCAGCTCGGGACCCCGTTCTCGCTCTTCAAGCCGTCGCCCCGCGCCGTGGGAGCTGCGGCAGAGGATTGCGGTGAAGCCAGAAGCCCCGAAAGCATCCTAGCACTGCTGGGAAAGCGCCGGTGTTCGAGTTCCGCTGCGGCCGAGCTCTCACCCAAGCGCGCCGCTGTTGCAGTTCCAAGAGTTGTGACTGCCTCAGTGTCTTCTGCAATGCGCAAGCCTGCACGAGTGCCCGCTTGCCTGCACACAAAAGCCGTTATCACGGCTACCCAGATGTTTCACAAAAAGAGTGTTTTTTCTGGTGTTCCGGCCACGGCCGATGGTGCTATAAATGTTGTGACGATGCCCACTCCTCAGTGCCCATCTCCACATGTAAGCACAGCCCTGCACACAGGGCCTGCGCCCATAATGTCGACTCAAGTCGGTCGCACACACTACATAGTAAACGTGCCCACCCCTCAGTGCCCACAATTACTATGTCACACACGTCATGTGGTTTCTGTAAAAGCGAAACCCGTGCACGCTCGTCCGGCCACGGCCGATGGTGTTTTAAATGCAGTGACGATGCCCACTACCCAGTGCCCATCCCCACATGTAAGCACAGCCCTGCACACAGGGCTAGCGCACATAAGATCGACACAGATCGGTCGAGCGCGCCGCATAGTAAACGTGCCCACTTCCCAGTGCCCACATACACTATGTCACATACGGCGCGGGGCTTCTGTAAAAACGAGGCCCGTGCACGTACATTCTGCATAGGCAGACGGCGAGTTGAAAGTGGTAAAAGTGCACACATGCAGCCCACGGTTACTCGCAGATATGTCGAGTCCCACGGGACCCGCTCAGCCTCCCTCCAGTCGGTTAAGCGCCGGAACGGGGTCGAGGAAGAGCGATCTGCCTGGTGATCTGTGATCAGCGCGCTCCCCGCCTCAGATGCGCAGCACACTCGAGCGCCGCCGTTGCCCAGTCAACAGAGCGCGTTTCGCATCCAGCCCTTAGCCATTCATGCAGATGCATGGTCAGCGCTTCCAGGGGTTTCAGATTGGGTGCTAGGCATTATAAAGAGAGGCTACTCGCTACAGTTTTCTCGACGCCCACCACGCTTTTCAGCGCGCGTCGAAACTACGGTCAAAACAGAAGTAGCACACATACTTCGGGCCGAAATATCAAAACTGTTGAGCAAAGGGGCTGTAGAGCCTGTGTCTCAAGCTCAAAGCGAGGGGGGGCTGTACAGCAGATACTTTCTGGTGCCCAAGAGAGACGGGGGTCTCAGGCCCATACTGGATCTAAGACAGCTGAACAAGGCATTGATGAAACGCAGTTTCAAAATGCTCACGACCAGGAAGCTCGTCGCGCAGATTCGCAGAGGGGAATGGTTCATGTCAATAGATCTGAAGGATGCGTATTTTCAAATACAGATAGCGTCAAACCACAGGCGGTTTTTGAGATTCGCCTTCGAGGGCCAGGCATACCAGTTTGCAGTCCTGCCATTCGGCTTGTCCGTAGCTCCTCGTACGTTTACGAGGTGCATGGATGCAGCGCTCGCTCCTCTCAGACTCAGAGGCATACGAGTGCTGAATTATTTGGACGACTGGCTGGTTCTGGCCCGATCACGAGCGGAGCTCGTGGACCACAGGACCGTTTTACTCGATCACCTCGAGAAGCTCGGCCTCAGTGTCAATTGGGCGAAGAGTTCGCTGAACCCTAGTCAGACGATCCTGTTTCTGGGTATAGTTCTGAACTCGTGTTCCATGACGGTGCGGCTGTCACCACAGCGCGCGATGGGCATTCAGTGCGCAGCGAGTTCTTTCCGCTGCGGCGCGACCGTGTCACTCAAACACTGTCAAAAGATGCTGGGTCTCATGGCCTCAGCATCTCCGGTTCTGCGGCTGGGCCTGCTCCGCATGCGCCCCCTGCAGTTCTGGCTGAAGGCTCGGGTGCCGCGCAGAGCGTGGGCGTCTGGCCGGCTGCATTTCAAGGTCGATCAGAGCTGTGTTGCGGCTCTAGCACCTTGGACAGCGAACGGCTGGTACCGATCAGGTGTAAGCCTGGGGACTTCCCCGAGTGTGAAAATGGTGTCGACGGACGCCTCCACTTCGGGATGGGGAGCGCTGCTCGAAGGCAGACCGTCCTTTGGCCTATGGTCAGAACGGGAAAAGCTCCATCATATCAACTGCCTGGAAATGCTGGCAGCGGAGAACGCGCTGACGCGCTTTTGTCCCCATATCAAGGATCACCACGTCGTAGTCCGTTCGGACAACATGTCCGTGGTGTCCTACATAAATCGCCAGGGCGGTCTCGGGTCCCGAAACCTGTGCAGGCAGACGGAACGCCTCCTGATTTGGGCTCAACGCAACGTGCGCTCGCTGAGAGCAGTGCATGTGCCTGGACTGCAGAATCTGGGTCCAGACAGGCTGTCCAGAGGCAATGTCCCTACGGGCGAATGGTCTCTACACCCGCAAACAGTCCGGCTGTTGTGGGAGAGATTTGGCATGGCGGAGGTGGACCTCTTTGCGTCCCACGAAAACGCTCACTGCCCCGCGTTCTTTTCCAAGGACGAAAGCGCGCTGTCACGGAAATGGCCGTGCTGCCCGCTTTATGCGTTCCCTCCCGTCTCCCTCCTTCCGCAGGTGATAGAACGGGTGAGAGAAACGAGATGTTCAATACTGCTTGTGGCACCTCTTTGGAAGAACCAACCATGGTTCCCAGATTTGATGCAGTTAGCAGATGTCGCCCCGTGGCCGGTACCGCTGAGGAGAGATCTCCTCTCGCAGGCCAGGGGCTCGATTTGGCACCCTCAACCGGAGTTGTGGTCCCTCCATGTATGGGCACTCAACGGTTACCTGCTGATCTCGCAGTGGGAGTGCTAAATACCATCACTCAGGCTAGAGCTCCGTCGACACGACGTCTGTATGCCTCGAAGTGGTCGGTGTTCTCCAGCTGGTGCACAGCTCGAGGTCATTCACCCCTTAGTTGTGAGGTGACGGAGGTCCTCTCCTTCCTACAGGAGCTGTTGGATAAGGGCAGAGCCCCATCCATGCTCAAAGTATATGTGGCGGCCATCGCGGCGTTTTCTGAAACGGCGTCCGGTCAGTCAATAGGAAGGAACGATTTAGTCATCCGGTTCCTCAGAGGAGCTAGGAGGCTGAATCCTCCCAGACCTCCGTCAGTCCCTATGTGGGACCTCGCGGCGGTTTTGGAGGCCTTGAAGGGTCCCCCTTTTGAGCCTATCCAATCGGTTAGCCTTCAGCATCTGTCGTTCAAGACAGTATTCTTGTTGGCTCTCGCTTCTGTGAAGCGTGTGGGTGATTTGCACGCGCTCTCGGTGAGCCAGTCGTGCTTGGAGTTTGGGCCCAATGACTCAAGGGTCATACTCAAACCTAGGCACGGTTATGTGCCGAAATCCCTCAACACACCGTTTCGGGCTCAGGTTATTGCCCTGTCTGCCCTGCCGGTGTCAGGGGAGGATGGAGACTCGAGTCTTCTTTGCCCTGTCAGGGTTTTAAGAGCTTATGTGTCTCACTCAGCTGCCTTTCGGCAGACGGAGCAGCTATTTGTCTCGTTCGGTGGACGTTCCAAGGGAATGGCTGTTTCGAGACAGACTCTATCCAGATGGATAGTTGACGCCATATCGTTAGCTTACGCTTCCAGGGGCCTTCAGTGCCCGTTGGGCGTCAGAGCACACTCCACAAGAGGCGTCGCCTCGTCGTGGGCGTGGTCTACTGGGATCTCCTTGCAGGATATATGTATGGCGGCGGGTTGGGCCTCGCCGTCTACATTTATCAGGTTCTATAACCTGGAGGTTCCCGCCTTGCAAGCAAGGCTGCTGTCGGTATAGACGAATCAGGGCCCTGAGGGGAATTCTGAGTTCATGAGCGCTATGCGCTGCCGACTGTTATATGGGCAGTATTGCGTAAGACCCGCATTGCCACATTGGTCAGGCCTTGCCTCGGTTGTGTGATGTCATATTGCCGCATCTACGGATGCTGCTAGATATGGGACGGAGGGCTTTCCCCCTTTTCTGTCCCGGACTCTCTGTGAGTCCCTCAGGTGACTGTGCACTGTAGATCCTGGGCGTTGCTTCAGGTTTATTGGTGTGTGATCCCTGCGCGCACGGCGTTTTACATCGGGTTCCCGTAGCGTCTTAGCTAAGACGCAGTACGAGAGAGCTCTCGTAAGAGAACGTACTCGGTTACTAAACGTAACCTCGGTTCTCTCTAGAAGAGCGAACGAGTACTGCATTCTCTGCCGTGCGTACGATTCACTCTGGTTCGCTTCGGCGATGAAATAAATCAGGTGAGTCAGCCTTTTCGAGCTCCTTTTATAGGTTGAGCCACACCCGTTTCGGCGGGAAGTGGCAAGAAGGGCGCAAAGTACATTTTACAAATTTTAGAAATGTGGCTTTCAAAGCAAATATTGCTATCAAATAACACCTAGGTTCCTAAGTGATGAGGAAGAATTGACAGAGCAGCCATAAAGTCTTAGACAGCTTTCTAGGTTATTGCATGCAGATATTTTAGGTCCTATAATTGGACATATCCCACTGACAATTACAAATTAATAATAGTCAGAAGAGGATCTATGATTTCTGAAAGCTCCTCTTGTAGGAGCCTAGATGGAATAGGGTCTAATATACATGTTGTTGGTTTAGATGATTTAACAAGTTTATACAATTCTTCCTCTCCTGTAGTAGAGAATGAGTGGAACTTCCTCAGGGGATCTAGTGCACTGTCTGATGCGATACTGTAGCTGACGGCTGCATGGTTACAATTTTATTTCTAATAGTATTGATCTTGGAAGTAAAGTCGTTCATAAAGTAATTTACTGCTGTTCTTTTGGGAAATGTCAACACATGTTGATGCTTTATTTTTCGTTAATTTATCCACTGTATTGAATAAATACCTGGTGTTTTGTTTGTTTTCTTATAAAAGAGACGAAAAATAATCAGATCTAGCAGTTTTTAATGATTTTATGTAGGATAGTGTACTTTCCCACCATATAATATGAAATACCTCTAGTTTTATTTTCCTCTGGCTGCGCACCATTTTCAAGGCTTCTCTCATTAGGGTGCAAATGTGCTCATTACACCACAGTGTCAGACAGTTTTCCTTAATCTTCCTTAAGCGTTAAGGAGCAACCATATCTATAATGCTAGAAAAGAGAGTCCATAGTTTCTGTTGATTCTGTTGAGTTTTTGGATCTGGTAAGAAATTGAGATAACTCAGGAAGATTAGTTACAAAGCAGTCTTTTGTGGTAGAAGTGATGGTTCTATTATACTTGTAACAATGAGTAAAATTTACAGTTTTAGCTATATGAAGTTTATACAAGACTATATAATGATCTGTGATTTCAGCACTATCAACATCAATTCAATGTGACAGTATTAAATCTAGAGTATGTTTTCAACAATGAATAGGACCTGACACGTGTTGTTGAACCCCAATAGAGTTCAAAATGTCTATGAATGCTGATCCTAATGCAACTTTTTCATTATCATCATGTATATTAAAATCACCAAGAATTAAAACTTTATCTCTGATATAAAATCAGCAAATTTTTTAATACATTCTGTATGCTGCCCTGTGAGACTGTAGTGGGAGCACTTAGGCTGTTCTAGAGGGTTCTGGGGTATGGGTATCAATAACAACCCCCCCCCCCCGCCCCCAAGAAAAATTTGGTCATTTTTTAATTTAAATGCGTAAATCTGATGCATTTTGATAGCAGAATAAAGTGACTAGATCAATGAAAAAATATGTGCTCTTGTAAACAATATGTGTGCTCTAGGAGTAGTTTTTTTATCGGTTGGATAGATGTTCAAACAGAGACCAAATTTTCCAAGGAAGACAACTACACAACCTATTATAGCCTACATATCAATAACAGCTTAGATGTGTTATGTAGCCTAATTTGCGGGCACTGGAGAGTTGGTTTCAAAATGCAGGGTATAAAAATCTTTTTTTAAAGCGTTTGTACATTTTACTTTCTTTTTTTTTTGTTCACGGCGGTGCTGAGTGGCAATTCTTCAATACAAGACATTCATTTTGTCAGACGCTCTACAACGAATCCTCTTTTAATGTTTCTTATAGTCCAATGAGGGTATTTTTTGTTCATGCTGAAGTAAATTAAGAATTATTATTCTGTCCAATCTGAGGCCCCTGCACACATGGGTCCCCTAGGCTGCAGCCTAGGCAAGCATGTGCGTTCATCTGTGTCTGCATGTGTTTTGCCATGATGATGTTTTGTATTTGTGTGTATGACACATGGACATTATATATTAGTATTTACCTCAGCTTGTGGAAAAGCTACTTGAAATAATATTTGATTCCTACATGGCTTTCTCTTTACCACCTGAGTTATGTTAGTTGTCAGTATGTTAAAGTTACAAAATGGAATTTAATTGCAGCATAGCTTTCCAACTAACATGCTGTTGAAATGTAACTTTAAATAACAGTTTTAACCTGTAAAACCTACAGGTTGTTCTGTAAATGTTTACATTTTACTGTATTTTTACAGAACTATTTTTTTATTCACTATTCCTTTAAGCCATGTTATCATTTTTGTAAATATGAATATGATGCATCAAGAACATTCTGTATGACCTTCAGAGAATGGAGCCTTTTCATGTTGCATTTAAACTCTTAATTCACAGCTCTTTGTGACTTCTTGCACAAGTGCTAATTGAACTATAGCAGCAGAGTGTCTTTCACCGCTGGAGTCTACACAGCTGCTCTTGAGATAAAAGCTAGCAGATATGACATAATTTATTTGCTACTCTCTCCCATGTACAGATCTGATGAGAATTTGTTATTGTCGTTTACACAGGAAGCAGTCTCCTGTGAGATTATGGCCTCCCTAAATTGGAGCAAACGTAAAATGTCATATTTATTTGACGTATAAAGGATAAAACATAGACCTAACATGACAACTGAAATGAAAATCTCTCCGGCATGAGAACAACATAAACACTAATGCATTTCTCGCAACCAAGCCTATACAGAGTCTAGCAAACAGAAAGAGAACCAATTTCTGATATACCGAATGAAAAATAATCAGATTAAAGTGCAATGAAAGCTGAAAGGATTTGAATTAAATGGAAAAGGGCTTGACAGAAGGTGGCCGTTTTAAAAATCTGGTACAGTAGTCTATGTTTTATGATATGGTTTTCGGAAAACAGCCCAGATGACAAAAGGGTGGCTAAGGTCACCAGTAAGAGTGCATTTGGGCTGGAAAGCATAATTATATTATGGTGATAATTGTTTTAATGTGTACAGGATGACCGTCTATATCAATTTCAGAATGACATGGCATTGACTGGATTTACACCAGTGTTGTTTTATTATTTAAATCAATATTTATAGGATTTATTAATATTTTGGATTAGCTTTTATTTTTATATTTGTAGTTGCAATGTAAATTTTTCTTTAAGTAACTTTTGTTGTGCTTTTATTAATTTTATTTTTTAAGATTTTTACTTAGTTTTATAGTTTTTATTTTAGTTTTAGTCCTTTAATACTTCAACTGAAACCTATTTTACTTCAATTAGTAAGAGCTGATGAGATTTAAAATGTTTGTTTTTTTATATAAATATAAGTCAAAGTTGCACTATTATTGAATGTTGATAGAGCTATATATATATATATATATATATATATATATATATAACATAAAAAACTGTATTCTTCATATGATAGTTTGTAAGGTGTCAGGATCCTGGCCTGACAGTCTTGTCTGTTCTGTCTTTGTTTAATGTGCCTTTGTTTATTTTGTGCCTGAGCACATGGCTGTGTCTTTGTTTGTGTTGGCCATGTGCTCCTCTCGTCCTACCTCTTCATTTTCAATCACCATGCCCCGCTGTTTAGTCCTTGTTTTACCAATTGTGTTTACCCGATCCTTGTGTGCTGTGCTCCCTTTATAATGTGCTCATTTCACCCTGGTATTTGCTGGTTAGTTTTGTGTGTGCCTTATGTGCATTCTCCTTGCTTGTATCTTTAGTCTTGTTAGAATGGGCTATTCAGTATATTGTATCTAGTCTAGTTTCCCTCTTGTTATTCTAGTTTTTTTTTCCCGCTGTGTTCAGTCCAGTCGTTGTGGTTTAGTTCTTTATTTTAGTTCTTGAACCTTTTCCCCCTTTTATTTTCTCTCTAGTTTTCAGCAAGGTTGCTGTCTTTTATTTTATATGTAGTTCTAGTTATTTATCCCTAGCTTGTTCCCCTTATCATTTTGTTTTCATAAGTTCCTGATAGTTCAGTGATAAGTTCCTGCCCTGCTTCCTGAGTCCTCCCTGGTTGCTGATTCTTCTGACCTAACAGGCATTTTGGTGCTTCAAGAGTTACCATCCCCAGGACCAAGCCTGTGTTTCCTTGAGTTGTTACCAAGTATTTTGCCACAGAATCTGGAGCTGCCCCCATCTCCGACCAGCCTGTTCTCCAGTTGTGTTCTCTGCCCTATTGTGTGGACCTTCTTGCTGCCTCATCTGTTTGTGTTTTGTATTCTCATTCTTAAACTCAGTTCTCCCCGTTCATCCTGCATCTGGGTCCTCCCTTGCCAAACCCTGACAGTAATGTATTGCATTATGTTGATAACAGGAATACTGAAGATGTTCTGTAAAATACTGTGAACATATACACTACATAAAAAAGTATTGGGACATCAAAAGGGACTGTAATGACCTTGCAATTAATTAAAATGGAGATGTTCTACCTTGTGCAGCTACATCAGCTTCCACACTTCTGGGAAGGCTCTCCAGAAGATTTTAGAATTTCTGTGGAAATGTTTGCTTATTCATCCAGTAGATAATGTGTGAGATCAGGCACTGATGTTGGATGAGAGGGCCTGGAGGATCACTAAACTTAATTTAAATCTGTATTCAGCACTGCTCACTAGAGCTCAGATAAGTATTAATACCAGGTAAAAATGAATATTTGTTGCTTTTAATGGAGAAAAAAGGTTAAATGGGAGATTGGTTTAGTTATTCTTTCAAATGATGTCTTAATGTGGTCCGTTTAGCATCTCTGCACTATGGGATTGTTCTGAAGTAGCATAACAAATTCTAAAAAAAAAAAAAAAGCAATGAGACTTCGCTATTGGCTGCCACTCTCAAATCGACTATTTTTTTTAGAAATCAGCCCTCACACTGAGAAAGCTAAAAGAGTGAGCAAGAGGTAGAGACAATGAGAAGGAGAAAGAGAGAGATGGGGTGGAGTATACTGAGAATTATAGAGGTGCAGCAGTGTCATAGCAACATGGTGGTTCTATATCCAGAACTCTTAGTTGAATTGTCGTTGGGTGGTTGCTGGACAGTTACTGGATCCTTATTAACAAAAGTATCTATCACTCATTTGTGTGAGTTTTTTTTTTCCCTTCCTCCTCCTCCTTCTTCTTTCTTAATTGGTATGTTAAGATTATTATAATAGACCTATTTCTACAGTATGTATACACATACCAACAAAGTGAACTGTTTACCAAGCATAAATGCAGGGGAGCTCTGTCTTTAAATGCATTTAATTATGTTTTTTTTTTCTTCTTTTTTTAACTCAATCACCTTGCTCATGCCTCAGGTTTATTGAGTTTGGAGCTTACTTCCAGTTTAAACATGCAGTGTTTGAACAGGGAACAATTTAGGCAGAGCTCTGGGCAAGTTCTTGTAAATTCTCTTCCATTATATAAGAAATTCAGAAACACTGAACATGGTGCTCTTGAGATAGAATTCAGCCTACAACAGCTGAAAAGAAAATTGCATTTCTTTATTTTGTCTCTTTGAAAAGGGCCTTAAATTCCCAGCAGTGCAATTTTTAATTCAAGACATCCAGCACTTCAGCATAAGCTTAAATGTTTAAAATATTCCTTTTCATGATAGACGTTTTACAGGCTTTCACAGGCATGACTGATGTAGCGTTCACAGTTTGCAAGCTATATATTTAAGAGCATGCTCTTCACACTAAAATATATACAGTAATTGTTGTTGTCTAATAAACATCCCAGTCAACAGTTTGATCTCACAGTGATCTCACCATGAGCTCCCAAGATACTCATGATGTAGTCACAATGTGAGGTCACAGCACACTCACTGTGTGCTCATACTATGGCCACAATGTAAGATAACAGCACATTCACTGTGCACTCATATTATGGTTACAATGTAAGGGCACAGTGCACTCATACTATAGTCACAACGTGAGCTCAAAATGCACTCATACTATGGTCACAATGTGAGGTCACAGTGCATTCATACTATGGTCACAATGTGAGGTCACAGTGAAAAGTGAAAAAGTGATGTGACATACAGCCGATTATGGTGACCCATACTCAGAATTCGTGCTCTGCATTTAACCCATCCAAAGTGTACACAGACCGGCAGTGAACACACACCCAGAGCAGTGGGCAGCCATTTATGCTGCGGCACCCAGGGAGCATTTGGGGGCTTGGTGCCTTGCTCAAGGGCACCTCAGCCGTGGTATTGCCGGCATGAGACTCAAACCCACAACCTTAGGGTTAGGAGTCAAACTCTCTAACCATTAGGCCATGACTTCCCCACACTCATACTATGCACTCATACTATGGTCACAAGTTGAGGTCACAGTGCACTCATACTGTGGTCACAATGTGATGTGTCACAAGTTACTATTAAATAATAAAATGTCATCAACATCCACTAGTGGTAAACAAAAAGAGCATGCTGAATCATGTCTTGTGTAGCCAGACCTTCAAAATGATTGCAGAATGGCCAAGGAATAGCCAAGAGGCCATATGATTGACAGGTGAAGCAACCAATCAGGTTTTGTTTTGTGCTGCATCATGTTTAGGGGTGTGGAAATGTCCCCACAATAACAGACTGGTGTGTAAAACTCTTGAACTTATTTTAAAGAGTCTTTCCAAAAACTTTACATACTGTATTTCACAAACTTTTGAAAATCCAGCGTTCAAATGATCCCAATAAGTGCTCATCGTCACAGTTGTAAACTCAACAGCTTCTTTGTTTACGTGTTTGGTCGCAAGACTATGACAACGGCTGTCTTTGAACCTTTCTGACTGTATGACATAGGACCACTGATTAGCAGCAGCAATCATAGAAATATTCAAGACTGTTTCACAATGGCAATCTTTAATCTAGGACAGCCAAAATTGTGCAGTGTGTCCCAGCTTTAATCCCTATTTTTTTCTTCTTTGAAAAAACGGAAAGACAGAGCGCAATATATCAATGCAATCAGTTGCTTACAACTACTGCTCTTGGCATTACATTTTCTATAGCACTTGTGATTACTGAAGCCAGGTGATTCTACATCTGAGCTGGCAAGATGTCTGGTTCACATTTACCTGGCCATGTGCAGTACTCCACTATCACAGGGCCAGGCTACAGTGCATAATGGCACGCCAATATCACAAGAGTGTTTGTGATGCTATTTGCTCTGTTGTGGAGAATATTTCCGGCATTTGCCAACTGAAGCCCGAACAAGAAGAATGTTTGTTTCACATTTTGAATGGATGTGAAGTTGTGGCCCTACTCCCGACAGGTTTTGGGAAAAGTTAAATTTATGAACTGTTACCGATCGTTAGCAAGAAACTGGGGAGGCCAAAGTCAGGCAAGGCGATAATTGTGATTGTGAACTGCCATGTTCACTCCGGTATATCGTTCGATGGTTTTGTTTTCCCAGCATTCCTGTGTTTACAGTGGAAGTTCAAGGCGGCTGAGCCGGTGAATAACACACCTCATAACCAAACGTTATGTGATTGGCTTACGGGTAACCAATTTTAAACTTCAGACAAGCACCCCCCCCCACAAGAAAGAAAATGCTTGTCAATTATGCCCTTCCAGACTCTGTCTACAAAGCAAAGCGAAGTAGCAGAGTTCGGTATTACCAGGCTAAAAGATATAATGATATTAAGAAAAAAAAAAAAAAAAAACTCATTATAGGGTGGTTGTGTACACACACTGACAACACACGTTTCAGTTCAAACAATTTGTAAAAGTGCATACTGCATCTGATGACCCCTTTAAGGGGTCATCAATTAACTAAAACATGAAAATTGTCATAATTTTACTCACCCTTATGTCATAAGACTACCATCTATCTTCAATATATAAGTAAAATTACTTTTAATATTCTCTCATCACATTATACAGCCATTGAAAGTCTAGGTAATCAGCATTTTCAAGATTCAGCATTACATCATAAAAAAAAAAACAATATGAATCAAGTGTCTGGTCTTCTGAAGAGACACATCAGTGGTTCTCAGTTCCACACCTGTACCACTGCTCTACACATTTTGAATGTCTTCCTTATTTAACGCACCTGATACAGATCATCAACTTATTAGTTCCATGAACTCAACAGGGGGTGCCAATCAAAAGAGACATACAAAATGTACAGAGCAGTCTTACCCTAGGACTGGCACTCAGAACCACTGATATGTTTTATACCAGGGGTGTCAAACTCAGTTCCTGGAAGGCCAGAGCCCTGCAGATTTTAGATTCAACCCTAATAAAACACACCTGTTTCAACAAATCAGATCCTTCAGGCTTATTTGAAAACGACATGGTATGTGTGTTGGAGCAGGGCTGGAACTAAACTCTGTAGGGCCCCGGCCCTCCAGGGACTGAGTTTGACACCCCTGTTTTATACTAATGAATGCCTCTTTATATGATGAACAAATTTATTTTAGACTTTTATTTACATATAAAACATGATCAACACACACACAAAGAGCACATTGGCCAGATTTACTACACAGGGAAAAATGGTGTGAGACCATAATGATTTGCTGACAATGTGCAAATTACCGAACACACAGCCAGGGGTGTGTTTCCTGTACAGCAACATAACTTGCTAAAAGTACAATGCATCGTCAAAGAAATCAGCTAGCTAGTCATGACCATAATCTCAATCTCAAGATTTATTCACAGGTCTGTAGAACAGCTGAGAGGCAAAAAGGTGAGTATCAGAGAGTTGAATTCAATGGAATTAACTTGCTGGTAACAGTTCTCTTGTTTTTTTGTAGGTGTATGCTGATCTGTATTGTGGTATTAAAAAAAATGGATACAGGAAATGAACTAGGTGAGTATACCAGGTGAGTAGCCAGGTAAGTTTCTCCATAGAGACATGAAAGATATACATTGTACAGATGTCAGTTTGCTTATTTTGCCTACAATAAAGATTTAAGATTTAGGGCAGCTGTGTCCTAATGGTGAGAGCATCAGACTTGTAACCCAAAGGTCACGGGTTCCAGTCTCGGTGCTGGCAGGAGTTTTAGGTGGGGAAGTGAATGAATAGCCCTTTCTTCTACCCTCAGTACCCATGGCTGAAGTGTCCTTGAACAAGGCACTAAACCCCCAATTCCTCCCCGGGCGCTGGAGCAAATAGCTGCCCACGGCTCTGGGTGTGTGTGTGTGTGTGTGTTTGTGTGTGTGTGTACTTGGATGGGTTAAAGGCAGAGCACCATTTCTGAGTGTGGGTTACTATACTTGGCAAATGTCACGACTTTCATTAAAGTCCACATGTTATTCAAACAAGAGACTGCTTTTAACCACTGGTCGAGATTGGTCATTCCAACCACAATTTTAGATTCAACCCTAATTAAACACACCTGTTTCAACTAATCCTTCAGGCTCATTTGAAAACTACATGGTATGTGTGTTGGAGCAGGGCTGGAACTAAACTCTGCAGGGCTCTGGCCCTCTGGGAACTGAGTTTGACACCCCTGAACTATGGTTTGGAGAAACACAGACTAGTTCAGTGATCCACAAATCTGGCTCACGAGATCTACTTTCCTGCAGAGTTTAGTTCTAACCCTAATCAAACACATCTGAATTTGCTTATCAGTGTCTTCAGGGTCATTAGAAAACCACAGGTAGGTTTGTTTGATTAGGGTTGGAGCTAAACTCGGCAGGAAAGTGGATCTCGCGAGCCAGATTTGAGGATCAATGGACTAGTTAAAATATGCTGATAATGATGGAACTTGTGACCATGATTGGTTGGTGATGCTTTTGGGGAAACAAATCCCAGATCGTTTTCATCATGACCAGTGCAAACTACCAAGTGCTTTGCATATAGCATAGGATCGCAAACAAGCTGAGCAAATTATCAAGTGCAGGTAATCTAGTAGAAATGCAAAATGGGTTACTATTATTTTGGAATGTTAAATGACACAAATACCAGTAAACTGACTATAACAAATCTTAGTAAATTACCTTCTGTTATTCCTTTAAATACTTTCCTCTAATAGATTTTCTCAATGATCTGAATGGGAAACTCTTAACAAATGCACATGCAATTAGGTCAGCTGCAGAAATAACTGTTTTTCCAAGTTTCATATTTTTTTTTCCATTACATGTAGTAGACAGTAGCTTTCCTGAATACGTCAAAAAAAAAAAAATATATAAAAAATTTAAATCAAACATTGCAATTGTTTCGAAGACCCACATCCGCAGTGCGTCAGGACTCCACAAAGCCCTCATACAGCTCTCAGTTGAAAATGAATGAATCCAGTCTATCCTCTGTCATATCATTTGTTATAAACTCATTTGTCAAAACTGCTTTAGAACTGTTGAGACTTGACATGGAGTCCAAATGAAAGGACTCCAAATGACTGAATATTGTAAGACTGTTTAGATAAAAGGGTCTCCTGTGCAATCTCTGTCACTCTTTTCTCCTTTGAGAATGTATGTTAATTTTCTCCTGTATTTCCTGCAGCATTTTAAACATGATGGCTTATTTTAGTGCAACAGGCCATTGCACTGTATGTTGTAATTAAACATACTGAGCATGATTGTGTGTGTGTGTGTGTGTGTGTTCTATATATATATATATATATATATATATATATATGGTTAGTTAGTTAGTTAGTTATAGCATGCCATTCAGAAAATGATGGTCTCTATAATATGAATTTATATTAATAGATTAATAGATTAATAGAGAAAATGAATTAATAGATTGAATGGAAGCATGAATACATGAAATGGAACTCTGAATGAATGAAAGTCTGAATATATGGAATGAAATTTGAATACATGAAATGACAGTTTGAATACATGGAATGGAATTCTGAATGTATGGAATGAAAGTCTGAATATATGGAATTAAACTTGAATAAATAGAATAAAGTTTTAATATACTGAATGAAAGTCTCAATATATGGAATGAAACTTGAGTATATTGAATGAAAGATCGAATATATGGAATGAAAGTCTGAATATATGGTATGAGACTTGAATAAGGCAGGTGGATGATTGCCATTACAGAGTTCACCGTTGTTTTGAAACATGGGAATGGTATCTTACTAGTAAAGGTAACAACGTTGCTTGTGTGAACAGCACATTTCAGTTAATCCATGAGTGTTAACTTAAGACACCAACACCGTTGTTCTCATCATCCATTCTGGTGTTAATATTTTACATTTTAAGAGTTTGCTAGTAACACTGTCAGAGTGTTAATAATGTTAACACTTTCAAAAGTGTTAGTTTTACAATTTATCAGTGGTATATACACTGGAAGAGTGTTAATTTGTTAATTTGATTAATTCACTCTTTAAAATTTGCAGTGTGTATTTACCTGTAGTTCTGGTAATTTTACGGCAAAACTGGTGTGTGGTAGATCAAGGGATCAACAGATATGTCTAGGCCTATATTAGGCCTAGTCAACGCTGCAAAAACACATTGTTAGTAGAAACCCTTGAAGCTCCCCTGAGTGCAAACACATGCTGATCGGATCAGTCACATTGGTCTCCTTAAAATATACAGGAAAAAATATAATAAATTAGAATGTCGTGGAAAAGTTTATTTATTTCAGTAATCTCTCAACAAATCAGAATACCCCATAAGACCAATAAAAAATAAAATAAAATAAATAAATATAAACAAACAAACAAACAAAACACATTTATAGTGAATTGCTGGCCTTCTGGATAGTATGTTCATTTACTGTACATGTACTCAATACTTGTAATAATATATACTCTATGAGTTATAGGTCTGGCCATGGTCATTTAACTGACTTTTTGTGCTTTTGACAGTGTGAGCAAGTGCCAAATCCTGCTGGAAAATGAAATCAGCATCTTCAAAAAGCTGGTTAGCAAAATGAAGCATGAAATGCTCCACAATTTCTTGGTAAACAGGTGCTTTGACTTTTGTGGTTTTCAAAAAACACAATGGACCAACACCAGCAGATGACATTGCACCTCAAATTATCACAGACTGTGGAAACTTAGCACTAGACTTCAAGCAACTTGGTCTATGAGCCCCCCCCCCCCACACCTTCCTCCAGACTCTAGGTTTATAAATGATATACAAAACTTGCTCTCATCTGAAAAGATGACTTTGGACCACTGGGCAACAGTCCAGTTGTTCTCCTTAGCCCAGGTAAGGCACCTCTGACGTTGTCTGTGGTTCAGGAGTGGCTTAACAAGAGGAATTCGAAAACTGTACCCAAATTCCTTGACGTGTCTGTGTGTGGTGGCTCTTGATGCCTTGACCACAGCCTCAGTCCATTCCTTGTGAAGTTACTCAAATTTAATCGATTTTGCTTGACAATCCTCATAAGGGTGCGGTTCTCTCAACTGGTTGTGCATCTTTTTCTTCCACACTTTTTCCTTCTACTCAACTTTCTGTTAACATGCTTGGATACAGTACTCTGTGAACAGCCTGCTTCTTTGACAAATAATGTTTGTGGCTTACCATCCTTGTGAAGGGTGTCAATGATTGTCTTCTGGACAACTGTCAGATCAACAGTCTTCCTCATGATTGTATAGCCTAGTGAACCAAACTGAGAGACAGTTTTGAAGGCTCAGGAAACCTTTGCAAGTTGAGTTGATTAACTGATTGGCATGTCACCATATTCTAATTTTTTGAGATTGGTGGGTTTTTGTTAAATGTGAACCAATATCTTCACAGTTAAAAGATTCAAAGACTTAAACTACTTCAGTCTGTGTGCATTAAATTTATTTAATACACGAGTTTCACAATTTGAGTTGCATTACTGAAATAAATGTGCTTTTCCACGACATTCTAATTTATTGAGATGCACCTATATATATATATATATATATATATATATATATATATATATATATATATATATATATATATATAAATATATATATATATATATATATATATATATATATATATATATATATATATTAGGGGTGTAACGGTACGCAAAAATCACGGTTCGGTACATACCTCGGTTTTAAAGTCACGGTTCGGTTCATTTTCGGTACAGTAAGGGAAAGAAATGCAAACAGTAAACTGCAGGTTGTTTATTACTATTTAACTATTAAACCTTTTTAACAATTTGTTTACACTTTTTTGAAATACCTTTTAACAAAATATATATAAAATAAAAAAAGAATAAGAAATAAAATACTGCTGCAAAGTTGTCCACTAAATAAAATACTCTCAGTCTCAAACCAATATCATATAATAAAATATAATGAAAAATATAAATAAATAACTATGATTACAGTGCAGAATTACCAATCCCAGCTTGTAGGCCTGCTCATATTTTAAAAAATAAATATAACTTTTCCAAAGTGTAAAGTGCAGCGTCAACAGTTTCAGTTTTTAGACCTGCTCAGATTTCGTTATTGCGTTGGCCCGATCTGAATTAAGAGCAAAGGTCTGTTTAAATGCCGATGGGAGCTGCGTTTGAATTACAATCGTTTTTTTTCCTAGTAGTAGTGATGTTCACACTCGCGTAATGCCTTTTGAAAACCTTAAGCTGGTGACACAATGGCATATTGCACCTGTCAAACATAATCTATTTTGCCGTCAATACTGTTGACGGTGTCCTTTATCAGTAGGCTTTATATTTATGCTCAACATGAAGTATAAATATTGTTGTCGTGAAGACAAGATCCTGGTCTGTCGGCGGCCTCCCTCTATGTCACCTACAGTAGCAGCAGCGCGCCAGCGCCGCATCAGGCACGATTCTGGTGTGTAAAGACAGAAAATACGACGCAGCCGTCACCCAACTGAGATGCAGCAGAAATGCCACGCTCTCGCCACACAGCCAGTGTGTCATCCGGCCTTAGAATCAGCTGCAGGGCGGCATTTGCGCTGAACGCGGAGACTTCCGCCACTTAATATGTTCATTTGGAAACAGGAAAATGTACCTATGTTCCGCACACAAAATATTGCATTTGGTCATTCGGTACACACGTGCACCGTACCAAAAGCCCTGTACCGAAATGGTCCGGTACGAATACACGTAACGTTACACCACTAATATACATACATATATATATATATATATAAATATAATTTTATTTTATTTATTTATTTTTATAGTCGCACTCAGTAATGGTCACCATATATAAAACAAAATCATATATATACATATAAACATATACAAAGTTTGCTAAGTGGATTTTATGTCATAAACATTTATCTTAATTTTAGACATAAGACAGAGAATGGATGTATGTGAAAATGATAAATTGCCTTGTAGGTAACATAAATGGTAACTTTACTCTTGGTATGGGCAATACAGTATATATCATTTGTGGGGAAGTCATGGCCTGGTGGTTAGAGAATCGGACTCCCAATCGAAGGGTTGTGGGTTCGAGTCCCGGGCCGGCAGGAATTGTGGGTGGGGGGAGTGCATGTACAGTTCTCTCAATACCATGACTGAGGTGCCCTTGAGCAAGGCACCGAACCCCCAACTGCTCCCTGGGTGCCGCAGCATAAATGGCTGCCCACTGCTCCGGGTGTGTGTTCACAGTGTGTGTGTGTGTGTGTTCACTGCTCTGTGTGTGTGCACTTCAGATGGGTTAAATGCAGAGCACAAATTCTGAGTATGGGTCACCATACTTGGCCGAATGTCACTTCACTTTACCTTTGAGATATACCACCAGAAACAATTTGTCTGAAACATAAGGTACTCAAAATTTATTTATTTGTTAAAGAATTGAAAAGCAAATTTAAACTTATTATAACAGCACTCTTGCACGGATAGATAGATTTCATTCTCTCTTCATCTCTCTCTCTCCCTCCCTCCCTCTCTCTCTCACATACACACGCAGAAAGCAGATTTGACCTGAAAAAGAGAAAGAAAAGAAAGAGTGGCATGATGATGGTGGTTGATAAAATCACTTCTCTCTTGAGTCCTCAGTAAGTGAGTTGGCTCTCTCCCACTGCCCTGATGGCCAATCTCGGTGAAGCAGTACCTAGCAGTGTGTGTGATTCTGGATGCTGTCCATGTCGGGACCTTTAGTATGACCAGCAATGGACTCAAAACACACACACACACACACACACACACACACACAAATATCTCTGCACATCATCACCCATCCTGTCCACAGCTGCCAGCATTTTACATGGCACGATTTTATGCTGTGTTATCGACCTTCAAACTTTTTTCCATTTACACCCCACTCTCTCTTTTCAGAGATCTTTAGTCTCTGTAAACTAAAGAGTCTTTAGTTTGGTTGGTCTCCTCTGCAAATTATGTAGACACACTGCTAAGAGTACTTGTTTTTCAGTTCTGGTGAATGCCTGTGCCTTTTTTTTTCCGTTAAGCTACTGGTTCAAAATTCTCCAACCCTAGTTTTCTGCAAATGGTAGCTGCAGAACTTTAGCTACCAGTGTCATGCTTTCAGTGCCGGCCCGAGCCTCTTGGGGGCCCTAAGCAGAATTTGATTTGGGGGCCCCCCTCCCACCACGTGAAGTCACCTGTGGTTGAAGATTATTGACACAAATGTCACACTATAATGTTACATTATAAATGAATACAGTGAGGTTATGTATTAATACAAAATAAATAATAAAAAAAATCGATACTTAAAATACTTTACTCTTAAATTTCTGAATACAAATTGTCACAAAACATGTAATAAATAATTTGCAAATGCAAATGTGCATTAAATATGCAATCAATCTTTTAAATAAAACCAAAATAGACAACCATTAATATAATCAAAAATATAATGTTACAAAAAATAGATAAATAATGAAAGCAAACATAAGAATAGCAAGGGTTCAACAATGACAATTGTACAACAATGACCTCAAAATCGTTCCTTCCTAGCTTTTCTGGAGGCAAAGTCAGTGATGACATCATTGTATGGTATTACTTGGCATAGTTGATCGAGCAGAATGAGTTTGTTTTGCCATCATTACTTACACAACAAGCAATTCCACACCAGTGACCACACCTAACAATTCATATTCTATTGGCAAATGAGGCATAATTGCAGTATGGTGAAAACTTAACATGGTGATCAACTGCAGCCTATAAATATGAGGATAGCACTGCTACATCACTCGCCACCATATTAATAAATAAATGATAAAGAAATAAAGAAATATGGCATCCCTTTCACTTAGAAGGTTAAGTTCCCATGTTTTCTCCAACTTAAACTGATATCTATAATCAATACGTGAAATACACCTAGATAAATGAATATTAATAATGCGAGACATTTCACTGTTGATGGCGGGGATTTAACATAAGCTCTGGTAATGGCTTATATAAGATCATGAGTCATGACCGAGTCCCAACCTCCCGCTCTCTCTCCTGAGGCCAATAAGGAAGTGACTAAAACTGCAATTCATCGACTGGCCGCTTGAGGCTGGCTGCAAAAGGGATTCAGCGTAGACTCCCCATGTTAAAATGCCCAAGTTTACAGCATAGAAAAACATGTTTACTGCCTGGTGCAAAAAATTATTTTGGTCTAAATAGCAAATTTTGCCCTTCATGACAACTGTGAGGGGGGTAATTTTTTTTTATAACTCATCCGTTTAAATTATATTAAGACTTAAAGTTCTGCATAATTAAGGGCGTGGCCACTTGAGTGACACTGCCGTCGTGCTAGGTGGGCGTGGCTTCAGCAAGTAGCTCCCGCCTTTTTGCCCATTTTTGATTGTCCGGGAGAGTCGCGCGGTGACGCGCTGCCAAGATGTCGACGGCCCGCTCTGCACACTTTAGGCTTCAGAAAATAATCATGCAAACATACCTTTATCTTGCTCTCTTCTTTCTCTTTTCAGCACCAGAGGGATACATCCTTTTTTGTGACATGGCTTATCACTTATATCATTTATTATAGTGACGCGCACTTGCACGCCGGCACGAATTGTACAGCAATTGAACAGCAGCAGTTGTCAGCAAATCAGAATTTTCTTGTCTCGAATTATTCATTTATTCATTCGTATTCATTTATTCATTCATTCATTTATATCACTTGTTTAAGTTATTTAATTGTAAAAAAAATAAATAATTAATAATAAAAAAACCTATTGGCCAGGGGGCCCCAAGCAGCCGCTTAGTTCGCTTATGCCAGTGTATATATAAACACTGAGCAAATTATAAACACAACACTTTTGTTTTTTCCCCCATTTTTCATGAGTTGAACTCAAAGATCAAATACTTTTTCTATGTACACAAAAGAGTGGCCTTTTATTGTGGCAAGCCTAAGGCAAACCTGTGCAATAATAATGCTGTTTAATCAGCATTTTGATATGCCACACCTGTGTGGTCAATGGATTATCTCGGGCAAAGTAGAAGTGCTGACTAACACAGATTTACACAGATTTGTGAACAATATTTGTGAGAAAAAGGACTTTTGTGTAAATAAAGTCTTAGATCTTTGAGTTCAGCTCATTAAAAATTGGGGCAAAAACAAAAGTGTTGCATTTAAAATTTTGTTCTATTTATGTATGTATATATATAATGTTTGCCACCACACACACATATTTAGCTGTCAATTTTAGCTTCTGCGGTAGAGTGTACACAGTCACAAGTCTCATGTGAACAAATAATGTATGTGTGTGTGCTTGTGTTCATTTATCTGTATGAGAAGCTTCAGGGGACTTGTTGAGGGAAAGCAACACAAATCATTAGCATTCTCAGAGAGATATAAAGCTGAAAAATTCAGGATTAACTCCCCAAGTGCTGACATGCTCTACTTCTGTCAACATATTATAAAGTCACTGCAGACATTACATTAATCACTGCTCCACCGGTACTTAGACCAGTGAATGCATTTACATAAATTAGCTTATTCAAAATTCACCTTCATGACGCACACTGTCATCATATTAATGGTTGGTAGGTTAACTTGCATAGATCTTGAACAGCTTTAACTCTAATTCATTCATGTTCTCTCTTGCTGGTTTATTCATTCATCCGTCTGTCCATTCATCTATCAACCATGCCGCCCACCTTTAGAAAAATTACCATCAGCATAACAGCTTTTGTGAAATCTTGCATGTGGCCATAATCTTGGCTGGCCAACAGTAAGTCAAGCAGAAAATCATATTTCAGAGCAATCTGAAGTCCCTCCCATGCATAGTTAATAAAACACTGGTTAGATATTTGATGACAGAGAATGCATGAGCTTGGATATAAGTGATGTAATCCACCAGCAGGACTCCATCAAGAATTTAATTTCATTTGAAAATCTCATAATGAAATGAGGACTTGTGATGTTTAATTATGCAAAAATTTGAAAATTTGAGACCTTTGCTTTAAAAATGCCATAGAATGAGCTGTTGTTTTGTGTGCAAGCTCATTCTTGTTAAAGAAAATATTTATCATATTTCATAGTGGTTTGAGGCATTAATTTGTTACCATGCATTAGTAGGAATGGTCCTACCACAAGCAGCGACTTCTCTTTATCTCCTGTCACAATGGTGTTTTCGTGTTTTTTTGTCTTGTGAGTGTTTTTGTACGTCTTCATCACATCTACCTGTCTTTAAGCGTTCATACAGAAGTGAGTTTCTGCTCGATGTCGGCAAAACCACTTTTTTTAAAGTTAAACTCCGTGGCTAACCCACACCATCGTACTGGCTAACGTATGCTCTTTGGACAATAAACTGGACTACATCTGAATACTACGCTCAACTCAGAGGACTGTAAGATACTGTTGTGTTTTTGTGTTCACAGAAACATGGCTCAGCAACAGCATCCCAGACTGCGCTATTCAGCTTGATTAGCTGGCATGCTATCGAGCGGTGCGACAGAGCGGCAGGCTTCATGTTTACATCAATGATGCATGGTGCCATGATGCTGTTGTGGTCTGCAAACACTGCTCACCCCTGGTGAAGTTTATGATTATTAAGTGCCGGCCATTCTATCTGCCGAGGGAATCAGCCATACTGTTCGTTGCTATTTACATTCTTTCCAGCTCCAACAGGAGTGAGGCATTAAATGAACTGTACCAGCACATCAGAGAGCAGCGGACAGCACACGCTGATGCTTTTCTCATCTTGGCTGGGGATTTCAACCACACAGACTTAAAGAGTATTTTCCCCAAAATACACCAACACATTAACTTTCCAACATGAGGTAAAAAACATTTTGGATTTTGTTTACACCACCCAGAAAGGAGCTTACAAGCCCCCCCGCCCCCCCCCCCCCCACCTCGGTGCCTCAGACCACATCACTTTCATGCTAATGCCTACATACAGACCGCTCATTAAAGTCGCCAAACCAGTTCACAAACAGATACAAGTGTGTCCGGAAGGGTCGTCAGAGGCTCTTCAAAACTGTTTTGACACCACTGACCACTTGAGGCCAAGGAGAGTCATGCATATCAGGCCTGCTGTGAAAGAAGTCAAACAGCTAGAGTGCTTATTATTATGTAGTTCGAAATGACTCTAATGAGGGGGAAAGTGGTTTCCAAATGATGTTGTCCTCTCTGCAAAAGTTAAACTGATGATGAGGTTCTTCCACTGCACATTATTATTAATTTCACTGTTACAGCATTGTGTTGATGTGTGAACAAATTTGGTTTACCAACAGTGCTGCAGTAGCCCTAATAGAGTGACTTATGTGTCACTGGGGTCTTCTTAACATGGGTATATTTATGGGTAAACCAAAGAACAATAACACTACAGAATTCTGTATGTAGGATCCTCACAATGTATTTCACAAGAAGCAATGGAACAGGTACACTGTGACACTTGCTACCTATCTGTCAACAACAGCATGCAGGTTAAAATGATAATGATATTCAATGATATTCATTTGAAACTCAATGAACATCTACTGTAAAACATCTTAGGTTTTGAAAACAATATGAAAACCTTTAATCAAACATGTATGCTCTTATTAATTTGGACTTTAATATGAACATCAGTGTGTGATTATCCCACCTGGAGAGTTATGACATATTGTTAGAGGAATCTACAGTTATAACTCAAGGAACAGGTGTTGTCACAATGAAGACCAGGAGTCAGAGATGAGTTCAATTAATAATAATAACTTCTAAGTAATAATAATAATTACTAAGAAAATAGTTTTCAGTTTCATAAGCAGAAGTCAGCTTCAATACTCTCGACGGAGATCGTAGGCCGCCCCCGTACAATTCAAAATCAACCACAGTTATACTCAAGACAGAAGACATTAGTTGTGTCAAAGCGCTGGTCAGCAGCAATCTGATTGGTTCCAAAACCTAGATAAACTTAGACAATCCTCACATATGGGCATAAACATCTTCAGGATATCTCAAATTATTGTAGCAGGCGTCAGAACGGGTGAAAAAGACACCTCATCTCAGGTCTGGATGTCAGCGGAAACTATTCTTCTGTACAGAACATAGGTGCTGACACACACACATACACACAAAGCCCATATCTACAATTCAAGGTTCTCTAGCACTGGCAAGTCACTATCACTACGGTTGGATACACACACATAATAGGCAGACATTAATCTTGAGGAATAGAAATACAGGATAGAACAGGATTCTTAATATCTAGTCACAGTTCTACATTTCTCTTCGTTCCTCGCTGCGCACGTAGAGGAAGGGCCTCCCCTGACCCTTTTAGCTGACCTTGTGCCCCTAGGAGAAGGAATACACTCACATATGCTCCTGTCTGTTACTTCTTAACACTTCTAAAAGGGAAAATATATATCTGTGTAAGCATGCATCTATCTATACGTATATAGATGGCTTTGTACTTATTTAGTTAAATCATACAACAATCTTGGAGGTTAAATACTGATCAATAACTTGATTAATAGTTACACAATATTGATGAGATAATTAATATATATTGAAGAAAGGATATGATCAGCGGCATCCACTCAATCCTCTCCTTCAATATAATACTATTTTTTTGTCATTAAATTACATATGGATAAATATTAAAATTTGATGTTTTTTTTTTCTTTCACCTATTCCATGATATAGAATGCATTTTGACAGTTTAGTTGAAACACTTAATAATGAACATAATCCCAGTCAAAAAAAAAAACTAAAAAAAAAACCCTAAAAAGGTTAAGTTTAATGTATTATTTATCTTTAAAGGTTGATCTATAAATTATGATATAAGGAATAATTATGAATAAGTATATTACACACACACACACACACACACACACATGTGTAATTTACTTATTCATAATTATTCCTTATATCATAATTCATATATCACCCTTTAAATAAAGATAAAAAATAATATATTAAGCAAAACCTTTTTTTTTTTTTTAACCCGGATTCAGTTAATTATTAAATTTTTCAACTAAACTGTCAAAATGCATTCTATTTACATATAATATTTGATTTTGTATTTTTCATAACATTTATTAAAAAAGTATTAATTTGTTAACAAATTATATAAATGTTGTATATATTCTGCAAATTCTTGTCTCAGATAACTCTCATCCTTAAAAACTGGTTGACAAGTAACCCAAAAATTTATCCCTTCTATATTAGGAGAAATCTAACATTAAAGTTTGGTTTGAAGTAATCCAAAAAAAAAAAAAAAAAATCATTCATCAGTGCATGCCATGATGCTAACACTATGTTACATAACTCTTCCATTATCGCTAGCCTATGATCTATTTCTACTGAATTTCACTCTAAATTAGAAAATCCTTCGGTACTCTTTCCATGCTGATCATGCACTATCCAAACCTGATTATAACTTTGAAGACGGTTAGAGATTCTGCAAAAATAAGATTAGCCTGAGAAAACAACTTTATATCCCAAATTCTATTTGTCTGTAGTATGAAGGCTAAATTCCCTTTCTTCACGTTGCATTCAGGCTTAATTGAGCAATTGAACTGCTCTTTTGAACTAGAGCTGCAAGCTAATTAGGCTGACCTTTGGAGTGAGCTACTTGATAAATTTGAGGAAAATGCTGTTTTACAGAACTGGCTCTTCGAAGAAGAAGACGACATTGGTGCATGTTAATCACTACTTACATTACTTACATACTGATCAGTGAAGAGTAAACAAGAGTTGAAAACAAACAACAACAACAACAGCAAAAACCTTAATGTCAGCATGTATTATAGTGTTTTTTTTTCTTTCTTTTTCTGGTCCTTTTTCCAGCAGTGGTGAAGGTGTATTAAGTTCAGCATATCTCAAAGGGGAATAAGAACAATCTGAAGGTGAGGTATTCAGCAAGAGATAATTCTCTCCCATAAAGTAAAATGAAGTTTGAAATTTCATGTCCCCCCAGATCAGTGTTGGGGAACTTTTAAAAGTAGTGCATTGCATTTTTTTTGTAACTCTTATAAAAGTACCAAATTATGTTGCATCATTACATTTTATGTAAAATGTGTTACTTAATTCTAGTTAATTCTAGTTAAAGTGCAGTAATTTTCCCTCACCATTAGCTGGCAAGGAATGAAAACAAAGTACAATGATTCATTATATCATGCATTCTGTGGTATCAATACAGGCACGCACAAGGTCAACATTTCAAGTGTTCTGATACATTGTGGATTTTAAGATTGACATCAAAGTGGAGCAAGGGATTAGAGCAGCAGAATATTGAGAAATGTGCACCATGCCCAGAACAGTACATTTTAGTATGGTTTTTATGTGTTGTTACACATAAACATTTACACAATGAGATGGCTTAATCTTTGTGGTAATGAAATTACAGAATTATAATTTATATATTTTTTGAGAGCAGTTTTATCTGCTCACCAGTGCTTCATTTATATGAGCAAAAATACAGTAAAAACTTCAATATTGTGAACTGATATTACAATCTGAAATCCATGTTTTCCATTTGAATATACTTTACAATGTAATTTATTCCTGTAAGGAAAAAGCTGAATTTTCAGCATCATTACTCCAGACTTCAATGTCACATGATCCTTCTGAAATCTTTCTAATATGCTTATTTGCTACTCAAGAAACGTTTCTTATTGCTGAAAACGTACTCGGTTACTAAACGTAACCTCAGTTCTCTCTAGAAGAGCGAACGAGTACTGCGTCTTAGCTAAGACGCTACGGGAAAAGTCTCTTTTCACGAAATACTGAAGCAAAAAATTATCCTTAATTTTGTATTTTTGTAAAGTGCATTTGCAGCAGTACACAGCCATAGGCGAGACGGCTCGTTCGCTCATTGGCTTGTTCTGCGGCAACTGCACAGCCTATCGAGCGCAGGCTGATGCAACATCAGACCAATAAGGGTGCGAAGCGCCCTTCTTGCCACTTCCCGCCGAAACGGGTGTGGCCCAACCTATAAAAGGAGCTCGAAAAGGCTGACTCACCTGATTTATTTCATCGCCGAAGCGAACCAGAGTGAATCGTACGCACAGCAGAGAACGCAGTACTCGTTCGCTCTTCTAGAGAGAACCGAGGTTACGTTTAGTAACCGAGTACGTTCTCTTACGAGAGCTCTCTCATACTGCGTCTTAGCTAAGGCGCTACGGGAACCCAATGTAAAACGCCGTGCGCGCAGGGATCACAGAACAATAAACCTGAAGCAACGTCCAGGATTTACAGTGCACAGTCACCTGAAAGGAAAAGGGGGGAAAGGGGGGAAGCCCTCCATCCCATATCTAGCAGCATCCGTAGATGCGGCAATATGACATCACACAGCCGAGGCAAGGCCAGACCAATGTGGCAATGCGGGTCTTATGCAATACTGCCCATATAACAGTCGGCAGCGCATAGCGCTCGTGAACTCAGAATTCCCCTCAGGGCCCTGATTCGACTATACCGACAGCAGCCTTGCTTGCAAGGCGGGAACCTCCAGGTTATAGAACCTGATAAATGTAGACGGCGAAGCCCAACCTGCCGCCATACATATATCCTGCAAGGAGATCCCAGTAGACCACGCCCACGACGAGGCGACGCCTCTTGTGGAGTGTGCTCTGACGCCCAACGGGCACTGGAAGCGTAAGCTAACGCTATGGCGTCAACTATCCATCTGGATAGAGTCTGTCTCGAAACAGCCATTCCCTTGGAACGTCCACCGAACGAGACAAACAGCTGCTCCGTCTGCCGAAAGGCAGCAGAGCGAGACACATAAGCTCTTAAAACCCTGACAGGGCAAAGAAGACTCGAGTCTCCATCCTCCCCTGACACCGGCAGGGCAGACAGGGCAATAACTTGAGCCCGAAACGGTGTGTTGAGGGATTTCGGCACATAACCGTGCCTAGGTTTGAGTATGACTCTTGAGTCATTGGGCGCAAACTCCAAGCATGACTGGCTCACCGAGAGCGCGTGCAAATCACCCACACGCTTCACAGAAGCGAGAACCAACAAGAATACTGTCTTGAACGACAGATGCTGAAGGCTAACCGATTGGATAGGCTCAAAAGGGGGACCCTTCAAGGCCTCCAAAACCGCCGCGAGGTCCCACATAGGGACTGACGGAGGTCTGGGAGGATTCAGCCTCCTATCTCCTCTGAGGAACCGGATGACCAAATCGTTCCTTCCTATTGACTGACCGGACGCCGTTTCAGAAAACGCCGCGATGGCCGCCACATAAACTTTGATCGTGGATGGGGCTCTGCCCTTATCCAACAGCTCCTGTAGGAAGGAGAGGACCTCCGTCACCTCACAACTAAGGGGTGAATAACCTCGAGCTGTGCACCAGCTGGAGAACACCGACCACTTCGAGGCATACAGATGTCGTGTCGACGGAGCTCTAGCCTGAGTGATGGTATTTAGCATTCCCACTGCGAGATCAGCGGGTAACCGTTGAGTGCCCACACATGGAGGGACCACAACTCCGGTTGAGGGTGCCAAATCGAGCCCCTGGCCTGCGAGAGGAGGTCCCTCCTCAACGGTACCGGCCACGGGGCGACATCTGCTAACTGCATCAAATCTGGGAACCATGGTTGGTTCTTCCAAAGAGGTGCTACAAGCAGTATTGAACATCTTGTTTCTCTCACCCGTTCTATCACCTGCGGAAGGAGGGAGACGGGAGGGAATGCATAAAGCGGGCAGCACGGCCATCTCCGTGACAGCGCGCTTTCGTTCTTGGAAAAGAACGCGGGGCAGTGAGCGTTTTCGTGGGACGCAAAGAGGTCCACCTCCGCCATGCCAAATCTCTCCCACAACAGCCGGACTGTTTGCGGGTGTAGAGACCATTCGCCCGTAGGAACATTGCCTCTGGACAGCCTGTCTGGACCCAGACCTCAGAAGTCCCCAGGCTTACACCTGATCGGTACCAGCCGTTCGCTGTCCAAGGTGCTAGAGCCGCAACACAGCTCTGATCGACCTTGAAATGCAGCCGGCCAGACGCCCACGCTCTGCGCGGCACCCGAGCCTTCAGCCAGAACTGCAGGGGGCGCATGCGGAGCAGGCCCAGCCGCAGAACCGGAGATGCTGAGGCCATGAGACCCAGCATCTTTTGACAGTGTTTGAGCGACATGGTCCGGCCGCAGCGGAAAGAACTCATCTGAATGCCCTCGCGCGCTGTGGTGACAGCCGCGCCGTCATGGAACACGAGTTCAGAACTATACCCAGAAACAGGATCGTCTGACTGGGGTTCAGCGAACTCTTCGCCCAATTGACACTGAGGCCGAGCTTCTCGAGGTGGTCGAGTAAAGGGGCCCTGTGGTCCACGAGCTCCGCTCGGGATCGGGCCAGAACCAGCCAGTCGTCCAAATAATTCAGCACTCGTATGCCTCTGAGTCTGAGAGAAGCGAGCGCTGCATCCATGCACCTCGTAAACGTACAAGGAGCTACGGACAAGCCGAATGGCAGGACTGTAAACTGGTATGCCTGGCCCTCGAAGGCGAATCTCAAATATCGCCTGTAGTTTGACGCTATCTGTATTTGAGAATACGCGTCCTTCAGATCTATTGACATGAACCAGTCCCCTCTGCGAATCTGCGCGAGGAGCTTCCTGGCCGTGAGCATTTTGAAACTGCGTTTCATCAATGCCTTGTTCAGCTGTCTTAGATCCAGTATGGGGCTGAGACCCCCGTCTCTCTTGGGCACCAGAAAGTATCTGCTGTACAGCCCCCCCCTCGCTTTGAGCTTGAGACACAGGCTCTACAGCCCCTTTGCTCAATAGTTTTGATATTTCGGCCCGAAGTATGTGTGTTACTTCTGTTTTGACCGTAGTTTCGACGCGCGCTGGAAAGCGCGGTGGGCGTCGAGAAAACTGTAGCGAGTAGCCTCTCTTTATAATGCCTAGCACCCAATCCGAAACCCCTGGAAGCGCTGACCATGCATCTGCATGAATGGCTAAGGGCTGGATGCGAAACGCGCTCTGTTGACTGGGCAACGGCGGCGCTCGAGTGTGCTGCGCATCTGAGGCGGGGAGCGCGCTGATCACAGCGGGCAGATCGCTCTTCCTCGACCCCGTTCCGGCGCTTAACCAACTGGGGGTAGGCTGAGCGGGTCCCGTGGGACTCGATATATCTGCGAGTAACCGTGGGCTGCATGTGTGCACATTTACCACTTTCAACTCGCTGTCTGCCTGTGCAGAATGTACGTGCACGGGCCTCGTTTTTACAGAAGCCCCGCGCCGTATGTGACATAGTGTATGTGGGCACTGGGAAGTGGGCACGTTTACTATGCGGCGCGCTTGACCGATCTGTGTCAATCCTATGTGCGCTAGCCCTGTGTGCAGGGCTGTGCTTACATGTGGAGATGGGCACTGGGTAGTGGGCATCGTCACTGCATTTATAGCACCATCGGCCGTGGCCGGACGAGCGTGCACGGGTTTCGTTTTTACAGAAACCACATGACGCGTGTGACATAGTAATTGTGGGCACTGAGGGGTGGGCACGCTTACTATGCAGTGTGCGCGATCGACTTGAGTCGCTTTTATGGGCGCAGGCCCTGTGTGCAGGGCTGTGCTTACATGTGGAGATGGGCACTGAGGAGTGGGCATCGTCACTACATTTATAGCACCATCGGCCGTGGCCGGACGAACGTGCACGGGTTTCGTTTTTACAGAAACCACATGACGCGTGTGACATAGTGATTGTGGGCACTGAGGAGTGGGCACGTCTACTATGTAGTGCGCGTGATCGACTTGAGTCGCTTTTATGGGCGCGAGCCCTGTGTGAAGGGCTGTGCTTATATGTGGAGATGGGCACTGAGCAGTGGGCATCATCACTACATTTATAGCACCATCGGCCGTGGCCGGGACACCAGAAATTACACCTTTTTCGGGAAATATCTGGGTAGCCGTGATAACGGTTTTTGTGTGCAGGCAAGCGGGCAACCGTACAGGCTTGCGCATTGCAAAAAACGCTGAAACAGTCACAATCTCTGGAACTGAAACAGCGGCACACTTAGGTGAGAGACCGGCCGCAGCGGAACTCGTACACCGGCGCTTCGATGAAGCAGCCATCATGTGTAGTGCCGACGCAGCGTCATGCAGCATGCATAGATGGCTTTCCTAGGATGGCTTCGGGGCTCCCGGCCTCACCGTAATCCTCTGCCACGGTCCCTGCGGCGCGGGACGACGGCCGGTAGAGCGAGAACGGGGGTCTCGAGCTGCGTTGCTGAAGCTGTTGCGATAACGGCTTTTGTGTGCAGGCAAGCGGGCAACTGTGCAGGCTTGCGCATTGCAGAAAACGCTGAGACAGTCACAATTCCTGGAAATGAAACAGCGGCGCGCTTGGGTGAGAGCTCGGCCACAGCGGAACTCGTACACCTGCGCTTCGATGAAGCAGCCATCGTTAGTAGTGCCGACGCAGCGTCACACAGCAGGCTTTAGATGGCAACACCGCTTTTGCCGCCGTCCAGCAGAGGGCGGACAAAGGTGCGTCGCTATCGCCTGTTCCACCGGCGGAAGTGAGTGGTAGTTCCTGTTTTTAGCATCATCAGTGTGGAGAATGCTAGTGAGACAGGTGAACGAGTTCGCGCTGAATATGGAGCGTTCCAAGCCTTCGCCACCTCTTCGTGAAGCTCAGGAAGAAATGAGGCGGGCTTTGAGAAGTACGCTCATCCGGAAGGGAAATACCATCCAGCCGAGAACGAGAGGGGGGGCGCTGGTGCAAACCACTCACGGCCGAGACTCATCGCGGCCAACACGAGCATTCGCCCCGGCTCCTTCTCGATGTCAGATCGTCTGCTGGGCTTCTGAGCAGAAGGCGCGAGATCCTCGGAGAGCTAGCAGAGAGCGCGTGTCCTCTTCCCCCGACGCGGCCCTGAGATCGACTTCCACGGACGACGCGCCGGCAAACAGCGGGCGCTGCCCACCGGGAAGCGATGCAGGGGGGGGCCGGTGAAGCAGGGCGAACCGACGAGCTCAGTTGAGCTGAAGACGGTTCCGGAATCCGCTGGAAGCGATGCTTTTACGGCGCCTCAGCGCAGCGGAGAATGCAGGCTCAGAGAAAAAGGCCAGGCGAGTCCTCAGAGTCACCATGGCAACAGCTCGCAGTGGGGGCATCTGCCGTCAGCGAGCGCGAGCGCTACATGATCTTCACCCAGGCAGTAGACACAGATGACGTACCGGTCTCCCTCGCTGAGTGGGGCTCTGACGAGCCGCAGGAAGGCATCTTAAAAAAGACGCGAGCTCTTTTACGAGTGTGTGTCGCAGGGCGAACACACACACACACATAAAGAACAGCTTGGATATAACAGAATTGAAAGGATATAGGCGCCGGATAGCGCAGCAGGAACGGCAGTGGAAGGCGGCGATGCCAGCAGCTTCAGAATGGCTCGTCCTGCTGATGTGCTTTCTCAGACGGCGCTTGCTTCCTCCGTGATCCAGCGATGCGTGAGCTTCGCTGAAGAAATGAAAAATCAGGTGAGTTAGCCTTTTCAAGCTCCTTTTATAGGTTGGGCCACACCCGTTTCGGCGGGAAGTGGCAAGAAGGGCGCGAAGCGCCCTTATTGGTCTGATGTTGCATCAGCCTGCGCTCGATAAGCTGTGCAGTTGCCGCAGAACAAGCCAATGAGCGAACGAGCCGTCTCGCCTATGGCTGTGTACTGCTGCAAATGCGCTTTACAAAAATACAAAATTAAAGATAATTTTTTTGCTTTAGTATTTCGTGAAAAGAGACTCGTCCCGTAGCGTCTTAGCTAAGACGCAGTACGAGAGAGCTCTCGTAAGAGAACTGCTGTGCTGCCTTATATTTTTGTGGGATATTTTGATCCTGAACTTTTTCTATGAATATAGTTAAAGATAAACAGCATTTATTCAAATCAGTATCAATATTTTGTAACATAAAAAGTGTATTTACTGTTATTTTTAATAAATTTCATGTCTTTGCTGAAAAAAAAATAATAAATAAAATATTAAATTAAATAAATATAAAAATTTTAAATATCTTATTTTTAAACAGTAGTTTACACAGTTACATGAAAAAAAAAAAACCTTTTCGTTAGTCCAGTCATTAGAAACAATGACTTCTACGCCACTGGACATCAGAATGAGGAGGACAGCAGCTGCATTAGATGATTAGTCGGATATAAACAGCTATACAAATGTTTTTCTTATTGGCAAGTCACACCCCTCTGGCTGTTATGTGAGTACATCTGTGCATGCATGAATCTTTTATACCCTATGCTGAGTGGTAATCAGACTGGCCCATCTCTTAGCGCATCTCTCAACCTTCCCAGAAGGCCAGATCACAGAGCATAAATACACATGTACGTCCTAGCAGGAGATTGATAATGAATGGATGGTATGTTGTTGTCTTCTTGCATATTGCATAAGATTTTTTCACCAAGCACTTTCCTTTGTCCATGTTAAGAATCATGAAGTATCTGTCTAAGAATTGTTAGCTGGCTCCAAATGCAAAATTGGGCTTTGGTGGATACAGTAAATAAAATTGCTTGTAACTTTTCTATGGATTGTAAAAAAATATGTATATGAGATCACAAATTATTATAATTTTTTTATTATACCATTTTAGAATTTTACACCATTTATTTATATAATAGTTTGCCTTCAGGTATAAGGTCAATATTTTCATTCAGCAACTGACAAAAACTTAATAAATAGTGTGTTTATGTTCATGAGTATAAGTCTGGGAAAAATAATCATCATATAATCCCACATATGCATAGTCAAATATTACCTCAATCTTCTGATTCCTTTACACAGCTTTAGTCATTAAAAAGTCAAAAGTCATTAATTTAGCCTAATGGTTAAAACACTGTGCAGCGGCTGTCCTGACTGCACAATAATTAAAGTGTTGTGTGTCTTCCCCATTCTCTGACATTTTATTTTCTTGCGCTTCAAGTCAGCCAATTCAATTATTTACTCAAGACAAGAACATTAATCTGACTGATGAAAAATGTGACACGGTAATTCCTAATTACAAGAGTGTAAATACATGAAATTCACAGAGAACAAATAAAGAAGACACTATATAGAGAAAACATGTGGGGTGGACCTAGGTATCAATTTTGTATTGATTTAAAACAATCAATGAGCTAACATAGAATTAAAAAATGTCCAGTTTAATGTGAATAACACCAACTCATTGGATAGTTTCCAGATCTTCAGTCATTTTAGTCACACATAGTTAGAAGTGATAATTTCTCCCCTCACCTCATTTTTACGATCGGAACCCAGGCAAACACAGGAGACGAGAGATCCAAACGCAGTGTGGTTTAATGGGTAATCCAAATCAGAATCCAACAAGCAGGGGTCAAAACCAGAAATCAATCCAAACAAACAAACAATAGGGATAGGTACAGGAACAGGAATAGGAACTGGATCAGGAAACTCGGAAGACGAGGAAACTCGGAAGGCAAGGAAACTGGGTGACGGAATGAAAGGACTCCATTAAAACAAACAGAAAAAGACCGGTTAATATAGGCAGGGTAATGACTATCAAGTGAAGACACCTGAGTGCAATTAACAGGAGTGCAATTACTGTGATGAAGGGACAAGGCTTTGTGGGAATTGTAGTGCCTACGGTGAGGTGCCTATGTGGAAGTGAGACCACTAGTGGAGACTCAGGGAAACAGAGACCAGACAGCGTGACATTACCCCCTCCTCCACGGAGCAGCTACAGGATGCTCCACCCGAACACAAGAAGAGACCAAGGAACACAGAAACCAGGAGGGAGGTGGAGTGGCAGAGGACCAGGGGGAGGGACGGAGGGTCAGGTAAAATGGGGAAACAGAGACAAGAAGTGCAAATAAAACTAAAACAAGGAGCCCAGGAGGGAGGTGGACCGGCGAAGGATCAGGGGGAGGGACGGAGGGCCAGCTCCATAGAGGGAAACAGAGTGAAGAAGAGCAAAAAACAAAAACACAACACAACACAGGATCAGTCGAGTTTTTAGAGAGTTCGACTGAGACGTTATGAGGCTCTGGTAGTTCAGCCGAGACGTGGAGAGGCTCTAGTAGTTCAGCAGAGACGTGGAGAGGCTCTGGTAGTTCAGCAGAGACGTGGGGAGGCTCTGGTAGTTCCGCAGAGGCGTGGAGAGGCTCTGGTAGTTCAGCCGAGATGTGGAGAGGCTCTGGTAGTTCAGCAGAGACATGGAAAGACTCTGGTAATTCCGTGGTGTTTAGACTGGATTCAGGAAGATCAATGGTGACTTGACTCTGCTCATGAAGATCATTGGTGACTTGACTCTGCTCATGAAGATCATTGGTGACCTGACTCTGCTCATGAAGATCAATGGTGACTTGCATTTGTTCATGAGGATCACCGGTGACTTGACTTGACTCCGGAGTGTCAGCGGTGACTGGCCCTGACTCTGGAGTGTCAACGGTGACTGGACCTGACTCTGGAGTGTCAACGGTGACTTGACCTGACTCTGGAGTGTCAACGGTGACTTGACCCGACTCTGGAGTGTCAATGGTGACCTGACCCGACTCTGAAGTGTCAATGGTGACCTGACCCGACTCTTGAGTGTCAACGGTGACCTGACTCGACTCTGGAGGGTCAACGGGAACCTGGTTCGACTCTGGAGGGTCAACGGGAACCTGACTCGACTCTGGAGGGTCAACGGGAACCTGACTCGACTCTGGAGGGTCAACTGAGGCTGTCATCTAGTGCAGAGGCGCTGGACAAGCGGCCATCTTGTGCCATGACTCTGGACCGGCGGCCATCTTGGGCAGTGGTGCTTGGCCGGCAGCCATCTTGGGCAGTGGCGCTGGGCCGGTGGCCATCTTGGGCAGTGGTGCTGTGCTGGTGGTCATCTTGGGCAGTGGCGCTGGGCCGGCGGCCATCTTGGGCAGTGGCACTGGGCTGGCGGCCACCTTGTGCTGTGGCGCTGGGCTGGTGGCCATCTTGCGCCGTGACGCTGGACTGGCGACCACCTTGTGTCGTGGCGCTGGGCTGGCGGCCATCTTGCACCATTTCTAGGAACCGGCCCAGCGCCACTGCCCAAAATGGCCGCCGGCGCTGGGCCGGTGGCCATCTTGGGCAGTGGTGCTGTGCCGGTGGTCATCTTGGGCAGTGGCGCTGGGCCGGCGGCCATCTTGGGCAGTGGCACTGGGCTGGCGGCCACCTTGTGCTGTGGCGCTGGGCTGGTAGCCATCTTGCGCCGTGACGCTGGACTGGCGACCACCTTGTGACGTGGCGCTGGGCTGGCGGCCATCTTGCACCGTGGCGCTGGGCTGGCGACCACCTTGTGCTGTGGCGCTGGGCTGGCGACCACCCTGTGCTGTGGCGCTGGTCTGGCAACCATACTGTGCAGTGGTGCTGGGCTGGCGGTCCTCCTGTTTGTAGACCCCAGTCTAGAATCGGCCATCCCACCGGGAGCGACAGGTGTGGCTGGGGTATTGCACGGAGACCGATGTTGTAGGTAGAACACAAACTTCCAGAAATTAAAAGCGTCCAACTGATCCATTTCATTTCTAGGAACCGAGGTCATGCAGCCCGGTGTTGAAAATGTCCTTTAGGGCCGCATCATTATATTCCATACCATCCGCCAGGGTCCAGAACATTTGTGCCATAGCACCCACCTCAATCCCCTCATGGCGGAGGGTGGTTAATCTTAGGAATACTGGCTGGGGAGCGGGAATGAAGTCCCACACCGCTGGATCTCGACATTGATGGAGTCCTTCTGTTACGATCGGAACCCAGGGAAACACAGGAGACGAGAGATCCAAACGCAGTGTGGTTTAATGGGTAATCCAAATCAGAATCCAACAAGCAGGGGTCAAAACCAGAAATCAATCCAAACAAACAAACAATAGGGATAGGTACAGGAACAGGAATAGGAATAGGAACTGGAACTGGAAACTCGGAAGACGAGGAAACTGGGTGACGGAATGAAAGGACTCCATGAAAACAAACAGAAAAAGACCGGTTAATATAGGCAGGGTAATGACTATCAAGTGAAGACACCTGAGTGCAATTAACAGGAGTGCAATTACTGTGATGAAGGGACAAGGCTTTGTGGGAATTGTAGTGCCTACGGTCAGTGTTGGGGAGTAACTAGTTACATGTAACGGCGTTACGTAATTTAATTACAAAATTATTGTAACTGTAATTAGTTACAGTTACTAAGAAAAAATGAGTAATTAAATTACAGTTACTTAAATAAATTTTTAACGATTACAAAGGGGATTACATTTGAATATTTACACACATCCACATACAGATTTAACTGATTTCTTTCCCAAATTGCACTGACTATTCTGAGACATACCGCCCTAATAATTTCCGGGATGCGGAAATACAGTCTGGTTCGTAGAATCCAGTCATAAAAACGGAATGCCTAACGCGGACGGAATATCCCACATTTTGGCTGACTAAATCAAAAGTAGATCAGTACACTTGAATCAAAACATGACATGGACTAGTGTCTGTGAATATAAAGCCCCAAAAATGCAATATATGACTTGCACATTCTGCGTGTCTGTGGAAATCAGGCGCGGACTGGACACCGGGAGAACCGGGACAATTCCCGGTGGCCTGGCAGCCGATTTTGCCCCACTATTTAATATCATTATTGTATAATTGCCTGCCGAATGTACTAAAGCGATCATTTGCGAATCCGCCATTTGATAATTAAATCTCTAATAAGTCATGAATTGTTAGTCATGACTCGCGCGCTCTCCGCGCCTCCGCCAAATGGTTTGGATCAGACTCAGAGTAATCAATGCGAGAGAGAGAGAGAGAGAGAGAGAGACAGAGAGAGAGAGAGTGAGAGTGAGAGTGAGAGAGTGAGTAGGGTGGACTGCTGGAGCAGAGAAGCATAACTCCTGTTCAGGGTTTCAGGTCAGTTTCATCTGTAAAGATTCTTTTTTGTCTTTGTTTTTTTATTTATTTAATCAAGCAGCAGCACGTTGCTCATCAGTCTTCACTCAAAATACTATATAAAGGACATCATTATTATCTGTTGTAATGTTACAGTAGTAATTTAGCTGAAAAAAAATTCAGATTTTTTTTTATAGGTTTAGTGGGAGCTACAGACAACAACACAACCCTTACGAAAATTAACATTTTAATATTTAACTATAAATCCAGGTTACTGGTTACTATTGTTTAAATGTGATAACCCAAAATGTAAAATTATTATTATTATTATTTAAAAATAAATACAAATCCATTTGCAAAAAAAACTTTTACTTTTATATAGGCTAATAAAAGCATGGTAATTTTTTGTAAGGGAAAAACATGACTCGTGTACAGTATTAGGATTTTTCTATAAAGATATTGTAGTATTGTAGAGTATTGTTTGTAAAGTATAGTTTTGTTCAATCTTGAGTATTAAAGTCATGAGAGAGATGGATATCAGGGCAAAATAAAGAGACTGAAGAGAAAAATGGAAGTGAAGGTGCAGTTCAGGAGAGAACTTTTAATTATTTTGCATGTCCCCAAATTAAAGATTTAAACCTTTTTTATGTCAGGTCCATACAAAAAATAGTTTTGTCCATGAAATTGTTTGTATGAGTTTGAAGTTTCCAGTCTGAAATTTTTTCCCAGTCCGCCCCTTCTGTAAATTAATGGCAAAGACATGGTTTAATTTACTACACATAGGCCTACTGAAGCTCGCAGTGTTTTTAACCTCTGCTGCCTCAATATAGGAGTACACGAGCACATAAACATAATTTCTAGAAATGCTCTGTGTCACTTCATGTGCATTTTACTTATTTTGAAAAAACTATCATCATATACCGAGACAGCAGTTTCAAAAAAACACCAATGTTTCAGGAGTTTATTACACAGAATACGTCACATGCTTATTAGATAACTGTATTTAAGTTGATGTATATGCTTTTATTTATTATTCTTTAATTTCACAAATTTAGAAAAGTAATCAAAAAGTACTCAAAAGTAATAAGTTACATTACTTTAATAAAGTAATTGAAAAAGTTACACTACTATTACATTTTAAACAGGGTAACATGTAATCTGTAACCTATTACATTTCCAAAGTAACCTTCCCAACACTGCCTACGGTGAGGTGCTTATGGGGAAGCGAGACCACTAGTGGAGACTCAGGGAAACAGAGACCAGACAGCGTGACACTCATGCAGTCCAATTTACACGCATGATTATATGGTGTTAGCAGACCCTTGGGTATGGCACTCTTCCAGCTAAGCCACAGACACTGCTGTTGCCACTGCTGTTGCCGGACCAAATCAAGACCTGTGATTTTTATTTAGGCATGAGCCATTAATCGTAAATAAGAAACAGGAAAAGCTGGACTGGAAGGATGGATACAGGCACTATGTGTGGTCTCCTCAGCAGTGCGATGAATATTTGATCAGAGTGGTGTCAGGCCAGAGCCTGGCATCCTTGGCACAGGCTTATAAATCATAGGCAATCAGCACAGTGTGGGCAGTTCTGATGAATACGGATCGGCAGAGGTCACACTTACTGATTACATTTTGTCAGATGTATAAATTGTAGAATGCTTTGTCTTGTAAATCTATTTCCAGGGCCATGTATAATTAGTAATGCACTATTTAAGACTATGCAGTCCTTCATCTAAAGTACAGCAACTGTACTCACAGTACAACACAGATGTACAGTATGATTCAGAACTTAAGATCATCAGAGCTTCAGCATAAATGTTCTGTTCATTCTCTTTTGCTGTTTATTATGTATTATTTTCTAATTACTTAACTATTAATTATACTTAAATCAGTCAGAATAGGGGAGACTGGGGACAACTGTAAAATGATTTATATTTTCCTTCATAACTCACAGACTATTTGAAATACAATAGTCATCTTTTGATACAAACAAATATAGGTCCACTAATTAATAATACAACTGATTTATTATTGCTATTTCACTAATAAGGACAAGACTATATATAAAATGAAATGTAAGAAGTCAGTGTTAAAATTGCCCCCCTTGGTGGGGGCAGTCGGAACACTGAAAAATAAGTCAAGCCTACCTCAAAGTAATCACTTTACTCCTTTAATATATACTGTATATAGGTGCACTTGTGCATTGTTTTAGGTAGCTTTGCAGGTAGGTTTCTTGGAGTGTCTTGGAGATGTTGTCACAGTTCTTCTGGATTTAGTCTTTCTCAGTTTGTCCTATTTCTTCATGTTATTCCAGACAGACTGGATGATGGTGAGATCAGATCTCTGTGTAGAGAACTGACTGCTGTCAGAAATCGTACTGGATTATTACTATTAATGGCAAAAATAATGTTTGAAATATTTACTACTGACACACTACAACAAAATATAGAAATAACTGACTAAAAAACATTTTTTTTTTGTTGTTAGTGAAAATAACTAGTGGCCTAAGACTTTTAAACAGTAGTGTATATAATATAATTTTATTATTATTATTATTATTATTTATTTATTTATTTATTTTTTTATTATCATCATCATTATACTTTTTTATTGTATATGGTTCAAATTCTTTTAGATTTCAGGCATCATATGTATTTAAAAAGCAAAAGTCTTTATCTAGTTTTGCAGAAGACTAGGCAAATATTTTAGTGGTAACTATATTTTAATTATTTAAATATATATTTTACTCAATGCATTAATCAGCTGATGAGTCAAGAACAGTCTTTAACCAAACTTTAAATCAATGGTACAATAGACAATTTTGTATCTTCAGGTATGTGTAAATTTGAAATGTAAACTAAGTATGTGTGTTAGATAAATAAGTATATAAGTGTATAAATAGTGTTGTGTGATCTACAATTATTGTCAAGTGTACATAAGATGGATTGCCTGAGGGAAGAAACTGTTCCTGTGCCTGGCCATTCTGGTGCTAAGTGCTCTGTAGCGCTGACCAGATGGCAGTGTGCTGGATATGAGGGGTCCAGAGTGATTTTGCCAGTCCTTTGTCTTACTCTGGATAAGAACAGTTCTTGGGGAGGAGGGAAGGTTGTACTAATGATTCGCTCTGCAGTCCGGACTAGCCAAAGTAGTTTTCGGAGTTCAGATTTTGTAGCTGAGTTGAACCAGACAGTTATAGAAGTGCAGAGGACATTTTCAGTGATGTCGGAGTAGAACGGTTTCAGCAGCTCCTGTGGCAGGTTGAACTTCCTCAGCTGGGGTCTTATAAATGTTGCATATACACAAAATGGGCATAGAAACATGCGTACACAATTTTTCACGCACATATCGTGATTTATATAAAATAAACTCTTTCCGTAAATATGTATACACCGAATGGACATTTTAGACCAAAGGAATTGACTCTTTTTCATGGAGTGAGAAAAGTAATGAAGTAAACAACCATTTTAAACCCTGTTTTCATGTTGATATACACATTTACATTATATACTCCACTCATATTAAATGGAGATAAACACTGAAATTAATTAATTGTAAAATAATAATAACATAATTTTATTAACAATATGCTACATAATTTTCCTGTGGTACGCTATGCTAAACTTACTTCAATATTATGATGGACACTGCTTGGTTCAGAGGAGGTTGAACGGTCCATTGTACAGTATAGGAACAATGATTATAGCTTACTGTACAACCACAGCTGCACGGAGGTATTGATGTCATGTACAGGCATCTTCTCAACATAATGAAACATACCACTATGTTTGAATGATATAACTTGGAGAAAACTGTAAGATTTGCACATTTCCATTTTAAAATACTTTGTCAGTGATGAGCTGGATCAGAGAATTTTATTTACACTGCAATAAATATGGGCCTATCTATTTCCACTAAAAATAGCTAAAAGATGTTCATCAACAAAACTGCATAGATTTAATTTTATCTGAAATGTTTAAAACAATTGAAATACTATTTGGCCAGAATAAAAGAAAGAGATCAACTCTATTTGTGGTGTGGAAAGATGAGGACCCAAGAGCGATTATGCAAAAGAAAACTTCTCTAATTGAGTAGCGTATCAAAATAACCAGCCTTCGGTAAAACCAACAAAAGCAGTCGATGAACCGGTACCCAAAAGGTAAACACAAAGTCTTTACATGAATCAGCAAACAGAGGGGTCGGGCCGGTGCTCGGGCTGTGTGCGGAGATTGGCGTCTAGTGGACCTCCTTTCCGCTTTCAAGACAATCTCAGGTGGCGGGTATGGTCACTGTCCAGCAGGGCTGGACAGAGAGCAGAGCAACAGGTTAACTCAAGGCACCGTTAGATCTGACCTGAGACTGGAGCACGAGAGGCAGGGTAGGATCCGACAGGACAGGACAGGACAGGACAGGACAGGAACGAGATGGTTGTGAAGCTTCTGCATGTACAGCAAACGAAATAATCAAGCAGAGAGCACAAACACGGGGAACAAGAAATAGCCAGGATGATTAAGGAAAAGAGAGAACAGGTGTGAATCTATTAGCGAGAGGAGAGATAATGAGAAACAGCTGAAGAGGTGTGTGAGTGTGTGAGTGTGGCAAAATAACCAGCAGAGGAGGGGGAAGAAGAGAAGGAAAACCGAAACCATGACACTATTGTAAAATATATCTGAAAACAACTTTAAACCATTTAGATTTTTTTGGATATTTTCATATATTTATTATAAAAAATAACAAGGCTACTGGATACTTTTTAGCAATAAAAATTAATGTGTGTGGCACAAATGTCATTATCGTCCCCATCTCATATTTCCTTAATGTCTCAGTGTTAAACATGGTGTCACGTGGATGGGAATATGCATGTAAATTATATGCAGATGAGGTTATGCATAGTAAAACTAGGCGCTGAAAGCTCCATATATAGTTATTTTGGGGAGGAGACGAGATGGAAATGCTCGTACGCAAAATCTTTCCCTGGCTGTGATTTATACAGGGATTTTTGCATTCCCATAATGCCTACATCGTTCCACAGACCTAATTGCTTTGTAGGCAAACTGAAGGTCCACGAATGTTCTTCAGGTGGGCCACCACCAGTTATTCAAATGACTTCATGACCACTGTTACCTGTTAGAGCCACAGGCCTGTAGTCATTTACTCCTGTAATTTTGGGTTTCTTTGGGATGGGGATGATGGTGGAGTGTTTGAATCATAAAGGGACTTTGCACAGCTCCAGTGATCTGTTGAAGATCTGTGTGAAGATGGTGGCCAGCTGGTCAGCACAGGTTTTCAGACTGGCTGGTGTAACACAATCTGGGCCTGGTGCTTTCTTTCTCTTCTGCTTCTGGAAGACCTGGCACACATCATCTTTGCTGATCTGAAGTGCAGGTGTGTGGGAGAGGGGGGTTGCAGGAGTAGTTAAAGGAGTCATACCCTCGTATTACCTTGGATACCTACTGCTGTATTATAGTCTTTCAGGCCCTTCTAAAAAAGAAAAATGAAAAAAAAAATAAACAAACACAGAGCTCCTCAGACCCTTATCTCTGTAGACATTATTGTCTCGCGAGATCTGATGCGATATTTTGGCTGTCGTGGACGGTCATTATAATAATGCAAATGAGGGGCACGTTGATTGGTTGCAGGAAGGAGGGAGGTTGACACCGCAGGTAACGCTTTACCATATCATTACAAACTGACATCATGGCGCAAGTTGTGAATGAACGCGACCGGCTTCCCGGCCAGCGCCGTTTAGGGCTTAAATCAAACTTCATTCACGCACACATATGAAACACGCTTGCATATATACTAAGTACTAGTCACACATACATGTATATGAACTATCTACGCACATAAAGTTACTCATATGAGACGTGAGCACAGCACACACACACAAATATAAGACGTGAGCACACACACACACAAACTAGACGGGGCCTCATGTAAGCGTTAGGCAATAAATAAACAATTACCGAATTCATGATGATCTCAGTCATTTGTTTTTTGCAAAGTACGTTAGCAGCCATTCCCCATACCTCGAAGCTAATACTCACGCCAGAGTTGTGCCTGGACGCGTTCATTGAACGATAGTTCATGAACTCGTTCATATTTTGGGTGAACATGAACTGAACGTACCGCATTACTGCCTGATGAACGTTACTGTGAAGTCGTTCATTCTGGTGTCTGTGAACGCCACGCTCTCTCTCAGTTTAACTTCGTTCAGTAGGATGCCAGATTTCTATAAAGCCTTCCAGGCGAAAACCCACCTAAAACACACCGTAAACCGGCCTTAATATGTAGCGGAAAAAACACCCAATCTGGCAACGCCAGACTCTCTTGTTCAAACTAGTTCATCAAAATGAACAAATCTTTTTTCGAGTCATTTCGTTCATTTAAGGGGCTTTAAATGTTACTATTAACTGGCAAATTCCCCGAACACATCAACCTACGCAATCTTGATCATATTCTGAATTAAGAAATCATTATAATGCAGTCAAAAGTCCGTTTTTGCAGTCCGGTTACAGGGAACATAAATAATTACTTCACCTCCAGTCTTTCGTTTATTTGTCTAGTGACAGACACAATAGCATACAATAACTGCATTAGCAGTTATGCTGTTTGTTACACACAGTAGAGCAATAAAAACACAGTCTTACCGTTTCAATTGCAGGTAATTTTGTTGGATTGGCGCTTTTCCCGAGCTTCGATGCCAACTTCGCCTGATATTGTCCCAAATTTGTGAAGGATTTCGGCGTACAATGTTTAGCACAAACACGTAACGATAAGCCAGTGGAAAGGGTTGAAGAAACCGCGTCATTAAAAATGAATTTAATCCACTGGTCTCTGATAGCTAGGTCCGTTCTTGGTAGAGAAAACACATTTACATGTTGATTCTGGCAGTCAACCACAGAGCAACTCACGTGTGCACTACTCCAGCATCTTTCGCGACTGAATATGAGGGGGAGAGGGGAAGGGGCGAGCTTCCTGCTGCGGTGTCCATATATGGTATATCCTGCCCCGTCTTGACATCAAGACGGGGAAGAAATCAAAATCCCGTATTTGAGTGCGCGTGCACGTGGGCTATTTTACAAACCCTGAGGTAAACAAACGCTTCACTTTTAAATATCGGCTTCCCGGCCAGTGTATAATCGTTAGGCAATCATAACATACATTGATTCTCGTGGAAAAGTGAAAATTGTGGGTCATGACTCCTTTAATGGTTGTGCGGAGAGGTGTTCAGAGTGGGTGTGGTTTATTTTTACAAACCTACAATAAAACTCATTCAGATTGTCTGCCAGTCGTTGATTCTCCACAGTGCTGGGGGATGGTGTTTTGTAGTTGGTGATGTCTTTCAGACCTATCCACACTGATGCTGAGTCACTGTATGATAACTAAATCCTTAACTTTTCAGAAAAACTCTCTTTGCCACTCTGATCTCCTTTTCCAATGTGTATTTGGCATGTTTATACAAGACTTTGTCCCCCTTCCTTTAAGCATCTTCTTTGGCCTGACAGAGCTTTCTGAGTTTTGCAGTGAACCATGGTTTGTTGTTGTTGTACGAATGTACATATCTTCACAGAAACTGATATAGGATGTTACAGTCTCTATGATCTCATTCAGATTGTTTGCAGGTGCTTTAAAAACACTCCAATCAGTGAGGTTGAAACAGGCTTATTAAACCCGGTCAGTTTCATTAGTCCATTTCTTTACAGTTCTTAATACAGGTTTAGATGATTTCAGTTTCTGCCTATAGGTTGGAATGAGATGAACCAGACAGTGATCATAGAACCCCAAAGCTGCCCGTTGGACAGAGTGATATGCATTATTTATTGTGGTGTAACAGTAATCCATTATATTACTGTCTCTGATGGGACATGAAACACGCTATCTATATTTTGACAGTTCACGGGAGAGTTTTGCTTTATTAAAGTCCCAGAGAAATATTAAATCAAAGTCCGGGTGTTGTTGCTCTGTCTTTGTGATGTGATCTGATCAGCGAGTTTCTGTAAAGCCAGGCTCACATGCGCTTGTGGTGGTAGACACTTACTAGAATGAACGTACAAAACTCTCGTGGTGAGAAGAAAGGCTTATAGTTAATGAAGAGCACTTGTAGATTGGGTCAGCACATCTTCTTTAACTTCTTAACCTGCACCCCGACGTGTGCGTCCTGAACTCCCCTTGTTTGCACTTGTCAATATTTACAAATAGATTAAATGAAATGGGACAAATTTAATCTTGACAAACTATATATTATTATAAAGATGTAAGCCTCAAGCATCGACGACAGATCACCGTTTTTCAATGAAAAGCTTATAAAGAATGTATTTGCTAAATTTGTTTAAGCAGTACACATCAAAACATTAAGAATAAAAAGGCAGTACATTCCAGATTCGTCATAATAACAAGTCATAAACGCATCCACAGCTGTAAATCCCAGGTTAGTTAGAAAGGTAAGGGTCCACTGAACGACATCTCATGGACCACGTTTAGTCCAACGAAGCAATAACGTTGTAATATGGATGGAGTGTGATTTATTGACTTTATGGCGCAATTATAATTTTATCATCTCTATATCTGGACATCAGCACATTAACATGTGATTATTAACTATATGAACAGAAATCATTGGAAATGCTACATTTCTAGCAATCTCAGGATGTCCTGTAATTGGCATACAAAGTTAAATCTTTTTTATTTTTCTTACTCAAATTAATCTTTCTAGTGCTCAAATAAATCACTTATATGATGTCTACGTTTCTGTTTATTGTTTTATAATTGAAAAAAAAAATGCAGTGGTATGTTTAAAGACTAAAATACTGTAGTTTGTAGAACTCTTCAATACAGTTGGTAAATATTTTTTATATTTGAGGAGGTGGGGGGGGGGACTAGACATAGTCTCAGAAAAATGCTTGCAGGAATCGTCTCAGGTTACGAATGTAACCATGGTTCCCTGAGAGGGAACGAGACACTGCGTCCTCTGAGGGGACACTATGGGGAGCACCTCGTCGTGACCCGTGTCTGAAGCATACTTTGAAAAACGCCAACGTGTGACTATAAATACGCGCCCATAGGACCCGTCACTTATCTTCTTCGTGAAGCTTGCGTACGAAGCATGGCAGGGAGCTAGAGGACGCAGTGTCTCGTTCCCTCTCAGGGAACCATGGTTACCTTTGTAACCGGAGACGTTCCCTGTCAAGGGAACTTCGAACTGCGTCCTCTGAGGGGACACTATGGGGAACAGTATACCCACGCCACCATGCTGAGGGGAGTGCAGACCAGAATCATGGCAAACACTAAGTACCAACTCTACCATTTCACCGGGAGTCGCCCCTGGGACGGTTTCGACGGCTGTCTAAGACATTATCCCTTATGGCCAAAGGCCTAAGCTACATACCCAACTTACCTGTAGGGCCCTGGCCCGAGGTAGAGCTGAAGGCTTGGAATCACAAAAGATCCCTTTAAAGGGATACGGCTAAGAACCTAGCACTTTCTTCTACCAAGTCTTGCCTGTCACACAGGGGCTACTGCTAGCTTTCGCAAAAACTTGCCGAAAGAGCTGTCCCAACAGTACTCTAGTAGCGGCGCCCTGTTCTAGATAGGTATCAGAGGATACCTGGGTGGAGTGGTGCCCAAGATGAACAGGGCTTTAACCGACTCAAGAAAGGGCACGAAGCAGCCGCGCGAAGCCCTTACCATATAGGATTTTAGAAAGAACGCAGAATACCAGCGTGCGAACTTACCACAGTGTGGATTTCAGAAAGTGTGCAAAGACTTCACGTGCACACTTACCATAACATGGATTTACAAATACTGTTCTAAGGAGGGGTTCTCGTGGCACTCTGATAGAGCAGCTCATAGATGGAATGGCCCGGGAGCAGAACAATTGGAGGAAGGAATGTAGAGACGAAGCCTCGGCCACATACCATGTACCATGGCGTCCAGCCCCAATGGAGCTGGCTGAGTCAGAGGAAGCCAGAGGGGATAGTGCAATGCTCTCTCAAGCCGCAAAACCGATCCACCCCGTGGCGCGATCCCTAACCTCTAACAGCTCCCCATACGCAGGGCAGGAGGATTGAGAAGGCTCAGCCTCAGCTTCTTCACCACTCTCAGACATCTAATGCTCTTCCTGGGTAAAACCCAGCAGAGCACTAACTTCAGTGTCAGAATGGGTTAATGACAACGCATCTTCCTCCTGAAGTTTACTCTTGTTTGCCGCCAGAGAGTGTGAAAGGAAAAGTCCCTCTCTACACTCCTCAGCGAGATCCACCTTGATCCCCAAGAGCTCATTCTCCTCCGTGCCTCGGCAACGGCGGGTCCTGAGCCGCGGGATCCAGATGGCTGTCCCTCTTTCCTCGAAAAGAGAGACAAACGAGAGCGGAGCTTTTTCACAGAAAAATGCTCACAGTGCACGCAGATTGCCCCCTCGAGGACATCGCGCGCGTGCTCTTCGCCCAAACAAGAGACGCAAAGAGTGTGTGTGTCATCAGGTGTCAAATAACGCTGACACGGATGCACACACTGTTTAAACGCCTTGCTAGTGGATGCCATGATAAGAATAATAGATCGCTCTTACCGTTTTGGTCGTTTCTCAGATGCACGCTTCAAACAAAACAGTCAATGAAGACAAAGAAGATAAGTGACGGGTCCTACGGACGCGTAATTATAGTCGTAAAAAAACAGAGGGGGGGGGGGGTGTTTTTAAACATTTTAATTCATAAAAATAAACCATGAGAACATGAACTAGATTACAATTAGCATATTTATGACGTAAGTGCATCGTATTGTATTGCCTCCCTATGCTCACATACTGCAATTTAATTTAGCCATTTAATTAAATTCTCAATAAAACTGTTTTTATTACTATATTTTAATGTTTCTGTTGTCAGACAACAGAATGAATATTAAAATGACTGAAAAGCAGTGCATTAAGACTAAATAACCAGCTCTCAAACATTAATCTGCACTAATGAAATCAAATACACATAAGAAACAACAGAATATCTTTTTTTTTTACTGAAAGTGCTGCTCCTCTCTGCACTCGCTGAACAGAACAGATGCAGAGAGAGAGGCTCGCACTAGGAAAGAGAGACCTCGCGCTCGTGCGGCAGCACCAGAGTGTCTCAGAGACTAAATAATGATTGCCAAAAAAAGTCGCTAAATCTAGCGACAAAGACGCCAAGTTAGCAACTCCACTGCCCAGAGGACCGGCTTCAACCGTCTCGCAAGTGTTGATAGGCTATTACTCGTGAGTTGTAACCAATCAGACATTGAGCAAGTCTGCAGAGTGGTGAATACAGAGAGCCAGAGAGCAGAGCCAGCCAAAATAGCGCATTTTAAAATAAAATTGATCAAACCACGGATCTGTGATAAATTTTGTGATCCGTCTCACCACTAGTGTAGTAGCACTGATCACTTTGAGGGGGGGATAAATTTATCTATATAAAAATAATTAAGCAGAGGCAGGGATACATTGACCAGAAAGGGGGAAATCCCACGCATCCCCCCTCCCGGCAAATCGCACCCTGTATATATATATATATATATATATATATATATATATATATATATATATATATATATATATATATATATACAGGTGCTTCTCAATAAATTAGAATGCCGAGGAAAAGTTAATATATTTCAGTAATTCAACTCAATTTGTGAAACTTATGTATTCAATAAATTCACTGCAGACAGACTTAAGTAGTTTAAGTCTTTGGTTCTTTTAATTGTGATGATTTTGGCTCACATTTAACAAAAACCCACCAATTCACAATCTCAACAAATTAGAATACTTCATAAAACCAATTCTAATTAAAATAATTTAGTGAACTGTTGGCCTTCTGGAAAGTTTGTTTATTTACTGTACATGTACTCAATACTTGGTAGGGGCTCCTTTTGCTTTAATTACTGACTCAATTTAGCGTGGCATCGAGGTGATCAGTTTGTGGCACTGCTGAGGTGGTATGGAAGCCCAGGTTTCTTTGACAGTGGCCTTCGGCTCATCTCCATTTTTTGGTCTCTTGTTTCTCATTTTCCTCTTGACAATACTCCATAGATTCTCTATGGGGTTCAGGTCTATTGAGTTTGCTGGCCAGTCAAGCACACCAACACCATGGCCATTTATCCAACTTTTGGTACTTTTGGCAGTGTGGGCAGGTGCCAAATCCTGCTGGAAAATGAAATCAGCATCTTCAAAAAGCTGGTCAGCAGAAGGAAGCATGAAGTGCTCCAAGATTTATTGGTAAATGGGTGCAGTGACTTTGGTTTTCAAAAAACACAATGGACCAACACCAGCAGATGACACTGTACCCCAAATCATCACAGACTGTGGAAACTTAACACTTAAAACTTAATCAAGCAACTTGGGCTATGAGCTTCTCCACCCTTCCTCCAGACTCTAGGACCTTGGTTTTCAAATGAAATACAAAGCTTGCTATCATCTGAGAAAATGGCTTAACAAGAGGAATATGACAACTGTAGCCAAATTCCTTGACACGTCTGTGTGTGGTGGCTCTGTATGCCTTGAACCCAGCCTCAGTGCATTCCTTGGGAAGTTCACTCAAATTCTTAAACTGAGTTTGCTTGACAATCCTCATAAGGCTGCAGTTCTCTTGGTTGGTTGTGCATCCTTTTCTTCCACACTTTTTCGTTCCACTCAACTTTCTGTTAACATGCTTGGATACAGCACTCTGTGAACAGCCAGCTTATTGGCACTTCATTTTTTGTGACTTACACTCTTTGTGAAGGCTGTCAGAGATTGTCAGAGGCCATTCTGAAGGCTCAGGAAACCTTTACAGGTGTTTTGAGTTGATTAGCTGGTATGCCATCATATTCTAATTTGTTGAAATGGTGAATTGGTGGGTTTTTGTTAAATGTGAGCCAAAATCATCACAATTAAAAAACCAAATACTGAGACTACTTCAGTCTGTGTGCACTAAATTTATTTAATACATGAGTTTCCGTGCCTCTGGGAGTATAGTCCCACATGTGGGATTTAGAACGTTCGGTGGCGTCGCATATCTGCCAAATTCAAACTATGTTTACATGTGTTGGCTGGTGCTGAGCCAGAGAGGGACGTGCACTGCTTTTGTCATATTATCACAACTATGCAGTTTTCTTTACCACATCATGCATATTATAGGTTTCAGACATTTAAATACACATAAGAACTAGTAAAACAATACATTTAGAGTTTGAAAAATACACACGTCTATGGAAGCAACAATAACAATCCATCCAAAAATTAGCACATGTGTTTTATTCATATCACATGGTAACTATAAAATTCACTCTATTCTTCATCCAGTTCAACGGCCACTAATTACTTGTATTTCGGGAGAAACTGATGAATTCATGGCTGTAAATCCGGCTGACAGGTCTCTGAACTGCAGCATGAACAAGCATGGAGGCTCCCATCTCACATTACACTCATTTACACATATTTGTGAATCAGAATATCAGATTGTTCATGACCTGGTATGCAAATTCGTGAATATTTTAAATAAAAATGGAAAAACTAAATAAAAGGAGGACAGCGGACAGATGCATGTAAAAGTTTTATTTATTTTTTTATTGATAATTTAGAGCCGTTGGATTCATGTAGAAATCCATATAGTATGCTTTATTTATTAAAAGGTTGAAATCTGAATATTGTTTTGGTAATTTACTCATTATGTTGCTAGCATGTTCAAACATGCATCAGACCAATCCAAAGAGCTGAGTGTGGTAGATGTAACTAGAAAGCTACAGTAGTAGGATTTAGAGTCAGAAATGTTACTCTCAGAAGCCAATTACAACATCCGTATGTTGGTATTCTTAAGCCAACATAATAAACATGGAGAAACTGGATTATTCTAATAATAACATGCAGTAAATATGGATGGTTTGTTCTCTCACAAAGATTCCACAAGTGTATAACATGGTGAAGAGGAAGATCTCATAGAAAGACTCACAGGCATCACGGTGTATCTCTAGCCCTTAATGATGAGAGAATGCTGGGCAGAGCAAGAGCCGATGACAGACGTCATGAGGGATAGATGGATTGTTGTTCATAGGGATAACAATGTCATCAGTTAAATGTACACCGTGGGTGAAAACATCATTAAACTCACTCTCTTTCTTTCTCTCTGCATCCATCTCTCTCTCCACAGCCTCCGGGCCAATTTTTCTATGATGCGGTGCAGGACGAGTGTGTAAAGATACTTGGTTGATCTCCTAAATGAAAAATCAATGGAACAGACAGCGTATTGAAGAGGAAAGACATAATTTATCAGTGGCATATTAAGCAAGAGTGTGGTAATCTTGCTTAGATGCTTTTAAAGCAAATGCCTGTGCAGTAAGGAATACAAATATATACCTCAAATACACACCCCACCTCACTGAAAAAAACTGATTATGTTTTAAGAATACCAATGGGTCTTCATTCTAATGTCCACAAGTTTATAAGATGAAGAGTGGGCTGAAAACTACATGCAACATAGAAAGAACCACATGCATCACTTATTCTCAAACTCTCTGTATTTACCTTGTTTTCCCTACCTACCGAGGCTAAAGAGTTTTAATTTGCAGATCTCATTAATATGGTAATGCATGAATTATACTGAATTAGAATTCTGTTTACAAAAGATGGGAGATCACTATCTGCTTTCAAATACCTAAACTCAAGAAAGTAAACATAAACCGCTTTCAAGCAAATAGTATAGTGAAATAGTGGCCTTAAAATGGTTAAAATTTCCCTGGAAAATGTTAATTAAATTTATTGGCGAAGCCAGCACTTGTTGTTTGTGGACCAATGGACCTATTTTTATTAAATCAGTTTTATAGACACTTTATGTTTTATTACTTTTACTTTACAGATACTGAACGTTTCCAAACACTGACCTTTCGTGACAACATGCCCCAGAATTAATGCTAAATTTAAATAGAAAAACAGTGATTGAAACATGACTTTAAAGACTTGACCTTGTCCTTAGTATGAAAAAGTTAGCAATAAATGCCTCTTGATTGATTAGAATTAATTCCAAGGAGCACAACATCTTTTAATCATTGTTCACTTTCTGAAACTAAATTCATCCTGCTTTTAAAGCATTATGATATCTCAACAGATAAGTGTAAAAAAAAACAATCTATTGAACTAATTGCATTATGCATGAAATAATGTAGACTAGTGTTCAGCTGACTTTCCCAAATAAGTCTGTATGGTTTGATGATCAAACCCTTTTCTGCACATGCAAATGAATATGTATTGGAGGAACTTTAAAGGAGCTGCATATCCCTAGTTGCAAGGCACCCTGTCACTTTTTGCATCCTTTTAAGTGCACTTCAGTTCTTTGATTTAGCTGTTTATTAATGACAACCATGTTTACTTCTACGGTTGTTGCCCCATGTGTAAACGGAACAGAATTGTGGGTATGTGTCCAGAATCATTAAAGTGGGTCTTTTGAGTGCAAAATGATGGGAATTAAAGAAAGAAGAGATGGGAGATCTTTATGAGTAAAAGTCACCAAATAAAAACTAGAAGAAAGGAACGGAAATCCCATAATCCAATATATTTTTTAACTGAATTAAATTATTGTATATTTATTTTTATAATTTAAAGTATGTACTAAAACACTTGATGATTCATGGTTCATCACAATCATCATACCTTTTCTCCATGTAACTTTATCAACAATATGTCACTCTTCTCATAGTCACTGGTGTCAAAAGTATTCACATACATTACTCAGGTAGAATTATAGATACTAGGGTTAAAAAAGACTTTTGTAGAAGTTGAAATATCAACTCAAGCTTTTTACTCAAGTAAAAGTGTAAAAGTACTGGTTTCAAAACTACTTAAAGTATGAAAGTAAAAGTAATGTAAGGGGGAAAAAAAATGCCATTAAGAACTAAAGCTTAGGCCCCACCACAGGGGCCTATTGTGCACTACCCCACCTCCTCAAAAAACATTTTTCTAAAGGCCATAGGCCATAATGACTATAATGTTATATTAAAATGTTCATGTTGAAAAATTTGGGATGCACTAGGCTACCTGTTTCAGAAAATGAACGCACTTTAGTACAATGCAAATACAATAAAGAACTAGAGATATGATGACTAGTTGCCTATAAGTATTGTAATGGTGCAAAAAGTCAAAGTTCAGAGGCATGTCATCAATAACCTTTAATGGAATGTAAATGTACATCCAAGCTTAGCTGCAGGAATCTAGGAGGGCAATGGACAAGAACATTGGTGTGCCCAGGACAGGCTTAGTAACAATTACCCTTGTATGGTTGTCTATTTACAATAAACATTAGTGCTGTCAAAATTAATGCAAGTGATTAATCAAAAAAAAAAAAAAAATCTTAATCCTGATACCTTCTTGATTGATACATTCCTGTATTCGCTACATACAGTATGTCTGCTATGTCCAGTGTTGGGGGATAATGAGTTACAAAGTTGGTATAGCCTACTTATCACAACATTATCAATCGCATTGTCAATTGCAAACGCTAATTTATTCAAACATCTCGCTACCGAACTACCTACAGTAGCTTAATTTGCAGAGGACGAAGAGAAAGCACCCATTTGATAAATGAGCCAGTAATTTAGAAATAATTACTTTTGTAGCCACACTGGGTTGTACATAATAATTAACTCAAATGATATATAGGGAATTTGAATAATTAATCAGGAATATGATTAATATGTATATCTCATATGACAGTTACATTAAAATTATTGAAGATGAAAAATAGCTCAATTGCATAAATCAATAACTCATTACAAGGCACTGTAATTTACTCATTAATATGTCAATATTCCATTCTTCATTTCAATTATAGTGATATCTCTCACTGTAAATTACCGCAAATCAAAAAGTGGTTTGTCCAGCAAACGGCCGTAAGATTAACTTATCAATTTTCAATAAAGTTATCACTTCTTATAATTCAAGGAAAAATATTCTCTGGCCATGAAAACATTATCCTATCATTATGAAATTTCGTTACTAAAAGTAAAAGCTTGTAGCTAAAGAGCAGACATTTCATTGACTCGTAATGTGAGCGTTTCAGTCAGAGGCAATCATGAATATATATTGGTTTTTAATAATTGAACTAATAATACATCAAACTACAAATCACACAGAGTAAATACGCGTACGACAATACAGACAGTAAACTTTGTACAAGACATGATGGAATCCGAGAGAGAGAGAGAGAGAGAGAGAGAGAGAGAGAGAATGAGTGAGAGAGAATGAGTGAGAGAGGATGAGAGAGTTAGGCGTGATCACAGAATAAGCTCAGTTATGCAAACTCACAGACAGTAACCCTTGAAAGACAACAACGAATCAAATCATAGACAAACTTTAAGCAGCATTTAAATCTCCATAGAGAATGATACTTGCATGTGTCTCTTTGTGACTAGCCAGACAAGCGTGCGTGTGAGCTGGTCCTTTGTGACTCGCCAGACAAGCGTGCGTGTGAGCTGGTCCTTTGTGACTTGCCAGACAAGCGTGCGTGTGAGCTGGTCCTTGGTAGCTAGGCGTGTTCTCTCGTGTCTTTCAGTGCTGCTGCGGAATCGCGCTGTATATTTGAAAGGTTCAACAAAGCAATGTTTCAGAATTTGTCTTCCTCGTGTGGAGAGGCGAATAGGTGAATAAACTTAGTAATGAAAAGAAACGAAAACAACGGAGATGAAAGCTCCCGAAGGAGCCATGGGAACGGCTGTTCTCTCAGCCGCCGTGCTGAGAGAGACAAGACCAGGGACAAGAGGAGACGAGAAGAGCGTAAGAGGAGCGTAAGAGCCAAGAGAGTAAGAGAGGGAGGCACTTCCTGGGTCAGTCCTTATAGCTCTACTGGTTCAGGCCTCTGTTCGCGTGAACAACCAATGAACGTCCACGATCTAAAGCGGGAAAAAGTTCCTTTGTCTCTGGGGAAACACCCACTCTAATAAGTTCTGTCTTATCAGATTTCAGCAGTGATATTCTAGCAAGTTCGTAATTCCAGATTAATACATTTTACACACCTTTCATATAGGTGGATAGTTGGGTCACAACATGACAATTCCAAAGATACCAAAAATTACATATATAACTGATAGAAACATGACGTTACATTCATATGCAGAATTACACACATTTAAAGATTAACACACGATAAAATTGTAGATACTCCAATTTTTGATTATGGAAAACATCTAATGCACCAAAAAGCAATACTTAATACATTTAGAATACATTGAGAAAAGGTGCCAGTGAGCTGGCTTTTTCCTGTCCTGTTTGTTAGGTCAAAAAGTTTTACGACCAGCTAAGGGGATAGGGTTACAACTCATGATTCTATTTGAGAACATTAAAATTAGGAGAAACATTTCCCATTTACAAATCAGCAATTTATAATCCTCGCCTAACAAGGATTAACCATTTTATGCAAAACACAAACCTATTCAAAATACATATTATTAAGGGCTTACATAAAGAGCATAAAGAAAAGTTTGTTTGTGTGTGTGTGCTTATGTGTGTGTGTGTCTTGTGGAATGTGTTTCGTTTCTCCTTTGAGGCTCGCACGTGACTGTGGAATGTCTTGTCGTAAATAATTTAAATCCAGCCAGGTTGGCGCCAGGCCAGGCATTTAGTTTAGAAATAGTTGGGTTTATATGCCTGAATTCAAAATCTACAAGCTTTCGGTTTGCATTGTTTTAGATTCAACGAACCGTGATTCATTAGTTCAGAACCCATGAATCGATGAACTGCATATCCGTTACACTTTTAAGAAATATATTTTTTGATAAACAAACCCAACATTGGCTATGTCCTTGCTGGACTGTGATGTGATTTGTGTCATGTGCAGGTATGATGGATCGCATACAAACCAATAGGGTGTCAGAATGGTATATGTTTATACTTCTCATCCAACCACAATCAAATTCACTTTGTGCGATTTATCTGGATATATTTTTATTTTATTTATTTTTTTAATGATGACAAGCCAGAATGAAAACAAGCTAAATGAAATAGCAGTAACAAACCTATTTTTAAAATGTAAGGAATAGAAAGTACAGATAATTGCGTGAAAATGTAAGGAGTAGAAGTAAAAAGTCGGCTGAAAAATAATTACTTCAGTAAAGTATAGATACCCAAAATTTCTACTTAAAGGAACACTCCACCGTTTTTTGAAATAGGGCTTATTCACATTATTTCCTACATTTACATAGGTGGGCAAATGCATTTTTGTGTCAGTGCATGCATTGTTTTAGTTAGACTGGGTCGGCGTTAGCTTAGCTTAGCACAATGAATGGAATCCTTTGTTGCCAGCTAGCATGGCCTGAGTAAAAGTGATAAAAAAAAACAAAAAAAAAACACCTAATTACTTCTTGTGGCCTGCGTATTCACAACGAGTACAAATAGCGATCCAGATTAACACTAGGCGATTTCCTAGGCAGATATTGACTTGGGACTATATTATGGGGAAGCACAGGCGAAGCACTGCTGCTTAGGCGAAGCACTGCTACTTCGGTGCAGAGATATCACGCAACACATGAAATCCCACGAATTCCGTCAACATACCGGCGTGCAACGCGTCAAAAAAAACAGAAGAAGAAGAACATACCGGCGTGACCTGCACCAAGTGTCTTCGCTTTTGGATGATTTATTTTGAGAAGTTACAGCAAACATGGTTATTACCTGCATAGCAAAAGGTTGTGAGAACAAGCAAAGGACATACACGAATGTAATGTTTCACAGAATTCCACCTAATGTGGAACTGAGAAAAAAAATGGCTAGCAGCTCTGGAGATCTGTAGTTCAACGCCTCTCAACAAAATAAAGCAGTATCGTGTTTGCGAAGAACATTTTGCACCAGAGGACTACTTTGAAAACACAGGAAGAACAAAGTGCACATGTAAGTTGTCTTTTATTTCTCTTCCTATATAACCTATATAATATTTCCGTCGGCATAGATTGGCATATTCCCCCACTATTTGTACTCGTTGTGAATATGCTGGCCACAAGAAGTAATTAGGTGGGTTTTTTTAAAATTTTTGATCACTTTTACTCAGGCCATGCTAGCTGGCAACAAAGGATTCCATTCATTGTGCTAAGCTAAGCTAACGCCGACCCAGTCAAACTAAAACAATGCATGCACTGACGCAAAAATGCATTTGCCCACCTATCTAAATGTAGGAAATAATGTGAATAAGCCCTATTTCAAAAAACGGTGGAGTGTTCCTTTAAGTAAGGTAAAAAAATATTTGTACTTCGTTACTTGACACCTCTGCTCATAGTCCATTTAATTAAACAACATTACCAACATCCAATCCCATGAGACTCCCCTCCGACCATCATCAGAGCGCTGATGGAGAGCATATCAACAGTCAATGCTAAAATGCATTGATCAACAGCACGGCATGTAGAATGCCATCTCCAATCAGCATAAATTAATTGAGCTTCATGAGTAAATGGAGCTCAAGTCAATTAATGTTATAGCTTCACTTGCACCATTATAAAAGGCCATTAGTTGGCTGGTGATCCTTTTGCGTTACTGCTTTGATGCACATTTGTCTGATAAGAAGCAATAGTGATTATGGCAGTTTAAGTTGTGCTTGTTAAGAGCTAATCTGCAGTAAGAAGCAGTATAAATACTTAAATTGTTAAATATGTTTTTTCTTTATATACACTGAACAAAATTATAAATGCAACACTTTTGTTTTTGCCCCCATTTTTCATGATCTGAACTCAAAGATCTAAGACTTTTTCTATGTACAAAAAAGGCCTTTTTCTCTCAAATATTGTTCACAAATCTGTCTAAATCTGTGTTAGTGAGCACTTCTCCTTTGCCAAGATAATCAATCCACCTTACAAGTGTGGCATATCAAGGGAATGAATAGACAGCAAGATTATTGCACAGGTGTGCCATAGGCTGCCACAATAAAATCTCCTTCACATAGAATTGATCAGGTTGTTGATTGTGGCCTGTGGAACGATGGTCCACTACTCTTCAATGGCTGTGCAAAGTTGCTGGAAATTGGCAGAAACTGGAACACGCTGTTGTATACGCCTATCCAGAGCATCCCAAACATGCTCAATGGGTGACATGTCAATTGAACATTAAAATCACGGGCAACAGCTCTGGTGCACATTTCTGCAGTCAGCATGCCAATTGCACTCTCCCTCAAAACTTGTGGCATCTGTAGCAGTGTGCTGTTTTATAAAACTGCACATTTTCGAGTGGCCTTTTATTGTTGGCAGCCTAAGGCACACCTGTGCAATAATCATGCTGTCTAATCAGCATCTTGATATGCCACACCTGAGGTGGATGGATTATCTCGGCAAAGGAGAAGTGCTCACTAACACAAATTTAGACAGATTTGTGATCATAGAGTTCAGCTCATGAAAAATGGGGGCAAAAACAAAAGTGTTGCGTTTATAATTTTTTGGTCAGTGTATGGGACCCTGGAGACAAAAGGGTTAATCACAAAGGTACATTTTTAAATAAGCTTTCAATTGATGTGTGGTTTGTTAGGATAGGAGAATATTTGGCTGAGATACAACTATTTGAAAATGTGGAATCTGAGGGTGAACAAATCAAAATACTGAGAAAATCGCCTTTAAAGTCCAAATTAAGTTCTCCTTAGCCATGAATATTACCAATCAAAAAGTAAGTTTTGTTATATTTACAATAGTAAAATTAAAAAAATATATATCTGTACTTAATATCCTAATAACATTTTTGGCATAAAAGAAAAATCTATAATTTTGACCTAGACAATGTTCTTTTACATATACAGTATATTGGGAATCTTAGATGAATAAATTTCCTTTTTGATATATTATTATTGATCATAATAATGACTAGTAAATTCACCCAAATTGCTCATTTTATATTTAAAAATAAACACACAAATAAATCAATAATTTAAAGGCAAACCACATTAAGAAGTTTAGTATTTTTGTCATTAATATTAGGGAGATTCAATTCTATTGAAGTATGTCTATTTTTATGTCCAGTTCAAGAGTGTCTTTAGACCTGGAGTAACTGACCACCATCCAAACCATGAGTTTATGCATGGCAGGTCTGAAGCCTCATTTAGATGACTCGGATAGAAGAGTATAATGTGTGTGTGTGTGTGTGTGTGTGTGTGTGTGTTTGCATACCTGTGAGAGCCTGAGGACATAATTGGGCTGAGGCGAAAGCAACAGAGACCAATTACCCATACTCCTGTGATGCTCCAGAGCCCTGTCAAACCTTTTGTCTATCGTGTTTTACAGTTTGCTGAGGCCAGAGCTGCTCTTTTGTGCATTGTCACAATATACAGTCGAATGACTTTGAATTTAAATGAAGCTATCACTGAGCTCTACGCAAAAGTAATCTGGCTTGAGGAGTGATGGCTGTGTTATTAATTTAAAAAAAATATTAAAATATTTTATTGCGTATAGCTAGCAAAAAAATATACAAGCAAATCTGTTATAGTGCATGGAAATATGTAGAGCATTTGTTAATATGTGGGTGTATGCATTGAATCTTTTAGTGAAGTGCTGAACTGTTACAATATAATTCCTACAGATATGTCTAATTAAATAACTTTTAAGTGGCCAAACAGATTGTTAGTAAGTAATGTGATTAGCTACACTTGAAACTGGATTCATACATCTAAAAAATTTACCACAAGACCAGCTGGTTACTGGTTAAAAGTAATTACAAAAATAGCTAATAAAAATGAAGTTTTATTTTACCATGGCTTCTTTATTTTTATTATTATGAAATTAACTTTTATGTATAGAATTTGTTTAACCCTTATCCTAGAACCAGACTTTCATTATGACATTATGAAGCAACGAGAATACCTTTTGTACATGAAGAACTTTATTCAACAATTAATCTCCTCTGTGTCTCTCCACATCACCAAAGCACCATTTTGGAGAATATGAGCTGAACGCAGATCAAAGCTTAAATACAAGTAGAAAATGTATCCTTGTGTTACAGCTGACATAGAATAGCGTATGCAGTTTGCGTTCAGCTCATAATCTCCAAAATGGCAGTACGGTGATGTGGAGAAACACAGAGGAGACAAATTGTTTAATAAAGAAAAATCTTTATTTTTGTTTTCTTCATGTACAAAAAGTATTCTTGACACTTCATAATGTTACAGTTGAACCACTGATGGCAGATGGACTATTCTGACTACGTATTTCATACTTTTCCGGACTTTGACAGTGTATTTTACTTGGCAGTAAATTGGACAGTCACAAGCCTCCCGGTTTCATCCAAAATAACTTAAATTGTGTTCTGAAGACGAACAAGGCTTTTACGGGTTCGGAACGACGTGGGGTTAAGTTATAAATAACAAAATTTTCATTTAGGGGTGGAGTATTCCTTTAACATAACAAATAGTATGTCTTAAACTATTAAAATCAGAACAAAGATAAACACAGACCATTTTAAATATGTATTGTGTGTTTTCTTAAAATTCAGAATGTCTAAATGCAACAACATATCAGTGATGAGACTGTTTTCTCTACATGAAAAAATGGCAGAATAAAATCTATATGTGATTTTGTTTTCCAAGTTTTCTGAGCATTGAATGTGTTCCGTTACACTGACAGCAGAAACTACATGCACCATATAACTTGACCTTGAATGAACACTCGGTTGGATGTCCATTATGTTTGGCTTTGTTATAGTGAAGTCTGACACCATAATGACTGCAGCAAAGAATGTGGTCTGTGGTAGGCTGAGAACCTACTGTAACCTCTGTTGTGTCTCTGTTCTCTATTTAATTCAATACTGTGGAAACCAGATCCTTTATAGTAAGTGAGCTCTCTTTCTTTCTGTCAAGGTTGTTGGGCTTTTACAGACATTTAATGTGAAAGGTAAGCAGCTGTGTTGTGTGTGCATGGGTGTTAGTTAACAAGAATAAAAAAAGAGAAAAAAATAAACCAGAAAAAAATAAAAATAAAGATGAATTTCCCATTTCAAATTCTGTTTGCACTAGACAGTGTGCAATCTCATGATTTAATGCACAAAAACACATATGGTGTTTTCAAGTAATTTCAGAAACTGTATTTACAGTGCAGTTGTGGCCTAATGGATAGAGTGTCAGACTTGTAACCCGAAAGGCATGGGTTTGAGTCCCAGGTCCGGCAGGGATTGTAGGTGGGGGGAGTAATTGTTCAGCACTATCTCTACCCTCAATACCATGACTGAGGTGAGACCCTTGAGCAAGGCACTGAACCCCTAACTGCTGCCTGGGCGCTGCTGCATTGGCTGCCCACTGCTCTGCGTGTGTGTTCACTACTGTGTGTGCACTTGGATGGGTTAAATGCAGAGCACAAATTCCAAGTATGGGACACAATACTTGGCCACACGTTCTTTCCTTTCCTTTCCTTTCCTTTCCTTTCCTTTCCTTTCCTTTCCTTTCCTTTCCTTTCCTTTCCTTTCCTTTCCTCAACTCAACATTAATGCCATCACAGACATAATTATGAGTGGAAAACTTGTAGTGGAACTTTATTGAAGCCCAATGTTTCTGAATTCTGGGCATGTCAGTGAGAATTAAAATGGATGCAAAAGATGCAGCATCTGTACTAACATTATTATTATTATTATTATTATTATCATTATTATCATTATTTCAATTTACAATCAAACTAGCTAAGTTGCAAGTACAAAATACTATAGCATGATACATTTACAATATAATAGGTAAATATTCAAAACATAGTATTTTCAAAAGTTAAATGGATACTCCACCCCAAAATGAAAATTGTGTTATAAATGACTTACCCCAATGTCGTTCCGAACCCGTAAAAGCTTTGTTCATCTTCAGAACACAATGTAAGATATTTTAGATGAAAACTGGGACCCTACAGACTGTCCCATTGACTGCCAAGTAAATAACAGTGTCAAGGTCCATAAAAGGAAAGTCCTCATCAGAATACTTTATCTGCCATCAGACATGCAATCTGGGTTATATGAAGCAACGGGAACACTTTTTGTGCAAAAAAAAAAAAAAAAAAAAAAAAAAAAAAATTGAAAATAAGGTAGGCGTGGTTGACCCTTAAAGGGTACATAACATACACAGTTTCACCTAATCTCATGTTAATCTTGAGTACCTATAGAGTAGTACTGCATCTTTCATATATCCAAAATGTCTTTAGTTTCATCATATTTATAAAAGAAAAATACAGCTTTCCGATTCTCTCCGGAAAAAGCCGAGCTCCTGGAGGCGTGTGGTGGGTGGAGCTATAATACTAATACTAATACTATAATAATAAATGTTTTATGTTGTTTCTATTAACATATATTCACTTCTGTGCTGATTTCCAACAAAAGACAGAAATCTGATGCAATTGTACTTACATGAATGGAGTCTTTTATCACTGGGACCGCTCCATGTTTTAATAGCAAACGATGTGCAAATCCATCATAGACTTGGGCCTTGTTTATAAAACATTTGTCACTGAAATGACCAGAACACACAAAGGCACTTGATACACTCTGTTGCTGCCCCAGAAAAGCAAACTGCATCCACTGTTCATGTAACGCTGGGTTCTTTGGGAAGCTTAACACGGTAAACTTTCCCTCACATCCAAAAACGCAGTTATTTGGGGACATTCTCGAACAAATCCTATGCAGCGCTGCCGACCATCTCCCGAGGAAGCGAGTTGATGTGCGCGGTCTCACTCTCCTCCGGTCATCATATGTGCGGGCGCTCTTTTCAGAGAAAACTGCTCATATAAGGAGTTCCACTCTCGTCTTCATCATTATATCTACGATCAAAAAAAAAAACAGCTGAAACTTGTTGTTGGATGTTGGACCCAGTTCCATGAGTTCTGATGCTGATGGAGCAAGAATAAGCTCTCCATACCCAGGAGATAAACTGTAGGCCATGATCTGATTCTTCATGTTCTGGGAGGCCATAGTTGTGAAATATCTGCATTCTCCAAGGGAATTAGATTACATGCTTTGGAGAATAAAATTTACTCTGTTCAAGATGCAAGTAGAACTATCGGAGGGAGGGAAGTCAGTCATGAAGCTGACTGGGCATTCAATGGTTATGGTGTTTATTTACAATATGGTAGAGTTAGATGAAAAGAGTGATGAAAAGCAGTTGAGAACTTCAGGATGTCTCTGGTAGACCAGGATACTACTGGCAAATGTTTAACGAGCCATGAGCAACACCGAGTCGATGTCCACAGTAGACTTTTCCAGAACCAGGAGAATGATGTCTTTGATGTGCAAACAGTACACTTGCAGTCTTAATGGACCCACAAAATAACAAGTAGTACAACAAACCTATTATTGAGTGGATCTTCTGTAAGGATTCACAGGGCTTTTTCAGGGGTTCAGGTGAAATTGCAGGCTGACCCTGAACCTATGAAAGCAGACAGAGAGAGGAAGACTTTGGAGACAGTCAAGCCTTTCACACAGAGATTCTGGAAAATACATGGATAATGTGTCCCATTTTTTGTCCTGGGATTGTTTGATTTTGGTTCATTCACACTGTGTTCACACACATCCCATAATGACATGGACATTACCATGTGATGTGTAATATGATGGGTATCCTTCCATTTAGCTGGCAAACGATCTCAGATTCAGCACGGATAGTGAGGAGCTCCCTGATCTCTGCTTCATTACAGTTTGCTTAATTTTATTTTATTTTTTATGAACATTGATCTGCCTTCAAAACACCTGGTAAAGGAGTCGTACAAAAACAAGTGCCATCACTAGGATACACCCTTTACGGCAGTGGTCCTGGCTTTTGTTCACAGAGGCCTCGTTCTGGGACTGATCCCAGCAATGTTACTAGGTCCCCATTCTGGGACCGTGTTAGTGTTCACACAGAAGGCACACCGGCTATTTTCTAGAATCAACGTGCAGTGTGAAAGGGGCTTAAGTGTCAGCAGTGTGCTTAAAGGTGTGGCATGGTAATTGTAATAAGTGAAGAAAATCACCAAAGTCTGTGGGTCTTGATGAACATACTGATATCACGTAAGAGGAAATGTTTTCATTTGCATGAGTTTGTGGACTTAATGTGAGAAGACAGCGAGCATTGGAGAAGAAAGCCATTGTGGTCCTTTGTTGTGTCAAAGTAGGGCCCTGGATTGACGATGGGACTGGCTGTGTATACAGGTGGAGAAGGAGAGCTGTCGGGCATGCGAGTGGTGGTTGGTGGCAATGTAGTTCCAGAGAAGGTCAGTGCATGGTGGAAAGTGTCAACAAGTTCCTAAAAGGCATGGTATGGTGCCATGCCTGTGGAGTTCATTAGTGAATGGGTCTGGTTTTGTGTCACATTGCACCAGACGCAGGAGACAATATGTTATGAATCTAAAATCCAGGTATTTACTGTATCTCGCAGACGAAGGAGGAAGAGGTGTCATGGCGGCGTGTCCACACGCAGCGGCTTCGCTTTGTCCTGACAGAGCGGTGTTTTCGTGTTTTTTGTATGGGAGTCGCAGTGTTTTTGTACGTCATCATCGCGTCTACCTGTCTGTAAGCGCGCATACAGTCGCGAGTTTCTTCTCGATGTCGGCAGAACCGCATTTTACAGTTAAACTCTGCGCATGTGGAACAGCTGTGGGATCTCGGTCTGCTATGGAGGCCTACACCATCACCGACCCCCACTTCTGCATCTCGCCCACAGTGAAGGAGCCACAAGCGGTGTGAGAGGAAGCAGAAGAGGGGTAAGCACGGAGGTATCCGAACTAGGCTAACGGTTAACCCACACAAGCCATCTATCCCCACCATTGTACTGGCTAACGTACTCTCGTTGGACAATAAACTGGACGACATTCGATTACTACATTCCCGCGGTGGCGGGCTTTGTGTTTACATCAATGACGCGTGGTGCCGCGATGCTGTTGTGATCTGCAAACATTGCTCACCACTGGTGGAGTTTATGATTATTAAGTGCCGGCCATTCTATCTGCCGAGGGAATATACTGCCATACTGCTCATTTTGGTTTACATTCCCCCGAACATCAACAGCAACAGGAATGATGCACTAAATGAACTGTACCAGCACATCAGTGAGCAGCAGACAGCACACCCTGATGCTTTTCTCATCATAGCTGGGGATTTAAGCCATGCTGACTTAGAGTGTGTTTCCAAAAATACCCCCACCACGGACCTGTGACAACAACATCTCTCTGCTGAACAAGCAGAACTCCTTCTTCGCTCGCTTTGAGCAACAAAACAGCACCACTGCAATGAAGACTCCACCTCCCCCGGCGACCAGGTGATGACGCTGACCCCAGACAGCGTGAGGAGATCCTTCAGCAGGATCAATGCACGCAAAGCTACAGGTCCTGACAACATCCCTGGGTGTGTACTGAGAGACTGTGCAGCAGAACTCACTGATGTCTTCACAGACATTTTCATCATCTCACTTAGTCAGGCTGTTGTTCCCACATGTTTCAAAACTACCACCATCATTACAGTTCCGAAAAAGCCATCTCCATCCTGCTTCAATGACTACCGTCCTGTTGCACTTACTCCCATCCTCATGAAGTGCGGCTAGTGAACTTTGAACGGCTAGTCATGCAACACATCAAGTCTGCCCTCCCCCCCTCTCTGGACCCCTTCCAGTTTGCATATCGGTCCAACCGGTCGACCGATGATGCCATCACCACTGCCGTCCACTCAGTACTCACACATCTGGACAAAAAGGACTCATACGTCAGAATGCTGTTCATAGACTTCAGTTCAGCAGTCAACACAATCATCCCTCAACAGCTCATTTACAAACTGGTCCAGCTGGGGCTCAACACTTCGCTGTGCAACTGGCTGTTGGACTTTCTGACTGGAAGACCACAGGCAATACGGGTCGGCAGCAACACATCCAGCACCATCACACAGAACACTGGGGCCCCCCAAGGATGTGAGCTGAGCCCCCTACTCTTCACTCTGCTGACCCACGACTGCACACCGTCACACCGCTCCAACCTCTTTATTAAGTTTGCGGATGACACGACTGTGGTGGGTCTCATTAGCAACAAAGATGAGACAAAATACATGAGCGAGGTGAGCCGCCTGGCCGGATGGTGCAGTGACAACAATCTCTCTCTGAACATGGAGAGGGCGAAGGAGATTGTTGTTGACTTCAGGAGAGCACACACTCAGCACGTTCCTCTGACCATCAACGGTGCGACTGTGGAGAGAGTGAGCAGCACTAAGTTCCTGGGTGTGCACATCACAGATGACCTCTCCTGGACCGACAACACCGCAGCACTGGCTAAGAAATCACAGCAGCGTCTCTACTTCCTCCGCAAACTGAGAAGAGCTAGAGCCCAGCCCCCATCATGTACACCTTCTACAGAGGCACCATCGAGAGCATCCTGACGAGCTGCATCACTGTGTGGTATGGCGCCTGCAACGCGTCCTGCCGAAAGACTCTGCAACACATAGTGAGAGCAGCTGAGAAGATCATTGGTGTCTCTCTCCCCTCCCTCCAGGACATTTACAGATCCTGTCTCACTCGCAAAGCCCTCTGTATCGCAGGTGATCCCACACACCCATCACACAGCTTCTTCAGTCTGCTGCCATCAGGGAGGAGACTGCGGAGTCTCCAGGCCAGGACCAGCAAACTGAAGGACAGCTTCATCCATCAGGCTGTCAAGAAGCTGAACTCGCTCCTATACTTGCCCACCCTTCCCCACCCTTCCCCAATGTTCCCTGCTACATTTTATATTTGATCTAGATTTTTAGGCTCTATTGGTAATGTTATCTGTATGCACCGGGGGTCTGAGAGTAATGCAATTTCAATTTGCATGTGGAAGAATTGACAATAAAGCAGACTTGACTTGACTTGATGAGTATCAGATTAGATAAAACAGTTTAATGATGGGATTACCATAATTATAGTGATGTCTTTGCAGGGAATCAGAGCAGCACATAACACAAGGGAACAGACAAGATGATGTGATAACAGTAATGAATACTTATGGAGTTACTGGAGATTGCTGGAGAAAGCACAGGTTTGTGTCCATTGACAAGGCCAGATATAGAATGAACTGTAGTCCATGCTTATGCAGTGCTCTGATGAGGGTGATGATGGGGAACAGGTGCAGGTTATTAGTATTCCAGTGACTGGGATGTCTGGCTTGCTGTCTGTTGTGAGAGAGCTCGTGTACTGGTGAAACATGAGTCTAAATAATCTTTAACATATTTTCCAGAACTACTATTGATTGTATTTATTTATTAATGTATCTGTCCATTCGTACATTTATGTATTAATTTGAAAATAAAGACTGTGACTTTAAACATTTATGTTTGTGTGCTTTTCTCCACTAGCATCTATGCAGCAGTAATGTGAGTGCACTTGTTTACCAGTGCATGTGAGTTCATGTCCTATAATATGCCCACTGAGATCCCAGCACCTCACACTACTCCTCCCCAATGCTGTTTAACATGGCTCACACTCTGCCTCATTCCCCTCTATGTTGTTTAAGCGGGAAAATAGTCTGTAATTAAAAATCAAGAGAAGCCACAGTCGAGTGTTAAAATCACTATTATTATCATTAGTGTAGAGATGAAAGTACTCTTAAATTTTAAGTGCCTCTGTCTGTTCATTTAATCTGAAGGAGTGTGTGTTCATGTACATGCGCGAGTGTGTATTCATATGTGTTTGCAATTTGTATTTAATTATTGCCAAACAACAATGTAGTTGTCAGAAATTTATTGGTGAGCTAAGACACAACTGAGACATTAAGGCAATAACAAACACATTCAAACATACAACATTTCAACCAAATATCTGGCATGCTTAAGTTCTGGAAGAAACAGACATGACTTTTAAAACCCAACCTAATCTTTCCAGTCACTTGTGGTGTTTATGTTGTTTGTGTGTGCAAACTACACAAAAACACACATTCCCTGGAACATCATCACATTTATAATCTGTCGCAGTGAGAGATGACTGTTAAATGCACCAGCCGTTTTTAATATGTATAGGTCATGTGTCATTTGCCCTCTCTGTTCTCTCATATACTGAATTAAGGCCTAACTCCAGACATCTTTATGATTTCACTCTCTTCTGGATGTGGTATGAGGCATATCTGACATGCCTGTGATTTCCCATGGGCCCAATGACTTTTTGTTTCCTGTCACACTAACATTCTGCTTATCAGCCCATGTGAAACGGTGGCTTTCTGAACAGCTGTATTACCGCGAGAGGATCTGCGTGTAAAAATATGAGTTTGACTATTTCATTTTCTCAAACTGGAAATGCACTGTCAGTAAATAAAACGTCAAGACTTTTAACTTGTGAGGCTTCTTTTATGCCTTCACATATGCCTCTGCTTTATTACTTACGTCAGGTGATGTCAGCCAAAATAGGGCAGATAAGGTTTGGAGCATCATAGTTATTTAAGATTCAATATCTCATCACAGGAAACTATTTTAAAGAAACTTTTAAGAAATATTGTGTTGGTTGCTGTAATTAATAGTACTCAATAATTTTAGGAGAAACAATATTCATTTACACTGTCGTTCAAACGTTTAGAGTCAGTAAATTTTAAACTTTTCTTTTATTTTAAATCTCTGGGCTAAAACCTTTGAAGGGCAGTGTAAACTTGGATATGTCATATTTATTATTTTTCATAAAACACAGATAGAGGTTACAGAGTTGATGAGGTTCAGGAGGTTGCCTTTAAATGTACAATATTGTTTTTATTCTATCACTGACCAATTCAGTTCCCTTTCGAAAGGGAACTCCATGCTGTGTCCTCTAGAGGGCGCTTTTGGAACGCTGTTAGTGTGGCCGGTGTCTGAAGTATGAATGAAATAACGACAATGAACTTGACATTGGCAGACGGAGGCCTATGATGTAAGCAAATGAGTTTGTTTTGTTCTGAAGTGTGAGTGCTAAGTAAAGGGGGAATGTCTAATCTTAGGCATTTTAGGAAGTGTGCAGATCTGTGTCCGCGCTATATGACACCGGATGATGCACACGATCTTTGTGTTATGTGCTTGAGTGAGGAGCACGCGTGCTCTGCTCTCGAGGGAACAGAGTGTGTTTGTTGTGAGCGGTTCTCATTGAAGAAGTTCCGCTCTCGTTTGTCCCTTTTCTCGAGGGAATTGGAACAATCATTTGCCCCCCCCCCCGGCAGCTCCGAGGCAGCACAGAGACTGAGGAAGCCGCTCAGAGCAAGCTTGATGAGCAGTTTCTTTCTGGACATAATCATCCAGTCCCCGTGAGCCTCCCATTCTTTTCTGATCTTCATAATGAGATCGAGAAAGCTTGGTACAAACCATATTCAGCCCGTATCCATCAGTGTCAGCGTACTAGTTATGCTAACATTGAAGGTATGCGAGAGCATGGATAAGCGTCGATGCCCCCTATTGAAGAGACGCTTGTGAGCTGTCTCTCAGATGGGGTAACATCTACGTTGAAGGCTCCAGCCCTGCCATCCAGGCCATAGAAATAAACATCTCACCTGAATGGTAGGGCATACGCGACAGCAGGTCAGGGGGGTGCTGCCTTGCAGACAATAGCTGTACTGCAGGCATACCAGGCTTATTTGCTGAAGGACCTAGACCAGGGTCAGGGGCTCTCCCCTGAGGCCGTAGCGGAGTTGCACCGCACCACAGACCTGGCTCTCAGGGCCACCAAGTAGACATCTGCCGTGATTGGCAGGTTAAATGGGTGAACTAGGCGGACATCTGGGAGAAAGAATCATGTTTTCTTCTCGATACACTCGTTTCGCCCTCTGAATTATTTGGCACATCCATTGAGACAGTCGTCTGTAAATTCAGGGAGGCAAAGGCGTGCTCTGCAGCGTATAAATCTTTTATACTGCGTTGGTTTATGTCTGCGCCCAAGCTCGAGGAGGGACCTGGCCCATCCTGGCCTGCGGGTCAGAGACAGGGCCAGGTGGTTAGTGTGGCTACTTGCGGCCCTCCTCCTCCGAGGAGCCGGTTGCAGAGGAGACGTGAGTGTAGAAATTTAAGGAAGGTGCTAAAAGGGACAGTTCCTGCCTAGACAAGGCATTGGGAATAAGGCATCTGGGGCTGGTACTAGTACCTAGTTACCCCCCCCAAACCTCCTAGCTAACAGGGACCCTGAGGCCTGACCAATGATGAGAATCCAGTCTGAGGTCGGGAACCAGGTTTCAAAAGTTTTGGTGGGGTGAGAGTTGTGTGGCTTCCTCATTTTACTGAATCTTCTGCTTCACCGAGCTCCACTTAGACAGTTTGGTATGCAGGCTCCCTTTTAATGAGCCTTGCTGACTGTATTTGGCAGTGTAGTTAGGTCTCCTCTCGCTTCAGAGAGTCGTTATTCTGAGACCTCCACTCTTAAGAGCTCCCCTGCCAGGGTTTAGCGTTAATAAGTTTTCTCTCACCTTAGAGAGTCATTCTGCTGAAGACTCCGCTCCCCAGAGCTCTGCCTAGGCAGTAGAGGAGTGTAGGCTCTTCTATTTTGAGACCACTAACTGCCTTTGACGGTGAGTATGGCCAGGTCTCCTCTCGTTTTAGGGAGTCGTTATGCTGAGGCCTCCACTCTTAAGAGCTCAAACTTCTATTGAGTGTGTAGGTTTCCTCTCATTTAAGAGTCATTCTGGTGAAGCCTCCACTCTCCATAGCTCCGCTTGGACAGTACTATTGGTAGGTGGGCTCCTCTTTGGGGAGCCTCGCTAACTATCTTTAGCACTAGTGTAGCCAGGTCTCCTCTCGCTTTAGAGAGTTGTTTTGCTGAGACCTCCACTCTTAAGAGCTCCCCTGCCAGGGTTGACCGTTGTAGGTTTCCCCTTATTTTAGAGTTTTTCTGCTGAAGCTTCCACTCCCCAGAGCTCCGCTTTGGCAGGAACGCGAGCAGTAGGCTCTTTATTTGAGCCTCACTACCTGCCTCTGGTGTTGAGTGTAGCTAGGTCTCCTCTTTGCATCTTTGAGATATATTGAGACAGACCAGTCCTCGGACCTGATCTGGCCTAAAACATGCTTGATCGTGAGCATTTTGAACTTCAATCTCATAACTGAAAGATTTAAGACCCTCAAGTCTATAATCGGGCGCAACCCCCCATCCTTCTTTGGAACTGTGAAATACCGGCTGTAGAACCTGGACTCCCTGTCTTGAGGAGGGACCACCTCGATGGCCTCCTTCTCTAATAGGGTTTTCACTTCCTGTTCCATAACCAGACCCTGCCCGGGGCCGACTATCATCGGAATAACCCCGTTGAATATCGGCGGTGCAGAGCCGAACTGAATCAGTAACTTTTTGTACTGTGAGCAGGACCCATTGAGATACATTTGGCAGTAGTTTTCACGCTGCTAAATAATCTACTAAGGGAATCAGTCTCTCGAGACTGACCTCTGGTTTAAGAGGCCCCCACAGGGGCAGCGAGCGTCTCAGCCCTGCTACGCGCACGGGCGGAAAATACTGAGAACGATGCTTGCTGGGGACCGCTGCACCCTGGAACACTGGCAGGGTTGGCAGACAGGCCCCCAGAGGGCGCTGAGGCGAGATGGGCACCGTGTAATGCGGTGTACGCCGCTCCACCCCAGTAGGGGCCGCCCTCTGCAGTCATGACCGAAACGTGTCAGGACTTCTTAACCGAGGGCCTCACAGCCTGAAGTACGGCCCTCAGATCCGCCTTAGGCTGGGAAAACCCTGGTTCAGAGCGTTGCTTCAGCCTCCATTCCCGACGCAGGGGGAGCACGGGAGGCAACGCTCTGACTATAGACTGAGAGGGCTGCTCCTGCCCAGCAGCCCCTCCAGTATATAATTTCTCAGAGTGAGATAAGTGTCATTATATTCCTCAGAATTTAATGCAAACAAACAATCAGACGAGTAAACACGGTCTGCCTTGTTGGTGTAATTCATATCTAACTTCTCATAGTCAGATAGATACTGAATTTAATTCCTGAGAATTAATGCAGTTAACCAATCAGACGAGTAAAGACGGTCTGATTTTGGTAAGATTTACATCAAACCTGAAAATGATGTAGTACACCCGTTGCCTCGGCAACACGCCAGCCGCTTAGTCACACAAACAATATTAATCTCCTCGGAGATAAGTAGCTGCAGCTGCGAGTTCACAGAGGGGGAAGGAACCGCTTCGCGTGCTTCCGAACCTCGAGAAGGAACTCTAGGGAATACGGGTGGAGATAGGCAGAGCCGTCTTCGCCCCGTCCTTAGATATGCAAGAAGCACAGTCAGCCCCTTATTTTATTTTTCTCTCGAGAGCTGACTGCGTGAGCTGCACTCCTCATTAATGCTGCTCGTTATACAGTTAGGCATAATATGTTTGTGAAACTGATGCTTGTGTAACTGTTTGTCTGTGCAACTGATGTTTATGCAGCTTATGTATGCAACTGCAAGCTCATCGACGCCCTCCGTTTCAATCTCCTCGGAGAAAAAAAGGCGGTGCGTCATGGCCGTCACTCAGGGGGGAAGGACCGTAGCACTTGGGCGTCCGCACCCGGAGATCGGGCAGATCTGGCGGGTGAGGTAGGAGATAGGGACGCGCCCGTCTCCATACCCTCCAGCAGATCTTATCTGCGAACCCAGCTAGTGCAGGCGCCACTCCGCTTCGGCGAAAGCAGGACCGACACCGCGAGGAACGCTGGCGAAGACTCCCCCTCGAGAGAGTCCTCCGGGATCAAAGCGTCCACACTGGCTTGTACCAGTGCAGGCAGTCGGCTCCCTCAAGAGCCGAAACAGCGTGCCTCAATCCCAGGCAGACCGTGCACAGACCGTGTATTCCCACTCGTGATGAACACACAATCTGAAACGCGATCTGGATTCGCCTTTCAGATGTCTCGTCCTAACTTTGCTCTTTGACTATTGCTTACTCTTTGAGGAGCTAAAGTGACAAACAACAATAAATAAGACTGACAAGACAGAATGACATGCACACACAGAGCGCTTGCTGAAATACGCGAAGCTGAAGCCAGCTGTGCGGCTCGTGCCTTTATAGCTTCCTGGTCGCTTACGTCACCCCGCCTGTGACGTCACGCTCTTCTATAAGACAGATTAGATATCATATTCAGAGTCGCTCACGCTGGGAACGTTCCCCAAAGCGTTTTCGACGCAGCTCGAGTTCCTGAAGAGGAATTTATGCTCACAATGCTTTTGGGAGTGAAGGTTTTCTCTGTAATTACAAAATGAACACACACTGTAGAAACCTCCACCGATGCGTCAACTTAGGCCATTGATGATGTTGATGGTTCCAGTAACTGAATTCAGTCGCTATTAAATAATTCAACATAATAAATGGAAATTTGTGAAAATATATTGGATCTCTCCAGTCGATCTGGCACATCCAACTCTCAAACTCCAATCTCTATTATTAGTTTAATCTGGTGCTTCTGCGTGAGCTCTCAGCCAATGATTCACATGTTGCACATGGAAAAGTAAAAATAAATAAATGAATGAATAAATAAATAAATAAATCTGGAAATAAATACACATGGGAATAAATAAATACATATAATAAATAAATAAATGCATGAATAAATAAATAATTTAATATAAAAATGAATGAAAGTATAAGTAAATAAAAGTTAAAAAGAATAAAAATAAATATACAACATTACCCACCACAGCTGATTTTTACCCACAATCCAAATCTTCAGAATCCATACGATTGCGAGAACCAGTCCCAAACTCAAGCCTTTATTCAGCGATCTCCATCTCCATCTCCATCTCCAGCAGCCACCATAAGTAGCAATATATGTGCTGACAGCCTCATTATAAATTCAAAAGTTGCTGCTTCAAGAAATTTTATGACAGGTTTTACAGCAGGAAAATCAAATGTTTATTGACTCTTGCCTGCTTCGTCACAGGCCCTGTCCCAAATAGCACACTTCAGTGCATTTTCGGTCTTGTGGACTTACAATAGCCAGGTAGGTTAAGGGGTAATTTAAGAGGTCAACAAATCTAAATCCCTTATCGATAGAATTATAAAAAAAAAATTGATACAAATATCTTGATGATGAAAAACTGTTCATAAATGTATTATGTTTTTTTAGCTGTAAATACTTTGCAATTTTACTTTATAAAAGTTGTAATATGTCCGAATTGTACATTTCAGCATCATTAAAAACATTCAAAAATGTGTTTATTGATTTACTATTTAAAAATATATTTGTTATGTACCAGGCTGGATTGATGTATATTATATTTAGATTTCTTTGAAAACCAGCAGGTTAAGCCTAATTGTGCAAAAAGAAACTGAAAAAATATAATAATAATAATAATAATAATACAATTATATTCCTTTATTGCATTAATCATGTTTAGGCCCCAGGGGCGGACTGGGACCAAAAAGTGGCCCTGGACTTTCTGGCCCACAGCAGCCCACCACATCAAAACGCAAACGCCCCTGTTTTGATGTAATTTATTTATTTGATATTTAAGTATACTGTTTGGGGATTTTAACCAATAGGGCAACTGATCCTCCATTGAAAAAAAAAAAAAAAAAAGATAACCTGCGTGCTGCAGCTGTTCATTTAGCGACTCCTAGTGAGCGATACATGTTCATCACGAGACAAACATTCTCCTAGAACTCACACTTTGCATTCAATTAACCAGTGTTGGGGAGTAACTAGTTACATGTAACTTAATTACGTAATTTAATTACAAAATAAATGTAACTGTAATCAGTTACAGTTACTAAGAAAAAATGAGTAATTAAATTACAGTTACTTCTGAAAATTTTAAAGATTACAGTGGGGATTACATTTGAATATTTACACACATCCACATACAGATGTAATTGATTTCTTTCCCAAATTGAACTGACTATTCTGAGACGTACGGCCCTATAATTTCCGCGATGCAGAAACATAGTCTGGTTAGTAGAATCCAGTCATAAAAACGGGATTGCTATTGCCTAACACGGATGGAATATGCCACATTTTGGACAAATATATCAAAAGTACACTTGAATCAAAGCATATGCAAAGTTTTAATATTTGCTATAAATTCAGAGACAAAGGTTACTGTTGTTAAACCATGCCACAAATTTACATATTTATTTATTTAAAAATAAATACAAATGGTAATCCATTTGCAATATTAATAATTAAAAAAAACATGGTTACTGTACTTTTACGTAATAAAAGCAGTTAATATTTGTGAGGGAAAAACATGACTCATGTTCAGTATTAGGATTTTATATTGTAGTGATGCACTCAATTTGACATGTAGGCAATTTAGAAAGTATAGTTTTGTTAAATCTTGAGTGTTAAAGTCATGAGGTAGATGGATAACAGGGCAAAATAAAGAGACTGAAAAGAAAAAAGAAATGAAGTGAAGGTGAAGTTCAGGAGAGAACTTTTAATTATTTTGCATGTCCCCAAACTAAAGATTTAAATCTTTTTTTATATCAGGTCCATACAAAAAATAGTGTTGTCCATGAATTTGTTTGTATGAGTTTGAGATTTCCCGGTCTGAAATTTTATCCCAGTCCGCCCCATGTGGAAATTAATGAAGCAGACATGCAGACATGTGTTCAAGTTTGATCATCTTAATTCAAGTGATGAAGGATTGTAAAAGTCTGACAGTATTGAGCACTGCTGTAAGGTTAAACCTGAATGGTGTAAATGTTTGAAGATGATTAACAGTTGCAAATAAACATTTATTGGAGATTTTGAAAAGTAATCAAAAAGTAATCAAAAGTAATTAGTTACATTACTTTAATAAAGTAATTGAAAAAGTTACACTACTATTACATTTTAAATAGGGTAACTTGTAATCTGTAACCTATTACATTTCCAAAGTAACCTTCCCAACACTGCAATTAACAGATGCATGAATATGTGGTAATATAAGTTCATGATCCGATTCGTGAACAGATTATTCTCTTGAGTAAATCTTTTAAGATAATCATTTATTTTGTTTAACGAAAACATTGTGGAAACCAGTGGTTCACAAACTGGATAGATCTGAGGTGCAGGGCTCGCAAAATCGCTAGCCCGACGTCCAGGGGCTATTGTGTTTTGCAGTCGGGCTCCAAAATGTATCACTGCTCTTCTCGACGGGCTATCGTGAATAGTGATTTAAAATTCGCGTTGTTCACTCGCTTGGAGGGGTGAAATGTATCGTAGTTGATCGTTTTCACTTGTTTCTAAATCTTGCTGATTCAACTTTTTTAAACAATTTGCGCGCGTTCGAAGCTTGCGCGCACTCATTCAAAGCACGCGCTGTGAGCAGCATTTCAGACAATGCGCGTACAAAGAATTAATTCATCTTTTGGGTATCCTAACTTCTGAATGAACAAATACACACACAATTATTTCAAAATAATTGTCTCTGCAAGTATTCTCGTAAACACAGTCGGTTATGTTTTAAGTGAACGTATACAGTGGCCTGCTGCTCAGAGAAATTCGCTGTACCAGATGAATCTGTCTCTCTCTAAATTAGACGAAAACGCGCTTGTTGGCTGCGCGATCGACTCACTCATCCATTTGCGTAGAAAAGAGATGTAATATTATGATTTCCGTCAATAAAAAAAAAAAAAAAATATATATATATATATATATATATATATATATATATATTTGTGTACCGGGTGGGCCGGCCCACATTGGCTAGCGGCCCACCGGGAAAAGTCCCGGTGCTCCAGATGCCCAGTCCGCCCCTGTTAGGCCCCACAAATCTCTACTTGCTCACCTTGTTCAAAGGAAAAACACTGTTGTCGGTTTGCCATATTGAATGACATTAATGTTTACCACTCTGTGACTCACAGCTGCTTTTACCTTTTTTTCCCCAAATTTTTATCCAGCTCGATTCATAGCACTTCTGTATTTAATCACTGCTTTTTATTGCACTTTCATTTGTTTCTCCTGCTGACTCTTTTTTTTCCTACCAGCACAAACTTTATATTTGATTAACATGAGCAACTACCTGAGACATAACTCCCATACACTGACTGTTGTAATCTTTACAACACGAGGGTTAGTCACATTTGACCTTTTACTCACAAATAATTATTAGCACCACTGATTTGTGTGTCAAACTGATTTGTGTGTCAAACTTTTCCTTAAAGGTCAATTATTTATAACTCTCACAAGTGAATAATATTGGTAACAAACAGATCACTGTTAATGACAAAGAGCAATGGCTCATTTCAGAGGAGTTAATCTAAAAATAGAACTGAGTATAACAACACAATCTTGCATGTCCCAGACTGACAGCCTAGTTTCTCAACATGATGTAGTGTTGTAGATTAAATCTATGCTGTTTGTTTATTCAAAGACTGATGGCTTTGTAATCATTTTGGGCTATGTCAATATCACACAACCTGCCAGTCTAATGTGTGTGTTTACCAATATTGATAAGCAGCCAATAAAAGGAATCTTGAAGGATGTATAATAGCCCACGCTATGGAAATTGTCTACTGCATGTGTAATGCTTCTCACCCGACAGCCTTCAAATCACAGGCGGATACAGAGAACTGCATTTCAGCTTCACACAAACACACATGGCACACAAAACTCCACATTGGTATATTCAATTGCAAATACTTAAACAAACAACAAAACATATTTACAGTAGCTGATTCAGAAGCGCCAGATTGTCGTAGCAAAGTCAGAATTACCTCCTTTCCTAGGTTCATGAAACTGTCATCCATAAAATGGGTAGCTGTTCTGTTGTAAGTTATCTTAAAGATTCCTAAATGCATCTACTTTTCGGAAGGCCAAATAAAGTGCTTTTACTTTCACCTAGATACACACAGCATCTCCCTAACATTGCTGCTTCAACAATAACTAGGTTTACTGAAACCATGCTTTCTTACTTTGCGTGAACATTTGGGTGGCATTACGCAAATATTTCCACATAGTGACGTAGACGTGAGGGAGTGTTAGAACAAGACATTTTAGGGGGCCGTGGCAGAGTCTTAACTTTGATAAAGAATATCTCTTTGGATTTGATACTTTAGTCTTTGCAACTTTACAGTTCTTCTTCATGCACCAAGAGCTTGTAATTCTCCAAAGAGTAAAGAAAAACTGTAGTCGCATCATATGACCCCTTTAATATATTGCTTAAAAAAAGCTGCCTCACGTCACAGAGGTCAGTTAATTCTCAGCACATAGAGACTCTTACACCTAGATATCACACTATAGAGACTGTGTCTGTTCCCCGAACTAGAAAATACAAAAAACGTCCAAACCAAGTTAAGATAAACAATTTAATTCAACAAATAAAAAACAGATTCAATACGGATAAACAAATGATAAAGCTTGGCTTATTGAATATCAGATCACTTTCTACGAAAACACTTTTTGTAAATAATATGATCACTGATCATAATCTAGATGTGCTCTGTTTGACAGAAACCTGGCTAAAACCTGATGATTACATTATTTTAAATGAGTCCACTCCCCAAGATTACTGTTATAAACATGAACCGCATCTAAAAGGCAAAGGGGGAGGTGTTGCTTTAATTTATAACAACGTTTTCAGGACTTCTCAGAGGGCAGGCTTCAAGCATAACTCGTTTGAAGTAATGGTGCTTCATATAACATTATGCAGAGAAACAGATGATAAATCCCCTGTTATGTTTGTACTGGCTAATATATACAGGCCACTAGGGCACCATACTGACTTTATTAAAGAGTTTGGTGATTTTACATCCGAGTTAGTTCTGGCTGCAGATAAAATTTTAATAGGTGGTGATTTTAATTAGGGATGTCCAGATCGGGCCGAGAATCGGGCCCGATCGCGTGGTTTCAGACTCGATCGGAATCGGACGTTACCTCCCGATCAGGACTCGGATATATATATATTCACATTAATTTTTAACACATCTTTTGTTATGCGGTGGCACAGAGTTAGACCCTTTTGACTCCACACAGAAACAGCAACGCGTGCGGCATGACATCACTTTGTTTTCAAGAGCTGGTGTGAATAAATATAGATTCAAACTCAAAGAGACATGATAGTTTGCGCATGACCTGATATTTCATTCAGACCCAGGATACAGCGAGATGAACATCACAGAGCGCTAAACTCTCATGCAGTGTGTGTTTCATTCATACTCGAAGCCGGAGCGCGCTCTCGCGCTGATATCAGGATATTCCTAATATGGACAAAAGCGTCCAGCTATGCTGTGGTGCTCACAGGAAAACAGAAACTTATGCAAACACGAAGACATTAATATACGATCACGACAATAAATTGTTCTTCAAGTCATCTCCAGCAGGTGATAAATAAAGTATGAACAATGCAGTGCTGATTGACATAGTACTTATTACAGTATAGAAACTATTCTGGGCCCGGTTCCCCAAAACGTTCTTATCGCTAAGTAGTTCTTAACCTATTCCTTAACCTCTCTCTTAACCTTATGGCACGGTTCCCGAAACGTTCATACGCTAAGTATATCTTCTGTAAGTCATACTTTCGTAAGGTTGGTCTGGACCATTCGTAGCTCTCTCTTAGCGTTATTTGAGCTCATGACGCTACTGTACAACAGTCTTTAGAAACCAGCGCGGCGAAGTACAAGTCAAACTATGGTATGTTGACAATTTTGTGGCTCAACAATGATTTTCTGTTATTTTTTAAGACTCATAATAAATTATGTTCGCAATGGATACAGGCCTATTTATTTAGTTGACTTTATGTGGTTACAGAACTAATAAGGTGGTAATTAGCCTAGGCTTTTTCGTAATGTAATTAAAGCGAATTGGCAATCATTTTTTTGATAATTAAAATCTGGCAAACAATTTGGCTCTAAATGGCTAAGATCTTTAAATGGGTAAGCATGGTGGTGTCCAGTAAGCGACCAACTATGGCAGCGATCCAACGTGTTCTTGTATTGAATCAAAGACGGAGTCGGACTCGGAGCCGTTTAGTCCATGTCAGTTTTTTTATTCGGCAAAACTTAAGCCCTTTTGACATTTTGCCTGACGTGGCTATATTAAAAAAAATCCCCTCCCAAGACAACTCATTGTGGAGCAGCTGGACCTTCCCAGACCTGCGCTTGCCAGACAAACACGGCGGAATTTTGCTTTAAGCCCTGAAGCCCAGCGCTACTTTTTTTTTTTTTGCTACAGAGAAATTCATCGAGGTCGTGGGACAGGGCTACAGCCTAATCAAGACCTCTCTGTGGAAGTGCGTCCACACTGTCACCAACGCCCTTCTGCGCCATGCCGGGGATTGCATCCTGGTGGATGGCACTCATCCCTATCGCCAATCCATCAGTGAATGATCAGGCGTAGGCTACTTATCGCGAAAGGAAGACACGGCCATAAATGTGCAGGTTATAGTGGACCATAGGGGTGTGATATCTTACCTGGTGGCAAGGTCCAGCAACACTTCAAGTTCCTCTGACGAGAGGCTTGGTGCCCTTTTTTACGTTGCTTCCCCAGCATATTTTGTATCTAACTCTCTCTCTCTCTCTCTCTCTCTCTCTTTCTGTTCATTGTAGATAGGTTGCTTTTTATTAAAAACATAAACCAATTGCAATCAATACCGCATTAAACAGAAGTAACTGCAGCTGCTTGCCAATCAATTCTAATTGTAAAGTACCTTGCCATTAATATAAAAGTGTATTATATAATTTTTATAAGTCGTTAAACCCATGTCAAGAAGCGGCACAAGTGGCACAACGGGATGGATGTTTAGCGAGGGATAACCGGTTTGTCTTACCATCACAACTTATCGTGTGAACATTACTGACCCTTTGATAATTTAATTTATAGTCTATATTTTACTGATAAATTAAACTATGTTAAAATAAATGTTACTGTAATAATTTGAGGAATGTTTCATTTGCATAGAACGTGTAGTCTTTCTTAACGCTGTATTGCACCTTCGCGTAAAGTGGAAAATCGATTCATGAGCAATCGATGCCAACTAATTCAGCACCCTGACTTTGGACAGCGCTCTTGTAACGTCGGACGTAAGAGGCAGCGTGCTAAGAAGCTTCGGGGAACACACTTAGAAACATCAACAACTTTGGTAAGATATATCTTTCGATGTCTTCTTAGCGCGCTAAGAGTGAACGTTATCGGGGAACCGGGCCCTGCATTATTATGTGATAAACAGTGTTTGTAGTATATAAACAAATCATTATTATTTGTTATTGCCCAGCATTTATAGATTTCTAAGCCAATTAAAAGCTAGAAATTAGAGAAAAAATAAAGTTGCCTATACTACCAGTCAGAAGTTTTTGAACAGTAAGCTTGTTAAGGTTTTTTTTTTTTTTTTTTTTAAGAAGTCCCTTCTATTCACCAAGCCTGCATTTATTTGATCCAAAGTACAGCAAAACAGTAAGATTTTTAAATATTTTTACTAGCCTATTTAAAATAGCTGTTTTATATTTGAAAATATTTCAAAATGTAATTTATTGAAGATCCTGGATCTGTTTTTCCGCTCTTCTTTATTCTTTTTTTATGTATTATAGAAGTATCGGATCGGGACTCGGTATCGGCAGATACTCAAAATCAAATGACTCGGACTCGGACTCGAGGACAAAAAAACCTGATCGGGACTTCCCTAATTTTAATATCCATGTTGATAATGAAAAAGATGCATTGGGGTCAGCATTTATGGACATTCTGAACTCTATTTGGGTTAGACAACAGGTTTCAGGACCTACTCATTGTCGAAATCATACTCTAGATTTAATACTGTCACATGGAATTGATGTTGATAGTGTTGAAATTATGCAGCCAAGTGATGATATCTCAGATCATTATTTAGTTTTGTGCAAACTTCATATAGCCAAAATTGTAAATTCTACTTTTTACAAGTATGGTAGAACCATCACTTCTACCACAAAAGACTGCTTTTTAAGTTATCTCCCTGATGTATCCAAATTCCTTAACATAGCCAAAACCTCAGAACAACTTGATGATGTAACAGAAACTATGTACTCTCTCTTTTCTAGCATTTTAAATACAGTTGCTCCTTTACGCTTAAGGAAGGATCAGGAAAGCAGTACGACACCATGGTATAATGAGCATACTGGCAACCTAAAGAGAGCAGCCGGAAAAATGGAGCGCAGCTGGAGGATAACAAAACTAGAGGTATTTCGTATTGCTTGGTGGGAAAGTAACCTATCCTACAGAAAAGCGTTAAAAACTGCTAGATCCAATTGCTTTTCTTCTCTTTTAGAAGAAAACAAACTTAACCCCAGGTATTTATTCAATACAGTAGCTAAAATAACGAAAACATCAACAAGTGTTAACATACTGTTGACAGCAGTAATGACTTTATGAACTACTTTACTTCTAAAATCGATACTATTAGAGATAAAATTGTAACCATTCAGCCATCAGCTACAGTATCGCATCAGACAGTGCACTATAGACCCCCTGAGGAACAGTTCCACTCATTCTCTACCATAGGAGAGGAAGAATTGTATAAACTTATTAAATCATCTAAACCAACAACATGTATGTTAGACCCTATACCATCTAAGCTCCTAAAAGGGGTGCTTCCAGAAGTCATAGATCCTCTTCTGACTATGATTAATTCCTCATTGTCATTGGGATATGTCCCCAAAACCTTCAAACTGGCTGTTATTAAGGCAAATAACTAGTTAATTATAGACCAATCTCGAATCTCCCTTTTCTGTCCAAGATACTAGAAAAGGTGGTATCCTCACAATTACATTCCTTCTTAGGATAAAATGGTATATGTGAGGATTTCCAGTCAGGATTTAGACCGTATCATAGTACTGAGACTGCTCTCTTTAGAGTTACAAATGACCTGCTCTTATCATCTGATCGTGGTTGTATTTCTCTATTAGTTCTATTGGATCTTAGTGCTGCATTTGACACAATTGACCACAACATTCTTTTACATAGACTTGAACACTTTGTTGGCATTAATGGAAGTGCATTAGCATGGTTTAAATCATACTTATATGACCGCCATCAGTTCGTAACAGTGAATGAAGAGGTATCATATCGATCACAAGTGCAGTATGGAGTACCTCAAGGCTCAGTACTATGGCCGCTACTCTTCACGCTTTATATGTTACCCTTGGGAGATATCATCAGTTAACATGGTCTTAGCTTTCACTGTTATGCTGATGATACTCAGCTCTATATTTCTTCGCGGCCTGGTGAAACACACCAATTTGAAAAACTAATGGATTGCATAGTCGATATAAAAAACTGGATGACGAGTAATTTCTTACTGCTAAATTCTGAAAAAAACAGAGGTGTTAATTATAGGACATAAAAACTATGCATGTAATAACCTAGAACACTGTCCAAGACTTGATGAGCTGCTCTGTCAATTCTTCGTCATCAGTTAGGAACCTAGGTGTGCTATTTGATCGCAATCTTTCCTTAGAAAGCCACGTTTCTAGCATTTGTAAAACTGCATTTTTCCATCTCAAAAATATATCTAAATTACGGCCTATGCTCTCAATGTCAAATCCATAAATGTTAATCCATGCATTTATGACCTCAAGGTTAGATTATTGTAATGCTTTATTGGGTGGTTTTGCTGCACGCTTAGTAAACAAACCGCAGCTAGTCCAAAATGCAGCAGCAAGAGTTCTTACTAGAACCAGGAAGTATGACCATATTAGCCCGGTCCTGTCAAACAAACATTGTGTAGATTTTAAAATATTGCTTATTACTTATAAAGCCCTGAATGGTTTAGCACCTCAGTATTTGAATGAGCTCCTTTTACATTATAATCCTCTACGTCCACTATGTTCTCAAAACTCAGGCAATTTGATAATACCTAGAATATCAAAATCAAATGCAGGCTGCAGATCCTTTTCATATTTGGCGCCTAAACTCTGGAATAACCTACCTAACATTGTTCGGGAGGCAGACACACTCTTGCAGTTTAAATCTAGATTAAAGACCCATCATTTTAACCTGGCTTACACATAGCATACTAATATGTTTTTAATATCCAAATCCGTTAAATGATTTTTAGGCTGCATTAATTAGGTAAACTAGAACTGGGAACACTTCCCATAACACCAGATGTACTTGCTACATCATTAGAAGAATGGCATCTACGCTAATATTAGTCTGTTTCTCTCTTATTCCGAGGTCACCGTAGCCACCAGATCCAGTCTGTTCCAGATCAGAGGGTCACTGCAGTCACCCGGATCCAGTACGTATCCAGACCAGATGGTGGATCAGCACCTAGAAAGGACCTCTACATCCCTGAAAGACAGCGGAGACCAGGACAACTAGAGCCCCAGATACAGATCCCCTGTAAAGACCTTGTCTCAGACGACCACCAGGACAAGACCACAGGAAACAGATGATTCTTCTGCACAATCTGACTTGCTGCAGCCTGGAATTGAACTGCTGGTTTCGTCTGGTCAGAGGAGAACTGCCACCCCCCCCACCCCCTGACTGAGCCTGGTTTCTCCCATGTTTTTTTTCTCCATTCTGTCACCGATGGAGTTTCGGTTCCTTGCCGCTGTCGCCTCTGGCTTGCTTAGTTGGGGTCACTTCATCTACAGCAATATCATTGACTTGATTTCAAATAAATGCACAGACACTATTTAAACTGAACAGAGATGACATCACTGATTTCAATGATGAACTGCCTTTAACTGTCATTTTGCATTATTGAAACACTGTGTCCCTAATGAATGTTGTCCAGTTGCTTTGACGCAATGTATTTTTTTTAAAGCGCTATATAAATAAAGGTGACTTGACTTAAAAGCAATCAGCAGGATTAAACATGAAAAACAGTGTCAGTGTCTCAATTCATCAAAAGCAAATTTGCTAGTATAAAGCGGCTCTCCTCTGTGTTAATTTTTTACCCACGGACATCTCACCTCCAAGGTTTTCAACAGACAAAATTAACCTAGAAAATAGTTCCACGTGAAAGAAAGCAGAGCCTCAGCTAGCACCTCCTATGACGTAAACATCATGGACCAATGGTAGTACGTAGGTGTTTTGGAGCCGGAACATTTTTTCTGGAAAGTCCGCTGTGGCAAGACATTTCGAACTAACACATAATGAACTTCGTTTTGGTCAAATTTTGTTTGAAATTAAGTCAAATCAGATCGTTCTTGAATTTCGCTTGAAGAATATTTAGTGTGCCACCCACAGGCTGAATAAGAACAGATTTCTTCCTAATGCATGTGTTAAACCAGTGGTTCTCAAACCTGTCCTGGAGTACCCTCTGCCATGCATATTTTGTATGTTTCCCTCATCTATTACACCTGATTCAATTTATCAGCTCATTAGTGGAGACTGTAAGACCTGAAGTGGGTATGTCAGATATAGCGAAACATACAAATTGTGTAGGGCTGGGGATACTTCCTGGAGAGGTTTGAGAACCTCTGTGTTAGACTATAAAGACTATAACCTTTCTTGAGTTTATTATAAACTAGCACTACAACCCAGAATCTGCATCACCTAAATTTACAGTTAGGAGCAACTATTGCATTAGAGCATTATTAGACTATTAGATTGCATAGGGATATTGATGGCTGAAGACTCTGGTGTGACATCCATGATGGCTGGAGACTCTGGCATGGAGGCCATGTTGTAAATTGGCTCTGGTGTAGGTACCACATTATGGGAAGGTGGTGAAAGTACAGGACTAGCAATCATTATAATTGCAAATAATCCACAATCATAATCTGTAAAATAGGAAAGCAGTCAAAAGAGAGTAATAAATCCAAATCAGAACAAAGATTCCACATCAAAAACCATCAGGAAAACAAGGAAACTACAGTAATTATATCATTAACAAAACAAGTGAATTGAACTGGTAACTGTGGCAACAAACTAGGAAACAAGCTCAAGACACGACAAGAAGACAGAACAGAACTATGAAACATGAACATCCACCAGGGCCTCATTAAGACATCAATGGGTCCCCAGGCTATGACTTAATGCAGTGCCTCACATCACAATAATGATAAATAGTTTAAAATAGAAATTTTATCCAATCAATATTTTTTTTTATGCATTGCAATCTCGTAATTCTTGTTACCAATTCCAATATCACAAAATAACAAATACTAGCCTATGTAAAAACAAACTTACTGAAGACTGAAGTATACAGCCATGCATTACAACAGATAAAGAAATTAACCTACAAACACTTAAAGCACTGAATAAGAAATATTAAATACACTAGACTACATGTATAAATTCAATATACATTCCTATTTATTTTACAAAAGTGATTTGGTCAAGGACAATGAGTGATTTTCTTTATAATGTTTAATTGACATTATTGACACAAATGGCAATAACAGCTACTGTATATTGGGCTGCTTTTGAAGAATAGTTCACCAAAAATATATATAAATATATATGCTGTTGTTCTAAACCTGTATGATTTTCCCTGCTGCTGTTTAAAGCAAAAGTACATATTTGGAACAATACTGGTGACCAAACAGTTTATGTGCCCTCATGACGTCTATAGTATGAAAAAAAAAACCCTATTGGACTCAACAGGGACCAGAAACTTTTGGTTATGAATATTATTCAGGATATCTTAATTTATGTTGAGGAGAACAAAGAAATTTATACAGGTTCAGAACAACTTGAAACTGAGTAAATGATGGCATATTTAAATCTTGGGGTGTATATCCCTTTAAAATCTCATTATATAATGCCAGGATCTCATACAATCAACTTGTTCACATGCATCTTTAACTAATAATGTTCATTTAAGACACAAATGACTGTGCTGACGAGGACATAGGCATTTTGACGCATAACTATGTGTATTCGTATGTTTAAACAAAAAAAAACACAAAAAATAACTCTTTGTTTCATAGACAATAACCATGTGTCTCGGGTTTTCGGGTTTTGCACTATGTGGGTGGAGTTTGTGTGTTTCGCGTCAGCACTGATTGTTTCATGTGGGTGTCTCCGCTAATTGTTCATCAGCACCAGCTGCCACTCATTACCCTTCCCTTTATATTGCCCTGTCTAGCGTCTTGTGTTTGTCAGAGTGTTGTTAGTTATTCCATGTCTCATGTTCTGCCTTCCTTGTGTTTGTTTCTCGTCGTTGGATTGTCCTGTCTTCCTGGAACCCCTTCCACTCACCTCATCACTGGATTACACCACTTACCTTCACGGCTCCTTCCCCCGCAGTTCCTGTGTCACACTCTCCTGCTGCCAGCTCACCATCGCACCCCGGATCATCTGCGAGCTCTGTGTCTTCCTGGACTGTGCATTCCCGTCGATAATCACCAATTCCCCTGTCTTCATGTTCATTGTTTGTTTGCTTTCATTAAATACTATTTAACTCGCACTTGCATCCTTCCCTTCCTTTTACAAACCGTCATAGAACGCTCTGACCAACATGGAAGCAGCGAGCACCACTTCTCTCTCCGACTTCATCCACCACAGCGTCACCCGTATGGATCAGCAGCAGGACAGTATTGTCAACACCGGACGTGCTGTCCAAGCCCTGGTGACACAGGTGTCGAGTCGAGAGAACATGGTCGGTCCTGTCATCGATCACGAACCCATGCAGGTGGGTAGAGCTTGACTACTATGTTTTCCCCTCTCTCACAATTGTTTTTATTTTATTTTGTGAGAGGAGGTGCTTACAGACATCTTCAATCTCTCACTTAGACTGTCTGTGATTCCCACCTGCTTTATGAAAACCTCCATCGTCCCTGTCCCTAAGAAATTTGTTGTCACCTGCCTGAATGACTACCGGCCTGTGGCACTAACCTCTATCATCATGAAGTGTTTTCAGCGGCTCATTAAAGACTTATCACAAAGCTCAGAAACTTAGGACTGAACTCCCATCTCTGCAACTGGATAAGGGACATTCTAACTTGCAGATCCCAAGTGGTGAGAATTGGTAACCATTTCTCATCCACAACGACCATGAGCAAAGGAGCCCCACAGGGCTGCGTTCTCAGACCCCTCCTATACTCTCTGTTCACACACGACTGTACTGCCAAACACAGTTCCAATATCATCTTTAAGTTTGCTGATGACACATCATTCCTGGGTCTCATCACAAATGGAGATGAGTCAGCCTACAGAGATGAGGTGAGAATACTATCACAATGGTGCAATAACAACAGCCTCTGCCTCAATGTCAGAAAAACCAAATAGAGTATCATTAATTATCATTATTATCATATCAGATTATCATTATCATTATCATTATCATTATAATTATTATTATAAAAGATCAAGCCCTTTCTTTCGGAACATGCTCCAAAAACTCCTTGTTCAAGATCTTGTTCTGTCCAGGCTGGACTATTGCAATGCCCTCTTTCCAGCCAATTCTATCAAACCTTTACAATTAATTCAGAACGTGGCAGCAAGATAAATCTTTAATGAGCCAAAAAGAATACATGTCACACCTCTGTTTATCAATTTGCACTTGCTTCCAATAGCTGCTCGCATAAAATTCAAGGCATTTATGTTTGCCTACAAAACTACCACTGGCTCTGCACCCATTTACCTGTCAATTTGTTACTTCAGACTTATGTGCCCTCTAGAAGCTTGTGTTCTGCAAGTAAACGTCACTTGATGGTGCCATCCCAAAGAAGCACACAGTCACTTTTACGGACTTTTAAATTAAATGTTTCCTCCTGGTGGAATGACCTCCCCAACTCAATCCGAGCATCTTCAAGAATCGGCTTAAAACACATCTCTTCCATCTTTATTTGACCCTCTAACTTTAACACTCACTATTCTAATTCTATTCTTAAAAAAAAAAATCTAACTACCTTTCTAATCTTTTTGTATTCTATTTTCTTTTAATTTATTATGCGTGTGTGTGTGTGTGTGTGTGTGTGTGTGTGTGTGTATGTAAAGACCTCTAACACTAGCTTGCTCTTTTCTTTTTTTTATTCTGTTTTCTTTTTATTATATTATTTATAATCCCATGCTACGTGAACTGTGTTAACCTAACTGAGACTTGTTATAGCACTTATATATCATTGCTCTTTTAGTTGTTTTTTGATTGCTTCCACTGTCCTCATCTGTAAGTCGCTTTGGATAAAAGCGTCTGCTAAATGAATAAATGTAAATGTAGATTATTGTGGACTACAGGAGGACACAGGAGGTCAGCCACACCCCATTATATATCAACGGATCTGCAGTAGAAAGAGTTCAAGAGCATCAAGTTCCTTGGTGTGTACCTCTCTGATCAATAGACATTCTCATTCTGTCTATTCATGAGAAGCACATCTTGTCTGGCTGGGCATTCAGTGTGACTGATACAACAGGCAGTCAGCACAACAGACCAGAGCCAAGCCAAAGTTGAAAGTGGGGCTACTTTCCGCTACACCCAATTAGACCTGGAATTCATAGCCTCATTAGATGCCCCATGCTGGAGGACACCAGCACTCCCCAAACAAGCCTCTGCTCTTAACAAGGCTCTCGCACTTTACATTGTGCTTCCAATTAACTTGTGAAATGTGGAAGGAGTGCAGGCCTGGGAAGTGTATTTATATAAGTGTATATAAAAATTTGCTTTATTAACTTAACTATTATTTATAAGCTGTTTTCTTTCTGGGGTATGCAATGCAGGAATTTTGGTCACTATTGTTAATCAAATGATATTTTGCTGAATGTGTTTTTATGCTGTGTTTTTATGCACCTTGGCTGGTTTAAGCTTGGCATGGAAAAATAAATATGACAATAAAACTGCCAGTAGGTGGCAGCAAGTCCTTGTTTTAATAAATTATTTATCGACAAATCAAACAATTCGTTCAGCACTGCATTGAATAGTCTAAAAAAAACATTTTTAAAAACTCATACATAGGTCGGTTATTTTTTTTCTTTCATTGCTTGACAGAATTTCTTATTTTTTTTATTTCTAACTGCATTCTAATAGGTTTTATCGCACAGTGAATGCTTTTGTACTCGCAAGATGTTTTTGTTGCAAAGTCGCTGAGAGCTTTCATTCTTTCAGTCCCTGACATTCACCATACAGCACAATAGCCTTTTTTTAAGGGAATGTCTTTAAATTCTTATCAAGGAAAAATTTTACCTTCTGTTGTCTTTTTTTAAGAACTTTAAATGTTGCGCTAGAGCCATTTTGCGAGAAAAATTACAAATACTTGTGCACAGCTTGCTAGTAGCGAGGACTGATTGGCTATTCGCTGTTATTTTGTTTGTAAATTAGGCTATCATACAGATAATTTTTACATTTAATTTGCATGATAATTCTACACAATAGGCGACACACCATTAATAATCTATTGGGGATGGTGGTTTTAGAGGGGATGCTTTTTGTATTTTTTTCAACCAGGGGATGTCATCCCAAAGCCACTGGACAATCTCTGTGTCGCCCCCCCCCCCCCCCCCTCCCTTTTATTTTGAACCCTGAGTATGACCGGTAGTAATAGTGTATTGCTTTACTGGGTACTGCTAATAATAACAATAATAAAATCATAATCATAAAACTATTGTGTGACATCAAATACATTTGTTTTACAACAGCAGTCACGCTTATAAATCACAACTATATTTAATTATATCCCAAAATCACTAGAGAAAATGCTTCTTTCTTTGCAGTTGAAAGACGCTGTTGCCCTGATGTGGAGTTCATTCTGCTTAAATGTAGACCGTTTTATCTTCCAAGGTAATTTTCTGTGGTGTGTATTTGTGCTGTGTATATCCCCCCAGACGCTAACACTAAACTGGCTCTAGCACAGCTACACAACAGCATTAATAACAGCCTGGCTGCACACCCTTACAGTGTCTTAATAGCAGCGGGGGATTTTAATCATGCTGATTCAAAGACTGTATTCCACAAATTCCATAGTAATGTGAACTGTGCAACTAGAGGAGATAAAACACTGGACCAGGTGTATACCAATGTGACTAATACTTACAAAGTCAAGGCATATCCTCATTTGGGTTTGAGCGATCATATCTCACTCATGCTCCATCCTTGGTATAAACCCACTTTTAAGACTGCTGGGCCCATGGTGAAGCCAGTTAGAATATGGCCTAAAATTGCTATCCCTGAGCTACAGGATTGCTTCCACTACACAAACTGGGATGTTTTCAGAGACCGGGAATTATTAACATGTCAGACCCTTGATGAATACACCACTACAGTGATTTTATAATTTTCTGTGTAGACAGGGTTAAATCCTGGAAGCTAATCCATGTCTTTCCTAACCAAAAACCATGGACAACACATGAGGTTTGGATGCTGATTAAAGCCAGGGATGCAGCCTTTAGGTCTGGGTACAGGGGTGCTTACATGAAGGGGCATCAGGTCTGCCAAACTGGATTACAAAAGGTGGATTGAAGCACATTTTAACACCTCTACAAACTCCCGAAAGGTGTGGGAGGGAATTGGACTACAAGGGAACAACATCTGGCTCTGTGAGTAGTATTTCTACTCTAGCAGAGGAATTAAACCTGTTTTATGCCAGTTTTGCTTGGCCAGGTGCTAAAGGACAGGGCACCACCATCTTCAACCTGTCAGTTTCCAAGTCATAGGTCCCAGCATGTTTCAAAGCAGCCATAATCATTCCTGTCTCTAAACAAGCCAGTGTCACATGCCTGAATGACTACAGGCCTGTGGCACTCACATCTATCCCTGGCAAATGTCTAGAGTGGCTGGTCATGAAACACATAAAAAAGGCCTTACCATCTGCTTTTGACCAGAATCAGTTTGCATACCAGGAGAACAGATCAGCAGAGGATGCATTTACTACTGTGCTTCACATAATCCTGGAACACCTGGAGCATAAAAACACCTATGCAAGGCTGCTCTTCATTGACTTTAGTTCAGCTTTTATACAATCAGGCCGAACACACTCCTGCAGAAATTGTGCATCCTTGGATTGAACAACTCATTATGTAACTGGATACTGGACTTTTTAACCAACCGCTCTCAATGTGTGAAAACAGGCGAGCACATTTCAAACATCATATACATCAACACTGGTGCCCCTCAGGGTTGTGTGCTCAGTCCACTCACTACTCTACACACTTTACACACATGTCTGTTCTGCCTTCTTCCCCACAAATCACATCGTTAAATTTGCAGACGACACAACTGTGCTCAGAGTCGTAACCAAAAAAAAAAAAGGAGATGGCATACAGGGAGGAGACTGAACTACTGGCAGGGTGGTGCAAAAAGCATAACCTGGCTCTTAACAAAAAGATCAAATAAATTATAGTGGACTTTTGTAAATCAAACCATCCTTGACATTCAACTCTCAACAATAACAAAGAGGCGGTAGAGAGGGTGAACAGTTTAAAATCATGGGTCTCACTGTGTCGGAGGATCTGTCCTGGGGCAATAACATCACCTTAGCTGTAGGGAAGGCCCAGCAACATCTCGTTTTCCTAAAAGAAAGTTGAAAAGAGCAAAACTGCCCCAGAAGTTCATGATAAACTTTTACAAATGTGCAATTCATAGTGTGCTTACTTATGGGCTGCTAGCGTGGTTCTCCAGGTGCACTGTAGCTGAACAGCAGATGATTCAGAGGGTGGTGAAAACTGCTGGTAAAATCATCGGGACTTTTCTCCCAGAGGTTTCTACTGTGTACACATCTCGCTGCCTGCGTAGGACACGCAACATCAAAAAAGATCAGTTTCACCCAGTACACAGTTTGTTCCACCTGTTGCCCTCTGGTACAAGGTACAGGTACCTTCAGGCTAGGACCACCAGAATGGCCAACAGCCTCTATCCCCAGGCAGTCAGACTGCTGAATTGACACTGTTCCCCTCTCCCCTCCCCATTTACCTAATTTGTATCCATTATGCACCATTCTTCAACAATTTGCATCAATTGTGAACTGGACTTTGCATTGCTGCAGCACACACAACAAATACACATCTTTCTGGTTACTACTGTTTCTATACCCTATACACTGTATTCTTTACCAATGTCGTATTGTCCTATTGACATACTGTGATATATGGCTAATAATGTCAGACCTTATTATGTCACTGTTGTCAATGTAAATGTCATTCCTACACATTTGCACTTATGAAATTGCACTGTCGATTCATGCTCTATTGTAATCTCATTGTTCTACAGCAATGACAATAAATTATTATTATATTATTATTATTACCCCCCCCCCCCATTTTATTATTAATAATAATAATAATAAATAATAATTAATTTATCTTCGTAACTGGTCCCCACTTAATCTGGCATGGTCTCCTCATGTTTGTGCAAAACCTGATGAGTCATGCCGACCCAGCATGATTTTCTAAAGAGCATCTTGTTTACTTCAATAGAAGCAAGGAAACTGACCTTTTGTACAAATTAGATAACACAGGCAATGCTATAAATATTCTTATTCGATTAATGACCTAGAAATAGTGCTGTCACAGCTATGCTGTATTAAATGCACAAAGAAGATAAAGAAGGTTTATAAAGTCTTTCATCAAATATTCAGGTAAACCAACAAACAGGTAATCATTTAACACATACAGGTGCTTCTCAATAAATTAGAATGTCATGAAAAAGTTAATTTATTTCAGTAATTCAACTCAAATTGTGAAACTCGGGTATTAAATAAATTAAATGCACACATAATGAAGTAGTTTAAGTCTTTGATTCTTTTAATTGTAATGATTTGGCTCATATTTAACAAAAACAAATTAGAATATTGTGACATGCAAATCAACTAATCAATTCAAAACACCTGCAAAGGTTTCGTGAGTCATCAAAATGGCCTCTCAGTTTGGTTCACTAGAATACACAATCATGGGGAGGATTGCTGATCTGACAGTTGTCCAGAAGACAATCATTAACACCCTTCACAAGGAGGATAAGCCAAAGAAGCTGGCTGTTCACAGAGTGCTGTATCCAAGCATGTTAACAGAAAGTTAGCCTTATGAGGATTGTCAAGCGAAATTTATTCAATAATTTCAGTGAACTTTACAAAAAATGGATTGAGACCGGAGTCAAGGCATCAAGAGCCACCACACACAGAAGTGTCAAGGAATTCGGATACAGTTGTCGTATTCCTCTTGTTAAGCCATTCCTGATGCGTTTTACCTGGGCTAAGGAGAAGAAGAACTGGACTGTTGCCCAGTGGTCCAAAGTCATATTTTCAGATGAGAGCAAGTTTTGTATTTCATTTGGAAACCAAGGTCCTAGAGTCTGGAGGAAGGCTGGAGAAGCTCATAGCCCAAGTTGCTCGAAGCCCAGTGTTAAATTTCCACAGTCTGTGATGATTTGGGGTGCAATGTCATCTGCTGGTGTTGGTCAAAGTCAAAGTCACCTTTATTTATATAGCGCTTTAAACAAAATACATTGCGTCAAAGCAACTGAACAACATTCATTAGGAAAACCGTGTCAATAATGCAAAAATGGTAGTTAAAGGCAGTTCATCATTGGATTCAGTTATGTCATCTCTGTTCAGTTAAATAGTGTCTGTGCATTTATTTGCAATCAAGTCAACGATATCGCTGTAGATGAAGTGTCCCCAACTAAGCAAGCCAGAGGCGACAGCGGAAAGAAACCGAAACTCCATCTGTGACAGAATGGAGAAAAAAACCTTGGGAGAAACCAAGCTCAGTTGGGGGGAAGTAGAGGTCCTTTCTAGGTGCTGATCCAGCATCTGGTCTGGATACGTACTGGATCCGGGTGACTGCAGTGACCCTCTGATCTGGACACAGACTGGATCTGGTGGCCACAGTGACCTTGGAACAAATATTAGCGTAGATGCCATTCTTCTAATGATGTAGCAAGTACATAGGGTGTTATGGGAAGTGTTTCCGGTTCCGGTTTACCTAATTAATGCAGCCTAAAAATCCTTTAACGGATTTGGATAATAAAAGCATATTAGTATGTTATGTGTATGCCAGGTTAAAGAGATGGGTCTTTAATCTAGATTTAAACTGCAAGAGTGTGTCTGCCTCCCGAACAATGTTAGATAGGTTATTCCAGAGTTTAGGCGCCAAATAGGAAAAGGATCTGCCGCCTGCAGTTGATTTTGATATTCTAGGTATTATCAAATTGCCTGAGTTTTGAGAACGTAGCGGACGTAGAGGATTATAATGTAAAAGGAGCTCATTCAAATACTGAGGTGCTAAACCATTCAGGGCTTTATAAGTAATAAGCAATATTTTAAAATCTATGCGATGCTTGATAGGGAGCCAGTGCAGTGTTGACAGGACCGGGCTAATATGGTCATACTTCCTGGTTCTAGTAAGAACTCTTGCTGCTGCATTTTGGACTAGCTGTAGTTTGTTTACTAAGCGTGCAGAACAACCACCCAATAAAGCATTACAATAATCTAACCTTGAGGTCATAAATGCATGGATTAACATTTCTGCATTTGACATTGAGAGCATAGGCCGTAATTTAGATATATTTTTGAGATGGAAAAATGCAGTTTTACAAATGCTAGAAACGTGGCTTTCTAAGGAAGGATTGCGATCAAATAGCACACCTAGGTTCCTAACTGATGACGAAGAATTGACAGAGCAACCATCAAGTCTTAGACAGTGTTCTAGGTTATTACAAGCAGAGTTTTTAGGTCCTATAATTAACACCTCTGTTTTTTCAGAATTCAGCAGTAAGAAATTACTCGTCATCCAGTTTTTTATATCGACTATGCAATCCATTAGTTTTTCAAATTGGTGTGTTTCACCGGGCTGCGAAGAAATATAGAGCTGAGTATCATCAGCATAACAGTGAAAGCTAACACCATGTTTCCTGATGATATCTCCCAAGGGTAACATATAAAGCGTGAAGAGTAGCGGCCCTAGTACTGAGCCTTGAGGTACTCCATACTGCACTTGTGATCGATAGGATACATCTTCATTCACTGCTACGAACTGATGGCGGTCATATAAGTACGATTTAAACCATGCTAATGCACTTCCACTGATGCCAACAAAGTGTTCAAGTCTATGCAAAAGAATGTTGTGGTCAATTGTGTCAAACGCAGCACTAAGATCCAATAAAACTAATAGAGAGATACACCCACGATCAGATGATAAGAGCAGATCATTTGTAACTCTAAGGAGAGCAGTCTCAGTACTATGATACGGTCTAAATCCTGACTGGAAATCCTCACATATAAAATTTTTCTCTAAGAAGGAATATAATTGTGTGGATACCACCTTTTCTAGTATCTTGGACAGAAAAGGGAGATTCGAGATTGGTCTATAATTAACTAGTTCTTTGGGGTCAAGTTGTGGTTCTTTGATGAGAGTCTTAATAACAGCCAGTTTGAAGGTTTTGGGGACATATCCTAATGACAATGAGGAATCAATAATAGTCAGAAGAGGATCTATGACTTCTGGAAGCACCTCTTTTAGGAGCTTAGATGGTATAGGGTCTAACATACATGTTGTTGGTTTAGATGATTTAACAAGTTTATACAATTCTTCCTCTCCTATGGTAGAGAATGAGTGGAACTGTTCCTCAGGGGGTCTATAGTGCACTGTCTGATGTGATACTGTAGCTGACGGCTGAATGGTTGCAATTTTATCTCTAATAGTATCGATTTTAGAAGTAAAGTAGTTCATAAAGTCATTACTGCTGTGGTGTTGGGAAATGTCAACACTTGTTGAGGCTTTATTTTTCGTTAATTTAGCCACTGTATTGAATAAATACCTGGGGTTATGTTTGTTTTCTTCTAAAAGAGAAGAAAAGTAATCGGATCTAGCAGTTTTTAATGCTTTTCTGTAGGATATGTTACTTTCCCGCCAAGCAATACGAAATACCTCTAGTTTTGTTTTCCTCCAGCTGCGCTCCATTTTTCGGGCTGCTCTCTTTAGGGTGCGAGTATGCTCATTATACCATGGTGTCAAACTGTTTTCCTTAACCTTCCTTAAGCGTAAAGGAGCAACTTTATTTAAAGTGCTAGAAGAGAGAGAGTCCATAGTTTCTGTTACATCATCAAGTTGTTCTGAGGTTTTGGATATGCTAAGGAATTTGGATACATCAGGAAGATAACTTAAAAAGCAGTCTTTTGTGTTAGAAGTGATGGTTCTTCCATACTTGTAACAAGAAGTAGATTTTACAATTTTGGCTATATGAATTTTGCAAAGAACTAAATAATGATCTGAGATATCATCACTTGACTGAATAATTTCAACACCATCAACATCAATTCCATGTGACAGTATTAAATCTAGAGTATGATTTCGACAACGAGTAGGTCCTGAAACGTGTTGTCTAACACCAATAGAGTTCAGAATGTCTATAAATGCTGATCCCAATGCATCGTTTTCATTATCAACATGGATATTAAAATCACCAACTATTAAAACTTTATCTGCAGCCAGAACTAACTCGGATGTAAAATCACCAAACTCTTTAATAAAGTCTGTATGGTGCCCTGGTGGCCTGTATACAGTAGCCAGTACAAACATAACAGGGGATTTATCATTAACATTTGTTTCTCTGGATAATGTTATATGAAGCACCATTACTTCAAACGAGTTATACTTGTAGCCTGCCCTCTGAGAAATCCTGAAAACGTTGTTATAAATTGAAGCAACACCTCCACCTTTGCCTTTTAGACGTGGCTCATGTTTATAACAGTAATCTTGGGGGGTGGACTCATTTAAAATAATGTAATCATCAGGTTTTAGCCAGGTTTCTGTCAAACAGAGTACATCTATATTATGATCAGTGATCATATTATTTACAAAAAGTGTTTTCGTAGAAAGGGATCTGATATTCAATAAGCCAAGCTTTATCATTTGTTTATCCATATTGCTTCTGTTTTTTATTTGTTGAACCTCAATTAAATTGTTAATCTTAACTTGGTTTGGACGTTTTTTTGTTTTTTCTAGTTCGGGGAACAGACACAGTCTCTATAGTGTGATATCTAGGTGAAAAAGTCTCTATGTGCTGAGAGTTAACTGACCTCTGTGACGGGAGGCAGCTAGCAGACGGTCGGTTTAGCCAGTCTGTCTGCTTCCTGACCTGGGCCCCAGTTAGTCAAGTATAAACACTAAGACTATTTGCCATATTTCTAGAGAGAAGAGTGGCGCCACCCCAGGAGGGATGAAGACCATCTCTTTTAAACAGGTCAGGTCTGCCCTAAAAGCTCGTCCAATTGTCTATGTTATACTGTGGGCACCACTTAGACATCCAGCCATTGAGTGATGACAATCTGCTATGCATCTCGTCACCACGGTAAGCAGGGAGGGGACCAGAGCATATAACAGTGTCTGACATCGTGCTTGCAAGTTCACACACCTCTTTAATGTTATTTTTAGTGATCTCCGACTGGCGAAGTCGAACATCATTAGCGCCGGCATGAATAACAATCTTACTGTATTTACGTTTAGCATTAGCCAGCACTTTTAAATTTGCCAAGATGTCAGGCGCTCTGGCTCCCGGTAAACATTTGACTATGGTGGCTGGTGTCTCTATATTCACATTCCGTACAATAGAATCACCAATAACTAGAGCACTTTCATCAGGTTTCTCAGTGGGTGCATCACTGAGTGGGGAGAACCTGTTTAATGTTTTGATCGGAACAGAAGAGCGGTGTTTTGACCCACGACTACGCTGCCTCACCGTCACCCAGTTGCCCTGCTGCAGGGGCTCTGTTTCCGGAACCGAACAATGTACAGGAATCCCTGAGCTAGACGCATCCAAAGCCGTATCTAGAGCCATAACATTCTTACTGTCCTCAATTAAAGTTTGGATGCGTGTCTCTAATTCTGAAATCTTCTCTGTCAGCCTAACTATTTCCCTACATTTATCACATGTGAATCCCTCATCAGCGACAGAGATAGATAAACTGTACATGTGGCAAGAGGTGCAAGTAACAATGACGGGAGAAGCCATTACTCACCGTGCTTGATGAAATATTCTTACTGCGGTTGTTTGATGAACTTGTGAAAAACTGGAGCGAGGGAGAGGAGAAAAGAAAACAGCGATAGGTTCGAATGAAAACGCTAATGACAAGCTAACGAGTGCTAACGCTTTGCAGGTGTACTGCACTCACGGATATAAAATAAAAGTGAACGATCAAAGTTAATCTGATAAGATTGATCGATAATATCAGAAATATGGTGTGAATTAAGTTATATTTTACCACTTTAAAAAACAGAGAGTTGGTCCATTGTGCTTTTTGGAAATCAAAGTCACTGCACCTGTTTACCAATAAATCTTGGAGTACTTCATTCTTCCTTCTGCTGACCAGCTTTTTGAAGATGCTGATTTCATTTTCCAGCAGGATTTGGCACTTGCCCACACTGCCAAAAGCACAAAAAGTTGGTTAAATGGCCATGGTGTTGGTTTGCTTGACTGGCCAGCAAACTCACCAGACCTGAACCCCATAGAGAATCTATTGGGTATTGTCAAGAGGAAAATGAGAAACAAGAGACCAAAAAATACAGATGAGTTGAAGGCCACTGTCAAAGAAACCTGGGCTTCCATACCACCTCAGCAGTGCCACAAACTGATCACCTCCATGCCATGCCGAAATGAGGCAGTAATTAAAGCAAAGGGAGCCACTACCAAGTATTGAGTACATGTACAGTAAATGAACATACTTTCAAGAAGGCCAACAATTCACAAAAAAAAAAAAAAAAATATTGATCTTATGAAGTATTCTAATTTGTTGAGATTGCGATTTGGTGGGTTTTTGTTAAATGTGAGCCAAAATCGTCACAATGAAAAGAACCAAAGACTTAAACTACTTCAGTCTGTGTTCATTGAATTTATTTAATACATGAGTCACACAATTTGAGTTGAATTACTGAAATAAATGAACTTTTTCAGGACATTCTAATTTACTGAAAAGCACCTGCACATTTGATGAGACAAGGCAAACTAGAATAGAACACTCGGTCAGGAGCTTTTAATACACATGCAGACCAACAGCGATAATTAACGACACACACCTGAACAAAATGACACAATTAACTCAATGCAGGGTAATAGCGCAAGAGGAAAACAAAGTCCAAACTTAATATGACGTGTGACAAGTGAAGAGTATTATTATTTAAGCAGTTTTATAGCATACTGTTTCTTTGCTTTATTTTTGTTTTTATATCTTAAACTTTTGTTTATTTTATTAAAATATTTGCTAATCACCATACCCTTTGTTTGTTGTGATTATTACATTACATTTACACATTTAGCAAAAGCTTTTATTAAAAGTTTTTTTTACCAGAATGTGTGTTTCCTGGGAATTGAACCCACAACCTTTTTCACTGTTAACGTAATGCTCTACTACTGAGCCACAAGAACATTTAGAATGATAATTATTATTATTACAATAATATATATATATATATATATATATATATATATATATATATATTAAATATTGTATGTAAATGCATCAATGTGTAATATGAACAGATGAATGCATGTTCAGGAGTAATAAACAAAATCAATTTAGGACAAAAAAATATATATTAACAACGGAAAACTGTAGCAGTGAATGTCCATTGAAAATAATTTAATTTATTTTTTATTAATAATAATAATAATAATAATAATAATAATAATAATAATAATAATAATAAACTAATAATGATACATATAATACCAATATGGGATATATATATAAAAATCATTCTTCCCCCCTCTGACATCAGGCTGAGGCACTCTGGTTTAAAAGCTGTTAGAGCGATGGGGTGGAATAACTACATTTCCCATAATCCTGTGCAAAAAGAATGGCGAGTAAAAAGTTACCCTGAGTTGTTTATACAACAATCAATCGCAGATAAGAAGAGGGCTAGGTAGAAATAGTACATGTTTTTTTTTTGTTTTTACTTCTTTTAAACATATAAGTCTTTGACAACATTTAAATCTGTCAAGTATGATATGAACTGAAGTTCTCTGAATTCGCGTTGATCTACTTGAGAGTCACTTTGAGAGTAACTTTGATTGTCCAGCAGTTTTCACAACACTGTCTCTCTCCTGAGTCAACCAAGTTCCGTGTAGTATCGCTTAAAACATGTCTTATAAACCAGTAACACACGTGCTTTTTGATATGGATGGATTATTATTAGGTGGGTGAGAATCATGTTAAAGTAAACGCGATGTTAATTAATCTCAGTGCTCGTCTTTCTATTTGCACGAGGCACAGTTAGAAAGACACACCGTTTTCATTGAGTCTGTTTCTATGACTGGTACTGTATTTATTTTGATTAATTTTTATTTTATTGTTATTATTTTTCGTTCCCCCATTTTAATGCCAAGCGTTAATCTTTACATCAAAAATATTTTAATGTATATTTTATACAATTTGGAGGTGTCACCCACTCTTAAGCAACGGATCTAGTAATACTCATAAATTTCTGCATTTATGCCAATGTCCGTCCCATCGGTTTACACTATTACTTTGTTTTTAGTTGTACTGTATATCTCTTACAGACACAGAGAGGTTGTACACAGTTTCATTCCAGGAAGTCTGTGACAGGTTCAATAAGCAGTATACATGGGAAGTGAAGTCCTCTGTGATGGGCAAGAAAGCTTTGGAGGCAGCCAGGATCATAAGAGACAAAATTGATCTGCCCATGACCCCCGAAGAGCTCCTGGAGGAGACCAGAAAAATTCAGGAGCAATTATTTCCCACGGCCTCTTTATTGCCAGGTAATGTGCCTGTAGGATTGGAAATGGAAGGTTATTTTGAAACAGAAGGTGAAGCATCTAGGCCACATGTTTGCCTCAAAATCATCAAAGAAGCTGGTTGGAGTTTAGCTCACACTGCTTGCTTATTAATTTAAGTGTCCATTTTTAAATGTCTTTTCAGGTGTAGAAAAGCTCGTCAAGCATTTACACCAGCATGACATTCCTATTGCTGTTGGCACAAGCTCAGCAGGTCTAACCTTTGAGATGAAGACCAGCCGTCATAAAGCAATCTTCAGCCTCTTCAGTCACATTGTACTTGGAGATGATCCTGAAGTAAAGAATGGCAAGCCACACCCTGACATTTTTGTGGTTTGTGCCAAAAGGTTCTCTCCCCCAGCCAACCCTGAACAGGTAGGGGGAAGCTACACTTCTATTCTATACAACTCTAGACTAATCTAGTATAGTTTTGCCAGCCACCAAAGTGAAGCTTCCAGTTATTAGTGAGTTTGCATGTTGGCTGCCACCTCTTGTTGACAGTATATAATAAAGTAGCCTACAAACAGTAGCTGCTGTTCTCTATGATATAGCCCACAGCTTATTATTATTATTATTATTATTTTATTTTTTCAGGTGAGATGGCACACGCACACACACACAATGAAAACCATAGATTAGATTTTCTGCACCATCATTAAACATGTTCTAGAATCACAGTCAGCTGACGAAGAGACAAAGCGCTGAAATACAGATCCAGTGCTCCACCCCCATTGACTTATAGAGCAATTGACTGGTAGAGGTCCCATGAGACATGTCCACCAGCATGGCCTTGTAATAGATTTCAGTACTGCAGTATCTTCTCCAAGAAATATGTTAAAACCAATTCAAATTTTTAAGGGAAGCACATTTTTTAATTTATTTATTATTAGAAATAGTGTCTCTAAAACCATCCATAGCTCTCCCATGAATTGTAAATGACTCAGTCTTCATATTGTATAGGAGTGGAAATCTTTAGTCACCTCACGATCCGATCCGATTCAGATTCTGGTAGTCACGATCCGATTCCTGAACGATTCTTGATCTACACCCCCCCCCCCCATTAATTAATTAGTTTACCAGCTTGAGAATCTTAAAATCCTTACATTTACATATTGTGACATAAGTAATTAAGTACTTTTAAAAATTATTACAAATGAAAAAAATAATAATATAACTTCACAACATTAACATTAAACATTAACATTAAAACTTACATTAATTGTAATATATTAATTTATCTGTCTAATCATGTCTAAAAATATTATAATTATGTCTACCATGCTCTGATATGTATGGAATATAATAAATTAACAGACTATCCAAATGTTAATAAAACAATAGGCCTATACCTTTAGAATCAAGGATGTGTGTGTCACTTTAATGGTATGGGTCACACAAAAATGATTTTTTTTTAATTTACCCAGGTTGTTGTAAACCTGCATACAAACTTCCATTAGTAAGGTTAAAAAAAACCTTCAAAGTCATTGGGTATCGGAAACTGTTTGGTTACCCACATTATTTAAATTATCTTCTTTTATGTTTAACAGAAGAGAGAAATTATTATAGGTTTAGAACAACTTGTGGGTGTGTAAACTAGGGCTGTGATAAACGATTATTTTTTAAACTATTAATCTAGCGATTATTCAATTTCGATTATCTCCCCATTAATTGACTACTAACAATTGATACATGTTGATTTACATATCTGAATGAAAAAACCATGAATTCCTTAACATTGCAATATATGTTTATTGCTCTTAAAATTACAAAATAAAAGACTGACTAAGAATGCATTACTTTGCACTTGTATAAAGATAGCATTCAATAAAACCATGAAGCCTTGAAAACACATAGCTTACTGAACACACAGGGCCTAGCTTACTGAAAAAGTTCTTCTTTCAGATGAAAATAACAACAACTTGATGTCTAGCATTCAATAAAAAAGTTCACCCAAAATACTTGTTTAGAGCAATTGAAAGAATACAGTAACCAAGGTAAACTTTAGGGCTTTAAGCTAATACAGAGAGTGCTTTTCCAAAAAAAATAAAATAAAAATTAACAGTTGGAGCCAGCAGCCTGTCATGTAGAAAATAAAAAAAGATCTCCGAATGCTCCATGTGAAACTTTGGCGTTCCGCCCTTTTTCTATCCTGTCTAATGATTTTGGTTAATATGCACGAGGGAGAGAGAGAGAGAGAGAGAGAGAGAGAGAGAGAGAGAGAGAGATAGAGAGAGAGAGAGAGCAAGACGGCGCTCGTGTAGTTTGAAGACTGTGAGTGCGCGAGGGCGTGTGAAACTTGGGTGTTTCGCCCTTTTTCTATCGTGTTTAATGATTTCGATTAATATGCACGAGGGAGAAGGAGAGCAAGAAGCGCTCGTGTTGTTTGAAGACTGTGAGTGCGCGCGCACAGCCGGGGCTCTCTCTCGTAAGCGCAGTCATTCTATTCTACATCACTCACCGATCAAATAAGGCTTTGACAGCCGCCAAAAAAAAAAAGATCAATGCAGAAAAAACCCCTGGATTGGTTATATAACGTTGGACAGAATGTCGATCCGGCCATCGCGTATATTCAGCGCACATAAGGTAAACGTTTTGCAAACGTTTATTAGAGAAATAAAAACAGGTCGACGAATCGATGCGCATATTTAGCGTCGACGTATTTTTTGAGTCGACGTCATCGATGACCAATATATATATGATGACAAAATGTTCATTTTTGGGTGAACTGTCCCTTTAAGTCAGACAGTCCACCATGAACAACTGAAATGTCTTTCTGCAAACTGCGCGTGCATCATTAGTTACTGGACAGACACACTGAGAACTTTCCCATTCAGTGCTACATTTGGGGAGTCTTGTGTTCAAAAGTCAGATTTGACAAATCATTTTACATTAAATACGGGACGATTCCGTATTTTAAGGGACGGGAGGCATCCTTAATAACTGGCTGTGTTTAGATAAATTTTGCGTCATAAAAAAATAAAAATAAAATAAAACTTTTGAGGTGCAAATTCATTAAACAACTAACATTGAGTCGCGCACAGCCGCATGCGCAAGCAGTCTTCGCAAACAAAGTGTGCTTCAGCATTTTAAATTGAAAGCAGCCTTCTGTTATTGAGGTTCATGTTTTAAATATATAAATCAATGCATTCCAAACCACATAAATTATGTCTTTGTAGAGCATTTGTAAAGAAAATACAGACGGGCGAGACTGCACACTTTAAGTGTAAAACGTGCATCTCTCATAGCGCATCCTGTTCAATGAAGCCCACAGATGTCCTTGTATTTCACATCAACCTTTCTGAACTTTATGAAAGATTATTTCACGGAAGTTTCGAGTGGTGTAGCCTGTGTGTGTGTGGATATGGAAGCAAGCAGGGTACGGGTGTTTCTAAAGCAAATCCAGCGTCACAACTAAGCTTAGAATTCTCAGAAACAATCCAAAATCGTTGGAGAGATAATAGCGCTGCATTCTTTCTTTATCTCACACCCCTGATATTATAGAAATGTAGACGGTGCTAAGATGCATAAGTTTAAGAATGCTATGAGTTTTAGATAACACTTTAGATTCACAATTCACATTCACAATTAACAAAAAGATTTATGTCAATAAACTGCTAATTTGTTGCTTATTGATTGTAATTAAGGTTTATTAAGTTTTATATAGGAGTTAAGTTCAGGAACTGGGCCTTAAGGGATCTAGAATACGGTCATGCAGAATAATGCTTTAACACAGGTCCTTATATTGAATGCTTAATTTGCTAGAATACGATGCAGGTTTGAAACAACTTGAACTACTTGAAGATGAGAAAATTATTATAAAAAAAAAAATGGCACAGTGAGTTTTTATTTTTTATTATTATTATTATTATTATTATTATTATTATTATTTTAAGCAGTGTCAGGAGAATTTGATGTAGCTTCATATTCTTGAAAAGCAATAAACCTGCAGGCTCCACTGGGATGACCAACTGGTTAATATGTTGTACAATTAACTAATTGATGTGTTTGTTTTACTTTATTTCTTTAAATTATTAGGGGAACTCTTTAGATTTGTTCACAATGAATAACCCTTTGGATTCTCAAACTAAAAATTATCCACTACCTGTTAATTTACAGGTAGGGCTCAATTGTAAGGCAATTGACCTATCGTTAAGCCCCTCCCCTCGAATGGCAGTCGCGCATCAGTTGCACGGGGAGTGGAACTCGGACATCTTTAGGTTTCAGCGCCATAGAGAAACATAGGAAGATCCGAAGCTCACATTTAATGGTGCAAACTATCTGACTATGGGTATTTGAAACCTAAATTTGCTAAACAGAGCAAAATGTCCCTAAGCTTAAGCATTTAACTCCAATCACAATGAAGACAAACACGTTCATTTCTGGTTGTCATACTCTCATTAAGTTACATTTTTCATCTGCTCAAGCAGAACATTAATGTCATCTTGTGCTTTAGCGGTATCTTTATCTAAATAGGAAGAATATAGAAACTCTTTGGTCATTTTTGAGTGAGATGCTAACGGTCTAATTTGATTCAATGATCTATGCTAAACTAAGCTAAAAGTTTGGAGATTGGCCAAATGGATTCGAAAACCTATTGGAAAATGAGCCTATTTTCAAAAAAGTGGAATGTTTCTTTAAATATCTGTAAACATATTATGTAATAATTTATTCAACCAATTTGTAAAAAAAAAAAAAAAACTTAATTCAAGAACAAAATTTCACTACTGTTGATTCTGATTTGCTTTGTTTGGAGCTGTTTTAGCAAAAAATACTTTGGTCTTAATCTGAATATCACCATTGTTGTGAGAACCTGTGGCCTCCTACAGCCCAGTGACACCATGCTGATATTCTGAACAACAATATAATTGCTTGTGTGGTCTTATTAATTAAATATGCTTGTAATCAGTGTGCGGTTTAGTAGTAAACTTCGATGTAAAAATGCTCTAATTTAATATGAATACATTTTAAAAGATGTTAGTTGTTGTCAATTGTATTCATTAATTTGATTACCACTGTTTTTGATGATAAATTTGTATTAAATCACAAAACACAGAATAATTAAAACGGATATCAAAATTTTGACGAAAAAAAATTCAGGGCACAATAAGGTATTCTTATTTATAAATTGATTAGACATCTGTTTTGAATAAAATGACACCGATTTCATAGGACCCTATATATTAAAATCCCCCCCCCCCCCCTTAAAAAATGGCTCCAGATAGCTTGTAAAAATTCCAGTTGAGTATTTAAGCTTTGCATCAATCATTGCATTCCTTATTCTCTGTTAGAAGAGCTTTGTCATTCTTTTATCAGCTTAGTTGGGTTATTAATTTTAGCATTGTATAGCCTTTAATAGGCCATTGTGTGATTTTCCAGAACATATGGAGGTGATAATGTCTAGCATGTCGCCCCTTCTTGGATCTTTTTTGAAAGGTTCATGGTCCAGTCAGCTGCATGTGTCTTATATTGTGATTAAGACCTGTATCTTTCCTGATAATATATGAAAGTGTTGCTGAAAGGGAATCGACAGAGTGGTCAAGGGAATAACAAATGATGCTGCGTCATGTGCCTGCCTTGATGTTAACTGTGTGCTCCTATGTTCGACCAAAATTGTCATCATTTACAGCAAAGCAATACTACTTTTTTTTTTACATGATAAAAGAGAATGATGACCAAGGTTTGTCATGCTCCAAAAAATCCATATGAATAGTGTGCTACACTCAAAGAAAGGTGTGTATTGTATTTTTATGCACATTTTAAAATGATATATTGCAGTGTGTTTTGTTTTATTGTTGAGTTAAATGGTACGAGTAATTTTCTATAGGACACTATCTGTTATTCATTTCCTTTAAAGTGTGTGTAGCCGGTGCTACAGTGCTGTTTGAAATTCATCTTTTTCTTGCCAAAGATCAAATAGTTATTTTTAGGAATCTTGTGAATTTTAAAATAGAATCATTTTCAATATACGAACATCACGTTTAAATAATAGTGAAAATCAGTGATTCATGAATTTAATGTTATTTACTTTCAACCCAGAGAAGCACACCCTTATTTTATTATTATTATTATATTCTTTTTTTTTTACTTGAAGTATAGCACATGAGCCTTATGGACTGCAATTATGCATTTTTGGGACTTGACAGCTCCTGTTTACCTTTCACTTTGACTGTATGGAAAAGAGCAGCATGAACATTCTGCCAAGGTTATACGAGTTGTAAATTAAACACGTGCCATGTATTTTCACACTAGATGAGATGCCCTTGTGGCAAAGCGCAAAAGTTTGAGAAGAAAAGCCAGAGTGGTACCTCTTTGTTAAGCCAATTGCTAGTGCTAATATAGCTGTAGATTCAGGATGTCAGCGGTTTAGGAGTTGCTCTTGAATTATCTTGCAACCTTTACAAACTGTGAAAAGGCATTGAAATTCAAAGAACTAGCATCATTACCTTGTGGTTTCATCTCATGTGGAAGCTTACAAAGGTGAAAACCCTCTGAGACATTCTGCTGATTAAAAAAAATTATATCTGTGATCAAAGCTCAAGGGCGTTGCAGGCAACGAAAGTTACCAGAACCAAACCAATGTGATCCATGTAATTTCTGAATGTTGACATCTGAGAGAAGGTCTGGGTATCAATGAGAAAAAAAAACAAAACAAATATTCCAAGCATGGATGTCTGTCTGTGATCACAGGCTCTTCATCACCCTGCACCAGAGTGGTCTCAATAATGTATGTGGGTTCCCGCTCTTCAAAGGGAACCTCAGATCAAAAATGAATCCCTCTCCATAGTGCATTCATTGGCCTTGGACATGGTCAACATATGGTTTTCCTTTAAAAATAAATAAATAAATATAACCCCTAATTTTGCTTTGGTGTTTAAATCTTTTTGTGATATGTCTGAAGCACATGAAAAAAAAAAAAAAACACATGTATTTGCCATAGCAAGAAGATCAAGCCCAAATATCACCAAACCATAAGGGCCATTAATCAGCTCAACCTTTTTAGGTTCATGCTAGCTAAGAGCAGATTAGCATTAGAGGAGGAATTTAAAGGCAGCTTTCTGATCTCCATCCATTGCATGCACGTGGTGATGTGAGGAAGGCCAACATGACATGAATACCGAGTAGTCTTTCTAGAGGCATGGAAGCCCTCTCATGCATATGAGTAATGTATGTATGCTCAGTCATCTGTCCCCATTTTGACCAGAGGCAAGGAAGTGGACCACCTCTTTCTAGAAGAGTCAGACATTTTGCATCCCACAGTGCTGAGCAGTGCAGTGAAGGGAGTGGAGCTTTATAAAAGGTGGGTTCAGTCCCATGGCTTAGATTAATGAAACATAGTGGAACTGAAGTTCAAGTTTTTCTGTTAATGCGAGGGAGGTCACATTTGCCGTCATCTATCATAATGACAAAGAAAGAGTGGAGTGATCCAGCATATTTGAGCTGGAGCAGGACAAAATATGTGAGCTTTAGGAAGAATGAAATCCAATGGTCACAGATTCTTGTTGGATTCAGTTTGTGCATTTGCCAGTGGTGCGAGGTACTAGAGACCTAGGATCCCCATAGTTTAAAAACTGACTAGTTGGTGGGTTGTCTCAATGACTAGTCAATGAGTCTTAATGAAGCCCTGTTTAATTGGCCTGATTTTAGGTTCATCTAACCCCAGCTGAACACATTTATTTGGGAACATTTACATAAGTTGCATTCTTGCATAAAATGGTTAAACAGGTGCAGTGGAACACTCAAAAGGAGATATTCAAAAGTATGCAAGTGTGGAAAAGACATCTATCAACATGTGTGGCTGTAGCGGTAGGTTTCAAGTGGTTGAATTTCAAGAAACAGGCAACGGGTACAGCTGATAGCTAGACAACAGCATATAACGGCAGCGAGGTGTTAGACATGATAGACTTGTTTGCAAAAAAATACAGTTAAGTTGTACACTGTAAGTTTTTTGAAACCTTGTGATTTCAAAGAGATTGACAAGGCAGTTTGCCGCCTTTCATGCCAGAATGTACAATAAATTGTAGCCAAGATATCTAGCCATTTAGTGTTGACAAATCTGGTTGCACGGATGAGAAGCACTGTGGCAAAAAAAAACAAAACAAAAAAAAAAAGTAAAGATTTATTTGCTAAATCATTACTTACAATAACAACTATTTGGGACACATGTGATGTAATTTATTGGAATGTGTGTGTGTGTGTGTATTAAATATTTTTTTTAGATAAAAATAGAAACAAACTGTGTGATGTAGCCTATTGTAAACTTTCCAAATTATGTTTACAGCAACATTTTGGCTTGCTTAAGTTGGTAATACAACATTTTACAGTGTGTGTGTGTGTTTAGTTTCTTATGTCTTTGTGCAAGACTGATACAGAAATCTTCCCTAACCAAGCAGTGCTTCACAATCCCTCTTAGCACTTTATCAACCCACAGCTTTGTGCAGAGTGGAGACTGTGCCGAGTTCAAGACCTCATGAAGAGTGTGTGTGGGCTGAAGAAGTGGAGTGTGTGTGAGTTTGAAGAGCTTTGCCATATCGATCACCCGCCCAAGTCCCTCTGAAGAACATGCCAACTGAGAGTTGAGAAATGCAATTTAAGATTGGACCAAATATATCATCCAACGATGGGCCCCAATTGTTCGCTGAATCCTTTGAAATATCTACAGATATGTCCATGGAGAAATTAAGTAAGCTCTTTTGAATAAAATTTGTCATCATGCACAGAACTTGTGAAAGTCTATTTAAACTGTCATCTATAAATACAAAAATGCTGACCAAGATGCCTTTCCGACCTCTGAGGGTTCCATTCAAAATTATTTGTCATATTTAATAACAGGCTATTTGGGGCAAAGACAGTGATGGAAGATTGCATTTATCCATTGATGTTTTACAGTGAAACAGTAGCCATGTTGTTTTGGTCATCTTGACCAAATAAAGTGCTCTGTGTCAAGCGTAGGTGTTATCAGCCTGCTTTCTCTCCATTACACACCATCTGGGTTTGGGCCAGCCACAGGCCCACTTATCATTTAGAAAATGTTGTCAGGAATCTGTCAGAGTCTCCACAGAACTTTAACAACCTTGTTTACTGCCACATATATTTACACACCCATAGTCACGTGGCATGTGTATAGTCACTTATTTGACTCATGTGTTTATCCACTTGATTTTGAGGACACGCTTCCCTCTCATGTTGATGTCATATCTGCTATGTCATGTCTGAATTTTGGCTCCATATCAGAGCAGATGGACTCAGGCTAATGACCACAGTCTTATGAAACTGGCACCAGGCCATTAAATCATGGTTACTTGTCATGTGCATTGCTTAGCATGACACTTGGGCATACTACAGTATAGCAAATTTTCCATGTGGTTAAATTATGCTTGTTTTCTTGATGGACCAACTGAAGATACAACATATATATATATATATATATATATATATATATATATATATATATATATATATATATATATATATATATATACACTGAACACTCTGATAAAAAAAAAAAAACGTATTTTGCTAATGGACTGTAGTTTCATCAGCAGCAGGCTTGTTCTGAGTGCTAGGGTGTGGAAGATGCATCATACTACCGCAATTTGGTGTAATTAACAGAGAGTGTACAAAATCAGTCCACTAATCTTCAGGCATGTTTGCACTAAAGAGAATGACAGTTAGTTTAAATACTCAGTGCTTTTTTAAAATAAGTAAAACTGGAGTGTGGGTAATTGAAGATAAAAGTCTTTGGTTTTCTAGTCATGTTTTTCTTGTTGTTGCTGTTAAATGAAGTCTCTGAGGAAACAAAAGAGATTCCCCTGTCAGTTATTAACAGACTTGTGGGGACTCGTGCTAACATATTCCTTCAGGGCTGCATCATGCAGTGCACATTGGACCTGTGTTGTGTTGCATGCTTTCTTCTGTTAGATCTCACAAGAGTAAGACTTTTTATAGCCTGTCAGTTTAATTTCAGTCCAATTTGTGTGTTAGCTTGTGCATATGTGCATAACACATCAGTGATGCATCTTCCTTATATAACACGTGATGTTAGTCATTCTGATGTTGCTTAGTTGAGATGGTCATCTGGCCCTTGACATTTCCCAAGAGCGCTGGACCGTAGATGGACTCCTCTCTGTCAGGTCATCTTTGCATCATCCTATAATCCATGTCTAGTCATTAAGCGTGACACATTTGCATATGCATGGTAGAGAGTTTTGGACATCCTGTGGAAGTGCTAAATATTATGCCATATTTCAACTTCCAACATTTGTTTATATTCCAATGTACTTTTATTTGAAACTCAACTGGTAAACTTCAGGTAAATCGGTTAGTTTGCTGCATAAGTCATTTTTCATTTTTGTTATTTGCTATCTTTGGAAGGTAACTATTATTAGCAATAGATTTGTTGTGAAAGGACCCCTCACAGTTTTTTCCCCATCAATGCCTATTACTCTAATACCTCTTTGTGATGGCGCGTAGTCAACATGCATTAAACACTATGAGATATGTGTTGGCTGGCACGTGCTGAGAGAGATCCGACAGAATAGTCCAAAAGGTGTTTTCAATTTATTTAATTATTTCTGTCATATAATAGAAGACAGCATTGCATCCCAAATGTTTGTTTGTTTGTTGATTTTTGCATGAGGATTGTTTCTTTTTTTCGCTTGTTGCTGGTGTAGTTGACACTATAAAAAATGCTATATAAAATATATATGCTATAAAAACATGCTATAATATATATATATATATATATATATATATATATATATATATACATACATACATACATACATACATATAGTAAAACTATTTTTAAGAAAAAAAATCCAGTGTGAAGTTACTGCAGGAAATGCTAGTAGACAAGATTTGTGGAGGTGCACAACAGATGATTTGTGATGGAAAGGCTATGTCATGGCTTTAATCTTTCTGTTTTCTCTTTATTGTCAACCATTCTATCTTTCATTGATTTGCTCTTTTTTATGCTGTATGTACAGTAGGCCTAAAAGCAGGATTTAAAATAAATAGGGAATTTTTTATCCCATGTTCTGAGATAAAAAAAAAACAAATGTGAATCGCTGATTCACTCTCTTAATTAGAGGTGTTTGAGACAGTCGTCTCACCCTCTCATCCACAGCTGTCTGCTCAAGTGACGTGTGAATCTGAAGCCTTATCATACACTAGCTATGACTATTTACTGAATCTCTCTTGTGTTAGATGTCCTGGACCATTTCTAATCCAAGGTGCTCCACCTCAAATCGCTGACAGAGAAAAGGCAAGCATTTGCGCTATGCTTAGCTATTGTCCTCAAGCTTTTTTATTTTCTTCATGTTCCTTTAACTGTGCCCCCGGTATAAGGGAATTAGCTATAAGCTTTACTCTCCAAAGTGTACTGCATGCTTCCGCTGGTCTTTGTGAGGCACTTCCACTCATCGTGCAACTGGCTTTGTAACATCGGTCAATCACAGCCATTCATGGAAACTCAAGTGCCTTTTTTATTATTTGTTCTTGTGATGAGAGAATGAAACTGTGGAATTTTTGTTCCTGAAAGTCAATTATATATACTGGGTGGCTCCTGGTCAAGCATTCTGACTCTGATGTCTTTTATTTATCTAGATCGGGGTGCCCAACCCTGCTCCTGGCCATCAACTGTCCTGCAAAGTTTAGCTCCAATCCTAATCAAACACACCTGATGCAACTAATTAAGGTCTTCAGGATCACTTAAAAATTAAAGGCAGGTGTGTTTGATAAGGGTTGGCGCTAAACTTTGCAGGACATTTGGTCGCCAGGAGCAAGATTGGTTACCCCTGGTCTAGATAGACCAACAAGTGGGAGATTCAGACATTTTGAGATCACATAACACGCATTTGGTTAAATGCAAGGAAACACACACTCTTCCTTGTTTCAAGATCTACTGAAAGTTCTATTAACGGATGATGCATAATTGTGTTGGTAAGAAAATACTGTTTATTTAATAATTCTGTAATTTTGTGTACATCTCATATGATCCATCCACATGTCGGCACACGTTATTAACCGCTCACGTGTGATGAGCACCGTGAAGGACCATAAATATAGCACGAAGCCCCATTAACACAGAATGTGCTTTTGTGTTGTCAAAGATTTGATGCAGGCAGTGGAATAGGTGAAACATGCAAGAAGATGGAAGTTAACTTATTTTAACATGAGCGAAGTGTTTTTAGAACGCTGTTTCATGGATGAGACGCTGCAAGAGATGCGTGCTCAACATTCAAGAACATCCATGTTTACACAGAAAAAAAAACCTATGCAAGCGCAATCGAATAAAAAAACCTGTAAAGAACTACTACTGTATGTCTGATATTTCATGTTTGCATCATTTTAAAGAACATTTACAATTAATACAATTCTACAGGTGTTATACCTTCAGTCATTTTGAATTTGAATTACCTTGACTTTTGAGATTTTCTAAAATAATTTTCCTTCTATTATTTCTGAACATATAATATGTATGAGACCAGTTTGCACAGTATGTAGTTGTAGTTTTTACATCTTTTCTGCAAAGCTATTTAACAAGTGATTTGTTTAACATTTACAATGTCATGTGTGCTGCACTTGGAATAAAATTTTCTTTAGCTAGAGGGTTAATAAAGAAGTAACTTGAATCATGTTGTAGTTACATTTTCAAGTTTAAAAATCTTTAAAAAAATCGAGTTAATTATTTATTAACCTGAATTAAAGTAAGATACTGTAAATGAATGGATTTTTCAGGATTACTGTTTATATAATGTGTATATATAATTTGCATTTTGTTTAATAATTGCATGAAAACAGAGCAGGCCATGCAAAACCAAGTGATAGAACAGAAAACCAACAGGAGTGCTCATCTGTCTGATAACCACAATAACTATTCAGCAAAACTATACCAAATTCCATCACCAATGCAATATCCACAAACTAAATTAAATCTCCTACTTGAGAATTGGAAAAGCTTTATTGAATAGCAAGACAGTCCTGTTCCAAGCTATGTCAGATTGTAGTCAAACAGAGTGGAAGGATGATGTTTGTGTGGTATACAGTTATGACATTGTGGGCTAAAATTTGGAAACTTGCGCACTATGTGCTTCATTGACCTTGATTTTGTTGTGGTTTTGTTGAACTTGAATGTGATGAATGAATGACTCAGATGAGCAAAGGAAGAGGGCTAGATCAAGAGACAGATTACCTGACATTTAAACTTCTAAAATGCATTTGGCAGCTGTCAAACTTTTAACAAATCATTGAAGTAATTTTATTCAAACCTTATCCCTGATATCTCCCTGTATGAAATTGCCTGTAGAAGAGCTAGATAATATTTTTAAGTCAATGCTATGCATGTCAAAATATGGCTCTGTATTATATTTTATCTACTACCAAGTAGTAGGCCTAGTTTTTTGTACTATTACATTTTGCCATCTCCTGCTTTTGTGTCTTCTCTTCATACTGTTAGTCAGTATAAGTGTTGTGAAAAAGTACCAGTACTTCAGTACCGAGTAAATACTTAAATTTTGGTGCCAGTACCCTATGGTAACTTTTTTCAGTACTTTTTTCTCTATGTAATTACAGAAGCATTTATTTCAGTGGAAAAAAAAAAAAAAGTCCAGAAGTCTCAATTTTAACATTTTAAACAATAGGGCCCTGCAAATGTTTTATTTGTATTTTATATATATATATATATATATATATATATATATATATATATATTTCTTTTAACTTTTCTGAAAAGCAAATGAATGCATTGCACATTTATTTTAAATCTTTTTTTTTTTGTGCAAATTAACTGAGGTTTACTATTGAAATTAACACATTTAAGAACAACTGTGTGTATATTCATTCAAAAGAATTATTGTATTTTTTTTTCAACAGTTATGTGATTAATCTGGTTGTATTATTTATTTAATAATTAATTAGTTTTATTTAAATTTGATAGGAAATTGAATATTTAAATATGTACATTATACTTTACTAAAGTAATACACGAGTAATATTTCTGTTACATGTTAAACCATACCTTTATTTTGACAGGTTGCCATGAAATTTCTGTGTGTATACAGTATGATGATGCTAGTTTTCTCAAATGAAATGGTAAAATTCTCGCGAAGTCACACTCACACTCACATTCCATCAAATAGTGAGACGCAGAGGCCGAAAAACACTGCGCGTGTCATGCGTGCATCAGTATTTGTGCAGTAAAAAAAAAAAACTAAAAAACGTGTTTCCGCCATTCATACATAAAGAGGCAAGCGTAACATGCAGGATTCATATTTAAACCATATTTTTGTGTTTGAATATTCACAAATAATAGTACATATCGCGATTCAAATTAAGTAGCAGACCATCTTTTGATAAATCTGTCCAAAAACTGACAAATTCTCTAGCATTCCATGCTGTAGGGTAAATTGCCTTTTTATAAATGAACTCTGCCATCCCGTCCACATTTTCACAGAAACAATATGGCCCTAAAATGTAACCACACTTCAGAACAGCTCAGCTTGCCCTATGTGTTGTTTGAACAAGTTGCAGGGATGACATCACGTCACAGGGTCTCTCTGTAGCGTATGCGCCCAGATATGTGAGCACTCTGTGAAGGGCATCAAAGGTGTATATCATTGACTGTAGAAAAAGATGAAGTGAAGCCAAAATGTCATCGTACACTAAGTCTGTGCAGGAGTGATCGTAAGCAAGAGGCATGGTATCTATGTACCAACCAAACTCCTGCTGACCCAAAACGACCCAATCACAAGCACACAATCATGACACCACTCCCCGTTTTTATAGCATCAACTAACTAAAAGCAAACTTATTGGAAAATTGTATCTCTTTAACATACAGTACATGAGTGTGATAAGAATCTAAAATGACAGAAACCGTTACTGAGAAAAGTTATTTGAAATGTAATTTGATTTTCAGGTTTGTCTCGCATCCCATTTGTTTATATGGAGAGGGCAGGGCTTATGAACTATACTGCAGCCAAACACCAGATGGTGATCAAAATGTTTTACAGCATGTTTTTACTGCGTTGAGCATTGTAGCCAATGCCAGATATGTTTTTTGAGCTTGTGAAATGCAATGGCCAATCAGAAGAGTATAAACTCTACCCCAAAATGAAAATTTTGTCATAATAGAGTGGTGCAGGTATGACGTCAGAACCTGGAAGACTAATTGGACATGGGGTCACTTTAAGATTTTCCTATGGGCTTTAATAAGGGGTTTTCAATTTATAAGCAAAATAAAGGCTCTGGTAAACATAACTTGAAGATACTTTGACGTTTTGTTCTACAACGTAACCTGCACACACTCATCTAAACCGTTTTTCTAGTTACTTATTAGAAGCATATGTTTTCATAAATAAATATAACCGCTTCAAAGCTTGTTCAGCATGAACAATGAAGTTTAGCTTTAATCAACAACATATAAGCAAGATGTAAATATTCATTGTGCAGTATAGAAAGATTTTTTGCAATTTATTTTATTTTCTTTTATTTTTATTTTTTGTAATACTGCTAAGTACACACTGCAAAGTTTTTGGTGTGATGACTGATTTCAGGACTGAATCTGAAATTGTGATGTTTGACATTGTGATAACCATAGCAACAGACGGGTCGAAATAGAACTGTGCATTAAAGTCAGTGCAAGTACAATAGAACTGCCACTTATTCTGTTAGTTATTTTATTACTTTCATTTGATCTTTTTAATGCGGTGTTTGCATAATTGAACAATATTTGAAAGCTATATGCTATTTTTTTTTTTTTACATATTATTTACCAACTATTAACAGCATTGATAATGAACTTTTTTTTTTTTTTTTTTTTTTTTTACTATAAAATAGTAGAATAAAACAGTTACAATAATCAATCTAAACAGTTTTTGCTATGGTACCGAAAATGGTATCAAGAAGTCAAGAATTTTACTGATAGTGTGGAATTTGACTAGTACTGGTACAGAATATTAAAGTTTTGGTACCATGACAACACTAGTCAGTACATTGAGTTCTATGAGCATTTATGCATTTATGTTTTAATTGATTAGTCTGTTTTAATTATGCCTTCACAGTGCCTGGTATTTGAAGATGCTCCAAATGGTGTAAAGGCGGGTCTGGAAGCTGGAATGCAGGTGGTCATGATCCCAGATGATAAACTGGACCGTAGCCTCACCCAAGAGGCTACCTTGCTGCTTAGAAGCATGGAAGAGTTCAGACCAGAACTTTTCGGTCTCCCAGCCTACCCGTAAAGACAGTAATCAGCACAGAGATTTAAATCCCAATACGATATATCTTGTGAATTTTTGAAAACAAAAAATGAATCAGGCTGCAGTGTAGCTCCTGCAATCAAAAACAGGACAAACTAATCTCAAGCAATATTTCTGTCAGCCATGGATTTGCTGTTCAGGAAGTTAACAGAATGCTGATTGTTTCACAACTCTGGATCTCTTTTCTTTGATCATCCGAATAACACAAATTTTGATTATGCCGCTCAATTATACTCATTCAAACCATTAGGCCATAATGACATTTTTCATTTCAACCAATTACAGGGTGTAATTTTCTTTCTTTCTTACATTTTTTTAATTGTATTTTTTCATCCAAATACAGATGTCTTGAGTGTTTATGCTTGTGTCTTTGTGTAATTATCTAATTTGGTGCAGCTTTCAAGCTCACAACTTTCTTGTTTCTCGTCATGGTTTAAATTTACAGTAAGTGATGGTATACCATTCCCGTTCTCCAGCCATGTTTTCTATTAGTATTACCTTTCCGCTTTGCAGAGTTCTTTTAAAATACCAAAGAGATTTTTGAGTTTGAACCAAGTGGCGTAATCCAATAAAAGGGAACCGAGAGCACAGTCGTCTTTCATCTTCTTCCAATGTCCGCCCTCACAGAGCTGAAGTTAGCATGTTCACTCACTTCAGTGTAGTCCAACATCTCAGGGAGTTCAAGCCCGTCTTTTTTCAGCCTTCCCCTCTGGTAGGAAGAAAATGGGCTTTTGCCAGCATCCTCTTCCTCCTCCTTTCATCCTTAAAGATGGGGTAATCTGGAAAGCGTTTTCTTCTTTAGGACTTTCCACTCTAAGAAGGCCTTTTACGTGTAATTTCACACCTGAAGAATCTAAGGCTTAGGGTGTGAGCGACTGGGCCTTGTGTGCGTACACCAGTGTTAGAAATTAACCTTTCCTTTCTTTCTTTTTTTCCAAAGAACAATATTTCTGGTGGAATTGATTTTCAGGAGCTTCTACAAGGCATATTATTTCATATAAAACACAAATTATTGCTTATTTGTTGAATGATTTAGTTGAATTAGTCAAATTTAAATAAATAATCTAAACAATTACAATTTACCCTGCTAAAACTGGGCCATTTCAGGGGCATTTTTTCACCTTTTAATTAAATACATTTTATATGTATAAAAACACAACTTGTCATCAATTTATATCAAATACTTAATTTGATTCAATAAATTGAAATAAAATGTAAATCTGAACGATAAATACATAAGTACTAAAATGTATATACAGTATTTATGTACAATGTATATACAGTAGTATAACATGCTGAAACCCATTATAGATATATACTGTAGGCCTATAAGAGCATATGACATTTATTTAAATGTTAGAACCCAAGTAATAAATAAAATAAAAATAAAGTGCATTCAGTTAAATGCATCAGATGGGAGAATAAGTGTACTGTGTGTCAATAATAATTGGATGAGACCTATGAAACAACATAAATTTGAAGCTCTCTATTTTAATGAAGCATAACTGAATGAAGCACATTTTGGGTGTTCTTTTTTGCTGTTCTTCTCTTTGGTAAATGTATGGCTCAAAAAATTAAATAACTTGTTTATCTTATTGAACAATTTTATGTTTTATATAACATATGACTAATGCACGTTGGAGTATGAGATTCAACTAATAACTCTGAACCAAAAGAAAAAAAAAATCTATATATATATATATAGAGAGAGAGAGAGAGAGCACAGCACTTTCTATAATAGTTTTTCTATAATAGTTATTGTAAGAATTATGTTTATGATATGCTTAACTTACACACTCTCTCTCTCTCTCTCTCTCTCTCTCTCTCTATATATATATATATATATATATATATATATATAATAAGTGTACTGTGTGTCAATAATAATTGGATGAGACCTATGAAACAAAATAAATTTGAAGCTCTATTTTAATGAAGCATACTTGAATGAAGCACATTTTGGGTGTTCTTTTTTTGCCATTGTTCTCTTTGGTAAATTTATGGCTCAAAAAATTAAATAACTTGTTTATCTTATTGAACAATTTTATGTTTTACACTTGGATGTTATAAGTTGAACCAAGTAAATACAGCTGGATAAAACAAAAACTGTGTTCGTCTTCATTTCAGGCTGCAAAGCCACAAAATGTAATTATTTTAATGTAATTATTTGTAAAATAATTATATTTTGTGGCTTTGCAGCCTGAAATAAAGACAAACACATTTTTTGTTTTATCCAGCTGTATTTACTCTCTGCAACTTATAACATCCAAGTGAAAGATATAATACCAACATGTCAGAAAAAAAAAGAAAAAAAAACAATAACTGAGTTGGAAAAAGGATCACACACTTTTGTCAGTATTTTGTTGAATCACTTTTTGCTTTAATTACAGCTTTTAGTCTGTTGGGATATGTCTCTGTCTCTACTAACTTTGCACATCTATACTTTGCAATATCTGTCCACTCTTCTTTGCAGAACTGCTAAAGTTCAGTTACATTTGTTGGTGAGCATTTGTAGGACATTCACCTTTTTCTCCTTCAACCAATGTGTGCTCAGTTTTGCTGTGTGCTTTGGGTCATTGTCATGTCGAAAGGTAAACCTTCTTCCCATCGTCAACTTTCTGGCAGAGGGCAGCAGAAACCCTCCCATACAAGCCACATTTGTGGATAATTTGTGATATTGTTGTCACATGCACATAATGATCACTCTTTGTCATATATTCCTGCAACTGCTTCAGAGTTGCGGCTGCACTCTTGGTCGCCTCTCTGACCAGTTTCCTCTTGGCTCTTTCCAGTTTGTAACGACGTCCTGATGCAGGGAGAGTCTGTGTTTTACCAAAAACCTTCCACTTTTCAATTATAGACTTCACTGTGCTTTGGGCATTGATGAAGCCTTTGAATTTATATTGTATTATTATTATTTTTTATTATACGACTTGTGCCTGTCGACAACTTTATCCTGGAAATCTTTGGCAGTGCCTTGCCACCCATAGTTGATTGTTAGTTTCAGTTGCACTATCAAGGACTGAAATGCTCCAGTTAAAGGGATAGTTCAACCAAAAATTGAAATTGTATGTTTAGGGCATCCAAGATGTAGGTGACCTTGTTTCTTCAGTACAACACAAACAGATACTTTTTTTTTTTGACATGTTGGTGCTATATCTTTCACTTAGATGTTATAAGTTGATAAAGGTGTATAAAACAGAAACTGTGTCCATCTTCATTTCAGGCTAAAAATCAACTAAATCATTATGTTACAGTGTGGCATGGCATGGGGTGGTTGGGTGTGATTCTTTACTATACCCCCTGTTTGTATGCATAGATAGATAGATAGATAGATAGATAGATAGATAGATAGATAGATAGATAGATAGATCCATTTTTTCATAACTGCATGTGCAGTTTTTGTGTGTGCAGACTTGACCTTGCAGGGTTTATTCAAATTATTTAGCAGATGCTTTTTTCCAAAGCGACTTAATGAGGAACAGCTTGACAGCATGTCACAAGCATGACACATATCATCATTTTATGCAGGTGTCTTTCTATTTTTCTTTTGGATTTACCTCTAAATAAATTGTCTATATGAATACCGCCTGACTTTAATGATGTCAGTGCTGAGGCAATATAAACCAGGCATGAAAAAAAAAAAAAACACTCATGATTTAAATCCCCATCTGACACATGTACAAATGCATAACTCTTGTTAGGACTGACTCCAGTGACATTTTGCGTAAGAACACATTTTAAGTTACAGGCTAGTGTATATTTTATAAGCCTGGCCATTCACACAGTAACACCACAAAATGTAAAGATTTTGTTAATCCTGAAAAGACAATTTGCAGAAAAATGTCACACTTTTAAATGCAATTATAATGTATACAATACAATTAAATGTATCATTACATCACTTGCTCACCTTTGGATCTTGTGGAGTGAATGGGTGTCATCAGAATGAGTCTGAACAGCTGTTAAAACATCACAATAATCCACAAGTAATCCGCGTGACTCCAGTTCATCAATGAAAGTCTTTTGAAGGAAATCTGTGTGAAAAATATATTTGTTTGTAAGAAACAAATCCATCATTAAAGTGGCCATACGAGTCCTTTAATTAGTTTTTATTTTATTTTTTTATTTTTTTGACGGCACACTTTCACAGTAGAGCAAGTAATGTCATGCTCAATTTTTTTTTTTAAATCTGCAAACACATCTACATCTTGGATGGTCTAAGGATGAGTGCATTTTAATTTTGGGGTGAACTACTCCTAAGCCTAAACTACTTGTTCATTTATGTTTGAAAGTTGTTTGGTTTAAAAGAAAAACATAAAATATCAAAATACTAACATTATGTAATACATAAAGACACAGTGTCACTGTGCACTGGTGTAGAAGCTGTTTCATTTGTCCATGCTCAGTGAGACAGATGGAGAGGGGGAGATAGATGCCTTAGGCTGGCCACTGGCCATTTACTCAGTTTATGTAAAAATTAGCCACCTCTGCCTGACTGGAGCACTGAAAATCCATCCTGGGAACTCTTTGATTGGTCAGGAATGTGACTATCACTTGACCGCCAGTAGGCAGAGCATAACAAGCAGGTCTGTAGGGAGGTCAGCCTGCATTATTTGAGGCTGGTTAAAATAGCCGAGGTAAAAGTGAAACGATAGAGTTGGAGAGAGACGGAAAATACATGGTAAAGATATGGATAAGGAATGCTTAAAGAAAAGCAGAGTGATAAGAAGAGAGGGAATGGAGCTTTAGGAAAGAAGGCAGGAGGGTGACAGTGATATATAGGAAACAGAGCAGGGAGCAAAAACTAGGAGAGATGGCTCTTTTCAGACAATCTCTTACTCTATTCACTGCAATGCCGGAGGGGCAGAGTGTGTGGACTACATTCATCCACAATGTCAGTCTCTGTCAGGATTATATCAACACTCAGGGATCTGGCCCTTATGCGGACCAGTAAAACACACTCTTTCAAGAGAATCTTGGTATAGATGACCTCATTTCAAACATAAAAGCCTTTTTTATCCTCTTAGAGATTGTTAAGCCCTATTGGACAAGTGATTCTACTGTTTAATAATAATAATAAAAAAATTATTCATCTGATAAGACTGGCAGTCCTTCATATTTTTAAACCACCATTCAGACATGTCAGGTTCTACTATAAAACAAAAGCTATAAAAAATGTCTTGTGTGTTGCATATATTTAAGTGAATTTCATATGTAAAGTTTCACATCTAGCATGTAGAGGAGTAGTCAGTTGAACAAATGCCATACTTGTGGATTATCCCAAAATAATGTACTAAACATAAATATAATACAACATATTACATCAATATTAATATTATTTTAGATTAAGATTTCTGAGGGTCAAATTTTTACAATCATTTACATCCCGTGCTAACTAGGATTTGCACAAGCTCCAGTCTGGATCCAGAACACCCGAGCAGAGATGATGCTGACCCTCAGAGGACTCCAGATGATGCTAACCCTGAATCAACAAACAGAACTAACAAATATTGCTACAAGTGTGACTGCATCATATAATAATTGCTGTTAATAATGTTCATCTTCTGGCTGACTACGTCTTGTATTTATTTTTTCTGAAAAATCCTGACATACACGCACAAAATGACAGTCACCACTTATAAGCTACTACTAAATATTGTAGAAATGTAATTTTCTGTAAAGTTGCTTTGTAATGATTTGTATTGTAAAAAGCGCTATATAAATAAACTTGAATTGAATTGAACTTACTTTCAAACAGATTTTCCTTTTCCACTACGACATAAAAGCCAAAATAACTCCCTTTCTATCCCTTTCTAGTTGACACTTTAGTAGGAATAAAATCAAATGTGAAAAATGTTCAGATGATTATTTCTACTGTACATTTGGGTCTCTAATCCTGCCTTCAGTCATGTACATGTGAGCAGGTCAGAACCATGTACTACTAGCTCTACTGGTTTGTGCTTCATATTTCTTAACATTTAAACATTTTTATTAAAACACCCAGGGTTAACAGTGCGTATGTAACACACAGCTGTCTCCATTTAAGAAAAACTGGCAGGCAAACGGCAACCAACCTATATGGCACCTCCAGTAAAGTCATGAGATTACACTGCAAAAGTCATGTTAAATACATATATATCTAGATACATGTGTATTTTAATAAATTAGAATGTCATGGAAAAGTTAATTTATTTCAGTAATTCAACTCAAATGGTTAAACTTGTGTATTGGTTCTTTTAATTGTGATGATTTTGGGTCACATTTAACAAAAACGCACCAATTCACTATCTCAACAAATTAGAATATGGTGACATGCCAATCAGCTAATCAACTAAAACAACATGCAAAGGTTTCGTGAGCCATCAAAATGGTCTCTCAGTTTGGTTCACTAGGCTACACAATCACGGGGAAGATTGCTGATCTGACAGTTGTCCAGAAGACAATCATTAAAACACTTCACAAGGATGGTAAGCCACATACATTCATTGCCAAAGAAGCTGGCTGTTCACAGAGTGCTGTATCCAAGCATGTTAACAGAAAGTTGAGTGGAAGGAAAAAGTGTGGAAGAAAAAGATGCACAACCAACCGATAGAACCGCAGCATTATGAGGATTGTCAAGCAAAATCGATTCAAGAATTTGAGTGAACTTTACAAGGAATGGACTGAGGCTGGGGTCAAGGCATCAAGAGCCACCACACACAGACGTGTCAAGGATGAACCACAGACAACGTCAAGGCGTCATACCTGGCTAAGGAGAAGAAGAACTGGACTGTTGCCCAGTGGTCCAAAGTCTCTTTTCAGATGAGAGCAAGTGTTGTATTTCATTTGGAAACCAAGGTCCTAAAGTCTGGAGGATGGGCGGAGAAGCTCATAGCCCAAGTTCCTTGAAGTCCAGTGTTAAGTTTCCACAGTCTGTGATGATTTGGGGTGCAATGTCATCTGTTGGTGTTGGTCCACCAAGTCACTGGACCTGTTTACCAAGAAATTTTGGAGCACTTCATGCTTTCCTTCTGCTGACCAGCTTTTTGAAGATTCTGATTTCATTTTCCAGCAGGATGTGGCACCTGCCCCACACTGCCAAAAGCAACTAAATTTGGTAAATGACCATGGTGTTGGTGTGCTTGACTGTCCAGCAAACTCACCAGACCTGAACCCCATAGAGAATCTATTGGGTATTGTCAAGAGGAAAATGAGAAACAAGAGACCAAAAAATACAGATGAGCTGAAGGCCACTGTCAAACCTGGGCTTTCATACCACCTCAGCAGTGCCACAAACTGATCACCTTCACGCCACACAGAATTGAGGCAGTGATTAAAGCAAAAGGAGCCCCTACCAAGTATTGAGTACATGTACAGTAAATTAACATACTTTCCAGATGGCCAACAATTCACTAAAAATGTTTTTTTCTTTTTTTGTATTATGAAGTATTCTAATTAGTTGAGATACTGAATTTGTGGGGTTTTGTACAATGTGAGCCAAAATCATCACAATTAAAAGAACCAAAGACTTGAACTACTTCAGTCTGTGTGCATTGAATTTATTTAATACACTAGTTTCACAATTTGAGTTGAATTACTGAAATAAATTATTTTTTGAATTACTGAAATAAATTCTTTTTTGCCTTTATTGAATGCCTTCAATAAAGGCATTCTTTTTTCAAGTCCAAAAAAATCTCCAGCAGATGTTAAATAAAGTATATGAACAATGCAGTGCTAATTGACATAGAACTTATTACAGTACAGAAACTATTCTGCCTTATTATGTGATAAAAAGTGTTTGTAGTATATAAACAAATCATTATTATTTGTTATTGTCCAGCAGTTATAGTTTTCTCAGCCAATTAAAAGTTAGAAATTAGAGAAACATTCAGAAATAATTTTGAAATTCTGATTTGCTGCTAAAAAAAGAAAAAAAAAACTCTGATTATGATAATGTTGAAAACAGCTGAGTATATTTTTTTCAGGTTTCTTTGATGAATAGAGAGTTCAAAAGAGCAGCATTTATCTGAAATTGAAATCTCTTGTAAAATGATGCCTTTATCATCACTTTTGATCAATTTAAATAATGCTTGCTAAATACACGTATTAATTTCTATCATTTATTTAACAAAACAAAAAAAATATAAATATAATGACTAAGCTTTTGAATGATATAGTGTATAATGTTGCAAAAGCTTTTTATTTCACACAAATGCTGATCTGTGGATCCTTCTATACATCAACGAATGCTGAAAAAAATGTACTCATCTGTTTTAAATATTGATAATCATCAATTTAGAATGATTTCTGATTAATGTGACATTGAAGACTGGAGGAATGATGCTAAAAATTCACCTTTGATCACAGGAATACATTACATTTAAAATATATTCAAATAGAAAACTGTTATTTTAAAAAGTACAATTTTCACAATATTACTGCTTTTGCTGTACTTTGGATGAAATAAAGGCAGGCTTCATGAGCAGAAGAGACTTCTTTCAAAACATTAAAAATCTTACTGTTGAAAAACTGTTGACTATAGTAGGCTCTATAGATTACAGGAATGTTATATCGTAATGTTATATATATATATATATATATATATATATATATATATATATATAATCATTGACTTAAAAATGCTAGGCTTCATGAGCAAATATACACAGTGTGTATATTAACAAGGTTGATTGTGTGTATGTGAGCAAGATTTATGTCAAGGCTAATGAGTGAGGGTGTGTTACGAATATATATCAGCACTCATGCATAAGAAATTAATTTAAACTAGCCTGTTAATCAATGTCACGAAGAAGAGAGCAGGAAACGGATGTGGTGGAAACGATGATGGACAAACACACAGATACGCACAACTGCACAAAGTAAAATGATTAATTGATGTCATTCGTGGTTCAAAAATCATGAATTCAGTTTTTTTTTTATTATTTGTATTTTTGTCTGTTAGTTTGTACATTCACATGCAAACATCATATATATATATATATATATATATATATATATATATATATATATTCAGAATTTCTGGAAACATTTCTATCTCTGTTTGTAAATATATCACACATGGCCAAACAAGCCCAAGGCTACAATTACACCCCATTTGGATGTGGTGTTGGCAATGTAAATGCTTCGAATTTCCTGGAATAAATGAGTTAAAGGTTAAAATGGACAGTTTCCTCTCACTAAGGGAGGATGCAATGTATCATTTAAAAATATTTATATACATATCACTACAGGAATAGATTTATAGAAAGAAACCTATACACTGTAAAAAATTTCACGTAAAATCGAAAGTAACTTACTTGCTTCAGTATTTTATTCCACGGTAATATTACTGTAAATCTGACTACAGTAGTTCACAACATACTGTATAATAACTTACAGTATATTTATACTGTAAAATTAATTACAGTTCATGTTTTTGCACTGTATTTTAAAATACTTTAAAGTTACTATGCAGTATAATTGACTACGGTAGTTTTTATATTCACATATACGCATATATACACAACATATAACTAATGTCGAACAACATGCACGCTGAAAGAAATGAAAAACATATTCAACACTGCATAGACCTACACAGATATTCGTTTCACAATGCATCCCCTTTCTGAATGATTCTGAATGTCAGCACTTGGTGTAATCACTGCATGGTTACGATACATATGTGTACGAAGGCCAACGGCAGTTTTGAAGTTACATGGACACTGGAAAAATCCACAAGAGAATCTATAGTTTGCAAGATTCCTGTGTTCCTTAGCATGTCTGACAAATTCTGGAATTCTGACACACTTTGCAAGAGAAATGCATTTCTAATCTAATTTCCAAGCAATTTTAACTTTAGATGCAGTACTTACCCATCCATATCCATATCTATCCATAATCCTTCACCAAGGATGTTTACCTGTAAGACAAAGAGAAACATGGATCAGTTAAAACATAAAAGGTTACAGAATAATTCCAATATATAAAATCAAAATAAATAATTTGAAAAGAAAACAAATTTCAAAGACCAGAAATGACAAGCTAACAACTTAAATGCAACTTAAAAATAGCAAAAAAAAAGTTAACATATAATTTTAGTAAATTAAATAATTGAATGCTAGTATTAATTATTCAATCTGTGCATTTCATTTATTACTTGTAAAAAAGATGGCTAATCTATTCAATTATTATTATTTATGTATTTACCGATTACAATTAATTTGAGATCTCTTGGGGTCCTAACAGAGACCCGATTTCGAGGGAGAACCTAATTGGTCACAAATAAGAAATGAGAAGCACCCAAAGTGACAAAAAACGGGGCTTATAATAGCCATTATCGTGAATATCAAACAATATCAAATATACAACTAAATTATCCACAGTCCGTTGGCAGTGGCTGTATTTAGATATGAATAAACTAGTGCACTTGAAGAAGTTAATGAAAATGAGTGAGCAAAATCATGTGAACGTCTGGTCTGAAGAAGAACTATCAGACTTTCACTGCCTGTGTATTCACTTGAAGTGTAACTTACATCGGCAGTACTCACGTAATAAATGTATAATATGACTAAAAAACTGTGGTTGTCCCTTCAAGTCGTGCATAACATTAGTGTAATAGGTCGATTTCGAACATTGCTTTAGGCTTAGACGCGTAAGGCCTCGATTGCGACAGGACACACACACAAGGTGAACATTTCGATTACTTTGTTCTAAACTTGAAATTATTAACTAACATTAACAGCAAACCTTGTGATAATTAGTATTTGGCTAACGTTAACTAACATTAACGTTAGAATGTTTGTGTTACAAACTACTATCAAACTCACCACCGATTATTTAACGTTAACATTAGTGGTAACGTTAAAACGAATATCTTCCCATTTGGGGTGAAACTTTTAGAAATACACATCTTAAATATTGAATAAAATTGTATATCTCACCTGACTGGTTCTTGTTGGTCTTGCTCATCCTCAAAGGCTCAGAAAATGAATTGGAAAATGAGTGTGGGCTGATGGTTTAGATGATTGGTTGCCAGGTATATCCCGTGCGATTCCGCTCTTTATGTAATTAGTGTGTTTAATAGAAAGCAAAATAATAATAATAAAAAATATCATGGGAATTGATTTTATCTATCTACCTAGCCTATATTATTGACATCTACATCTCTACAACCACGTGCACCCACAGAATTGTTGGCTATAACCTATGAGATTAGTTGGTTTTGTGTCAAAATCTGGCAACCATAAAGATACGCAATTAAAAAACACCTACATAAAACATTAAACTTTTTTTAACTATATGCTAAATGCCTTAATATATGGGTTACCTTATGAAACGATGTATTATAAAATTCCTTATAAATAAATATATAATTAATAAATAAAATTCCTTGTCTGTTGGATTACTGTCATCAATTTAACAGTAATATAAGGATTACTGTAATTATTTTCCCACTCTATTGTTTTTTTCAAAGAATAGCATAAATTGACAGCAACTGTCCTGTAAATAGTTTCTACAGTAAGACAAAGCTGGAAAAACAGCAATACTGCAAAAGTTATAAAATTGACAGCAACTTACTGTAAACTGTTTCTACAGTAAGCTTTCTCTGATATGTGGCAACACTAATCTAAACAAAGCCACATATCTTTTCATTCTCCTATGTAGATTAACTTGGTAGCAAAAATCAGAGTTTGAACATTTATCAGGGTAGTAACACACTTTTTGTTTAGGTACCATTTGCATTGTTACCATTTGTATTAAGACTGTTTAAGACTGTTATAGGATGAAGCAACATATGAAAATAATCACTGACACAGAGGTTTATTTGATAATCTACATTGTTCAATGACATGATAATTCTCTTGTTTGGGTCTATGCATTTTTTTTTCAAACATACATTAAAAAAGCAATCCGAAATCTCATTCGCCAGCCACTCAGAAGTCAAGACGGCCAGCTGATCATCAGTCAGGCTCGCCAGCCACCGCTGTCTCAAGCCCACCGACCGCTCTGTGCTAAACACCGTTGGACATGGTATTGTGCCCGGAGTTCATGGCTCCAATCCTCACCCCAGAATCTGCTCTAGAAATCTCTACTTCAACTTATAAATCCCCAATATATATGTTTGGGGGGGTAGGGGGGTAGGCCATATACTGCCTTCTCCGCCATAGCCTCCTGAGTCCCCTAATCTGCCATGGCCTCCTGAGCTACCAGGAGGTTTCCTTGTCTCCATCCGGTTTCTGTACCAGCCTTCAGGGCGCCCACCCCTGTCACGTGTTGGTTTACGTTTAGTTCATGTCTGCCCTTATTTGGTTTAATTCATGTTCTCGTTTAGTTAATTAACATTCATTCATTTCACCTGTGGGTATTAATCTAGTTTGCTCCTTTGTTTCCATACATTTATAAGCCTTCGGTTTCTGTCTTTTCCTTTGTCCTGGATTAATGTTATTTTGAATTGTCAGTGTGTGTTGATGTTTCTTAAAACAAATTTTCTTCTATTCCTTCTTCATGAGACATTACTACAACCACAACCATGTTACAGCATGTAGTTAAATCCTGTAAAGCCCACTGCTTTACATTAAAAGCTTGTAATTAAAAATGTTATCTTACTCTTTGGTAATATAGAGTAAATATTAGCATTGGCAGCAAATTGCATATTTATGGGCTTCTGAATATACCCCCTTATTCTCACTGTACCATACCATATGGTCATACCAATGTTTTTTTTTTTTTTTGTCTTGCCTACATTTTCAATAAACTGTTCCACTGAGAGAAAGAGAGAAAGAAAGAAGGAAAGAAAGAAACGAAGAGAGATTGAGAGTGGATGATACATATGAATCCACACAGCTCTTAAAAATTGGAAGTTAAGCCTTCTTATCAAAAACAAGTTGGGTTCAGTGAAGGTTCAGATGTACTTTCTATTCTATCACAGAACAAGCAGAAAACAATTTGTCTAACACCTTTGAATAAATTGGTTTGAATTTAAAACTGGGTCGGAGTCTCATCACTTGTGCTAAAACTTGAAAAGTTTAAACAGGTGACAGGAAGGCTTTGGTAAATAAATGCATACTGTGTTTCTGTGACAGTCTCCAAAGACCATCCCTCAAGGTGTTAGTCTTATAGCGATTTGAAGGAACAAAAACACACAGAAAGTTCCTCCACGGTCTCTTAGGAAGCTGAGCACCATTGATGTTGTTCCATTCTTGACCTCACAGCTTCCAGATCTGGCACAGAAGCACTCAAAGGGACCCAGACAAAACGGAACTATCACAGGGATAAATTAGCAATGTCCCATGCGGCTCAGGACAAAAAGAATGGCATTTTTACAGAGACACTTTGTTCTGCAGAAAGTCAAGAGAAGCCATGTGGATCCACTCTCCTTCATTTTCCCCATCAGAATACAAATGCATGCTGCGAACAAGAGATGAGAAGGAGGGGAGGGAGATTAGAGACTCTCCACACTGATTCTCTCTTCTCCCAGCAGGAGCAGCTATCAAATCACAGGCCACGGACAGAATGGTTTTTAATGAGCCATCAGACATATTAAGACTGATAAAAAAAGAGCCATACCCTCTAATTTCCCTTCATTAATTAGATGGAAGCCAGACTCATCAAAGGCAGCCGGGGAGCCTCCTCATGGTGGAAACGGTGAGATGGGGGAGGAAAGGAGATTTGGTTCCAGGGCACTTTAAAATACCCCCTGAGACATCTTCTATTCCCCCTGTATGAGGAGAGAGAGGGAGAGACAGGAAAAGGAGGATATAAACAGGACAAAGCAATGGATGGTCAGCTTGGGGCTGGATGTTATAGCATTCAGTTACATCTCTAGGAATTATTTTTAAAAATAGTACTTCCTCTGAGGTTATGTAATGCACCAAATAGAGGCCAAGATTCTTATAAAAGTGGAAGATATTAGCATTCTGTGTACAAAGCCTATCAATAGATTATTTGACATTGCTGTATGGTGTAATATAGAATAGTAGCAGATGCACCCTTTATTTATTTATTTATTTATTTATTTATTTATTTATTTATTTATTTATTTATTTATTTATTTATTTATTTATTTATTTATTTATTTATTTATTTATTTATTTATTTATTTATTAAGTATTATTATTATTATTATTGCCAGGTTTTCATTCTCTCACAAGGCTGAGGAAATAGGACATTGTTGTTTTGTGTTATCTACTATGGCAAGTGTCTATAACGTGTTGGTGTGTTTTAATGTAGAAGCAGGACATCAGGAAACAAGTAATCATGGGTTATGTCAGGATGCCAGGCCGTCTATCGCTGTCAAGTGCCGCGGCCAGTGAGAGGGATGACTTTATTTTCCTGTTTTGCTTTATTTTCTGTTAATAAAAGCCTCTCCGAGGTCTGATGCCATGCCCACTGTGTCTGTCATTTGCTCCTCCCGCCACAATATATATATATATATATATATATATATATATATATATATATATATATATATATATATATATATATATATATTTAAAATAAACTATGGTGGTTGGGATTTGAATGGCAGACTGACTCATAAGTTTTATCTAATGCAGTTCTTTACTGGAGGGATGTTGGAATGTAGATACACTGATGACACTGGATGAAATGTTTGTGGCACATTTCTGACACAACTGCGGATATGTAAGTCAGCTAAAACTGAAAAGACCACAAGTGTTACGTAGACTGACTCAGGGCGATGGAAGATTTGACAAGAAAACACTTACTTAGAATGAGGCAAAAGAAAATTCTGATAGTGCCACTCTGCCTCAGATCAGATGTCTTTACTGTTAGGAGACTCAGTAACAACAGAGTCTGTCCTCCTCAATATCTTTAATAAATAAATTAATTCATCAATCAAATTTACCCCTTCAAACCCAACTCCTGCTGTGTGTGAAATATCTGTCCTCTTGAACTTTTGTGGAAATAGAACCGAACCAACACACACCAGTGGGCTTCTATTGCATTTGCATGAATTGGAGCTTTCATTTGTCAGGCAGGTAAAACAGAAGCAGAAGAGAGAGTGGAGACACGCAAGAGACACGGCTTGTTGACTTGCTGAAATATGTTACCAACCTTTCCTCATGAATTCTAAATCAGCATGAATTAATTCATGTCCAAAGCAAACAACAAATAGAAATTCTTCAGTAGGAGTAAGAGCTCTCTCAGCCCCTGTACAGGAGGTATTTTTCAATGTTGATTCACCTCGGCAGGCCATGTAGGAGCATGGCTTTTACATTTTAAAGTAAATATTGTTGTGCTGCTATATATAAGCCAACGGAAATAGTATGGCTGGGTCTGTACATATTTTCCATCAGGGGTCTAATCTAGGTTCAGCTTGCCTCTGTCTATTTTAATCACAATCAGTTGGACGCAAATGGCATACATTACAATATATTACAAACCATCTGGGGGCTTTATTGTAACATATGCTAAAGCTGGCCTTTAGGTGCACATGCTGAGGTACCTCAAGAACAATTCAAAGAGTAATACAGACTATAAATGAAAATCATACACACAAACACAAACAAAGGGAGAGAGAGAGAGAGAGAAAGCATTTAAAAACCTAATATTTCACCCCATAATGAAAATGTTCTGAAAATGTACTTAACCTCAGGCCAGGTTTTTTGTTTTGTTTTGTTTTTCTTCATAGGAAGAGATTTGGAGATATTTAGCATTACATAATTTGCTCACCAGTGTATTCTTTGCAGTGAATGGGTGTATACACGCACACACACACACACACACACACACACACACTTATTTTAACACTTATTTATTATTATTATTTTTATTAAGGAGCCTCAACTCCAAACAATTGTTTATGGCCAAAATATGAGTCCATAATCCATCTCCTGCTGTCCTCCCACACATCAAAATCCACTGACATATTTGCTTAGAACTGTTTTAGACTGTTTTGGCTTGTAAACAGTGCTTGATATGTGCATATTTCTCTCCTGATTCAGATAAGACAATTGTTTTTTCACTCGAGAAAGCAATATTATGGCTAGAGGTCTAAAAGCTATGATTTAAAGTAAAAAAAAAAATCTTGATGGATTTATTTTTTACAAACACAAAGCTTTTAATTTCACAAGAAGTGATTAACTAGAGTCATGTAGATTACTTGTGGATTATTGTGATGTTTTTATCATCTTTTGAGCTGTTATGATGAGTTTTTTTTGTTTTTTTTTTGAAAAGAGGAATGCATTCATTATTTAGAAATTAGTTCTAAACACTTCATATTCTTTTAGAAGGATTATGTGAGAGAAGGTGACAATAATTCATACCTCCATATTTTGATTGACAAAGGAATCCATGGCTGTCCTATTAACCATATAAGTATCTGACTTTTCTTTTAACCACAGTTTGTGAAATATTCTCCGAAATATTCTGAAGTTCAGTGGAAAAACGTGTCACCCAGTTTCCCTGATATATTGTATCACATTAAGTGATATAATAAAGCTATCACATATAATTATGTGTGCCCCTCCTAGGTATTATTATGTCTAACATTCTCTGCATTTGTCCCACCTATTACAGAAATCCCCGCACAGCACTCAACTTTGCAAATAGATGCTGTTTTTATTCACATTAAAGTTTTAGATATTGTTTTGATGTGACACTTGGGTCTCCTTGGGCACAATAATCATGGAGGAAGTGACAAGCAACATTAAGCAATTAAAAATCTGCATCAAGACATTGCAGAAAGACAAAATAAATATTGATACAAGCTGTGGCAAATGGAGAAAAAGAAAAATACATGGTGTTTGGGAAGTTACTTTGAAAAAGTATAAGGTAAACATAATTTAGTAGTAGTCAAGTAGACTACTTCAGCCAAGCTACCATTTAAAAAAAAATAAAAACACTCAACTACAATACAAGATACAAACTCAAATTTTGATTTGAGCTAATTAGATATCTATTTATTTATTTTATTATTTATTTATTTTCACAATACAATGATCATGCATCATGTAGAAGACTAGTTAGGTACGCAGAAGCTAAACCATTAAGGGCCTTGTAGGTAAGTAATAGTATTTTGCAACTGATATGGAGCTTAATAGGCTAAATAGGCATACAGTAAACCTGCTCTGCTGTGCATAATAGCACCAAATAAATAAATAAATAAAAAACACAATATATTGACCCAAGTTCTGTTTTCTTTCATACGTTGTGCACATTTGTGATGATGTAAGATGACCACAAACATACCAGGGGTTGGATAGAATTAAAAGAATTGTGAAACCAGACCAACGCTGGAGAGGGGGCCTGGGAACAATAGCACTCAGGTTCAAACCAAAAAAAAGATCCCAGTGTGAAAGCCATCTACGACTAAATTAAAAATAGCTGACAAAATGAACACTATACTAAATACATAAACATCCTAATTTACTGCCACAACTAATTGGTAGCCTTGCCCCCTAAACATTAGTTGACCAGAAGAAGCTTGGTCAACCAAAATTGTATTAGTCGCCTAGTAGCAGAAAAAAAATAAAAATAAATAAATAACCAAATAAATAAATAAATTCCAAAACAGAAGACCTGACTAACAGATCATTAAGGGCTAGTCTTCGGTAATACCGTACATCGGGCAGGACATGTATATTTACAGAGAGTGAAATGTCTACTTTCAAATGAAACAATTCAAATGCAAAACAAATTCTCAGATTATGTAATTCATATGAAACACAAATACAGGCACATTACTACAACGGAGATGAAGAGTCAGTGTCGCCAACTTCATCTCTTAAACTGAAAACAAAGAAAGTACTAGTTTATCAAATTATTAAAATGTTAATGGAGTCTCCTTACTGTTTTCCACTGAAACATTCATGATCATTAGTTCTGCCGGTGCTCTGTGGCAAGCTTTATGCATGTGTTTGAGCGGTTATTAGGCTATGTAGGCAATTACAGGGTCATTATAATGATTAAAAGGGTTTATTAATAAATTTGCCATTAGTCAACTAATGCTTCAAATGAACGACTACTAGTCGATCAGAAAAATCCAGCCCTACTAAATAGTGTGACAAATTGTGTGCCTCAACTTTGTAACAGTTACTATAGATTAAATACCAATAAATCATGTAATGTAGGGTGAAAGCAAAGGCAAATAGTTGCTTTATGGCACCATAGATACCGCCCACTGGCGTTCAGTGGTTTCATGACTAAGCATGGTATCAAAAAGCAAACATAATGTTTTCCCAGAGAAAGAACGAGAACCTGCGTCTTCTAGTGGCCACTATAGGGACTGCCGGTGTTTGATGCAACAACTCCAATCCCATTGGCCCTCGTAGCCAGTGATGTCACAGGTGGGCATCCAGAAGCATAAGGGGGTGCCTTTTCTGAGGATAACTCAGAAAAATGGGGAACCCACCCAATAGGAGAAACATCCCTTTAACGAAGCTAAGAACACAGCTATCCTCAGAAGGCTATGTTACAATGAGCCAAAGCTATATGCAGGGCCCAGTCGGAACCGCCCACCTAAAAACCCCTTAGAAAAGGAGGCAGCCTACCCCTGCTACCAGACTAAGCTTAAGGGATAAAGGAAGTATACCATCTATTAAAAACCCCAAGGGGAGACTGCTAGAAGAGGCTCAGGGACTATTACTTATGGACTAAAACCTTGCTAAGACTAAAAGACTAAAGCCTTGCTAAGTGGAGCAGCTCGACCACAGGGTACTTGAAAAAAGCCTACATCATAAGTGAGAAACCAGACCTTCGGTCAATGGTTTACCAAACATCGACAAAAGAATAACATTAGTCTAGCCTCAGGGCCCAATTTAAGTATCATCTTTTAGCAGTTGCCTGCCTCTGCGCCTGCCCTCAGAAAGGTCTAAAGTCAGCTTGGTACGCTTGTAACACAGCCATTGTGTACAAGGCTCCACCAGCTTGACCTGCCACCACATACACCCTGCCATCCAGATGCAACCAGAAGAGGTCTGGATGGCAGAGCTGGAGTCTTTTAAGATGACTACTCACCCTGGGAGAGAATGTTTGCGAGCACCCTCTACACAGGTGGCATTTTCACGTATCAACATCCAGTCACACCCTCAACATCAGTGTAATCTGCATGCTGAACAAGATGCAGCCTGGCGAATATGGCACATCCCACAATCTCACTAACTCAACGTGAAGGTCAGAAAAAAGGGTAGATGCCTGGGGGAGGGGAATTCATGGCCAGCCAGAAAGCTCTCATCTAGTTTGCCATCCCACCGAGCACCTCGAGAGCCGGACATGCTCATGCAAATGCTGACTACTATCCCTCAGGAGAGAGCAGAATGAAAGAAAAACACTTCTCATCAGATTCCTTCCATGCCCTGCCTACAATCCCCATGAACAGTCTGCCTAGCTGCCTTGGCAGCCATGGGACTCAAACCATGGGTAGTAGTTGCTCAATTCTCATTCCTCAAAAGAGAATCAAGCATTCGAGGCATTTCTCAGCATGATCACATCACACACCGTGCATTTAGTACCCCCGAGAGCAAAACATGCTCTTTTCAGACACTAGATTCCCTCATGGATCAGGCGAGGACAGAAACTGCCACGAACACATTGCACTGAGTCAGTTCGACTCCCTCGAGAGGTGCAATGCTGCCTACAAATGCAAATGCTGCCTACAATCTTCAGTTAAAAGGTAAAGCTTTACCTCTGCTCTCAGTAGCCTTGTGAATGCATCATCGTGTTTGCATCCCGCTGTCCAGTGAATCAAACATTCATGCTTTTCCAAAGCCTTCTCAAACTTTTTTGTAGTGAACCCCACAATATGCCTCGGCAGCAGCAGGATCCGATCTGCGAGATCCAGACAATTGTCCCTTATCCCTAGAGAAAAAGACATGAATTGAGCTTCCTCATTGGTAACCGCACGTGTGTTCTCCTTAACAAGACACATAACACATATATTGTGTGTTGCCTCGGGTGTCAGAAACCTAGGACACGGAGGCACACACTTTCTAAAATGCTCACTTGATAATACCTGTACACGCTCTGTCAAACAAACGGGTCCTGGGGAAAACAAAAGTTAATGAAGTGTTCGGCAGGTGCCCTTTTATACTGTTGGGTGCCTGCGAGCGACCACTAGAGGATGCAGCACAAGTTCTCTAGAAGGGAAACCCATTATAACCACTGACTTGGCGCTGTCCATAGTATACAGATACAACATGTGATTGAGTCTGCTGACAACAGGAAAAATGGAAGAGTAAAATAACGTTCATGTGTCCCCACAAAATGTCCCCACAGACATGGCAATGTCTAAAATCTATGTCCTCGTGGGGCCCATGAGGAAAAAAAAGCTTATTAATCATACAGAATGATCTTTTTTGAAAATGTAAAAATGCAGGAAGTTTTGTGTGCAGGGTAGATTTAGGGGTAGGGGTAAGCTAAGCAGAGTAAAAAAAAAATGTTCAAATGAACTCCAAAGAAGATATAAAAATAATACTAAAAAATCATTTAACATGATCCCTTTGTTTGAGTTTTAGAGATAACAAAATATATATTATGTAACAAAATATGCGTTCCAGAATCCTAAAATTTTCCGTTACATTATTAACCTTCATCTATCCATTGAAAAAAAAAATGTGTGTTGATCATACTGGTCCAAGAATTGTTTACTTTTGTCACACTTTTAATGGGGATTTACACACACACACACACACACACACACACACACACACACACACACACACACACACACACACACACACACAAACAAAAAAATAATAATTTTGTAGATTTGATGAGTTTAAATGGGTTCAGCCAAAAAAGCAACAACAAGTAACTTGACCTACATAGGAATGAATGGCATTTACGAGAAAAATATTTTTTTATTATTACATTTGGTTTTTATTATTATTATTTATTTTGTTTGATATACAAAATCTGATACAATCCAGTAAAGATTTATATAAAAATTAAGGCCTCTTTTTTTTCTTAACACACACTCATATATTTAAAAAATAAGTAATGTGTAACAGATTGAGAGACAATAGTAGAGCTGACATATCAAGTCACTGACTTTGCAACAAAATAAAAAAAAATACACGTCTTGAGAGTCCAAAAGCATTCATTGCGCGATGAAGACTGTTAGAATACAGTTAGAATTCCCTTAAAATTCAAGCAACGACAAAGAAAAAAAAAATTATGAGTTTTTACGTTTTTATATTCCTTGCACAAGCAATGTACTTTTCAGAATATCTTCCAATATTTATATCTAATATCTAATATTTTCCATAAGCCAGTGATTCAACAGTCCATTCAGATTAATTTTATTATTATATTATTATTATTATTATTTTTTTTTTTTAATTATTATTATTATTTGGAAAGCATCAAATTCATCCAATGTCCCTAAACAGTCATACTGTGACAATTTTCTTCTTTCCTCCAACAGTAAAATGATGCTGTCTCAGCTCAGAAGTCTGGTCTCAGTTTCATCTGCTCATACCGTACATTTCCGAAGTTTTGCTCCTGGTTACATTTAATTGAAAATCTTAAAATCCTCCATTTGGTACAATGCAAGCATGTCTTTTCATGCAAAGCAAACACTTGAGCGTCTACACAGATCTTCTAATATGTGACATCCTTAAATAGTTTCAGGTTTAACTTTAACTGAATATGATCTATCAAGCTGTACAATGAAAACCCAGACAATGATCTCAGATCAGTATTTTTGTTTGACAACCAGATTTATCTCGAAGTGGTGTGTGTTGACGTTAAATGCACAGTTACTGAATTACAAGAATAATTTAAATCATGAAAGAATCATGAAACTTCATATGCTTCTTATAAAAGCACTGAGGTATATAAATTATTGAATTAAATTATACTTCAAGTGCAAAAGAGTATTTGCATTGATGAAGGTAAAAAATGCTATCCATATTTATTATTTATATCCATTTATCCTATTTAAAATCATTTTTAAGGGTAGGCAGTGTTATATATATATATATATATATATATATATATATATATATATATATATATGTCAATGTCAATGTCACCTTTATTTATATAGCGCTTTAAACAAAATACATTGCGTCAAAGCAACTGAACAACATTCATTAGGAAAACAGTGTCAATAATGCAAAGATGATAGTTAAAGGCAGTTCATCATTGGATTCAGTTATGTCATCTCTGTTCAGTTAAATAGTGTCTGTCCATTTATTTGCAATCAAGTCAACGATATCGCTGTAGATGAAGTGTCCCCAACTAAGCAAGCCAGAGGCGACAGCGGCAAGGAACCGAAACTCCATCGGTGACAGAATGGAGAAAAAAACCTTGGGAGAAACCAGGCTCAGTTGGGGGGCCAGTTCTCCTCTGACCAGACGAAACCAGTAGTTCAATTCCAGGCTGCAGCAAAGTCAGATTGTGCAGAAGAATCATCTGTTTCCTGTGGTCTTGTCCTGGTGCTCCTCTGAGACAAGGTCTTTACAGGGGATCTGTATCTGGGGCTCTAGTTGTCCTGGTCTCCGCTGTCTTTCAGGGATGTAGAGGTCCTTTCTAGGTGCTGATCCAGCATCTGGTCTGGATACGTACTGGATCCGGGTGACTGCAGTGACCCTCTGATCTGGACACAGACTGGATCTGGTGGCCACGGTGACCTCGGAACAAGAGAGAAACAGACAAATATTAGCGTAGATGCCATTCTTCTAATGATGTAGCAAGTACATAGGTTGTTATGGGAAGTGTTTCCGGTTCCGGTTTACCTAATTAATGCAGCCTAAAAATCCTTTAACGGATTTGGATAATAAAAGCATATTAGTATGTTATGTGTATGCCAGGTTAAAGAGATGGGTCTTTAATCTAGATTTAAACTGCAAGAGTGTGTCTGCCTCCCGAACAATGTTAGGTAGGTTATTCCAGAGTTTGGGCGCCAAATAGGAAAAGGATCTGCCGCCTGCAGTTGATTTTGATATTCTAGGTATTATCAAATTGCCTGAGTTTTGAGAACGTAGCGGACGTAGAGGATTATAATGTAAAAGGAGCTCATTCAAATACTGAGGTGCTAAACCATTCAGGGCTTTATAAGTAATAAGCAATATTTTAAAATCTATGCGATGCTTGATAGGGAGCCAGTGCAGTGTTGACAGGACCGGGCTAATATGGTCATACTTCCTGGTTCTAGTAAGAACTCTTGCTGCTGCATTTTGGACTAGCTGTAGTTTGTTTACTAAGCGTGCAGAACAACCACCCAATAAAGCATTACAATAATCTAACCTTGAGGTCACAAATGCATGGATTAACATTTCTGCATTTGACATTGAGAGCATAGGCCGTAATTTAGATATATTTTTGAGATGGAAAAATGCAGTTTTACAAATGCTAGAAACGTGGCTTTCTAAGGAAAGATTGCGATCAAGTAGCACACCTAGGTTCCTAACTGATGACGAAGAATTGACAGAGCAACCATCAAGTCTTAGACAATGTTCTAGGTTATTACAAGCAGAGTTTTTAGGTCCTATAATTAACACCTCTGTTTTTTCAGAATTTAGCAGTAAGAAATTACTCGTCATCCAGTTTTTTATATCGACTATGCAATCCATTAGTTTTTCAAATTGGTGTGTTTCACCGGGCTGCGAAGAAATATAGAGCTGAGTATCATCAGCATAACAGTGAAAGCTAACACCATGTTTCCTGATGATATCTCCCAAGGGTAACATATAAAGCGTGAAGAGTAGCGGCCCTAGTACTGAGCCTTGAGGTACTCCATACTGCACTTGTGATCGATAGGATACATCTTCATTCACTGCTACGAACTGATGGCGGTCATATAAGTACGATTTAAACCATGCTAATGCACTTCCACTGATGCCAACAAAGTATTCAAGTCTATGCAAAAGAATGTTGTGGTCAATTGTGTCAAACGCAGCACTAAGATCCAATAAAACTAATAGAGAGATACACCCACGATCAGATGATAAGAGCAGATCATTTGTAACTCTAAGAAGAGCAGTCTCAGTACTATGATACGGTCTAAATCCTGACTGGAAATCCTCACATATACCATTTTTCTCTAAGAAGGAATATAATTGTGTGGATACCACCTTTTCTAGTATCTTGGACAGAAAAGGGAGATTCGAGATTGGTCTATAATTAACTAGTTCTTTGGGGTCAAGTTGTGGTTTTTTGATGAGAGGCTTAATAACAGCCAGTTTGAAGGTTTTGGGGACATGTCCTAATGACAATGAGGAATTAATAATAGTCAGAAGAGGATCTATGACTTCTGGAAGCACCTCTTTCAGGAGCTTAGATGGTATAGGGTCTAACATACATGTTGTTGGTTTAGATGATTTAACAAGTTTATACAATTCTTCCTCTCCTATGGTAGAGAATGAGTGGAACTGTTCCTCAGGGGGTCTATAGTGCACTGTCTGATGTGATACTGTAGCTGACGGCTGAATGGTTGCAATTTTATCTCTAATAGTATCGATTTTAGAAGTAAAGTAGTTCATAAACTCATTACTGCTGTGGTGTTGGGAAATGTCAACACTTGTTGAGGCTTTATTTTTCGTTAATTTAGCCACTGTATTGAATAAATACCTGGGGTTATGTTTGTTTTCTTCTAAAAGAGAAGAAAAGTAATCGGATCTAGCAGTTTTTAATGCTTTTCTGTAGGATATGTTACTTTCCCGCCAAGCAATACGAAATACCTCTAGTTTTGTTTTCCTCCAGCTGCGCTCCATTTTTCGGGCTGCTCTCTTTAGGGTGCGAGTATGCTCATTATACCATGGTGTCAAACTGTTTTCCTTAACCTTCCTTAAGCGTAAAGGAGCAACTTTATTTAAAGTGCTAGAAAAGAGAGAGTCCATAGTTTCTGTTACATCATCAAGTTGTTCTGAGGTTTTGGATATGCTAAGGAATTTGGATACATCAGGAAGATAACTTAAAAAGCAGTCTTTTGTGTTAGAAATGATGGTTCTTCCATACTTGTAACAAGAAGTAGAATTTACAATTTTGGCTATATGAATTTTGCAAAGAACTAAATAATGATCTGAGATATCATCACTTGGCTGAATAATTTCAACACCATCAACATCAATTCCATGTGACAGTATTAAATCTAGAGTATGATTTCGACAATGAGTAGGTCCTGAAACGTATACATGTATGTGTGTGTGTGTGTGTGTGTGTATATATATATATATATATATATACTGTATATATATATATATATATATATATATATATATATATATATATATATATATATATATATATATATATATATATATATACAGTATATATATATATATATATATATATATATATATATATATATACACACACACACACACACACACATACATGTATACAGTTTATTACATTTCAAGGTCACTGCTTTGTCATTTTTTTAAGTTGTCATAATAGGAGTAGAAGGGCATTTTTATATGCATTTTTCATTAATTACTTGTGTTCTGTAGCACAATATATATATACCTACATGTTATTGGTGTTATTCTGCCACCTGATGCTAATTTCCTAAATTATATGGCAAACCCTATTTAACTGGCAGCATTCCTGTAAGATGGTGGGCTGCTCTGAGGTGACTGAAACCCTCTGATAGGAGGGTGTCAAGATGAAGGCTAAAGGGATGACCCTTTCAGCCATTGCAAGAGACCAAATCCAAATCATTCCAAATATTGCAGCTTTACAATGACAGTAATTCATTCAAGTCCCCCCAAATAGCTGGTTGTCCACATAAAACAAACGCACAAGAAGACAGGATAATGAAACTCTCAATGGGGATTCGGTTCAACACTGCAGTAAGAATTGCTTGCCAGTTCAGGATCTGTCTCGGCACATTTAAGAGAAGTCGGACTGCAATTGCTCTCTGCAATGACCAAGCCTTTAAACAGCAGATAGAATCAAAAGGCTAGGCTCACCTTTGCTGAGGAGCATGTTTTGCGAAGAGAGGAGAACTGGCCCAGTTCACTTTGGTGATGAGAGCAATTTTCTTTATTTGGGTCTGATGGGTGACATTTTGTTTGGCATCCAACTGGGGAAAGACTGAAGCCCAAGTGTGTAAAGTAGTCAGTGAAAGGTAGAGGACAAAGTGTCATGGTTTGGGGCATGCTTTCTGCAGCAGGAGTTGGACATCTTATACAGCTACATGGCAGGTATACTTTACCTCAGAATCTCCTTCAGCAACATGTAGTTCCTGCAAGCATCTTCCAATCAGCCTACCATTTTCATGCAATACAACGCCCCGTCACACTGCAAGAGGGATAAAGCAGTTCTTTGAAGCTAAGAACACTGAAATAATGAAATGGCTACGAAACCCAATACAGTTAACAAATTATGGCAGAGAGTGGAAAAGAGTGGACCAAAATCACACCAGAACAGTGTGAAAAACTAGCGCTACCCTGCAGCCACAGATGTGCTGAAGTCATTCAAACAAGGATTTATACACTTCAAACTAATTTCTGACAGCTGTAACCCTCCAAAATTGTGCTGCAGTGGTTGCTGTCTCAACATCTGTCTAAAATGTTAGTCCAATGATTGCTTTTGTTATGATTGAATTAATAGTATGTCTTACATGCCTGTCAGCCTATGCATTTGCATACCTCCACATAGCCAATAGTGAAAGTTTGGGGCACGGCTGCTGAAGTAGGCTGAGCCAGAGGGTGTTTAGCCCATGTGGGAACAGAAATGCAGATTCAGTTACAGAAGCACAAGCCAAAATTTGAAGACTTGCAAAGTACTCAGGGACATACAATGGGTTAAAACTAGGGTAAACCTTGGCTGTGTTTTACAAGATGGAGGAATTTGCTGGAATGAATGGGTTTCAATCAATATGATGAACGTGCAGAGTTTCTTCTCAACAGGCAGCACAACTTCAATTGTAAAGTATTCCTAATATGTTGGACCTTTTATTGAAAGTAGCCTACTTTTATCTACATTGTATTGACCCGTAAGAGCTGTGTTTGTGAGGGTAAAGTTGGGGTTAGCATGATGCACAAAAGAGGTGTTTGCAAAACATGATTGGAAAAAATATTATTATTATTATTATTTTTTTTTTTTAGTTCTGCTAAGTGACACTATTAGCGCAGAAACTGCCTAGTCAATTCAACTCAACTCAGTCTAATTCATTCATTTTAATAGTGCATTTCTCAACCCTGTTGAAAGCTTGGGAAAAAAATACAAATTCAGCATATGCTGGTTATGTATGTTTTGGAGTATGGCTGCTGATTTGAGCTGGTCTAAGTTGGTCCTTTGCTGGTCAAATGCTGGTTTAAGCTGGTCATTGCTTGTCCTACGCTGGTCCTGAGCAGGAGTTGAACTGTGAATACACATCGCTGCAAAGCATTTTCATATAAAATTAATTTTTCTACATTTAATTAATCAGTGGTGACTATATTGAAAAGATGTCCATATGGCAGAAATGTACAGTTCTAGAATAGTAAAAATCACACAGTAAGTTAATGACATGTACTGAAGCAGAAATTGTGAACATTATTGACAGCAATAATTTTATATTTTACATTAACATTTACATTTATTCATTTTAGCTGACGCTTTTATCCAAAGCGACTTACAATTGCTATATATGTCAGAGGTCGCACACCTCTGGAGCAACTAGGGGTTAAGTGTCTTGCTCAGGGACACATTGGTGTCTCACAGTGGATTCGAACATGATTTTGATCAACATGATAGTTATGTAAGAAAAAAAGTATTTTATTTTATTTGAGTTTGACATTATTTAGAAGTACTGGATGCTTCACCACATTTGTCAGACACATAGAATAAATGTTGAAAAATTTTACCACTATAGTGAACACCATTCATCAGAGGATTCAAATAAAACATCTAGTTCATTCTTTAAAGCAAATCAAACAAATATTTAACAAACCCATTTAAATCCTTTTAAAGTCATGAATAAATATACACATCAAAAGTTATGTTATCGCCAGCAGCCTATTTGCACAGTTATTTGCAGTCACAGAGTCCAGTGGGGAGTAATCACTATCCACTGTTATAGTAAACATCTCCCCATATTCCTGTTCACACAGATTTCCATCCATATGCGTAAATCAATGGCTCCCTGTCTGTCTATCTGTTAAGAGCAATCCTTCTTCTATTCTGAAACATGGCATGGATACTTGCTGTCATACATGAGCTGCTCTCATGGAGTTACAGACATGTACATGACTTAGTAAGTGCATTTTTATCTAGTGAGTCTGTTTGGAGCAACACACCACATGTGGCCTGTTAGGTCAGGCAAGGCGATGTGCTCCACAGAGAGAGGATCAGATCCTGCAGGCTCAGGAAGCATCAAAGCCTTGGCTGGTCGACCCTAGAGTTTCCCTCAGAGCCCGAGCCAGAGATAAGACAGACTTCATAACAACAGCAAATCATGAGTCTTGGATAGAGGATAGAGGATGGTGAAAATACTAAAAATATGCTGGTTTATGAAAACTTAAAGACTTAAGAGGATGAACTGGAGAAGGGGGCAAATGATTTGATCTATGATTTGCTAAGATTCATTTTATGATTACGGATTACAATAAGAGATGAAATTCTCATTGATGAGGGAGAAATTAAAGTTAAAGCCTTAATTTCTTTATTCACATTTTCTTTAATATAGCTATTTTTAGGTGATTCATCTATATACTGTTATCGCACATTAATTTGGGCTGAGAGGTTACCCCCCAAAACACTGAATAGACATAAAAAATAATAAATAATAATAATAAAGATGTATAAGAAAAGAGAGTGTTATACAACTGTATCATTTGTGTGCATACATATAATTCAGTTAATTAATTAATTAATTTTATTTATTTTGTCTTGAACATGTCTATTCAATGCACATAGCTTTTTCAGAATCTGAATGCAGAGGTATTCATCAGTCTGCTGGGAGATAAATTGGTCATGATCATCCTGATACACTGATTTGCTAAATGTGAATAAATTAATCATTTATTAAATTAGCTTCCATTTTTTGGTACCTTATTTATTTATTTATTTATTTTCTCACTGTGCAGAGTAGTAATAGACAAAAGTCTTGTTTTGTAAGACTGTTTTGAACTGATACCACTCTTGTTGTTTAAGTCGAGGCTTTTAACTGATTCTGTGATCCCCTGCTGTTTAATGTCCTCAGTGGCCCTGTTTCCTAATTTCATCTGAAGAAAGAAAGTAAAATTCGGAGGATGGAGGCTTCTTAATTGATACATTGCTCATCTACTCCTTGTAAACAGAATATAAAGATAAAGAAAGACAAAAAGTTGAAGAAATAAAAATAAAAATATTGAGACACACCCCACTATCTCACTGCCTATCAGAGTCTGTATAGACACCACATTACATAAAAGCTCAGAATGTCAGAATGTGCTGCTTTGTGCCAATGGCTAAAGAGAAGCACTGCTGATCTGACTACCATGTCATGAACAGGAATAGCCAGAGGTTTGAGACTATATTATGATTTATGTAATGCCACGTCAGCCTTACTCAGGAGATGTGCTGAGTTTTTTTTAGCAGTGCAATAGAAGATGAGTTTTGAGTTGATCAAAGAACCATACAGTGAGCAGATATAAAAAGGACCATTTTTTTCTCTTTGTGTGAATAACATTTTAATAATCTGAAGAACCTTTTGTGTAATGGAAAGGTTCCTTGGACCAACTTTAAGACACTTAAAACTGAAATGTCTCTTTGCATCCCTTTTCCGATTTCTCAGCTTAAACTTCTGCCTACTGTGGAACTCAACTTTCTGGTTGCGGAAAAGATTGAAGGCCAAAAATAACTTGAGGACATGTTCTTGCAGCGGCTGACACATTTTAACAGCCTCAGCAAATGGAATGCATGTGATTTTGTTTCCTCATGATTGCTAGTCTGCTCAACAACCATATAAAACTGTAAATACTTCTGTCACAAATCAAGTAATGAGCTTATACTGTAAGTAACCCTGTCACTGGATATTACAATGCTAAAGAGTGGAGAAACAGTGAACCAGGCTCACTACAGTTGCCTGATATCCCTTCTTAAAATCATCCATAAACTTCTATCCATTCCACTTCTCAAGCTCTTCTGTCCACAGATATGGATGTTTTATAATGGCTTTAGTAGTGGAATGATTTGCAGATGAATGTAGCACAGTCTGAATATTGCATACTTCTCTAAAGGTCAGCAGGATTGTGAGAGAATAGGAGCATTGTCTCTCTGAGAGTCATATCACGCTGTCTGCTCCTCTGGGTCGAGCATATCCTTTCAAGTTGATTTAGGAACTGTTTCCCTTGAGTAAAACTTACCTTCATGGTGAGAGGAGAACAAGTACAACAGACTTTGGATCAGCGTGAATAGGAAACTTCTACCAATTCCTTAGATGTGTAGTCAGTGCACCCAACCTGATTTTGAATGACTGAAAATAAATAGCCATCACAAAGAGACGACAGCTGGGATCAAGACCACTAAAGTCTATACAAGCTACTGAATATGCAGCTTTTTTGTTTGCTTGCATGTATTCATGCATAACAAATGGCTGAAAGGTCTGTTTGCAGTGCTTTGTAAGTATTCATGTAAAATGGAGCTAGAGCTGTAGGAATGTACACGTTAAAATGCAGACATTTGTGGCCCACAAACTCGTCCCCATGTGCTAAGATTTGTTTAGATACATTTCCACTGGGAATTCTTACACTGTAAAATAGAAAGCCCATTGGTGTTCATTAAGCCTGACAGAGAATAGCTCCGCTTGACATTCCCCGCTGGATAATTGAATTGAAAGTGTAACACTGGAATAAGGAATAATATGGTGGCTCAAGTTGAATTTAGCTCTCATTTAGGGGATATATATATATATATATATATATATATATATATATATATATATATATATATATATATATATATATAATTCATAGTTGTTTTTGAACCATTTGCTAAGGATCAATCTCAATGAGCCCTGTGCTTGAACATAGCATAATAAGTACTTCTTGGTTCGGTGTGCTGCCCATTTACAACATGCTTTTAGCATTGACACTAAGGTACTGTATAATTTATTATCCAGCACAGGGGATCTAAATTTGTGTCAGACCGTACAAAATTCAGTAAAAATAGTAATATTTTGAAATATTATTGCAAATTATAATAACCATTTTCTATTTTCATATATTTTATTATGTAATTTATTCCTGTGATGCAAATCAGAATTTACTGCAGCCATAACTCCAGTCTTAATGTTTGACATGATCCTTCAGAAATCCTTCTACTATGATGATTTGCTGTTCAAGTAAAAGCTCTTATTATTATCAGCATTGAAAACAGCTGGGCTGCTTCATGTTTTTGTTACCATGATACACTATTCAGAATTCAATGTAACATGATCCCTCGGAAAACAAAACAAAACAACAACTTTATTCAGGAAGGGTGTATTAAAGTGATCAAAAATGAGAATCTAAGTAAAACACACAATTGTCAAAAGTAAAGATAATATATCATTAAATACTACAAAATTGTTATATTTCAAATAATACTCAATTGTATATTAATCAAGGAATACAAAAAAAAATCAATAATAATGATTTCCACAAAACACTAATAATGTATAAAGTCAGGTTGACTATTCTGATATCATAATGATGATGATGATGATGATGATGATGATAATAAATGAATGAATACAGTGAAGATCCAAACTGGAGAGCGATATATAAATACATAACTTAAAATTTGAAGGAATATTAGCTGTGGGTAAAGCACTATTATGCCACAATGTTTTACAAAATAACAAAGGCATTTCAACAAAAACTTTTAAAATGAGAGAACACTAACCACTGTAGCACAAAAAAAAAAAAAATGGGCACAAACTAAAATTTTGGAGTGTTACAGCTGTAAAAAATTCAACCTGGTCTCATAAAAATACATACCTCAGGGTACTTTTCTGCAAACACTGTTTCCCTTTCAGGGAATATTCGAATTGGGATATTGCTTCTGCTTCGATAGACCAATCTTACTTTGAGTGTAAATTAAACAAGCCAATGCACATTGGCATGCAATTATTGCATCCAGCTGCAGCTGATCACAGCATAAGTATAAAAAGGCAGCAGGTGCAATGCATACCAGCTTTTTGCTTCGGAGCAGAGCAACAACATCGTTCTGCTCCATCCAGTGTCTTCAAGTGACTACAAGTTCAACGCGCTCTTGGAAGCTTCTGGTTTGGAGGTACATCGCTTCAGCAGTGGTCATTCTGAGTCGAGCTGGTAGCGCACTTCAGGCTGTACTACCCCTTGTCATGCTGCAAACAGCCAGTCAATTTCTTGAAAGAGCAATTTCTATAAAAGAGCCTGGGTGCGTCTCTGTAAAGACAATGGATCATCATTTTAAAGAGACCATTTCACTCATGCATTTCTAGATGCGGTTGTTACCTGGCGCTAGGTGTTGGTCATGATAACTGCCTAACATTTCTGGGCATTAAACACGCTGAGGTGGTGTTGACAGATGAGTCATGTTCTAATTTCGGGAAGAAAATATCTCAGAGCTGCAAGCCAGACTCCGTTTCCTTTCTGGGCCAGAGCTCTGTTGCCTCTGCTGCAATCTAGTGCTTGTCCTGGATGCTGCCAGGTGAGGGCTATTTCCAACAGTAGCACGTGTGGTTTGAGGATTACAGTGATGACAAACCCCTCAGGGAACAAAGCCTCAGGGAGCAAACCCTCGGGGGTCCACCACTCCTCTAGCACCACCTATCCAGTTGATCACCCAATGGAACACGCTGGGCACTATTCAAAGAGCATACCAGTGGTATCCTGCAGGGCTCCTCCTGATGACTGGATGTCAGAAGGATAGCTTTCTGAGGAAGATTTTGCTGCACTGCCACTCTCTGGGTCAGTGGCAATCCCTGAAAAAGATCCAGAGATGGCAGCTATGCTTTCCTGGGCCACTGAGAAGGTATGGCTGAAGTGGAAACCTTCACCACGTCCCGAGCCTTCCAGGCTGGATGACTGGTTTATTGGTGTGGCCTGCGCTGGTTCTCAGTGCCCCACCCTGGTGCCTTATTTCCCAGAAGTGCATGATGAGCTCACCAGTTTGTAGATGGGTCTCTGGCGGTCTCTGGGCTGTGCAATGTCCACTATGGTGGTCCAGGAGCGTCAAAAGTGCCTGTGTCTGGTCGATATGAGGGATTCTGAGAAAGTTTGGTTTCTTAATGCCCCTGTGTCCCAGATTGGCCTCTTCAGTGACGTGGTCAAGTGTGCCATCAAAGAGCCCGCTCGCGCCATCAGCGGACAATGGCAGCCATGGTGGCCGCAAAGAGGCACTTATGGCTGATATTGTCCAACATTAAAGAAAGGGGCAGGGTCTGCCTCATGGATGCCCCGCTTCAGCCTTCTGGCCTGAAGTCCTGACATGAGGGGATCAAGACTTCAGAGGGCACCGATCAAGCTGCCTCAAGAACACCAGAGGTCAGTCTCGAGAGACTGATTCCCTTAGTAGATTATTTTGCACTGTGGAAACTACTGCTAAATGTATCTCAATGGGTCCTGCACACAGTAGAAAAAGGCTATCGCATTCAGTTCAAATTGAGAAAAATGAGATTCAACAGGGTTATTCCGACTGTGGTCAGACCCGAGCAGGCTCTGGTTATGGGACAGGAAGTGAATACCCTATTGAGGAAGGAGGCCATCGAGGTGGTCCATGCTCATAAGAGGGAATCCAAGTTTTGCAGCCGGTATATCATAGTTCCAAGGAAGAATGGGGCTGAAGTTCAAGATGTTCACCATCAAGCATGTTGTATCTCAAATCAGGTCAGAGGACTGGTTTGTCACGATAGATCTCAAAAACGCATACTTCCATGTCTCCATCCTTCCCCAACACAGGAAGTTTCTGAGGTTTGCTTTCAGGTGTGAAGCATACCAATATTGAGTACTTCCGTTCGGCCTTGCACTCTCATCCCGCATGTTTACGAAGTGAGTGGATGCTGCTCTGGCTCCACTGCGACTGCAGGGCATCCGCATAGTAAACTATATAGACGATTGGTTGATTTTAGCTCAATCGTAGCATATGGCAGTTCGACATCGAGTTTCTTGCCCACATGAGGGAGCTGGGTTTGAGACTGAACGCCAAAAAAAGTGTACTTTCTCCATTACAGAGGGCCACTTATCTAGACGTGGTGTGGGATTCGACAGCTATCGAGTTAATCCTCACTTCAGTCAAGAGAGTCAGAGAAGGCCACTGTAAAGCAGTTTCAGAGATTATTGGTTCTAATGGCAGCTGCGTTCAACGTGATAGCTTTTGGCCTGCTGTACATGAGAACCCTATAGTGGTGGCTCAACACCAAGGGATTTTTCTCGAGGGGGAATCCACTTCGGAATATCAATGTCACACGACGATGTCTCCGTGCCTTAGACATGTGATATTAGTGAATAAGATGTTAATAATGAAAAAGATGCATTCATAGACATTCTGAACTCTGTTGAGGTTAGATAACATGTGTCCGGTCCTACTCAGTGTCAAAATCATACTCTAGATTTAATACTGTCACATGGGATTGATGTTGATGATGTTAAATTATGCAGCCAAGCAATGATATCATAGATCATTATATAGTCTTGTGTAAAGTTCTTATAGCTAAAACTGTAAATTCTACTCCCATAACACACAATGTACTTGCTCCATCATTGGAAGAATGGCATCTATGCTAATATTAGTCTGTTACTTACTTATTCCGAGGACACCATAGCCACCAGATAAAGGTTTTTCTCCATGCTGTCACTGATGGAATTTTGGTTCCTTGCTGTCGCCTTTAGCTTGCTTAGTTGGGGACACTTAATTTCCAGCGATATCGTCAGCTTGATTGCACTATATACTACTAGATACTATTTAAACTGGTCTGAGCTGGATGATGACATCACTGAATTCAGTTATGAACTCATTTTTTTGCATTAATGACACACAATTTCCTATTTAATGCTGTTCAGTTGCTTTGACACAATCTGTATTGTTAAAAGTGTAAGTATAAATAAAGTTGAAACTAGTTGAAACTGCATGTACTGTAATACAATTGAAAAGTGCTGAAGCAATATGCTGCACTACAGTGTCCAAATAACTAATTTCTTCACTGTCATGCCTTGTTAGCAGCATGTGCTGTCCCAGCAATCTGCATAATTATTCAATACTCAGTCAAAAAAGGCACACACAGCACTTACACCAAGGCATGTGTATGGTCATGAACTTAATTACATCTCCAAATCATGAAGATCCCTTACAGTTTTAATTGTCTGAGCCAAAGGATGTAGCATGAGTTGCTGTATCAGTGACAACCACTCTTGTGGAGCCTTGAAAATGTAATTCACATTCTCAGATATGACTCTGATGCATCACCTTGGGAAAGCCTTGCGTTCTAGAATGCAAAATTTCATCAGCACCTTGCAAAGCTGAGGATTTGTCACTATGGCACAAAAAAAATTGATCAGGGCATTGGAAATGACATGATGCTTTACAAATATAATACATGTTTCTAAACTGTTTCTACAAATACACTAGTTTTGGCTGTAAACAGTTCGCAAACATTACAGTCCTTTTATAACTCAATATGTTCCATTCACAACTGAACTGAACTGAACTAAAGTGAATTAATCATTCAGTAAAATTATCTGAAATGGTATAAATATTGTTAACATTGTGTGATGCTCTAGGTTCTCAACCCTGTCTACATTTTGTCGGTTAAAGCCAATTCATTATAGAACTTCTTAAATTCAGAATGTTTCTCAGCTATTGGACTCAAACAACAATCAGTTTAACTCTAATACAGATGCTGCTAATGTGGTGGCACATACTGTATTGTAGTATGTTCAAGGTTGCAGGTGCCAAAATGAAGCTTCTTGTCTAGGAATCACTCTAAATAGACAAACTTTGTTTGAAGATGCTGTTTACACAAGCTGATAAGTCAGATTTATGAGGACAGAATATTAAGATGGTGGACCAAAACCACAGTAATGTCAGGTGGCACGTGAGACAGTTTCACTTCATAAAGCAGATTGTTTTTGTAATTGCATTGAAGTGTTAATGCTACACCAAACAAATGTGGCTGTTTATGTAAATTGAGGAGTGCTGGCTGAAGGCTGTATGTAAGCTGCAAGAATTAATTTTCAAACTACTGGGTGGCACACTATCAAAAGCAATCAAATTCCAATTAGACTTCACTGCAGTACATACAGTTTAGTTAACCCATGACATTATTGGAAAATTACTGTTTTTAATGAGAATTAGAACTGATATAGGATTTAGTTTGTGTCCAAATATAACAGTGGAATATGGCGTTACCAACAAGTAATGGGTTTGTGTTTATGCAGTGGACAATGATGATTATATTGTGAGCTGAAATACTCCCAAATATTATTATTTTTTATTTTCACCAATGGAAAGATGTTTGATTGGTGTGGTTTGCGCTGTTTCTGTAACCTGCATGGTACGTGATCTAAGAATAGAGTACATTTTGTTGAACACTGAAATTTGTTAAAAGCATATAAGTTCTTTTTGTTTCCTTTTTTTTCTTCCTGCTTTTTTTTCTTCCTGTTCTGAGAACTGTATATTAGATCAGGGTTTTTGTTTTGGTTTTAATTGATGCAACTTTTAAATGTTTTGATCACATGGCCATAATTCAGGTGGTGTGTTTTTCTCTTGGATTTTAAAACTTCTGCTTTTTCTGTATGTTTGTCTTTCTAAAAAGCATAGCTATGTTGGTATGAGTGCCACTGGATACTTGCTATGGAGAATCGCAAATATACAGAGAGACATTTCTAACGAGCAAATTTGAAGGTACAAAATAAAAATAAAAAGAGAAATCTCATTGTGCCACTTTTCACAGCAGTTTTTAAGCTACTGAGTTGCATTTACTGTGACTAAGGTTTAACTTCATATAGCATTAAGCAGTATTGATGATAACATGATTAAGCAGTATTGATAATAAAGCATTAATATGCTTTGCTGTTTGTGTCTTTTCAAGGCCAGAAGAGACCAGGAAAGGTGTCTATGTCTCAAGTAGGGATACCTTCTAGAAGGTATGTTTTTATTTATTATTTTTGTTATTTTATTTAGATATTTATTTATTTATTTTAACATATCAGTGATAGTCCTCTGCAATTTTCTTTTTTTTCCCTTTTTTTTCAGAGTGAACAAGCATTGAGGAGCATCTTAAAGGTATTGCTGGAAGTGCTCAAACCCTGTCCCCTGGCTCTGGGAAGAATTATTAATTTCAACAGTACTCCAATTTTGATCAGCATGCCATTCTATGCAAGTCAGTCCCTTCTCTTGATGCCTTTGACAAACTTTTTAATGGGGTTAATTTACCCCAAAATGAAAATTCTGTCAACATTTACTCACTCTCACTTCATTCCAAACCTGTAAGACTTTTGTTCATCTTCAAAACACCAATGGAGATTTCTGTCCCTACATTGACAGTCCAAGCAACTAGTACATTTAAGGCCCAGAAAGGTAGTAATGACATGCATTAAAGTTATCCATGTGACTCCACTGGTTTAACCTCAATTTTATGCATGCATTCACACAACATCTGCTTTCATTTCAACAAAACACTCATGCTCACTCAAGTTTGTAGTTGTATCAGTGAAGGGATAAAAGTCTGCCAGATTTCATTATAAATATCTTCATTTGTGTTCCGAAAATGATCAAAAGTCTTATAGGTTTGGAATGACATAATGGTGAGTAATTAACAATAATTCTATTTTTTGGTGAACAAACTTCTTAAGGCACACCATTTTTGGCAACATTTATAACAATATACTACACAATATGTACACTTTCTTTCAGACCACTGTGTACAATAAAGATGTTGGCAAAGTGAAGGTCCTTGTATTGCTGAGGAGAGAGCAAGGCTGCTTAGCTAGTAGGTTCAACACATTCTGTACTCAATATAGTGATGTATTGTCCTTTCATGCAGACGTGGTGTATTGTTGTGCATGTAGGTGTATGTTTCTTGAGCCTGACAACATTTTTTAATAAATGTTTTAAATGTGATGTGATTGATCTTGTATTATAAATGTAAATTAACATAAGTGAAAATATTAACTTTAATCAGAGTAAATTTTCGGTAACACTGAACAGAGTTAATTTCCCCTATAGTGTTAAACTCTGGTAACACTATTCAGTGTTGAGCAGTGTAAATTTTTTACTCAAAATAGTTAATTTAACTCTGAAAATTGAACACTATGACGATAGTCAATTTATCACCAATTCTGAGTGGGAGCAAATTCACTCGGGTCGAGTGTTAAATTCAATTCTTATAGAGTTGATTTAACACTGCAAAAATTACTGTGTAGGAATACTATAAGTATATGTAATAATAAAACCTTCATATACATCCGGAAGAAGGAGGCGGGAACTGGCGGACAATCAAAATGAAACTTTAATTACAAAATAAACACAAAACAGCGCATCAGCCTCTCACGGACGACTGATGCGCACAAAATAAAACCAAAACATAAAATAAAGCCCAGGCCTGGTCCTCTCTCGTCCTTCACTGTCGTCGCTCCCGTTTTAAATCCTTCCATCTCCTACGTGGGACTCGAGACCGGTGGTGGGTCGCAGGTGTAGCTCATCTCCAATCACTCCACCGGCCTCACTCCTCGTTCCCACGTCCCTCGGCCCCGCCCCAATCGTCACAGTATACTATAAATTAATGGTGGAGGGTGCGGCGCACTGTTTTGTTCACTAACGTAATTAACAAACATACTAAAGTGCAGACAATGCTCGCAGTGTTTTCAGCTTCTGCTGTCTCACTATGATGAGAGTCACTTCATCAGATTAACAAATCTTTATTTTTAAAGGAATAATCACATTTGTTTTCTTTTTTTAGTTTTAACAGTGAATCTCTTTTTAAAAAATAAAAGGGTTTAATTTTCATTTGATTAGGATACATTAATTTAATGTTTTATGCCTTCATCTGATTACTAGAAAAAATAATAAGAAAATTTTATAGGGCCCTATTATTGTTAAAAAGGACCTTTTTTTTAAATAAAAATAAAAAATACAGGCCTATGGTACTAAATTTATTTTTGTTTTTATTTTTTTAATTTTTCACAATTTATAAACTGATGTATACGTTCTTTTTTTTTTTTTTTTTTTTTTTTTTTTAGAAATATCAATAGCATTTGAATTAAAACTATATTCACTTGTAATAAAAATCGGGACATCTGAATCGATACCCAGCCTTAGTAGGCTGTAGATGTAAGTCTGGGGCATCCATAAGATGTTAGACAGTCCATTATGTCTGAAAGAGATGGCACATAATAAACATTATTATACACAAAAAGGATTTGTCTTGATTAGTCAGTGCTTCAGTTACAGCGATCCATTAAAAATGTCAAATTGTCATACTGATAAATCTTTCTCCCAACATAGACACAATGATATTTCAAATAAATTGATAAGAAAAATGGCATATACAGTACTAATAAATATATAGTGTACTGTGTATGACACATTGAATAACACACAACTACGATTAGATTACAGGAGACATACAAGAAATTAGATTACAAGAGACATCAAATATTTAATTGTGAATAATGAAGTAATTTTACTGTGCTGAATAAAATCTGGCCAAATATGTCTATCCATCCTTTCAATGTAAACTCGTAAACATGTTATATTTGTCAGATAATTGAACATAAAATTTATGTTCATAGATACCCATCTAGACAGATCTAGCTACAGCTATTTGATGTTATTCCAAAAAGGCTTGGATACACTGGCTATTGTAGAAATAAGGACTACTACCTTTTAAATATCAAATTATGTAAGGATTAAACTGATTAAAAGATATGACAATCTGAAGGTAAAGTCAAATACCATGTAAATAAAGGTAAAATACATACAACTCAGTCTATCAAGGAAACTGGCAATATGCCAAGTTATGATCGCATTGCTGAACTAGCGTAAATTCATTTAACCCTAACCGGGCAAACCAACCAAGTGGTCAAGTACATTTTCTGAGGTAACACAGAGATACATTTTATCACCACGTTTCTGCGATTCAACAAAAGGGTTAATTCACGATTCTCCTAAAAAGAGTAGGCATTTATTCATAGCCTGCTTTTCACAAAAATCCATATTCAAAACCAAAATTGGAGATTTTAGCCAACCACAACTTTTGTCAAAAGGTGGCTTTATAGAGTACACATCATCCATGCCCATTTATGAACTTATGTCAGTGTCTAACAATCATAATACTGATGTGTGTGTTGAGTTTCATGAAATTCTAAGCATGTTAAATGCTTTAAACATACTTGAAAATAAAAATCAAGTTTGACAAAATGCCATGACAACATTATTTGAGATATTATGAATCCCTTTGCAGTTTTACATCTGCCATCTTTTGACCATTTTCAGATAAGGTTTGAAGAAAATATAGTAAAAATAAGAGGAGTATTTCACAGAATTTTGAATTATACAACCACTGGGGGCATTTTTTTTTTTTATACTGTTTGCGTCTCGGTGCTGGCAGGAGTTGTACTGTGGGTGGGAGGGAGTGAATGAACAGTGCTCTCTTCCACCCTCAATACCCATGGCTGAAGTGCCCTTGAGCAAGTCACTGAACCCCCAGTTGCTCCCCGGGTGCTGTATATATAGTGTGCCCACTCTGGGTGTGTGTTCACTTCTTACTGCTGTGGGTGGATGGGTTAAATGCAGAGCACCAATTCCAAGTATGAGTTACTTACAAGTATGGAATAGCCAATTTCCTGTTGGGCAGTTGTTAGAAATTTGTTCTGCTTGATGAGATCTAATATGTGTATGGATTTTTGTGACTGTAGGTCAAACGGTGTGCACTAAAGATCCCCTCAAAAATGGCCTACAAATGGCCTGTGCCATGGGACCCCCAGGTGAACCCCCCCCCCCCCCCCATGAGAAACTCTTTCCAGCCCTAAGACTTAAATTATTAAATTATTTTAACATATCTCTGGCAGGCATATCTATAGAATCAGAATCAAAACAAAACCACAAACTATGTGTATTTGTGTGGGTAACAATCTATCTATATTTCTAGGGTCTGAATATCTCCACAAGGATAGTTAACTAGAAATTAGCAGATTGAAAGTCCATGGAAAGTGACCAATATAATAGAAATACATGGTTGTTCATATGTGGGCACACAGTCACAGGAAGAGAACAGTGTTGCTGCTCATCAAACATTTATTTGCTACTGATGTATATAACATGGGAAATATTACTGATGTATTTTATAGCTTTGCAGAAATGTGTAAAAAAAGAAAAAAAAGCCAATTATAATAGATGATCCAACTTCAATTATTTTAAGACTTCCATATTAGATATTATTTATGTAACAAACATAGAAACATCATTTTAAATGTGTTGATTTCGCTTTACATTTCTTGTGGTTTGTGTTTGTTGCATGCGTTTTTGAATAATATATTTGAGCACAGTTAATCCCTCTAACATCAGAAATCTTCTCTAATATTCGAATAGGGACATGAAGCTAGTTAGCCTGAGCAACACTGCGGAAAGTACAGACCACTCCACAAACAGGACCCATATATTCTAGAAACAATTACTGTTGGGCAAAGACTAGTCTACTTTCAGCCCCCACTGAAAAAAAATATAAATAAATTACTTTTAACTAAGAGGTAAAATACAATTTTAAAAAGTGATACAATGGATATTTTGCACAAGGGAAATTTTTTTTTGGCCATCTCAGAGCACTTAAAGGTACATTCAGTCTATGTCACTGAGAAAACAAATAGCTTCGCTGTCTTCTCCTATCCTTCAGAAGACAAGGGGCAGAGCTGGTATTTGACCTGAAATAGATTTTAATTTGTGATTTATGCAACTGCTCCAAGTCTCACAGTATGGACTGTCAGGAAATAGATGATATTAGCCTAGGGGCGTTCGATAACTAATTTAACCCTGGGCACTAATGCTGAGTCTGACAGATCAATCAAGAAGGTGTTAGAATTTCTGATGCTTATGATTCTCTTTGTGACTGTCAACCTACTCTATTAAATGGAACTGACAACATTAGCAGACTCAGTTAAGAATCCAAAAATCAGGGAAGGTAATTTTGGTCAATTATCATGAATTCCCTGCTGATTAAAAAAAAAGAAAAGAAAAAAAAGAAAGAAAAATATTAAACAAATAGGTGGTCTTAGTTGGTCTAGCTCTTGGGGAGTATATTACTGCTCCTTGAGGGCCACAATCCTGCAGAGTTGAGCTCCATTCTTCATAAGATAAATAATCCTTAAAAAAAAAAAAAATACACACACACACTCAAACACATATATATATAAATTATTTTTTTTTGCCTGTACCAGCTGATTAAAGTCTTCAGTATTACTATAAACTTCCAGGTAAAGTGTGTTTAGTGTAAGTTGAAGCAAAACTCTGCAGTTCATTGGCCCTCCGGGAGCAGGATTGGACATTATGTTATGCAAAACACATATGCAAGATACTAACTCAAGTCAGAATTATGTAAGATACAACTTGGGGAATGTAATTTTAGGATACAAATTATTTCAGAATGAAAGTCATGCTCATGCGAACATGGTCTACCTCTGTTTGCTCCCGGAAATTATGTTATCTGATTAGTCTTACCAGTGAGATAAAAGACTGTAGTCAGAAATATCTGTGGCAGAGTAATCTTTTTAAATGTCAGTCAAGCATAAGTGTAGAGAGAGAGAGAGAAAGAAGCAACAAATTTTGGTGCATAATCCTGCACCACCTCTTTTTCAGCAATCTTTAGTTTAAAATTGGGTTCCCTTTCAAGGGAACTTCGAACTGCGTCCTCTAGAGGGCCTCTATGGGGAACACCTCGTCATGACCCGTGTCTGAAGCATACATTGAAAAAACACCAGCTTGTTGTCCGGCGACAGCCTCTGACGTCACTACCGGCGTGACTATAAACAGGCACCGGGAGAACACGTCATTCATCTTCTTCGTCTTCACTAACTGTTCTGTTTGAAGCGTGCATCTGAAAGAACGGTAAGAGCGATCTTTCTCTGTTTATCATGGCGACAACTAGCAAGCGTTTAGACAATGTGTGCATCCGCGTCAGCGTTATTTGACACCCGATGACATATGCGATCTTTGCGTCATTTGTTTGGGTGAAGAGCACGCACACAAATAGCTATGGACCTGTAGCTGCTGAGGCACGGAGGAGATTGAGCTTGTGAGAATACAGGTGGATCTGTCTGAATGGTTTAAAGAGGGACTTTCCTTTTCACGCTCGTAATGGCAGCGGACGAGAGAGAGCCTTGGGAGGATTATTGTAATGATAAAACCTTAATATTCATCCGGAAGAAGGAGGCGGGAACCGGCGGACAATCCAATAACATTTTAATAACTCCAAAATAAACACAAAACAGTGCACCAGCCCCTCACGGACGACTGGTTCGCTCAAATAAAAACCAAAACACAACTAAAAGCCCAGGCCTGGTCCTCTCTCGTCCTTCACTGTCGTCGCTCCAGTTTTATATCCTTCCATCTCCTACATGGGACTCGAGACCGGCGGTGGGTCGCAGGTGTCCCTGATTTGCCCAATCATTGCCGGCCTCACTCCTTGTTCCCACGTCCCTCGGCCCCGCCCCACTCACCACAATGATGTTATATCTTTAACACTTTCTGATACTGAGGTTAGTGCTCTGCTGGGTTTTTACTCAGGAAAAGCAGGAGATATTTGAAGATGGTGAAGAAGCTGAGGCTGAGCCTTCTCAATTCCCCTGCCCTGCGTATGTAGAGCTGTTGGAGGTTATTGAGCGAAAATTATCTTCTTGACCATGGCCCTCCAGCTCAGGTGAGCCTTTCATTTCTGCATGATCTCCATACAAAGATCAAAAAGAAATGAAATATGCCGTTTTCTTCTCGCATCCATCAGTTTCGGCATGAAAGTAATCTGCCAACATCGAGGTGATGCGTGAAAGCGGCTATGAGGGGATACCCCCTGTAGAAAGCTACAATTTTTATAAATAATTTATAAATAATATTTATCTATGGAATTTTTTTCTTTCTGCAGGGGAAACATCCTCTCTTAATCTCCCTCCTTGCCATCTAATCCCCTTCAGAAATCTCGCTTAAATGGCAAGGAATATGCAGCAGCAGGTCAGGCTGTGGCTTTATTACACACGATGGTGGTGCTTCAAGCATATCAGACTGATCTGCTAAGAGACCTGGATAGAGGCAGGGGCCTTTTTTCTGATCAGGTAGACGAGCTGCTCTGCACCACAGATTTCTCTCCATGCTACCAAGCAGGCCACCTCCGCCATGGGCGGGACTATGGCGGCCATGGTGGCAGCAAAGAGACATCTGTGGATGAACCTGGCAAACATCAGGAGGAAAGAAAAGGCTTTCTTCTCGATATTCAGGTTTCGCCTTCTGATCTTTTTGGTATTTCCGTTGAGACTTGAGTAGTTCGGGGAGACGAAGGCGCGCTCTGCTGCTTTCAGATCCTTCGTTCCTCTAAGGTCCAGGTCTGAGCCAGAACAACATAGGGGTCCTGGCATGTCTCGATCTGAGGATCAAAGACGGGCACAGAAGGCTAGTGTCGCAACTCGCGCTCCTCCCCCACCTGAGGGCAGCGGTTAGAGGAATTGTGGGTCACGAGGAGGTAAGCAGAACCTAAGGGGTGTGATCTAGACGAGGTAGCATTCTCGTCCGAATTGGATTGATAGCGAGGTATCTACTCGTTCCCTTTGGGGATTTTTAACCCTCTGGAGTCTAAGAGGTTAACAGAAAAAAATAGCATCATAATGCGTATACGCGTTAATCAACTTCAGAGGGTTAACTTCTGCTTTATCCTCCCCTTCCTAATTCCCCTGTAACCACCAGCTCTCCACTTGATCGAGGTTAGGTGGAAACCTCTCGCATAACAGTCTCCTATGCTGGACCTATAATTTTTTTTTATGGTTCTATGTTCATAGAAACCACCCTACTGATGGTCCAGACTAAAAGGAGGCGCCCCTTGAGCGGGGCTCCAGCGCAGGGGGGTGAGTGAGTAAATGTAACCCTATCTGTATATACTTATGTATACTAAATTGCTGGTGGTTACGTGTCTACTAATAAACTCTGTGAGTTTCCTTTGCAGTGCTCAATTACAGTGTTTAGTAAACACTCGCCAGAGCCAGCCATCCGGCTTCATGTGGTGCTGTCGCATCCAGCGGGAAGTGGAGGTGGCAGTTACAGAATTCTTCTTGTATATGCTGCCTCAGGTGATGCTCCCCTCGTCAGAGGTTTATAAAATTTGAGCTTGCCTCTCCCATGCGATTCAGCGCCTCTGCGATGTTTAGGATCCTTTAAGTACACACGCTAAGCTTTGTGTTAAGCTTTTTTTTCTCAAAATCACATGGTGGTCAGTGTGCACGTGAACACTTTGCACACTTTCTAAAATCCTGTACAGTAAGGGTTACGCGCTCCGCTTCATTCCCTTTCTTATGGTGATTAAACCTTGGTTCCTTGGGCTTCATTCAGCCAGTGTGTATTTGTTTATACACCTCAAGCATCGCTTCCCTCAACATGAGGGGCTATTTGGGTGATTCTCGTGGTAGTTTAGCAGCGCTCCCCTTTTTCCAAAATTCTCTGTTTTTTTTTACCAGAGCACTCCATTATTGTTTGCATAGATCGAGTTAATGACTCTCAATCATACTGTTTTGAGATGCAACATTCCATCTATGAGCTGCTCTATCAGAGTGACACAAGAGACCCTCTTTAGAACAGTATTTGAAAATCCATGGTATGGTAAGTGTGCACGTGAAGTCTTTGCACACTTTCTGAAATCCACACTGTGGTGAGTTCGCACACTAGTATTCTGTGTTCTTTCTAAAATCCTATATGGTGAGGGCTTTGCGCAATTGCTTCGTGCCCTTTCTTGAGTTGGTAAAAGCCCCGCTCATCTTGGGCGCCACTCCACCTATGTATCCTCAGAAACCTATCTAAACAGGTTGTTGCTACTAGAGAACTATTGAGACAGCTCTTTCAGCAAGCTTATGTGTAAGCTAGCGGTAGCCCCTGTGACAGGAAAGACTTGGTAGAAAATGCTAGGTTCTTAGCAGTATCCCTTTAAAGGAATCTTTCCTGATTCCAAGCATTCAGCTCTACCCTGGGCCGAGGCCCTAACAATTAAGTTGGGTATGTAGCTTAGGCCTTTTGGCCGTAAGGGGTACTGTCACAGACAGCCATCTAAACGTCCCAGGGGCAACTCCCATGGAAATGAGTTGGTACTCACGGTTCGTCATGATTCTGGCCTGCATTCCCCTCAGCATGGCGGCGTGGGTATACTGTTCCCCATAGCCACCCCCTAGAGGACGCAGTTCGAGGTTCCCTTGAAAGGGAACGTCTCAGGTTACGAATGTAACCATAGTTCCCTGAGTAGGGAACGAGACACTGCGTCCTCTAGCTCCCTGCCATGCTTCAGACGCAAGCTTCAGACGAAGAAGTGAATGACGTGTTCTCCCGGTGCTTCTTTATAGTCACACCGGTAGTGACATCAGAGGCTGTCGCCGGCCAACAGGTTGGAGTTTTTTCAATGTATGCTTCAGACATGGGTCACTACGAGGTCTTCCCCATAGCGGCCCCCTAAAGGACGCAGTGTCTCGTTCCCTATTCAGGGAACTATGGTTACATTCGTAACCTGAGACGATTTCTCTATTACTTATGAAACAGAAGATAGATTGCCAAGCCAGCTTTGATTATTCTTTCTCTCTCTCTCTCTCTCTCTCTCTCTCTCTCTCTCTCTCTCTCTCTCTCTCTCTCTTTAAATACACATAAAGATCCTTGTTTCTTTGTATCTTCGTTTGTTTATCTTTTTATTGTAATTGCCAGTTCAGTAAGAAGATCAGGTTTCTTTATGTTGTAGCAGACTGAGAAGGGCCGTAATGCGTTTTTGCTTTAACTTCCCTAAAGTGGGGAAGTCGTGGCCTAGTGGTTAGAGAGTTTGACTCCTAACCCTAAGGTTGTGGCTTTGAGTCTCGGGCTGGCAATACCACGACTAAGGTGCCCTTGAGCAAGGCAATGCACCCCAGGTGCCGCAGCATAAATGGCTACCCACTGCTCTGGGTGTGTGTTCACTGCTGTGTGTGTGTGTGTGTGTGTGTGTGTGTGTGTGGGTTAAATGCAGAGCACAAATTCTGAGTATGGGTCACTTCACTTTATAAATAGTTTGTGTGTGTATGCCACTGTATTTAGCTCAATCTTTGCTATAATTTTCCCCCATACATATGCTGAAAAGTAAAGTTATTAAAATGTACTACTTATCTCTAAACTGTATAAATGAATGGTGTGGACACTATTAGAAAACAAGAAAAGATCACTGGATGTGCACTTTGGGAATCTCAGTGGTAGTAGGTCATCCAGGGACTTTTCATGTGCTGTTTTATGAATGCTATGAACAAATTATTGATTATGCATAATTATTATGTATAATCAGTGTTGTGCCAGTTCATACTTAAAAAGAACTAGCTCAAAGTTCAGTTCACACAGATGATAATGAACTAGTTCATGTTCATAGTTCTTTTTTTTTTTAAATGAACGAAGTTCACATCAGTGTTGTGCATGAACGCGTTCAATGAACGACGTTCACTGAGCGCATTCATATTTTCACCGAACGCTGAACAAATCACTTTTCATACAATGAATGTGTTATGTGGGATGGAGGTTAATGAACCCAAAAGCAGACAGAATGCTCTCACAAGATTTATTGAAGACAAAAACAGAAAACAAAACCCACGAGGGGGCAAAACAAGACAAAAGGCAAAAGCCCCGACTAAGATTAGACTAAGACTTGACCATGACTAAACAGTAACTAACAACAAAACAATTTACATTATACGTAGAACAGAACTCCAGACAAAATACTCACAGCGAGATATCATTTAAGATAGACAGTGACAAAGGGAGGCTAATAATGAACACAACAGGTGAAACTGATACGCTAATAATTACAAAACGAGGATCACAAGGGGGCGGGGTTACATGACGAGACAACGCAAGCACATGGCCAAACAAATGGTCATGTGCTGCACATGAAAACATGGGCCTGTCATGATTCTGCCGCAAGACAAGAGAAAAATCAAGAACAAGATGGCAGGATTATGACAGAACCCCTCCCTTAAGGAGCGGCTACCAGACGCTCCCTAAGGGAAACTAAACACGAGACATAACAGACTGTGACAAGGACACAAACCAACAAAACATGACGAATAACACCAATGGCAAACATGAAAAAACAATCACAGGGTTATGGTGCAAAATCAAAAACAATAAACAAGGCAGAGGAGGTGGGGGAAACACAAAGTCCTTGGGGAGCAGTCCAGGGTGGATGGGAGGACTGGGGGTCTTGGGTCTCCGGGACGAGGACTGAGGACTGGGAATCCGGGGGAACTTGGCTGGAGACACATGAGAGGATGACTTGGGGGAAACAGTAGGCAGCTTGACAGGGGAGACAGGAGGTGACACAACAGGAGACAAGACAGGGGATACTGTGGGTGACTGTGGAGCCGAAGCAAGAATAGAGCTTCCCAAAGAGGGCTCAGTATCAGCGCTCCCCATCTCTGTATCGGGGGGATCATCGTCTGCAGCTGACTGGGGTACGGCGCTCACGGCAGCTGACTGGGGTATGGCGCTCACGGCAGCTGACTGGGGTACGGCGCTCACCGGCAGCTGACTGGGGTACGGTGCTCACCGGCAGCTGACTGGGGTACGGCGCTCACGGTGCTCTTAGAATCAGTGGACTCAGGACAAGACATGACTGACTTGCCAGGGGCTTCTAGAATCTGGACAAGACGCTTTAGGTATTCAGCCAATTTGTCAGCAGCGACGAGGACAGGCATCTCTTGATGAGCTGAAACAGCCCGCAAGACAGCTTCAGCAGCTGAATCGGCTGCGACTCTCTCTGCGGTACTCACGACAGCAGGCTCTGGAACCCTGCCTTCAATAGCTGGTTCAGGGACAGCGCTTGCAGTAGCGGGCTCTGGGACAGCACCTGGGACAGCGCTTGCAGTAGCGGGCTCTGGGACAGGCAGAGATGAAGGGCGAGAGGTTCCCTTTCTCCTCCTCTTTCTCTTGGGTCGCGGTGTGGAAGTCATAGCCGGACATGTGGCCGGTTGGAGAAGCTCAGCGGGATCTGTGACCTGCGTTGGAAGGGCAGTCTCAGACAGCGCTGACTCAGTCGAGGATGACTCCGACGGAGAATCCCACAAAGTCCGTCTCCCTCGTTTGCCACGAAGATCAACAGGAGTGGATGGGACCTCGGAAGAAGTGGAGTGAACCTGGTCCCCTAGAGAAACAACAGCCAGGACCCGACCCTCCTGGATCACGGGCAGCTTGGCTGGTGGCGACAACACGGTGGGACTCTGCGGCTCCTCCCGAGAGAAACGATCCCAGAGTTGGGCATCATTTCTCAGGATCCCCTCACCCTGGGATGAGAATGGAAGGTTGACCCTCTCTCTGTCGGTGGGGGCCGACAACCAGCATTGTTCACGGATCTCTGATTGTCGCTGGAGCAGGGAGGACATACGGTCTACTGGGTTCCTTCTTGGTCGGTTCATTCTGTTATGTGGGATGGAGGTTGATGAACCCAAAAGCAGACAGAATGCTCTCACAAGATTTATTGAAGACCAAAACAGAAAACAAAACCCACGAGGGGGCAAAACAAGACAAAAGGCAAAAGCCCCGACTAAGATTAGACTAAGACTTGACGATGACTAAACAGTAACTAACAACAAAACAATTTACATTATACGTAGAACAGAACTCCAGACAAAATACTCACAGCGAGATATCATTTAAGATAGACAGTGACAAAGCTTGACACATCTGACAACATTTGACAATGAACCGACGCAGGACAGAGAAACACAAGGGGTTATAAAGGGAGGCTAATAATGAACACAACAGGTGAAACTGATACGCTAACAATTAAAAAACGAGGATTACAAGGGGGCGGGGTTACATGACGAGACAACGCAAGCACATGGCCAAACAAATGGTCATGTGCTGCACATGAAAACATGGGCCTGTCATGATTCTGCCACAATACAAGAGTAAAATCAAGAACAAGATGGCAGAATCATGACAGAACGTGAACGAGAGCGGCGCTCACTCTGGCAGGAATGAACACACTGTAAAAATTTGCTGTAGTTTCTACAGCAAAATTTTACTGTATAAACATTTTACAAGATGCAGCTGTAATTCGCAATGCATTATGGGTCAAATAAGGTTTTACAGTTGTTAACAGTATATTTCCACGTCAACTGTAATTCATTTACAAGAAGCAGGTGTTGTCACTGTAGTTCCTGCTTTTTACACTAACTTACTGTAGTGTGGCATTATGGGATTGCGCGCGCATCATTCAAATCAGAAACCCAGCCGACTGGAGCAGCGTGAGAACGATTGAAGATTAGAGGCTTTGTTCATAATTCCTGGTAAGTTCACTTAATTATACTTAAGAAATATATCCTTTTATATTTATTAAAGTTCATGTATAAGTGATTTCATGTCACAATAGCCTCCTATCCTGACATTTAGTGGCCTTGGTAACTTCTGTGCAGTAAACTGGGAATTGCTATCATAGAATAGTTACGCCAAATGTTCGATTTTTGGAAGTAAAATGTTCTTATTGAGAGCATTTCAAAGTAGTGTTTACCTATCTTAAAATAAAGCCCAATGCGATTGCGAACGATTGTCATAGTAACTAACGTTACTATCTATCGAAATAACTGACGAACAGCAAAATTTGAAATTTCATTATATGTGCTCAACTATCCCATATTGACTCGACGCCTTACTATAATAAGTGAAAGACATCTTTATATGCCCGACTGGACAAGTTAGCCTGATTTAAAAAAAAAAAGAAAAGAAAAAAAGCCTGAGGAAGCATTGAAACGCGAGACTGATTCTGATTATATTAACCTTTCATTCAACATCAAAACAAGCTTAACCGCACGCATAATTCACAGAAAATACATGAGGTAAATGTTCAACTGTTGAGTTTATTTATAACATGATATAAGTAGCATCACAAGTGAGCTGTTTTGCTGAGTATCACGATTGCAAATACATAGCCTAGTTCAATAAACAATTAGTTAACAAGTTACTTACTTTTTTAGACACAATATTAACTGTTGTTGTATTTCACCAACGAATATAGTTCCAAACAAAGACCAAAGCAAAACTATTTTGCTCATTCTGAAATCAAAACTCTCCAAAATGTAGCTAAATGATTCATCTTTTTGAATGGATCTGTTCAATGAAAGACTCAGTTGATTCCCTCATTAAGTTATTTACTGTCACCTAATGGCGGATTAGTTTCAGGTTTACTAAGTAGCATTGCATTTTTCTAACATTTATTAATTGTATTTTCAAATTTCATGTCATTACACAGTTGTATTTTTGCACTGTTAATTATTTAATTTGATTGGTGGTACAGTTCTACAATGTAATATTACAATTTATAATTATAAATTATATAATTTATAATAGTTTGTATATTTTAAAATATATGCCTTTTTGGGTGTTATTTTTGGTCTCATTTACGGTACATAATACTTTAAAGAAATCACAAGATTATTTTCTTTATTTCTTGTAGGTGCAAAGAATAGCAGCTGATGTGGATAAATGTTCGATGCTTTAAGACTCTGAAGCTGATTTTATTAGGTAATGTATTAATTATTTAAATCATTTGATTTGTAACTTGTAATTTAGATTACATTTTATATTGAAATACTGCATTGTAGGTTACATTATTGCTTATATTTATTCATTTCAGGTCCACCCAGTGGCTTTTGACTATTTGAGGGTCAGATGGTTGTGAATTCATACCTCAACATTGTGCGTCCCGGGAGCAGGCATCTTTTGCACACATTAATTTTTTCAAAGGTAACAAGTTTTACTTAAGTAATTTCATTTGCGAAAATGGTTACTTATTTAAAGGGTTACTCCACCCCATAATGAAAATGTAGTCATTCATCACTGTTAACTCTTAATGTCGTTCCAAACCTGTAAAAGCTATGTTCGTCTTCGGAACACAATTTAAGATATTTCAGATGAGAACCGGGAGGCTTGCGTCTGTCCCACTAACTGACAAAAAATTAACAATGTCTAAGCCCAGAAAAGTATGAAAAGAATTGTCAGAATAGTCCATCTGCCATCCGTGGTTCAACTGTAATTTTACGAAGCTACAAGAATACTTTTTGTATGCAAAGAAAACAAAAAGAACAACTTTATTCAACAAAGTCTTTATTTTTTATTATGTCAGCCGCACCACACGGATACGCTGTTTTCGTTCAAATCAAAGCGTAAATAAACATAGAAACCGTGTCCATGTGACCCAGCTGACACAGAACAGGCTATGTAGTGTGTGTCCAACAGATACTCTCCAAAAATGGCGCTACACTGACGCAGAGGAGACTAATTGTTGAATAAATCCTTATTTTAGTTTTCTTTGCATACAAAAAGTATTGTCGTCGCTTCATAACGTTACTGTTGAACCACTGATGGACTATTCTGATGATGTCTTTCATACTTTTCTGGGCCTTGACAGTGGTATTTACTGGAGAGTCTATGGGACAGTCACAATCCTCCCGGTTGCATCCAAAATATCTTAAATTGTGTTCCGAAGACGAACAAAGCTTTTACAGGTTTGGAACGACATGGAGGTAAGTGATTAATGGCAAGATTTTAATTTTGGGGTGGAGTAACCTTTTAAGTACTGGTAAATGCTGATTGTATTGTATAAGTGGCATTTTGACATTTATTTTATTGAGCTAGTTTCATTTGATACATAACTTTATCCTGATGCTTTTGCTTGTTTTTATGTGCAGATGTTTTCTTGGAATCACAACCCTCACTGGATACAAGACGGACACATGGAGGCAAAACAAGTGGAAAAGTCTCAGAGAAGAGGAACAACCCTCGTGTGTGCACATCTCAGAAAGTTGATGGACTTTCAGTATGTATTTATTAAATTGTATTTTGCAGGAATATTCTTAATTTCATAGAACATAAGGTCAAACAACAGAATTTGTGATTTAATGTTGATTCCAGCATTTGATTTTAATCCTTTTCTTTAAAACATATTTTTTTTACCAAAATTATATAAATTCTGTTGATTGACCTTCTTATTAGAAAGTTAATGTTCTACTCTGAATATGGCTTTTTTTAAACAGATATTTGTGATGCTATGCTATTTTTATGATAAGATTGAAAGACTGAAAGTTTTATTTTACCAGTAAAAGCCTTGCAATGTCTCTCTGCCTGTTTTAATAAATACGTATTTGCAACATCATTGACTTGGTTTTTATTCATTTGTAAATGTATTAAGATAGAACTCATGCTAATGCATTTATATCAGTATTTTATAGTTTACTGTTAAAATTATTCTTTAAAGCAGTTTCATTGTTAAGTTATTACATCATCATATTGTATTTAGGGGTATTTACATGATTTTATTGGCAACTTTTGTTGCCAGTTAAATACTGTAATTTAATGAAATTACAAAAAATGCTGTAAAATATATTTACAGGACTTTATTAGCAACTTTTTTGCCAGGTGAATACTGTACTTTAGTGAATTTACAAAATATTGCTGTAAAATAAACTACTAGTAAGATTCAATGTTACTGTAAAAATACTACAAACTACTGTATTTCACACACAGCAATTAACTGTAATTTGCTTTGCAGTAATGTCCTGTAATCCATTTTACAGCAATTAACATCATTTTTACAGGATTTTATTGGCAACTTTTTTGCCAGTAAAATCCTGTAAATTCTACAGTACATTTTTTACAGTGAGCACGCGCAGTTCACGTTCACGCTCATTTGAAAAGTCAGGTTTTACCAGGGCTTAATTTGAGCCGGAACATGTTCCGTCACCTCCGACACTGGACCTGGCACCTCCTGTGTCACTAAAATTAATTGCCTAAATGAAAAAAAAAAAGTACTGTTTGTGTAGTGTTCAATGTTTGTGACACATGACTTGCACGCTTGTTGTACTAGTTGAGATTGCTGTTAGCCTCGATCGTTTCACGCAGGGGAAAAATGTCAAAAAGACAGGAAAGTTGGATTAAATTTTTCAAATACGCTGGACAGTCAGATCCCAAACAAGCAAAAATCGTTTCCGCTGATCAAAAAGGAGACCACGGTGGACACAGTAGCCTAGTATCGATATCTCATTATTTCGACATAATAAGGGGACATTCTAATCTGCATTAAGCCACATTAAGCGTTCTTATAATGGTTTTCTATGGGAGGAAAATGCTCAAGCCCAAGCTAATTTGACATTACAGTACATGACTTTGGTCTGGTTTACATAGTTACTGCCGTTCAGAATATGCTGGATTTTTGTCAGTAGACTGATCTTTTCCCTATGAACCTGAATATACTTTTTTTAAGTCCTGGGTAATTTGGTTCATGCTGGCTAAATAAAAGTTTCACTGAACATACAGTATACCTTGACTGCACCTTGTATTTTCCAATTTCTACATATCATGATTACACATTATTTAAGGGGTAAATATATTCTTTATCTCAACATTATTTTTCTCCTGGCTATAATAATTATCTCTTGTTTATTATTGGTACAATAATTTTGATTAGTTTTGGAGTGGCAGTGATTTGCAGCTGGTAATGGATGGTAAAGAGGTTCTATTGAGTAAGATAGTTGCCTATCTTAAAAAGAATTTAACAAATGAACGTGAACTAGTTCGTTTTTAGATATGTGAACTTAGTTCATTTAAAAAAAAAATGAACTATGAACATGAACTAGTTCATTATCATCTGTGTGAACTGAACTTTGAGCTAGTTCTTTTTAAGTATGAACTGGCACAACACTGGTTCACATATCTAAAAACGTGAACTGCGCGTGCTGTTCATTCCTGCCAGAGTCCGCTCTCGTTCATGTTCATTGTATGAAAAGTGATTCTTTCAGTTCAGCGTTCGGCGAAAATATGAACGCGTTCAGTGAACGTCGTTCATTGAACGCGTTCATGCACAACACTGTGTATAATTATATACAATGATTTGAGTACTCTTTATAAATAATATTTTTCACTTACTAAACAGTATGCATATTTGGATGGAGGGCTTCTATTAAGTTGCACATGCAGCGTGCCCAGGTTACAATAGTTTGATTAATAAACAAATGACTTATGAATTGGTTGATTTTAGTAAATAAAAAACATCAGCAGAACAAGAGTAGCCTGATTTATGAACAAATGACTCTTAGTAGCTGGTTCTTAAAAAAAAAGTAAATAAATAAAAAGATTCACCTCTAAAACCTCACCTCTTTTTACACCTCCCACACAGTTTTACTTTCCCATAAAGTGTGCTACTGAAAATAAATGTAAAGAGAACAACATGAAAAGAGACATTAAAAATTTTTCAAAAACTTTTTTTTCAAAGTTTTTCAAAAAAAAGTTACAAAACATTTTCTTCAAGCAATATACATATTTTTTTACCCTCACATAGTCTAAGAAAAACCATGGTGCACATTATTGTTTTTCAGCTAATTGAAAAATCATCAGAGAAATATAATTCTATCCAGATAGGAAGGTATGATATTTTTCACTACACTTTTTCTTGTTTACTTTGACTGTGGTTGAGAACATATGAGTAGCATTTTCTTGTCCTACAGTACACTTCACTTTCATTATTGATATTCTGGTTATACCTTTTGGCACCTTTTATACCTTTTTTTTATCAGGTTCATTTTATTGCCTATGCCTGTATCAGTTCATGCAGTCAGTGTGGGCATTTACATGACACTGTTTTAAACTAAAATGTGCATGCATATTACATGCTCAGGTATTTGCACAGGTGCATAGAGTTTCTTTACAAAGTGGCATTGCCAACTGCTGGTCTGACATGCATAATATAGAATTTTATTTATTTATTTATTTGTTTGTCATTGTTGCTGGCCTGTGTAAATGGGGAACATTTTAATGTCTGTATACGAAACTACTCAAAAAAGCAAAAACAAACAGTTTTTAGTACACCTTTGTTGTGCGACCACACAGACACCCTCTGTTAATAGCTGAAACTAAAACATTGTTTGGAAATCTAATCCTGTCTCAATGGTCTCAGGCATTAATGTTTTGTCATTTGTTTGCAGAAATGTTATATTTTAATGTTATATTTCTGTCCCCCTCACTTCTGAAAAGATGGCTATATGCCTAAAGTACTGTAGCTACATAAACACTCCATCCGAGCAAAATATCTACTTCTTTTCCAAAATGTTTGTTTCTCTGTGAACAATACTTCATATTTCACACACACACATGGCCAGTTACTGACCTTTCTCTTGTTCATGCAACAGCTAGCAAGCCTTTGCTTTTCTTATCTCAAGTTTAACAAGGCGTTAGAGTGGATACGGAAAACTCTCTCTTGTACAGTTGAACAAATCCATTATTAGTGGGAAACAAACAAATTACATAAAATTGCCATAATGAGTTACAAGGTTGTTTCTCTGTCAAGAAAAAGAGAGGTTGTTTTCAGTCCTGCTGTGCAGCATGCTGCAATCTGTAAGTACTGATTTGCAAATTGATTGCAGGGCGCAGATAGCTTTTTGATTAAGGACCTTGATTTCTTTTTTCGCTCTCCCTGTCTCTCTTATCTGTTTCTCCTTCTTTCTCCCAACGCTTTTCTTTTTACTTAAATTTAAATTGTCTTTCCTCTGTTCCTTGTATTTTTTTCCTCAAACCCTCTTTCAGTGTACCTTCCTAATCTTTAATAGGAAGAGGAAGTTGTCCTAAGCAGACAAGGTGTATTGCTTTTTTGAGCACTGCTGTCTGGAGAAACGCTGTCTTGGGTTTGTGACATAGGGAATGCATTGAAAACAGTCTTACAGATGGGATGCAGGTGGTGTATTGATCTGGCCCAAAACTCATCAAGTCATTCCAAGAAACTGTCCCATTGATTCGATGGCCTGGACATCAGTCTACAGCACGTCCCTCCCTCCTCTGACTTATGTGTCCATCCCATCTTTTTGGAGGCCAAAGATGCAGACAACAATCCCTGATGCGTCCTAAATGAAAGGCTTTTTTTTTTTTTTTTTTTTTACTTTTGACAGTCTGACCCTGAAATTATCCTTTGCTAGATCTGATCTTAAGGATATGTGCATATATGGAAGCATCGTGGACATTTTCGTGTTTGCTGTTGCTAAATTAATTGGTAACACTTTAGAATACTGTTCTGTCGTTAATGAAGAACTACACAGGAACAAATGACTAATGTACTACATCTACAGGCTAATGAAAGTTTTTGGCCGTTGGTCTACTGTACAAGCATACATAAGGATGTGTAAAAAAAAAAAAAAAAAAAAAAAACACTTGAAAAAAATTTGGTTGGGAGAAATTAAGAATAATAAGCTAAAACTGTGACATGAAAAACTGGAAATTGTAAAAAAATAGGATATTAACTTGAAATGTTTAGATTTCATCATTTCATGTGTGCATTATGTCATAAAAAATAAAACAATTGAAAAGGTGGTGTATTGTTGAGTGTTATAGGCTAGGCCTAGTTCTAAAATATATTTTGACATTATAGTTACATTAATGTCACAAATTATTAAAGGCTTGGAACTTTTATAACATTTAATAATTTGTTTATTTATTTCAGCATGTCATACATATTTATCCATTATCTGGACTTTTTTTTCTTTAACACATTTAATCCCACATTTAAGCCCATGACATGCTGAAAATGATGTCCATGAATTAGGACATCTATCACTTTTTATCGTTTCTTTGTATTAATTAAAACGTGTTTAAATAATAATTGATCCATTTAAAATAAATTAATAATTCTTGACAGCAATAGAAGGGTGGGCTGGCAGATATCCTGGGTGGGCTTTTTTTTTTATTCTGTTGGTCGTAGTTAATATAACTTTAAGATATAGAACGATATTCACTGTAAAATACAGACAAAGGCTCCTGCAGGAGCAGGGAGTGCCGCGGCAGTGGGGAAATATGGAAAAGCTCCTGCGGGAGCGGGGTGCTGCTGGGATGGCTGGAGTGGGGATAGGCCGATATATATGGATTAAGTGATGTTAAAGGCACAATATGTAAGATATTTTTTTATTCAAATATCACAAAACCACTAGAACAGTGTTATATATTTTGCTGACTTGTGTACTTACATTATCCCAAATGTTTTGAAAAATATTTAAATGCAGAGCAAAAAAGCAATTTTAACTAGTTACATGGACCGTGTCCATAGTGTCATTGTGTCGCCTGCCAATGATGTCACAATCCCATGATTTTGTTTTGTAGAAAACATGGAACATCAAAGATGCTTTATAGACCAGTAACGACCGCAGAGAGTAGCATTATAACAGAACTTTTAAATGTATCTAGCATGATAAAACACTGCTGCTTTTTTCCCCCAACATACGCACGACCGGAAGGAGCGGAAGCAGTCGACTGTGGCATAATGGCTGCATCCGAAAACTTAGGCAGGTGACTTGCTGCCTTCCTGTCTAATCAGGCAATGACTTTGCAGGCAGCGTTTTTGTCCGAAGGCACCTCATGAAACGGATTTCGGACAGGCTTCTGAGGCGGAGTACTGGTTTAATGATCTACAGCAAAATATAAAGAGCTTTGGTGATAACTATGTGTATATTTAATTACTGCAATATTAATTTCTCGCTAGAAATTACATAAAAAGTTGAAAACGTTGTTCAGAAACATACATTTACACACAAACTGACCACCGACCGCAACTTTCAGACGCCATCTTTATTTTTTGGCTTAACTGTCACAGAATTGAACGCACAGGATTGTGGGATATCAAAGGCAGCGAAGGATACATCTATGCTGCCTTCAAAAACCGGCCAGATGAAGGCATCTCAGGAGACAGGAAATGAAGCTGACATTGATTTCGGACGTGCCTTGAAGCCTTCCTACTTTGGAATGCGACCTCCGAAGGCAGCATTTTTCAGTTTGCAGATGCAGCCTATAAAGCTATAAAGCCATTCCCATTAGGATGGGCATACACCTTATCCAACATACCCTCCACATTTCATCTGATATTGAACATTACCAATGATAATACCTAAAACGTTTAAACCATACCTACCTCAAACCACCTGGAAGTTTTGGATGTCCTACCTCATCCCACAGATATTACCAGTTTTACACATCCCCTTCCATTTTGGAATAATACAATATTTACTTTTTTGTCTATGCAATAGAGGTTCAACCATTAGGGCACATAACTACCCAGGTAATGGATAGCCTTGTCTGATCTCTCTACCAAGATGCACTGGAGCACTATGACCCCCACCAGCCTTTACCATGATAAATACATTAGAGTACAACAATTTCACATACTGAATGATAAAAAAGCTTAACCAAAACAAAAGTGTTTTAAAACATTAACATGATACCCATGATCCACCCTGTGCAGCTTGATCATTATATATATATATATATATATATATATATATATATATATATATATATATATATATATATATATATATATATATATATATTCAGTATGTGAAATTGTTGTATTGTGATATATTATTACAATTTAAAATAATTGTTTTTAAATGTATTATACTTTAAATTATCATTTATTTCTGTGATGCAAAGCTGAATGCGAAAGACTCTGCAACGCATAGTGAGAGCAGCTGAGAAGATCATTGGTGTCTCTCTCCCCTCCCTCCAGGACATTTATGGAACCCGTCTCACCCGCAAAGCCCTCTGCATCACAAGTGATCCCTCTCACCCGTCACACAGCTTCTTCAGTCTGCTGCCATCAGGGAGGAGACTGCGGGGTCTCCAGGCCAGGACCAGCAGACTGAAGGACAGCTTCATCCACCAGGCTGTCAGGAAGCTGAACTCCCTCCCGAACTTGCCCCCACTCCCCTCTTCTGCCCCAGGCACCCCCCCCCCCCCACACACACACACAAACACATAATTTTATAGTGCAATAGTCACGCATGAAATAGTCACTTTGTGCAGCATTGGTCTGCTCACTACCTCATTCAGCATGGAACTGACGTCATTCCACTACCTCATCAGTCAGTTAAATAAAATAACTGCTCTTGAGCTTTTTGTCACTTGTCACTTTAATCAGACTTAATAAGGTATTTTTAATAAGGGATTTTTTTGCACTAAAAATCTTTTATCTGCACTGTTGTTCACTTCATTGATTTGCACTATATCTGTCATTTGTCCTGCGCTGCTTTATTTAACTTTATTTTTAATTTTATTATATGCCTTTCTTTTTTTTTTTACATTCCCTTATTGTATAGTTGTATTTACATTTTATATTTGATCTAGATTTTTAGAATTTAATGTTAATTTTATCTGTATGCACCGGGGTCTGAGATTAACGCAATTTCGATTCTCTGTATGAATGTACTGTACATGTGGAAATTGACAATAAAACAGACTTGACTTGAAATGTGTCACGGCTTACGCTGCTGGAAGGAACACGGAGCCGAAGGATAAACGAAACAAGGCTTTATTAAATCCAACATAGGCATTATCCAAACATGGATCTCAGAGGAAGACACAGGCAAGTAGCAAGTAACTGGTGACTGGTAACTAGTGGCAAGTAACAAGTAACAAGTAGACCCGACAAAACAGAACTGAAAGGACAAGGCTTTTGTACAAGGGATAATGGGGAAACACAGGTGGATGGAATCACTAAATTAACCGGGAAATAGAACACATGGAGAAATGAATAGACACACCTGGGAACTAATCAAACCGCACACGGAAGACAGAAACTGGGTCACGGGGCAAAAACACACAAAATGAGTCCAGGTATGTGACAGTACTCCCCCCTCCCGGTAGGTGCGTCCTCGCACCGTAGAAACAACAAAGGGTGGCGTGGGTGGGAACTTGGGAGGAGGTTCCGGTGGAGGACAGCCTCCCAGGAGGGGGCCAGCAGACAGGGACCAAAGAGGAAGGAGCCAGGGAGGAGACGACGGAGGGAGGAGCCAGGAGGGATCTGAAGCAGGAGGCACCCAGCAGGGCCCAGGCCACAGCCATAACGGCCCAAGGTGGGGCCGACGGTGGAAGGAGCCATGGAGGAGGAATGGTCGCCGACCCACGGCAACAGAGCAAGTGGAGGAGGAGCCCGAGGCGGAGACGGAGAGCCGAAGAGCCAGGGTGACAGGGAGGAGCCGGAGGTCCTAGGCGGAACAGATGGCTCTGGTGACTGACGCGGCGATGTGGATCCGGAAGGCCGCGGTGAGGCCAGAGTGACAGAGGACTGAGGTGTAGCCGAGGGGATAAAGGAGCCTGACGGAGCCGGAGGGATGAGGCGAAGCCAGAGGAGTGGAGTCCCGAGGCATAGGATGGACGACGCCAGACCAAGGCGGAGCCGGAGGGACGAGGGAGCCAGGCAGAGCATGTGGACTGCCGGGCCACGGCGGAGAGGAAGGAGCTAGGAGCCATGGTGGAGCCGACGGGTCAACGGGCCGAGGCGGAGTCCAGGCCTCAGAGGCTGGAGGGGGAGGTGAGGGAGACGCCGACCAAGGCGGCGCTGGAGGATGGCGGTCCTGCTGAGCTCGCACCACAATGATGGTAGGCTGAGGGCGAGCAGAGGGGCACCCAGACGACAGCGGAGGAGGAGGCAGGAGTGGGTGGGAATTTCGGAGGAGCAGGCACTGGAGTGAGCTCTGGGGCTGGAGCCCGTCCTGGGCTTAACTGGAGTTCAGGAGCCCGTCCTGGGCTTAACTGAGGATCAGGAGCCCGTCCTGGGCTTAACTGGGGGTCAGGAGCCCGTCCTGGGCTTAACTGGGGATCAGGAGCCCGTCCTGGGCTTAACGGGGGATCAGGAGCCCGTCCTGGGCTTAACGGGGGATCAGGAGCCCATCCTGGGCTTAACGGGGGATCAGGAGCCCATCCTGGGCTTAACGGAGGGTCAGGAGCCCGTCTTGGGCTCAACGGAGGATCAGGAGCCCGTCCTGGGCTTAACGGAGGATCAGGAGCCCGTTCTTGGCTTAACGGAGGATCAGGAGCCCGTCCTGGGCTTAACGGAGGATCAGGAGCCCGTCCTGGGCTTAACGGAGGATCAGGAGCCCGTCCTGGGCTTAACGGGGAATCAGGAGCCCGTCCTGGGCTTAACTGGGGATCAGGAGCCCGTCCTGGGCTTAACGGAGGGTCAGGAGCCCGTCCTGGGGTCAACGGGGAATCAGGAGCCCGTCCTGGGCTCAACGGAGGATCAGGAGCCCGTCCTGGGCTTACCGGGGGATCCATGACACACTACGGAAAGAAAAAGACTGTGAAAAAAACGAAAAGAAAACGGAGGGAAAACACGCAGTTTTTAACTTTTTGGTCGGGTCTTCTGTCACGGCTTACGCTGCTGAAAGGAAAACGGAACCGAAGGATAAACGAAACAAGGCTTTATTATATCCAACATAGGCATTATCCAAACATGGATCACAGAGGAAGACACAGGTAAGTAACTAGTAACTGGTAGCAAGTAGCAAGTAACAAGTAGACCCGACAAAACAGAACTGAAAGGACAAGGCTTTTGTACAAGGGATAATGGGGAAACACAGGTGGATGGAATCACTAAATTAACCGGGAAATAGAACACATGGAGAAATGAATAGACACACCTGGGAACTAATCAAACCACACACGGAAGACAGAAACTGGGTCACAGGGGCAAAAACACACAAAATGAGTCCAGGTATGTGACAAAATGATCATGTGATAGACTGGATGTTACATGTGACACTGATAGCTGGAGTAATGATGCTGAAAATTCAGCTTTGCATCACAGGAATAAACTATTTTTTTAAGTATATTCAAATAGAAAACTATTATTTTAAGTTGTAATAATATTTCACAATATTACTGTTTTTTTCTGTATTTTTGATCAAATAAATGCAGGCTTGATGAGCAGAAGAAACTTCTTTCAAAAACATTAAAAATAGTAATGTTACCAAACTTTTGGTCTGTACTGAAATGGTCACACTATATAAAACATAAAATCATATATATATATATATATATATATATTAGTGCTGTCAACGTTAACGCGTTAACGCATGCGATTAATTTTTGTCTTGTTTAACGTGTCAAAATATTTAACGCATCATCCGTATTTTCTGCCATCCGTTGGCTAACTTTACATTATATGATCACGCTCTTATTCATTTAAATGCTTTTAAACATTTCAAGCGCGGTAAGACAAAAGAGAATGCGCTGTCTGTGAATGCCCTTATGTGACACATACACACGTACACACACACACACACAATGCATAGACAGGGCGCCAGAATCCAGTTCTCTTAAGCGCTTGAACTAACAATAAACATCCCAAAGTGCCAGTTTTGTCGATTATCCTCATAAGAGCAATCTTAAATGATTTATATAAAGTCTAAAATGAACAAATAGAGTTGTGAGAGAATGAGGCGAGATCCATAGACAGTATATAAACCAACCTGGTCTCATGGGAAATACAGGTTGATATAAACGGTGAGATCCGCGTGTCTGTCTGCTCTTAAAGGGACAGCAGCCAATAAAGCTTCCTGTCAGTAAAGTTAAAGAACAAAGGGAACAGAGAAAATGACTCGCTGCTCTTGACTAAATAACTTTTGTAGCTTTAATAAGGATTAACTATTTAATTTATAGTTTATGCAGTGCAGACTGCATATAACTTTGATAACTTTATTAAATTTCTGTATATTTCCTAACCGTTAAGACAGGAAGGGCAGGAGTAAACATGACATTTATTATGGGTTCATGCTATGTTTTAAGTTTACTTAAACGAAAAACTGTTATATTTTTGAAACCTAATAATAAATGTAAAAAAAAAAAAAAAAAATCAGTAGCTGTATTAATATCAGTAATACTGGCCTTCATTCATAAAAATATGTCATTTAAACAAGTATTTAAATTTAACTGTGAAATTATTACATTAAAAATATATTAAAAACGTACAAAAACATTTCTTTTTTTATTGCGATTAATTGCGATTAATCACAGAAAAAATGTGTGATTAATCTAGTTAAAGTTTTTAATCCATTGACAGCACTAATATATATATATATATATACATATACATATATATATATATATATATATATATATATATATATATATATATATATATATATATATATATACATATACATATATATATATATATATATATACATATATATATATATATATATATATATATATATATATATATATATATGTATATGTATATATATATATATATATATATATATATATATATATATATATATATATATATATATATATGTATATGTATATATATATATATATATATATATATATATATATATATATATGTGTGTATATATATATATATATATATATATATATATATATATATATATATATATGTATATATATATATATATATATATATATGAAGAGTTCAGATGCAAAAGCCTCTAAATGCCATCTGAAATTTTCATCTAAAATTAGGATTTTTATCAGGCTCCTATATTTATTTTCAGTTATTTCACTTTAATAGTCTGGCAAAGGACCTGCACATTGCTATTAAAGTAAAATGACTCAACCTAAGCATAGGAGCTTGATAAAAATCCTAATTCTAGATGCAAATTTCAGATGGCATTTAGAGGCTTTTGCATCTGAACACTTTATATATATATATATATATATATTTTTTTTTTTTTTATATTTATATATTTATTTTTTTTTATATTTACCCTGACATAATTCTGATAAGAGTTTCTTCAAACATAATATCGTCTTGTTGCTTAGCTCATCATAGCTTACTGTTTTCTGTAGCAGCATAACCAAAGCAATAAATTTAACCACATCTGGTAAAAATCATTAACTTCAATTTCTTTTCCAAAAGTTACATACAATGAATTTTTATTTCCTGCAATGTATACACATCTCTCATAACTTGGGAACCAATTTCAGAAATATCTGAACAAACGTCATCATCCACTAATTTATTGTCATTGCTCATTTCAAAGCCATGTGATGTTTCAGGTTGTGGCTCAATTTTGTTTCCACCAACCTCACCAATCACTGCTTCTACACCAACTCCAATTACTTCTGCTGTGACTGTATCTTCCTCAACCCTCATCATTCCCTCAGTATTCCTGTTTTGGTTCACAGTAACAGTAGGTTTATCACTAGGCCTCACATTATCAGCCAAAGCAATGTCACTATCTTCACACACAAACAAAAAAACAAACTTGTCTTCTGAATGATAACACATGCTTCAAAGCCTAATTCTTGCATCCAAGAGAAAATATTGTAATTGGTTGAGCAAACTTTCCGTGACTCACAAAAGCTTGTTCAGTTTCACAATTCTTAATGAATAGTGGCAAATTTGAAATCCTTACTCTAGTAGTTGGTGTAAACCTGCGGTGAAACAGTAATATAAGAGCCACTTACCACAACAGTGGTTGTGGCACCGATGCTTATCAAATGATTAACCAAGTTTTCTTTTTTCACGAAAATAACCACTGTCTTATTTATGCGGGATGCCGAGAAAATATTCTCATATTCGATCCGCTCCTCAGCTGCCAACAATACATCTTCCACAGGTACTCCAGGTTCTGCCATACATGCGACACCATGATGTAGGGTGGCCATATGCGCCGTTCATACAGGACACGTCTCAGCCAGGATTTTAATAATGCCTAAAATATCCAGGTTTTGGCTATTTGCACTGTTCAGGTTGATCGTTGTATAACATTCATGAGAGCTATAAAGAGCAGAGCAGATGGCTCCTTATGCTTTCTAATCACTTTCACGTGTTTGTTCGTTCGTTTGACTTGAAGCATTGTGGCGCACTTTGTTTTTTGGGGGGGGATTTGTGTGCAGCAATGCTTCAAGTCAATTGAACGAAGAAACACATGCGCATATTTGCATCGCTTTTATCGTTCCCTCTAGATCTCATCTTCTCACACGCAGCCCCACGATTGGACGATTATGTACAATACCTGCGTGTTATTGGTCAAACTGCTCTGGATGTTTTAGGCAATATTAAAATCCTGGCTGGGACGTGTCCCGTATGAACTGCGCATATGGCCACTCTACCATGATGGAGAGAGAGAGAGATGCTGTACAGCCCTCAGAAAGGGACGCCATCTCGTCTATGTCTCACCTTCCAACTTACAAACAAGCCTTTAGCTCACTTTTCCAATCCTATTATTATCCTACCTTCTCCATTATCACTTGGAAAGGAACAAAGAAAATGAAAACAGACTGAAAAAACAGCAAAAAAAAACAATCAGATGCCCTCTCACCTTGTCCACACTCGCGCGCGCACACACACACACACACATTCCTGGCATGCAGACAGAGAGAGAGAGAGAACGAGAGAGTAAGAGAGTAAGATAGAGAGAAAAAGAGTGACTGAGATGCTTTACCTTGAAGTATCTGAAACCTTTTTTCCAGCTGGTGTGTCACAGCCTTGAGAACACCTATCACACTCCAAACAACTTTGTGCCTGACCTGCCACATTTTTTTCTAGCTCCTCCTTCACTGCCTTGTGCATCTTGCACTCATCTGCCTTGCTGCTTTCATCACTTTTTGTGGAGCTTCCCATTTGGACTTGTCTTTAGGCCATGTTCCGTTTACATTAGGTGATCCATCTCATCGCCCTGTTTGTTTCCAATCAGTATATTCTATAAATGTTGCATTAGCAGCTGGAGGCCTCCTTGCTCAGTCGGCACTTTTGGTCCTTTTTGATGCTATAGAGTATGGTTTATTGGTCTGGTGCTGATGACGTATACATGATGCATTCATAGATGATTTGCATTTTATCTTTTACTGGCCTTGACACTCTATAAATGCTGTGAACTTCTTTTCAACTTGTATGCAGCTTCTAGATACTGGAATTCAGGTTCAATGCTAAGCACATTTCTTACTGAAAAGCAAAATTTATTTCTGCTAATGTTGACTACTTTTGGTAACTCTCTTGTTCAACTTCCTAGGATGATTGACAGGGTGTATCTGTAGCTCAAAACAGTAGAGGCCATAGGTTTGACTCCCAGGGAATGCATACAATGATAAAATGCCAACATTGAAGGCAGTGGATAAAAGCATCTGCCATGTAGTCTTGAGCTAATATTCATTAAAGGGGATCTATTATGCTTTTTACACTTTCAGCTTCCTTTAGTGTGTAGTTGTTGCTGTTTTTAGCATGACAATCTACAAAGTTACACAGCAAAAAGTCCACTCCTAACGAGAATTACAGTATATCATATAGTTTCTATCAGTAAGCATTTCTAAACTCACTAATTTTAGTCCCAAGTTTTCTTCTGGGAACGTACACATCACAATATAGCAAACTTAAATAATTCCTGACCAAGGTGGTGACACCTGGTTGATAGTGTTGCATTAACAGTGTGTTATTTCCATGTTCAAGAGACACTGTTTCACAGATCTATACTGATTTACATGCAGTTTCTTACCCAGCTGTTTACATTCACAGATATAACCAACATTATGTGAACTTCTGTGTTTGACATAACCTTTTGTGTATTTGACAGTTGGCACAAAAGTTAGACAACTAATACTCACACGAAATCTGTATCAAAGTTGGCTTTCTGAGTTGTGCAATAATCTGTTTGTGGATACCACATCAATTAATTTTGTAAGTACTGTAAACAAAATCTTATCTGTTGCAAAATTGTCAGTGACTTCTCTTATATAACAGCAACATTTATTTAATTTTTATTTTTTTCGATGTAGACTAAAAATATCAATCCAGTGTTTCATGGCAGTTTATGGGGAAGCCTCTCTTACATTCATTCATTCATTCATTCAAAAAAGGCCTATGGTCTCCATTCAGCAAAACACTTCTTGTTTAAAGGGTATAATAGGATCCCTTTAATGAAGATTTGTCTGGTTTTCTTTTGTATTCAGATGAGCATTGCCTTGTAGACCCAACATCTCATATGCAGTTACTTTTGTGATGATCTTTATATGGCCTCTAGAAACATTCTTCATGAGTCCCCGATGAAGGTCCAAAGTGCTTTCTCTCTTAGTCATTCTGGGTTTAGCTTAATTTGGTTTGCCTGGTTTTGGGAATTGAATTCCTGCTTTTTCTACCATTATCTGGTGCGCCGAGGCCATACGGTATCGTTCCTAGTTCTTTTCAAAGCCACTGTTCTTGTGCATTTGAAGCAAAATCAATAGTACTATTCTTGTTATCAAATCATTTTTCCCTCTCTCTCTCTTGATACAGATTGTGTGCCAAAGCTTTTCTAGAAAAGAGCACTTTCTCCATCCTTGAAACTATCAATTATATTAAAAGCTTCTGATTGAAAATCCAGAGTCAAAACCATTATTTGTTATATAATTGTATTTGTCTAACTGTATGTAGTAATTACTACCCTGAACCAGTATTTGAGGAAAGATTTGTATAAATATCTATGCAAAGTTTATGTATTAAAGAAGTTGATAACACTTTTTAATAAGTTTCATTAAACATTATAAAGAGTAGTGCTTAATGGATCATTAGTTTACATATATTAAAAGAGTTACAGTAGAAAAGTGAGAATGTGCTTAATGTTTGCTTATAAACTTATTCAACATTAAATAATGTTTAACAAATCATCATCATCATCATCATCATTATTTTTTTATTTATTGTTAACAACTGATTATTGCATTTTCTTCTGGGAATAGTAATACAAAACAGCAACTGTGCAAATTTAGAACCCTCCCAAACCCTGGCAGACTTAATAAAATAAAATAAAATAAATAAATAAAAATGAATAATAAAAATAAATCAATTAGAAAGATGAAGCTGAATGCCATAAAATTACAGTTTTCACAGATCCATGTATAGGTGAATTGGTGGGTTTTTGTTAAATGTGAGCCAAAATCATCACAATTAAAAGAACCAAATATTTATAGTCTGTGTGCACTGAATTTATTTAATACACAAGTTTCATAATTTGAGTTGAATTACTGAAATAAATGAACTTTTCCATGACATTGTAATTTATTGAGATGCACCTATATACGAGAAGTTGAGAGTTCCATTGACATAATGTCCAACAAATACACAGTCCAGGTTCGTCTGTGTGAGGAGGATTCTAGCATTTTTTTGTTTTGTTTTGTTTTTTAGTTAACTGTAAACATCTCTGTTGGATGGATAATGTGAGGTCCCAAAAGTCATTCATGAAAAAATGGTGCGGAATCAAACATATCTCAGTACCCAAAAAATATGATAGGTCCTGTGAGAGCTGAATCCAAAAAGGCTAGAGAGAGAGAGGGGTACCCCCAATCCCAATCAGTTGTAATAGATAGGTTTGTATGAACGCTCTAGAAGAAAGAGATAGATAACTGAATCAGTGGAGGGAGATTCCTCAGAGGGAAGGATTAGTTTGCGCAGTTGAATGTTCCTAGGCACCCCATATGCCCGTAAGGTCGATCTAATGTGTAAATACATAAAAAAGGAGGTGCCTGGCAGATTATATTTTATTTTTAAGATTCTGGAAAGATTTTAAATAACTATCTTCACAGATATCTCCCAGCATGTTTATTTAAAGTCCACTGTGGACAATGAAATGAAGTACTGATATATGTGTACTCAGGAGGAGCCAGGTGGCGAACAAGAGGCCAGCCATGAATGGTGGAGTTTGAGGATGTGACACCAGCCTGAGCCTGACAGAGCCAGAGGGATTGAGTGATGAGGCGAAGCCAGAGGAGTCCTGAGGTGGTGGATGGTTGAAAATTTACCAAGGTGGGGCTGGGGGGACGAGGAAGCCTGGTAGAGCTGGTGGGAAGACAGGCCATGGTGGAGACGAGGGAGCTATGAGCCAAGGTGGAGCCGATGGGTTGAAGGACCAAGGTGGAGTCCAGGGCTTGAAGGCAGGAGGTGGAGACAAGGGGTCCTCATGCCAAGCCAGAGCTGGAGACTGAGGGTGACTGAGAGACTGACTGGTTTAAAGGGTTAGTTCACCCAAAAATTTAAATTATTTCATTAATGACTCACCCTTATGTCGTTCCAAACCCATAAGACCTCCGTTCATCTTCGGAACACAGTTTAAGATATTTTAGATTTAGTCCGAGAGCTTTCTGTCCCTCCATTGAAAATGTATGTACGGTATACTGTACATGTCCAGAAAGGTAATACAAACATCACCAAAGTAGTCCATGTGACATCAGAGGGTCAGTTAGAATTTGTTGAAGCTATGAAAATACATTTTGGTCCAAAAATAAAAAAAATTACATCTTTATTCAGTATTGTCTTGTCTTCCGGGTCTGTTGTGAGTGCATTTTCTGGTGTGCCCAATAACAAAGATAACTGGTCAGCAGTACTGTACATCAGCAGCGTCACTGATGATGACCTCGCATTTACTTCTGAAGCGGCACACACTCCACCGCAGGTCACCTTTCGACAGAACCTATGCTCACGCTCTCCATCTCGCCTATTCTCTATGGTTTCATCCTCACTTTCTTCACTCTCTCAGTTTTCAGCTCTGGACACTAGCAGTGCTACTGACACTCTTTGCTTCACTCTAACCTCTTTCTTGGACAACTTTTTCCCACTGTCATCTAGACCAGAAATAAAAAGAAATATATATTAGAGCTGGTAATTTAACGCGTTAATTAGATTATTTAATTATGGAGAAAAATAATGCGTTAAAATTATTAACGCATTTAACGCACTTGCCCCGCCCCAGACCTATGTGGATCATCTGCCATTTCATACAGTCGATTGATGACTAATATGCGGCAGGGCAACAACTGAAAAAATAATTTAAGATATGGGGCAAAATGCCCATGCCCCTGGCTGACTGATGTTGATTTGCGTCGTCATGGACATCACACCCCCGGGTCGAATGCGCAAAATCTGAACTACCGATTTGCCTAATTTTCACGGTACTTTAGACCGCGGTGGAAACACAGAAAGCAACAGGTCTGGGGGAAAAAAGTTCTTGGTACAACTGTTCAGGGTAATTTCAGTGGAAACGCTGTATTAGATTGGCGAAGACACCATTACTGATGATGCTGTTCGTCAAGGCCACAAACTCATTTAACCTGTCCGAGAGTAAAAGGAAATCTGTAACGTATAAACTGTCGTCAACTTGCTGTGCGAGTGTCAAAATGTCCTTCACAATTTCACCGATTACTTCCATTTTTCAAAACATTCTGCAAAATCATTAATAATTATTATTGTCACTTCCCAATGCAAACACGCCCAATAAAATGGCCCCAGCCCTGTCACTTGATTGACAGGTTTCCGTGTAGACTTCGGAAATTCAAATGCAAAAGGAATTGCGATTCCATTTAGATTTTGGTAGTTTACATGCGCAGTGCAAAGAGAGTTAAAAAGCAAATGTGGTAATTAATATTGCTATTTAAATATGACAGGCTCATAGCTCGTAAGACATGAGAAATGCATTTGCAAATGGACTTTGCTTTTTCATTTGAAATTTGGCACTCACTGTGCGTTCGCGAAAATGCAAACGGTAATGCAAGATTTGCAATTGCATTTGGATTATGTCACAATTTATGTGTCCACATTCTGAAAATGCAAATGAAAATACAATTTGCAATTCCGTTTGAAAATAGTCTGGAAAATCCTTGCATAAACCACCACCTACTGGCAGTTTTAGTTTATTATTTAAAGTATAATTTCATAAAAGAAATAATTTCATAATAATAATAAAATTAAGAAAATGTATTATTACATTTATTGTTCACCCAACCCAAAATGACAATTCTGTCATAATTTACTGACATGGTTTAAAGAATATATATATATTACATGTTATCAAAAAAAATATTTCTTGATGAACCTACTTTTCGTAATCTCTGTTTGATGCTTTGCACAACAATGGCTTTAAATGATCTTTTCAGAGTAATTTCTCCAAATTTGATGTACGATTAATTAGATTAATTAATCTCCACATCATGTAATTAATTAATTAAACATTTTAATCACTTACCAGTCCTAATATATATATATATATATATATATATATATATATATATATATATATATATATATATATATATATATATATAAACTAATGATTTTTTAACTATTACATAATGTTTTTTAATGATTTATGACATTTATTATAAAGTGTAATCAAAAGGTATGAATTTATATTTTCATTGTTTTGGTTGCAGCTGTCTAAAGCTATGACAAAGATTCTGTAAATTACATTTATGAATGCTAGAGAGGGTATATAGTGTGATGATTTACCTAACCTTTATAAAAAAGCATGACATATGTTGAATTTGTTGCAGTTAAATCTTTAAAAATTATTTTAGGTTTTTATCCCTTGAATTAAAATGATCAATGTGAAATAAAATTACATAAATGTTTACTGCTTTGCACCTCTGGTGACCCAAGGCTTTAAGACATCAGCTGTGTTAAACAGCTACAGCATAATTTTGCCATTAAGCACTGGATGAAAACCTATTTTTATGTTCACATCCAAATGTGTATGCATGCATGTCTTAATACCTGTATGTGTGACTACCATAAATTGGGTTTTGCCTATGGGAGAACGTTTGCCTGAAAAATCTTGCATTTGAGATGGTGCTTATGCTTTTTGTGTGAGTGTGTACGTGTCTGAGTGTCTTTATGATGTATGTGGAACCAGAATCACCACAACTGCAAGCAGGTCAGTCTTCTGAAGCTCCCACTGAGGAAACCAGAAAGAGTTCCCTTATCAAAAGCTACTCTCGATGCTGCGCTCAATAGCGCTAATGATAACATTCTTTGTTCGACCGGTTGTGAAGCACGTGTGTCAAACACGCCAAGAATTGGCTTAAATAACCTCGGTAGGTGACGTCACATATTACACGCACCTGAAGGTTATATAGACGTGACAAGGAAACACCCTCAGGTTTCTTTGTCTTCAAGGACCACATTGTGTGTGTTTGTGTTAGAGTTGAGTAAATAAGAAAATATAAATAAAACACTGCGTTGCAGTAAAATATTAAAAGAAAGAAAAAAAAGAGAGAATGACAGAATCAAATAAGAGATGTGTGCCTCCGTGTCGGAGGCTCATCTCAGAGGATGATCCTCGCAGATTCTGTTTGTGTTTGTGGGAAGAGCACGCTGCCCTCGGGCTCGAGGGAGAATGCGAGCACTGTGACATGTTATCTATTAAAGTGCTTCGCGTGCGGCTCGCGTTTTGCAAAAATTACTAGCCGGCAGATTCTCCCTCATTAAGATCCTGGGGGTCGCGTGTCGATCTGGCCGAGGCGCGTGGAATGACTCCGCCCCTTTCTCTCGCGCTCTCGCCAGATCATGAAGCCCTCGCGTCCGTTTCTCAAGCGCGCCCCGGCGCTTCTTCTGAACGGCCCGAGGAGACTTCATCTGTTGCCTCTGTTGAGATGGAAAGTGCCACCTCAGAGTGCTGCTCCCGCAATGATAGTATGAGCGTATGAGGAGCTACTTGAGGTGGTAACTCGTGCAGTCGATCGTTTAAAGCTAGACTGGCCACAGGAACAAGAGACCCCCAAACGCTCAAAATTAGACGACAGATTTCTGTCGGGTGGCCAAGGGGAGGGGCCTCAGCGACGGTCTCTCCCCTTTTTCGGTGATCTCCACGATGAGCTAGTACAGTCGCGGAGTAAGCCATATTCGTACCATGTCTTCGTGCCGTCGACGTCGATTTATTCGACTATCGTTGATTCAAAGGCACGGGGCTATATGATGATGCCCCAGGTGGAAGAGACGCTTGCAGGCTATCTCTCCCCTGGGACTTCATCATCCCTTAAAAAGCCTACGCTCCCCACCAAGCCGTGCAGAACGACATCTTCGCTGGTGGGGAAAGCTTTTCAGGCCGTGGGTCAGGCTGGTGCTGCCCTGCACACCATGGCGGTTCTGCAGGCGTACCAGGCTGATCTGCTAAAAGACTTGAGCACAGGTGGGTCCATCGATGAAGAGGCGTTTTTAGAACTTCGCCGAGCCACAGATCTGTCTCTGCGCGCGACTAAGCAGACGGCCCGTGCCATCGGCCGTTCTATGGCTGCTATGGTCTCCACGGAGAGACATCTGTGGCTGAACCTCACGGGCATCAAGGAGCGGGATCAAGCTTTCCTTCTCAATGCCCCTGTCTCGCCTTCCGGCCTATTTGGCGATGCCGTCAACATTGTCGCCACTAGGTTTCGGGAGGCGATACGCTATGAGGAAGCATTTGTGAGTTTCCTCCCCTGCCGTGCTCAAGCGTCGGGACTGTCGGCCACCCAGTCCCGACCAAGTTCGGTTTCTCTGAGGCGAGAAGCCCAGAAGGAGAGTGTGGCAAGTCGTGCCCCCCCTCGAAGAGAATGGGGAGTGGCTCGCCGCACTTCTCAGCCCAGTGAGGGTGTGCCCCCTCCGGGAGGGGCGCGTAAAGTTCCAACAGAGAATAAAGACTCCTTCCTGGCACCCTCAAGGGCCCGTTGTTTTATCTCCGCCATCACCGGTGTTTTGGGGAGCAGCGGCCTCCAGCGAAATGTTAAATGCTCAGTTGCCTCCTGCCATGTTTCAGGACACCGGACATCTAACATCCCCCCAACAAAACGAAGTGTCAAAATTAGTGCCCCTTTCGGAGAAGCTGGCAGCGTGGAAGCTACTGCCAAATGTCTCCCCATAGGTAGAAAGGACTGTAGAGAAAGGTTACAGGATTCAGTTTGCGTATCATCCTCCGCGTTTCAACGGCTTGGTCTCCACTTCCGTGAAACCGGAACGAGCGAATTTGTTGACACAGGAATTGCAAGCTCTACTGGAAAAAGGGGCCATAGAACATGTTCCCCTGCCAGACAGACAGTCAGGCTATTACAGCCGGTATTTTCTTGTTCCCAAAAAAGATGGGGGGTTGCGTCCAATTTTAGATCTCCGCGGGTTGAACTGCTACCTCAGAACATACAAGTTCAAAATGCTGACAATCAAGATGATTGTGTCTCAGATCCAGTCATGTGATTGGTTCGTGACTATCGATCTCAAGGATGCTTATTTTCACATCGAGATCTTGCCACAACACAGGAAGTTCCTGAGGTTCGCTTTCCGGGGCGAAGCTTACCATTATCTGGTTCTTCCATTCGGCCTAGCTTTGTCACCCCGTACGTACACGAAATGTATGGATGCAGCTCTGGCTCCTCTACGACTCCAGGGCATCCGCATTTTGATTTATATAGACGACTGGCTTATTCTGGCTCAGTCTCAGGAGCTAGCGCTTCGACATCGGGATGTCGTTCTAGCTCCTCTCGAATCTCTGGGGTTGAGACTCAACGCCAAGAAAAGCGTTCTCTCACCCTCCCAGAGGACAACGTATTTGGGGGTGGCATGGAACTCGGTCGCAATGCAGGGACAACTGTGTCCTGCACGTGTCGAATCCATTCTAAACACCCTAAAGAACATAAAGCTAGGCCAGAAAGTCACAGTTCATCACTTTCAGAAAGTTTAAGGTCTCATGGCAGCTGCATCCATGGTGATACCTTTGGGCCTCCTGCACATGAGATGATTTCAGTTGTGGCTCAGAGCCAGGGGATTTCATCCAAGGGCCAATCCCCAGAGGCAAATAAGGGTTACGCGCCAGGGGCTTCGTACCCTATCTCTGTGGTTCAGACCCCGGTTTCTGACTTTGGGTCCCACTCTAGGTCTGTGTTGTCGACGCAATATGCTAACGACAGACACTTCCCTCACAGGCTGGGGAGTGGTCTTAAATGGCCGTCCAGCCCAAAGGATCTGGCGAGGTCATCTTCTCGTATGGCACATCAATTGCCTCGAAATGAAGGCTGTATTTCTGGCCCTGAAATACTTCCTCCAGCAGTTGAGAGGCTAGTGCGGGTGGACAACACATCTGTAGTCTCTTACTTAAATCACCAGGTCGGACTGCGTTTGTGCCGCTTGAACAAGTTAGCGCAGCAGGTCCTGCTTTGGGCACAGGACAAGTTCCTGTCCCTCAAGGCGATTTACATTCCTGGGCATATGAATGTGGGAGCAGATTTGCTGTCCAGACAAGCTGTGACAAACGGGGAATGGAAACTCCACCCTGAAGTAGTGAGTCAAATCTGGGAAAGATTTTACGAAGCAGAGGTGGACCTCTTTGCTACACAGGAGACAGCACAATGTCCCCTCTACTTCTCTCTGACTCATCCAGCTCCCCTGGGTCTGGACACGATGGCCCATGCGTGGCCCAGACTGCGTCTTTACGCTTTTCCTCCGATTGCTCTGCTCCCGGGAGTCCTGGCCAAGGTCCTTCAACAGGGGTCTCGCCTCTTACTGATAGGGCCCCGTTGGCCGACCAGAGTCTGGTTCTCAGATCTAATATCCCTCCTCGACGGCTCACTGCCAAATTGTTTCAGTACTGGAGTTTCTGCAAGAGAAATTGTCCTCAGGCACAGGCCCTAGTACTCTGAGAACCTATGTGGCCGCTATTTCGGCTTGCCACGTTTTGATTGATGGGGTTTCTGTGGGAAAGCACCCTCTAGTCGCACGCTTCATTCGTGGGGCTAAGCGGTTGAGGCCACCCACTAGATCTACGGTCTCTTCATGGGATTTAGCCATCGTGCTCGAAGGGTTGGCTGGCCCCCCATTCGAACCATTAGAATCAGCACCTGACAGGCTTCTGGCTCTAAAAATGGTTTTTCTCATGGCCATTACCTCTCTAAAGAGAATTGGGGATTTACAGGCTTTGTCGGTCTTGCCATCCTGCTTAGATTTTGCCCCTGGGCGAGTTAAAGTTATTTTGCATCCTAGCCCTAATTATCTTCCGAAAGTTCCTTTCTCAACCATACATCCGGTCATTCTTGAAGCCTTCTGTCCTCCGCCATTCATGACACCGGAGCAGGAAAGACTTCACTTACTGTGTCCAGTACGTGCTCTTCAGATTTATGTCCACCGCACGGCAAACAATTTCTCATTGGGTGAGGGATGCTATTGCCCTAGCCTATGAGGCGCGTGATCAAACTTCGCCTCTAGGAGTTAGGGCTCATTCAACCAGGGGGGTTGCATCTTCAATGGCTTTAGCAAGAGGTGCACCCTTGCAGCAAGTGTGTGATGCGGCAGGTTGGTCCTCTCCGCACACATTTGTCAGATTCTATAGCTTGGATGTCCATGCAACTCCGCGCTCGCATGTCCTTGAGTCCACATCCCAGAGTCATGTTTGAGACCTCTTCAATGTTTGTGCGCACACACTACCCAACCCTGGGGGTCCAAACAATTACAGTGCGGCGGCGTTGGTATTCTCGTTCCCATTAGCACTATTGAGCGCAGCATTGAGAGTAGCTTTTGATAAGGGAACGTCTCAGGTTACTTGACTGTAACCCTGTTCCCTGAAAAAGCGGGAACGAGATGCTGCGCCTCAATGCTGTACTGTAAACGTGCCCGGACGTCCTTTCAGACAAATATTAACCTGAGGGTGTTCCTGTGTCACGTCTATTCATAACCTTCAGGTGCGTGTATTATGTGACTTCACCTACCGAGGTTATTTAAGCCAATTCTTGGCGTGTTTGACACACGTGCTTCACAACCGGTCGAACAAAGAATGTTCTCATTAGCGCTATTGAGCGCAGCATCTCGTTCCCGCTTTTTCAGGGAACAGGGTTACAGTCAAGTAACCCGAGACGTTTCATACCACCGCTAATGATCCAGCACCATTTTCCAAGAAAGTGGAATATACTCTCCTGGCTTTAGAAATGAGAAGCAAATACAAAATCTAAATGATACATGATATGATAAATGATACAAATCCAAATGATAATATCAGTATTAATGCTACTACCTCAAAAGTAGTTGCATCACAGGCAAGATAAAAATTTGGTGTGGCAAAGTAGATGAGTTCAATACTCTGTTAGCCATCTAATTTGCCAATTAAATTCTATATTATTGTTGCATATTTGCCTGAAGGCACATAATTATGCTCAGGGCCGGCTCTAGCCCTTTGGTTGCCCTAGGCGAGATTGAGTTTTGCTCCCCCCAGGCTGAGTATCCCTGGTCTCAGTGGTCAGTGTTTCACTGGGACCTGGAAGGCTAGATGTTGCCCCTTCACCTGCAACAGCCAGGTCAGTGGTGTTAAATTAAATTGTAACCATGTAGGTTATCAGTGAAGTTACATTTGCTAGTAATACGTACAGTGCTTAATTTGTAAATTGAGAGGTCCCGGAACAAAGAGGGGGCAACGGATCCGGAACGCGATTACAGAAGGGAGAGGTAACGGAGCACTCGCGCAATCACATTGGTGGACCAGTTTAAGTGATTAAGAGCGTGCACCAGTCTGTAAGGTCATGAATAACATGGAAATGCCATGCGATTTTAAAACAACAATTTCCAGACCTAAAAACTTTTCTGAGGGGAATTATGTGTCGCATGCTTTTATAAAATCTTGCAGCTTTCAAGTTTAGAATGAGGGAAATTCCTGCATTTATTCAACATAGCTTGTAGGTTTGAATAATAAGATAAATCCACACAAAGTCTAAGATTAAATCAGTCATTTGAATCCATGAACTCTCTCAGAGCGCGCTTCTCATCAGCGCATCAGAGACCTGCACGCTGCGATACAAGACTCACTTGCGTTTCAGGACAGCTGACAGAACTGTCACTTGACTAATCGGGTCATTGTTGCATTGTCACAAAAATGTATAATAATTTGCACACCTTTTTAAGAATGTTAAGCCATTTGGTATCACACGCTCCAAAGGATGTATTATGTGCACTCATCCAAAGCTTGTGCCTATAAAGCTGACTCTAAAAACTGACGAGTATTATATAAGAGTTATTTTCCGTAGTTTGTTGAGTTTAAGCAACCAAATACAAACAATATGATGTTTGATGCGTGTTGACAAATAAAACGGTTTCATGGCACACTCTACTAAAATACAGGGGGGGGGGGATGGGGGAACAAATCAATAATTAAACAATACCGCATCGTCAGTGTTGGTATTGTATCAGACACTTGCAATTAACATCAGGCTATATGGAAAACAAGCTCAAATGGAGTTAACAAGGTCTTTGGCCGGCGAATGAGGAGATCTGTGTTTTGTTGGCATCTGAGGAAAGTGCAGTGCATTATATGCCATTATCACATTTTACCGGCTAGGATATAACGGTTATTTTTATTTATTTTTTTTTATTTTTTTGCTGTTTAATACACTTGGCCAAAATCTCATGATATAAATGATTAAGCACTTATGCATAGGATATTTAAAACGTGTAAAAGTATATCAGCTAGATGGCAAAAAAACTACTTCTCCAGTCTTCAAACACACAAAAACAATAGCCTTTACAAGATATAGTGTTTGAGTAAAGAAATGCTGTACTATTCAAAATTATTTGTTTACCCTTGCTTTGCGAATAAGTGGAGATCTGTCTCCTCTAGGCTGTGCGCAGCGCTCAATCTGAGTGGAGGCAGGGTCAGTGGCATAGCGGACGGGCCCGCAGGGCACGCACTGCGGGGGGGGGCCCCGCGTTGTAGGGGGCCCCCCAAAAATTTACTCAAATAAATAAAGCGTTTTTCTAACGTGAACGTATAGGACTTTTATTTTGGTAGTAATTGAGCCTACCGTGTTTGGCGATTATGACCATATCTGTTGTCCTTATATCACAAGGCCTTGCTGCATCCTGAGGCATCAGCTGTCATTTCACGCAAAAACGAGCACGTATTGTGAAGCGCCACTTTGATGAAATCGCTGAGGACGAGCGTCTCACAGACCCCGAGAAAATGTTCAAAGTTGGTGTTTTTTAACCGTGCATTGACACAGCTGTTTCCCAGCTCAAACAACGTTTCAAAAGCTTGAATACAATAGCGAAACGATTCCGCTTCTTACGTCCAGGTGAACTCGTACATGCAACTGATGATGAGTTGCCTGCTTGTGCCGAAACATTTGCAGTGACTTGCAACGATGATATTTCCTCCGAATTTCCATCACAGTTGCTTTCGTTTCGAAGTGCCCTACGTTCTGAGATAAAAAAAAAAAAACTTGAAATGGGTTCAAATAAATATCTGGCAGAGCTGCTGATTCTGAAGCATACATCTATTCTACCAAGTGTCACGGATGTGGCTAGAGCTCTGAAGCTTTTTTTAACCGTCCCCGTCACAGTGGCAAGTGGCGAGAGATCTTTTTCTAAACTAAAACTAATAAAAACCTGCATGAGAAGCACAATGAGCCAGGACAGACTTTCTGAACTTGCGATACTCAGCATTAAAAGCCAGCACGTGCGTCAGATGGACATAACAGACATTGTCAAGGACTTTGAGCAAAAAAATGCTAGGAGAAAGGGGCGCTTTTGAGGATTTTAAAGGTAATATATATTACCTTTATTGAATGTTAAACGTCATGAATCTTTGTTGTATACTGCAGATAGAAAAAATATTTTGACGTCATGTGCTCCCTTGCATTTTAACAAGTTAATGTAATTGCTGTTTTATTGTTGGTGTCATTGTTTGCGCTACGCCACTGGGCAGGGTAAGTGACGAGGTTTCGCGAGAGCTTGCGGATCCAATGGCGTTACAAAGTTTTACAAGCTCCTTTAAATACTTATCATTGGTTAAATATTTCTAAAACCCTGTGATTTAAAATAATAATAACAAATTATAATAGAGCTATGAATTTTGGATAGTTTTTCATGGCACATATCTGGCTATTCTCTGTCTGCCATACTGAAACGCCTCCAGGGGAGGAGGGGGATCCGCCAAAATGAATTTTGCACAAATTAAGCCCTGGGTTTATTAGACCGCTTCATTTTCTTCATCAACTGCGCACTTGCCTAACGTAACGTAATGGCGACCTAGAGGGTGCCCCCAACATATTTGTTGCTGGCCATGATATGCATCCAGGTGAAATGAGAATAGCACATTTTTATGCTTCACTTTGGAAGTGTTATAAGGAAGTTTTAACTTATTTTCATCTGATATGCCAGATTCAGTGTCAGTGAATCAAAATGTTATGTCATAATTATTAAACATGCAAACTGATACAATGTCAAATAAGCATGCAATTACACACACACACACACATACACACACACACACACACACACACACACACACATATATATATATATATATATATATATATATATATATATATGTATATACTTATAGTTCATTTACATCACCTGATTACCTTTATCTTATTAAATTATTAATAAACCAATAGATAGATAGATAGATAGATAGATAGATAGATAGATTGATTGATAGATTGAAAAGGAAAGTGTAATTGAGGGATGCAATTATTCATACACCATTGGAAGGAAAGAGCCACTCATGAACACAAACAATATCATTGGTCTATAAATTATTAACAGCTCAGGTCAAACCACATCATCCTTATCCATCAAGATGTTCCGTTTTGACATTAATCTTTTTGCCCCCTTTACCTTCCGTATCTGCTGCTGCTGAAGGATAGCACTTCAGTGCTTATTTTAGCCGCTCTCTGAATATGGAGATCCTTCAGAATTGGACCACTCAATCTGTCCATCAGCACTTGTGAGACTGGCAGATGTCACAGAGGATTCATATCAAATATTTAGCATGGAAGAGCGATGTGGAGTGCTTCTGTCTTGTGTGGGATGATCTGACCCTGTGGTCAGGGTCTGGGCAAGATTGTTCTGTGAGGGAAAGGTTGCATCCTCTATGTGTCATTTTGCATCTTGCATTGCCCTTTTTTTACTCCTTACGTCCATGTGAGTGACGTTGAGGTGATGCAGAGCTGGTTAGTATTAGTAATTAGTAAAACTGCTATGAAGAAATGTTCTCTCTCTCTCTCTCTCTCTCTCTCTCTCTCTCTTTCTATATATATATATATAATTTATTATTTATTTATTTATTAACTGTCATTGATGCTGGCAGCACATAGAAAGGCAGTCAACCAAACAGGCCTGTGAGGAATATTGGGGAGTCCAGGAAGGCTGTCTTGTCAGCATTCTTAATCTTTGTTAACTTAGCCAGAGGTGGTGCTAAAGAACCACCAGGTTGGCGATTGTTCGACCGACTGCTTGGGTCGCTGACTAAGTACAGATCAGAAAGATTGTGCTGTGCAGCCCCTTAAAAGCAGAATGATCTGGCCAGACTCATCCATGGAGCGGAGGAGTTTGGCCTAGAAAACCTGGAGGACAACCATCATATTGAGAGCAGAACCAGCTTGACCAACTGCAGAATAGGCTCTGGCCACTATGGTCAATATCACCCTACAGGGCTCACACAGGGTGGACAGCCTCCTTAATGGATTTTGCACAACAATTCACATTAGAAACTGCTGATGACACGGAGTCATTAGCAAAATCCTCCTCAGACACTTAAAATCCTCCCTTTTGGAAGGCTAGATGCAGCTGCACAAACGTTAACAAATCAGCTTCAGTATTTTGAGATATATATTGAGTTACCCCCAAGCATGATTTCACACAATATAAGAGCCTGACAAAAGGGACCGATGGAGAAAAATTTAAGTCTCATTTTACATGGATGGAATTTTCTTGAGAATTGAACTTGAAAATAATCTTATCAAGTCACATCATTGACTTGTGACATGGTTTTTACAATTTACATCTAGATAAAATTGATAAAGAAAATTGTTGAGTAACTTTCTCAGAAAAAAAAAAAATCTTGTAAGGTCGGTCAGAGGAAGTTAATAAATTATTATTTATTCATACATACATCAGCATTTAACTGCCATATTAATATTCATCGAGACTAAGAATCCATATTTATTATATAAAGTAGATGTATTATAGATATGGGAGTAAAATTCTCTCGGAATATCTTACACAGATTATCTGGTACATGCATGATGTATAGCAGTCTAGCAGTGTAGCACACACTGGTCAGCAGCACATCACAGACAGACAGAGAGCCGCAGAAGTGAAGCCCTCCCTCCATTTCCAGGTGTGTTCGTTTTGGTTTCGAGGTGAGTTATGAACAAAAGACTAAGCTACCTGTGCCTCGAAATTACAGCTAATTATCCAAAAGACAAAAGGCAAATATACTTGCTGCCTAGCTACCATGTAAGTTAGCCCAAGTTTAAGACAATAGGAAGTTTGGTTAGACCAGTGTGCATTATTTCACTGAATAATTCAGATTATTAAAATGTATCTAGAATGATCACAAAATATGATATAGGGGCAGAAATTTATATATTTGAATAATTGCATATAGTCAATCAGTATCACGCGGAAACTGAGGTTGTTTTTTTTTTTTACCAAAAGCAACTTCAATTGTGATAAAGACCTATTGATTTTGTTCAATAAACACAAATTTAATATTAAGACACTTACATTGTAGACACAATATTGACTGTTTTTGCTCTATTTCGTCAACAAATATAATTACAATTTGCATCTCTGAGCAACATGATGGTGTTTTGTTCCTGAATGAATCAACCTTTTGAAGGATTTGGTTCAGTCGCAATGACTCACTTGTGAAAGTGACTTGCTGCCACCAACTGACAGTTTTACAATTTCACATTTAAAGTATTATTTATTTATTTATTTATTTATTTATTTATTTATTTATTTATTTATTTATTTATTTATTATTGAATAATTTCAAATATCAGTATTCAACGTTTTATGTTAAAACATATCAAAAGTGTATTAAAGTATTTGTAACTGCAGGTTAAAAACATTCATGTCCTGCATTAAATGTTTAAATGCATCTAAATGTCCCTTCTAATGCATCTTCTGTATTTTCTCTGCTTTGCAAAGATTAGTTTTGTCAATACTGATTTAATTTGCTTGGTAACAGCCCAAATGACTTAATATTCTAATTGACTTATTCAATTTAAGAACTTGACTGAAAAGATGATGCGCTCTTTTAGGAAAATGACTTTATAAAGGTAAAAATGCCCAAAAGGTAAAATATATATGTAAACTTATTGAAAAATATATTTTTTCTATCACTGCTGTGAACTGATCACCACACAGAATATGAAGAATATCAAAGACTTTAGGAGACAGCTGTCCACGGTAGTCCTTAATATATTAGCATAATAACACACTCAGCACTGCCCCTCACTTCCCCAAAAATGGGAACAATTCCAAATATCAACATATGTATCTGGTCCATATAAATATGTATATTTATGTATGTGTAATGCATTTCTGGACATATATGTCATGTACATGTATTTCCATCATGTACATGACATCCATCCATATAAAAATTATTATATAGATTTTAAAATAATATGTGCATATATATATATATATATATATATATATATAAATACTATGGGGATTTTATGATTTTATAAACTTCATCTACCCAGAAAATGTATGTACAGTATGTGAAAATAATATTTGCCTTATAGGCAGCATATATGGCAATATCACTTATGATATAGGGCAGTAAGACTTTTCCATATGGGTTGCAATTCAACCATTTCTAAAAAAAAAAAAAAAAGAATAATAATAATATTTTTTTGTACAGATACATTCAAAGCTAAACAGGGATATTGAGTATTTAATCTCCTTTGAACTTTTTCATGATTGGATGCATGCTAACAGTGTAATTTTTCACTATGCCTCAGCCAAACGTGCTATTTAATATCAAATCAATACAAACAGTTCTATATGTCAAGTACAGGACATAAATTATTAAAGAACAGTCGGCTCAGTCTTTCTGTTACTCTCATTTCTTTTGATGGGCGCACTTCAAGTGTAAAAGCTTATATGCTATTTCATACTGCCCATAACACTTGGCCAGCTCTCAGCAGCCATTGATGCGGGTGTCATGTCTGATATATCACAGGCTTTCCGCTAGAGAAATAGCGATTGTTACGTGGCTGCGGGATACGGCTAGATTAAATGTGTGTAACTATGTTTGGGGTCAGCAGGCACTAGAAAGATCCCTGCTATTAGACTGGAATGAAGGAGACAGTGAGGCAAAATGAGCTGCCTTGACTCAGTTGCTGCACAGGACGTGGGAAAATCTCAGAAATGAGAGACGTGGAAAAGTTTCTGTTGCTGGGTTACTCAAATATAATAGTGGTGGAAGAATGGGCTGGAGTCTCAGCACTGACTGTCTTATCATTGTTAAATTAACTTTTAACATCAGATTTATCTGATTTAACATTTAACATATATATATATATATATATATATATATATATATATATATATAACTATATATATATATATATAAAATAATAATTAAAAAAACAATCTCTTTGAAAAATCTTTTTCAGTCTCAGCCAGAGGCTGGAAATATTTATTTCCTCAGACTTTCACTTGGGAGACAAAACTATAAAGTATCTGGTATATGATTATCTTTTTTTTTTTTTTAAGTACAGTGTTATGAAGAATAGGGAGTAAATCTACTCACATTACACTTGCGTGGGCCCTCGGTTGCCATATGAATCCATTTGCTGCCCTGAGGCAACCAGCTTCATCTGCGCCGGGAATTTGAATGCCTGGAGAAATGACCGCCAATGGTCTTTGATCTAAGTCTCTCGTGCATGATTGTATCTTTGCAATCTGAAGCACTTAGGCAAGCTCAGTAATTTTCACTAAAGCCACAGCACCAAAGTGCATCAGCCACTGTTGGTAATTGTACCTTCCAAGCTGTACAAATTACATAACGGATGCCCTTTTTAATCTGAACTTCCAATTACAGCTGCAATCAGTAATAATAATATCATACATTAAAACAATTTAGTTAATAAATGACAGAAGCTTTTCCAATAAAGAGAGAGCTTTCCAGAAAATAGCGTCCCTTGTCATCCTAAAAATGTCACAATATTCTTGTCTTGTCTCAGTAAATCTAAAGTTCAGTGTCCATATGTTTGCCAGAAAAAGGGATAGCAATATTTAGCAGCAATTTTTCTGTATATGAAGTGATTTACAAGTTACCTTTATTTTTATAGTGCTTTATTCAATACAGATTCACAGTATTAAACAGAAAAAGTAACAGAATATGAAATGCAAATTTAAAATATGATGCATATACAAGATTGTGCTATAAAGCAGCTGTAGCAAGACAATAGTTTCATTATTCTGCTCAAGTAATTTAACTGTTGATTCCAACCTGTCCTCCAACCAATACGCCCGTATAGGTCGATTGTCCAAATCCATTACATTGATAGGTAATCATGCTATCATGGGTTCGATCCCAGGGAACGGATGTGCACGATGTGTATGCTCAATAAATCATAATTTAGCATGATTTCTGTGAGGGTTAGGTTTAGGGGTGGGGTTAGGTATGGTCATTCGAACGAATAAGCCACCTAGTAAAATATGTAGGAAATACTGTGAGATCGGTGTAAAAAGCCCACACATTGCATTTAAATAAACGTGCGTTTTGATTGGTAATGACGTTATATGTCATTTCATGCTGACAGACGCAACGCGATACTGTCATTATTTTTACTTAACTTTAAAACGTAAATATAGGTCGTAATAAGGTGCTTGCACAAACGACCTATATGGTCGTTTTTTGTTGGAGGACAGGCTCGTTGATTCAATTCAATTCAATAAGTTTCAGTGTTGCAAAATTCATCAGTTATTAACATATTTAATTTGGCTATAAAGTCAAGACAGTGATGTCATTATTGTCACAGCCAGTTGTTGGGGTGTCCAGTTTAGCCATCAGAGGGCACTAATTTTGTGTCATTATTTGTGTGCTCTGGACTGTGTTTCCCATAACCCTTTCGTTATTTGTTCATTACTACCATCTGTTTATCATTGACTAATTTGCCTCACCCTATAGATACCTTGTTAATTTTGTCTTCAGTTGCATCAGTATTGCATTCTGTTCCTGTGTTGCTTTGTTTCCTGTTTTTTGCTCATCTGGATTAGTTTTTTTTGGACTCTGAGATTAAAACTTTGAATGGATCTTTTCTGTGAGCATTCCGTGACAGAATACTGACTCCAACATCAGTTCCAGCAATTGGGCAGTGTTGTCTGTTTTTCTTTTGGACCTTGGGCATTCAGATTCTTCCTCCAGCCACTAGCAAGGAGCGGATGGCACAATTTTTGTCTTTGTTGGCTCTGCGCCAGCAGGGGATGGAGGTTGGAGGTTTTGCACAATTTTTTTTTGGACTTTAGCAGTGGGGCTGGATTACAATGATGCGGCTTCCCATTGCAGTGCCCCCAGAGATGCCAGAGTTGGCTGTAACTTCTCCAGAGAATAGTGAAGCTTCCCTATCTCTGACCCATAAATTTAGGGTGAGAATGAGGAATACAGCTAAGTCTGCTCCTGTGGTCCCAAATCTGGTGGTCCTGGAGGACCAGACTCCTGTGGTTCCAAGTCTGGTGTTCCTGGATGACCCAACTATGGTGGTTCCGATTCCGGTGGTTGTGGGGGATCTGATTCTGGTGGTCCAGAGTCCTGAGGTCCTGGATGACATGACTCTGGTCTCAGAGTCCATTTCAGAGTCCGCTTCAGACTTTGAGTCTTCAGAGTTTACTTCAGAGCCCACTCTAGTCATGGAGTTCTCAGATTCCAATGCAGAATCTGCTCCAGTCTGTGAGTCCTCACAGTCTGTTCTAGAGCCTGCTCCGGTCCAGGAGCAATCAGAGTCCACTCCAGAGTCCACTCCAGTCTATGAGTCTTCAGAGTTTACTTCAGAACTCACTCCAGTCGAGGAGTTATCAGAATCCACTCCAGAGCCTGCCCCAGTCTGTGAGTCCTCAGAGTCTATTCTAGAGCCTGCTCCCATCCAGAAGCTCTCAGAGTCCACTCCAGAGCTTGTTCCAGTCCAGGAGTCTTCAGAGTCCACTCATGAACTCGCTTCAGTCCGTAAGCCCTCAGAGTCCACTCCAGAGCCCACTCCAGTTTGCGAGTCTTCCGAGTCCACTGTAGAATTGAGTCCAGTCCAGAGCTTACTTTATTTCATAAGTTCACTCCTAAACTTGTTCCAGTTCAAGAGTCCACCAGTGAGTTTGCTCTAGGTCCTCTCGAGGTGGTGGGTTCTGCTGTGGAACCCCTCGAGGCAGCGGCATCCACTTCAGCTTCCCTCTGGGTGGTGCTGTTCATTCTGTGGATGAACTGTCCACCTGTCTTGTTACAGCCGTCAAGGCTGTTACTATCGAATCTGTGTTTATCTTTGCAATACTACATGAGTTGCTAGGATGTTGATTGGCCCTCTCAGCTCCTTTGAGGTGGTAATCAGTTCCACCTTTGCTGTCTGTCAAGCTCCTGGTTTTGCCCTGGTCATCCATCAGCCACATTAAAAAAGTTAACAGCTTAAGTCATTTGTGGATTAATGCGTATTGGAGACACAAACCGTTTAAAACGATTCAGTTCGATTTGGGGAACTGGTTCAAAAAGATCCGGTTACATCCAATGATTCGTTCGGTAACCGGATATCACAAACTGCTTTGTTTTGAACTCTCTCACAACAGACAGGGAAGAGAAGACAATGCTGAATAAAGTCGTAGTTTTTGCTATTTTTTGACCAAAATGTATTTTCGATGCTTCAAAAAATTCTAATTTACCCTCTGATGTCACATGGACTACTTTGATGATGTTTTTCTTACCTTTCTGGACATGGACAGTATACTGTGCACTCATTTTCAATGGAGGGACTGAGAGCTCTCGGACTAAATCTAAAATATCTTAAACTGTGTTCCTAAGATAAACGAAGGTTTCACAGGTTTGGAACGACATGAGGGTAAGTTATTAATGACACAATTTTGATTTTTGGGTAAACTATCCCTTTAAACTACTTCAGTATGTGTGCGTTGAATTTATTTAATCCCCGAGTTTCACAATTTGAGTTGAATTTCTGAAATAAATGAAAAATTCTAATTTATTGAGATACGTGGCACTACTGCTCTTTAAGTATGCTCAGACTGCTCGCAACCCTCCCTCCCCATTACAAGCATGAGCATATTACTGTGCACCTTCTGGTTGTTGTCTTCTTTGTTTCAGATCACTAAGGCTTTCAAGTCCTGTCTGGCATGGACCTCACTGCTGAGAGTCACTCATCCTCATAACCAAGCTATAGGATAGATATCTTACTGCCACATCTACACGATTACCACAGTTCACTTCAAAGACATTATTAAGTGTCTTAATTGTCATGTATTTCCGAGCTGATGGTGCCAGAGGGCTAATGTTTAAGCTCTTGTATGTTCAATTAATTTTGGAGCAAGAGCCCACGTATACTGCCAAAGATAAATGCCAAAGTGGTCCTGTCTGAAATGACCTTACTCCGATAAAAGAAAACGGGTTACTGCGTTTACATTACCAAGTGCGTTTTCAGCTTATTAAGCATAATCGGCTTAAGAACGTGCATGTAAACATGCTCAGTGTGTGTTCTGGACTGTGTTTCCCATAACCCTTTGCACTCATTATTAGTCAATTTTTGCCAGCTGTTTATCATTGAGTCATTAGCCTCACCTTATATATACCTGGTTCATTTTGTCTTTAGTTGTGTCAGTATTGTTGTCAGTAGTGTTCTGTTCCTGTGTTGCTTTGCTTCCTGTTATTGCTCATGTGGATTTTCCTTTTTTGTTTTTTTGTTTTTACTATGATCTTTTGTGTGAGCATTCCGTGACAATTATTCAACTCCGTCCAAATTTTTATTCTCATCCAGTAGTGCCAGTTATGTCAGTCCGATAATATTACGGATTATTAACTAAGCAAGCCAAAGGGGACGTTTGCAAGAAACCCAAACTCCATCAATTGACAGAAATGGAGAAGAAAAACAATGGAAGAAACCAGTCATTTCGAGAGTGCTGATATTAGTACTGGAGAGCTTGCACTGAAAATCACTGAAAAAAAAAAAAGTACCTTTCCATTGGTCAACACGGCAATCTTATTTTTCTAATGAAAATTTTTCTAATTCATTTTTTTATTATATATATATATATATATCTGAATCACATAGTTTCCTGTTAAAATGACTGTTAACACACCTTTAGAGTTTTCAGATACATTTTCTCACTTTCAAGAGTATATTAAAAGAGACCTGGAGTGGACCACAAGCTGTGTTTTGGGAAGGTAAATCTCTGTGAAAACCCACTTCACTCATACACTATTCCAGACTTTGTGTTCAGTCTTTACTTTGCTAGTCAAACATGCAGTTTGGCTTCTTTTGGAGCTACTTTTACTGACGGAGGAGAAAAATATGAACTTACTGACCAATTGCTGTTTAAAAAGCAAACTTCTTGATGTGTAATGATCAAGTGCGTCATCGTTACCACATTGCCGTGTTTATATTCAGTACAACAGCACTCATACTTGTTGCTTAAATCATATCCACTATACAGCTGCAACCCAAAACAATCAATCCACTGCTATATTATTATTATTATTATTATTATTATTATTATTCCTTTATTTCAGACTTTTCCACATCGACGAAAGTAACAAAATACGAGACAATACAAACATAAATGTACATGCCACAACACTAAATATTTAATTCAGCGCTTCCAATAAGTCGGTCAAAGGGTAATAGTGAGTGTGGACATCTATTGGTTGTAGGCATTGTACATTTAAGTTAGTGCAGTCCAATGGGGGGGGAGAGAGAGAGAGAGAGAGAGAGAGAGAGAGAGAGAGAGAGAGAGAGTCGCCTGATACAGCCTCAGTCTCTCCCCCTTTAATCTCTTTTTTTTCCAGTCAGTGCTGCCTCTTTCTATGGAAACAATCAGATTATGTACAGTTCACTGTTCCTCCGCAATGATTTCAATGAATTGCTCAATCTATATGGGTAATTTACATCAGATATGTTGCCGCGTCTCTGAACAGTAACCGGTGTGCCACCTCTCTTTCGGACGGCAGCATCACGTTGGATTTTAAGAGGGGCAGAACGGAGTTAGATTTTTTTCCCCTTGTGTGGCACATGAATTTCGCCGTACTTCAGTAAGTCGGGGCGGCAGGACAGAAGCCGTACAATGCAGATACCGCAAAGGTAAGCCATACGAGCAGCTGGAAGTGAAAGTATCTCTATTTAGTGCTTTATCCAGAGTTGAAATGTTTGCCTGACGCCCCGTACACGCTTATTTCTAACTGGATCCCTTGTTTTTTTCCCCCGTCTCTCCCTCTTTCTCGCTCTCTGAAAACGAACGTTTTTTAATTTGGCTACACGCGCTGATTTGCATGAAAAAGGCTGACCGTACAAACTGTTTGAGTAGTTTTTGAGCAATTCAATTTGGGTGGACATTTCTTCGTCATCGAAATTATTATTATTATTATTATTATTATTATTATTATTATTACTCTGCTCTCCACAAGTAGTGTCAGAATCTACATTTAAAGATGAAGCGCAAGTAGCCTACATGTATTAGTCTTTCATATGATGTAGGCTACCTACTTAGCAGAGGGGAAATAATTTTTATTTATTTATTTATTTATTTTTTTGTACCAGAGGGTTCGTGTGGCAGAAGTGTTCGGTATTACTTACCTGTGGCTAGCCGAACCTCGGTACAGTGAGACACTATGTTGGTTGATGTATGATGTTGTCTTCCTCGTATGTTCATTACGGTTGACATCCATTTGCGCGTTAAGCTTTTGCTCTGTGGCGGCGATAAATCTTTCGAGATTTCATTTCTCGAGAGCCATAATTTCGGGCCAGGATTTGAGAAATATGATGCTATTACTTTAAACACACTATAAAATATATAATTATGTGATGGGACACTTAAAAGGTGAGCTCAGACTGAAGATGACTTAGTTAACGTGGCGTATTTTGTTACTTAACTTTCGCCTGGCTCTAGGGTTACAGACGCACTATTCTCATGAAAAGATGCGGCGAGTCCAGACTTTCATCACGGGGACCACTGTTTCAACCCAAACTGTCCCGCTTATACAACGGTGAGCCACAAGGTGGTACTGTGGGCATCTCCTGCATACGTGCGTATTTTGGGACGGGGTCAGGGGAAATTGGGCCGCCTCTCGAACATTTGCACTGTACAGTATTATAACCTTAACTTCTGTCATAATGCAACTGCGTGAGATTATAGTGTCGGTTTAAGTGGAGAAAACTAAACTGAGGTGCCAACAAGCTCAGTCTCTCTATAATGCATCCATAAAGACATTCATTAGCTGTAGCCTGTACTAATGTAAGTGTGGGCTGAATTTGAAAAACCTGCTGATGAAGTAAGCTATTTAGGTAATTGTGTAATACATGCCCAGCACAGACATACTTCATCCATTGTGTTGGCATTGTCCTTGATATTATTTGTTGACTTGTAACTTGCCAAACAATGTTTTTTAAATAATTTAATTATGTGCTGTAATTTAAGATAGCCTGAAGTTTACCATGTGGGGCAATTGTCTTGGTGTCTCCAGGCCTATATATATATATATATATATATATATATATATATATATATATATATATATATAATTAAAAATTTAAGATATATCTTTTTTTTTTTTTTAAGAGTGTGGTTTCTGCAATTTTTTAGCTCCTGTGGTAATATTAAATAGTAGATGTAGTATTGTACATCATCTTGGTATTGTTCCCCTTCTGTTGCATGCATATTTGTAATATCTTTCTAATTCAATGTACTGATTATTGCATCTTATATAATAATAATAATAATAATAATAATAATAATAATAATAATAAATGTATATTCTGACACAAGGGTGTTGGAAAAAAAGGACATTTTAAAGCTTAATGCTTTAATGCAGGGTTTGGTGGCATAATAAGGTCTAGTGATATGCCTATAGACTGATCATAAGCTTGATATTTTTTTTTCATATATATATTTTTTTTAATAAACAGGAAATTGGCCTACCTTTCATGTTTTGTGTAGGGAAGATGCAAACAAAATTGTAATCACTATTGCCGGATAAAAGAAAAAAAAAAGTTATATAATGTGTGATTATGTTTCTTTTCAGTTTGCAGTCTCACACACGCACACATATATATTACTCACCCTCAAGTCATCTTATGTGTATATCACTTTCTTCTTTCAGACGAATCCAGTCAGAGTTATATTAAAAATTGTCTTTGATCTTTCAATTTGTTTCATGGCACTCAGCAGATTTTGCAAAGCATCAGTCAAAAAGAAGTTAAATAAAAAGCGCCCATCCTTAATAAAAAGTGTCTCACACAGCTCCGGGTGGAAATAACAAAAAATAACTATATTTAAAACATGATAATCACTTTAATCTAGCTTGCATTTACTGTTGTACATGAAAGCAGCTCTGGGCAGATGATGTATGAGTTTAGCTTTGTGCACACGCCGGTCAGTAGTGATGAACACGGATACGCAGTGGAGAGATCAAAACAAAACAATGGTCACTAATTAGAAGTACAAAATGAGAATTTGTAAAGAAGAATGTCAGAGGATTTCGATATAAGCCAAGAGGAGACTCGTTTTCCTTTGCTAAAGTAAGGAAACTTTGCTTCCTTTGCTCCTGTAACAAACATTGGTTTTCACAAGACTCACCTGCACATGCGCAATGCCGCCCTCATATGTCATCCTCCTGAAGCTACTTCCGTGTACAACTGTTGGCGCAAGCTACATTTAAGTGATTATTACGTTATAAATATGGATATTTTGTATACAAAATGCATCAATTCGCTACAGGAGGCCTTTATTCACACACCGGAGCTGTGTGAAACACTTCTTTTATTTTTATGGATGGGCGCTTTTTATTTAACTTCTTTTGGACTGAAGCACTGCAACACCCGCTGAGTGCCAGAAAGAAGAAAGTCACATACACCTAGGATGACTTGAGGGTGATTAATTTATGGGCTAATTTTCATTTTTGGGTGAACTAACCCTTTAACTATGGTTTTGATCACTGAGGTTTAGAGTTCAGTATTAATTTCTCCCTTGTTCTCTCTCACTGGCTCATAGGATTAGTGGTCAGCTGTAGGTGTCACCTTTGAATACATTTTTAGTGTGAGTGAGTGACATGACATAGAGCCAAAATGTACACACACACAGAAGTGATCACACACACAACGTGAAAACACACCCAGAGCAGTGGGCAGCCATTTATGCACCCGGGCAGTTGGGGGTTCGGTGCCTTGCTCAAGGGCACCTCAGTCAATGGTTTTGCCAGCCCGAGACTCGAACCCACAACCTTAGGGTTAGGAGTCAAACTCTCTGACCATTAGGCCTTGACTTCCCCATCCCCTTTATTCTCCCTCTTTGCTTTCTGGGGTTCCTGTCCACACTCAGTCAACTGACAGAAAGGTAGAAGGCAAGAATACCGCTTGAGAAAACAAATTCCAGCTGATTTGCCAGCCCAGACGACATGTTGAATAAGTCATAGCAGGTGCATTTGCGGTGGAATCACACAACATTTATCCAAAGTTCACCCAAAGGTAACAGTGGATTCTAAGCCTTATTCCATTGTCTTTTGTAAGTTGCTTGGAACTGAATCAGTATTGTCACCTTTCGTCAAGAATCACTCTTTGAACAGTGCAATTGTTTGAGCCTCCTTCAAGTAGATCATTTATTATAATCAAAATTCAGAGAGAGACCCGACACCTTCATTGAGATTCGTGTGAGTTATCTTCGGTGATCACACAGGCAGTGAATGCTATTTTCTTTCCTTTTGTTCTCTTTGGTCTCATTTCTCCCTTCTTTTTTTTTTTTTTTTTTACTCACTCGTGTATCGAAAGTGCATTTAAGGAAAAATGTGAAGTACATTCAGAAAGGCAATTCCACCCAATCACCTTTATAAATGTAACTGACAGAAACACACATTCTCACGTTAAATGTTTTTATGCATGTAATACTAGAAAATAGCATGTATTATAATTAATCAATTGAGGACATAAAACTGGGAGAATATTTGTATTTGTATTTGTTTCTTAAAATCTTAAAAAATATGTATCATCATTATTAATATTTACTGGTGAAAATCAACGGAAGTAAGTTGGGTCAAATATTGTTTTGTCTTATCGTGTGGAGAGTAAATTACAGAATTTTTAATTTTGGGCGAGCTATCTCTTTGGGCTGGTAGCCAGAATGGACAACTTTATTTTTTGTTCTTCTTTGTTGTATTATGGTAATTTGGCAGAAAGTGCCTCCTTATACCGGCTTCTTGAATGTAAGCATTGCTTGAGGATGAAGCAATATTGGCGCAAAGTTATTGAATAAATCCCTCTTGGCTGGTCTAGCTGGACATTAGATGGAGAGTGCATGCAAACTGGTGGATGTTACATTGCTTTTTGTCTGCGTTGGAAATTAAATTGCCGGCCAGACATTCAGGCCCATCTGCTTTAGAGTACAAATATGTACGTGAACGATTTTCTGAAATGCCCATCTCAATGTCATAATATATAATGATAAACTGCAAAGTGAAAACTGATGAAAGCTTAAAAATCAGTTGGCCTACAGTACCTCTTAGATCAGCAAAGGCATGTTGATGGATACTGCTGTCTTAATTGTTTACCAAGTCCATTTAAATGTTTTATTTTAAGAGAACATATTTTCTCTCTTTCTCTTTTGTATGTATTGCACACAGAGTATGTCTTAATATATGGGTAAAATAATGGTTTTAATAATAATAATAAGAAAAAGAAGAAGAAGAAGCTGACTTAAAACCCCAGAGTGTCACTGTGTGGGTCTTTCTGAGACCAACAATTAAGATCTTTTAAATCATGTCATATGTACTGGGACTCAAGCCTTATTAAAGTCGTACTCCTTCATTAGATGCTCTCTTAGAGGAATATCACCTTTCAGATGTTACAAGCTCCCAGTAAATATTTAGCAGAATAATATTTTATTGTCATTTACTGTTTTCTGCATTGTATACTTGAAATAATGCTTCCGTGTTGTTTGTTTTCTTGTGCTTTCTTGTTTTCTCTTGTGACTGGCAGTGCTTATCATATCCTGCTGTTGTAAAGTGTTCTGTTATGAAGTGGAAAAGTGAAGATAACCCAAATCTTTTTTTGTAATTTAGCATTGCTCAACACCAATTTAAGTTAATGTAATGGTCTCAATGAGTCTATTATATCATCACTGCTTTGTTCGCATAATTAACTTTCAATGGGTTACGCTATCTACCATCTGATCTCAGCTGAAATTGCTTTGTGATATGAGGAAGTTATGTCAATCAATCGTAGATTCTTGAATAATTATTTAGACAGGCTTTAAAAATATAGTGTAGATATTGCTTGGTGTGACATCTGTTAAATACACCATATTTTGAAGATGTTGAAAGAATGGCACTCTTTTGGCTTAGATTACTCTTTAAATAAGAGCTACCTATCCAGGAACAGTCTCATAGGAAACTTCGCTTCACTTTCACTGACAGAGTTATTAATGGAGGGATCAGAGTGAACGAAGGAGTTCATCACTTTTAGATTTACTCAGGACTCAAGTCATTAAAGTTTCCCTCCAGAGGCTCCAGCGAGCTTAATTCAGTCATTTGAGGCAAAAGTGCATGAACAATCCATGTGAAGATCTTGAACTGTATATGAAGTTAAACAAATCAGCGCTACATTTTGTGTTGTATGACTGTGCTAAATGTCAAGAGTATCAAAAACACCAACTGATGAGGGTCTCCAAGTTTCTTGTTTTCACACCCCCTCTCTTCCTACTCTTCTTCTGTATGTGGATGAAATCAATGGCGTATTCATTATTCAAATTTACACACAGGGTAGCATTTCTTGGGCATAATCTGCTCTCAGCTTTGTGCGCTTCTTTTGTTTGTTCATTCAGGTGTAAAGATTATCATGTGGACCAGACATTCCATTTTACAATTCACATGTATTTAAATGAAAGGCATATTTGTATTCATGTCTACTCCAGTATATGTATCCAAGGAAATTTCCTTTGAATGCATTTGATTTATTCCAGACTATTGTCCTGGAAAACAAGATGAGTCTCAAACGACTGTGTTTTTAGGGTATTCATTCTTTTGTAATTACATGAAAGATTTCATATTGCTAAAGTTCCAAAATGAACAACAGACTTGAGTCAAATAATAATAGACAATTGTTTTAATTTATGTAGATGACTTGGCCAGACCCTGATTTCTACACTGTAAAATATTTCCAGGATTTCACAATATATAACTGTAATATTTCACAGGTAATTACATTATTACCACTTCACAGGCTTTAACTGTGATATTTCACAATATAATACCGTATTTAGACTTTTACTGTGAAAATAATGCAGGCGCGGGGCTTTTACAAGAAACTACTGTGAATTCCGTCATTTTCGCGCTGCAACTGCGTCATCTGAGCTCCCCCGGAGCTCCCTGGCCTGATTTCCTTCATGGTCTCACTCGATGGATTCAGTGCGGTAAGTGTTTAATTTCAAACTTTGTCAATTTGATGACTGTTTTTAATATGAAATTTCATGTTATTTAAAAGTATGAACCAAATTAGCGTTAGTTAAAGGAGCATTTCACCCGTGGGAACATTGATCTTCATTGAAAGTGGGTCATATATGTAGTCGAAATCTATTAAAACTTTCGAATTTGGTGCCTTTTTGACCGAGTTATTACAGAAAGTAACTTTAGGGCTCATTTGTATGGAAAACCACAACTCCCACAATGCAACACATTTGCACAGCTCCACAAGCCACTCCCACTAATCCAGAACACCGCTGTTAGGCGATATTGTCTACAAGACATTGAGGACACAGTTAGCGATGTATGGTATTTACGTGCCACAGTAGTAAACAATGCCACAGTAAGCTTTTTGTGCATTAAAAAAGGTACTGCACAAACAGTTTACAGTTGACGTTACGTAACTTATTAACCGGGAATCATTTCGTGATAATAATGCTTGAAGAAATTGTATACATTTCACGAAATGAATAATAAATTAAATTGAAACACTTATTTTACAGTTAGACGTCCATTTGTCCCTGCAGGCTTCGGCTGGCGTTTCCAGTTTACCTTCGGAATTCTGAAATATGTCTCCAGGACGCCTCTGTCCATATGTGGGGTGAAACTAGGATGGTTCACAACGCAAACATCCGTGTCCTTGTCTGCCTCAGACATTTCTTCGAGGAGAAATTGGCATCTTTCAAATTCTTTTAGCAGACGGACTCGAGCTCTGTGTCCGTAGGCGCACAACGAGAGCACAGGCACCACCAGTCCGCACCAGCTCGAGCACGGCCGGGCTCCTCGGACGCGACAGGCAGGTCTCCGGCCTCGGCTGCAGCTGCCGCCTCCTGTTCCTCCTCTGTGCTATATTGTGGCTCGTATAGATAGCCACGAACATCTGTTTCGAGCAACAGACTTTGAAAATCCTCTTCTTCCGTATCATGAGTTGTTCCTCCAGCCATTCTCGTAAATCTGACTCCAAGCGCTTGTTAGCTTAGCTACATAGCTTCCAAACAAGATGGCGGATTTTTATTTTCGTTTCTGTAAGTTTAGTCCCACCCACTGATCTGTAATAGGCCTGTAGGGTGAGTGGGTCCCACCCCCTGGAATAATAATAAGCTAGTGTCTGTAGTCTCTACACTTTTCAATGAATTTTGACTTCCTGCTTATTATGACGCAAAATGACGATTTTTAAGTCGTAATAAGCAGGAAGTAAAACAATTAAATCCTTATTTCTCCCATCTCAGGGAAAAACAAAGGAAAAATCCATGATCATTATAATATATGACTGGGTTTCTAACAATACAAAGCTAAATGCAAGTGGGTGAAGTGATCCTTTAAGTTCTGTTTCATGTTTTTGTAACTTAGCTGGAGCAGACCATAGACTGTATGGAGCAGACTCGCGTCTAGGTTTGAGCGTGCAAATTTGAATGATCAGACGTTGGTTGTGTTAATAAGTGTATAGCTAGTAGTACCGTATTAAGTTATTAACTGTGAGGCTTCACGTTAACTACACCGTCAAAATTGAACTTTAGCTTTGCTTAATGCTTTTCTTAGTTAACGTTCGTTACTCTAACAGCACTCTCTCTTTTCCCACAGCATTTTTCTACCACCGGGAAATAAAGTTATAAGGTAAGCTGCGCCCTTTATGTGTGTATTATGACAGTTATGATTAACTAGATACATTATAGTGTTGTGGATTTGTGCAAAGGTGGAATAAATTAATCTCAAATTAGTAATGTTAGCTAGCTGGGCGTCGTCCATATTTTTCTGCCGTGTGTGTGAAACGGAGCAGCCGTTGTCTGTCTCGTCAACAGAAAAAATAAAGTGCATTTTATTATAAAAAGGATATAGGAAAATAAATGTTTTTATCACTGAATTAGTGGAGCTTCGTTAGCTGTGCTATTCTAAAGTAAAACAGGTCGACATCTGGAGATATTAGGAGCCATTTTGTCTGTGAACGGGTAATAATTCTAGTGCTGTGTTCACACCAAACGCGAATAGAGCGTCAAATTCGCGTCTACCGCGTCTAGTCCATTTTGACGCGAATTCGTGTCTATTGGTCATGGGGGGGCTTCTGCCAGCTGAGTTCACGCAGCATTTTCAACCGCCATTTTTATTCGGATAATTTTCTAAATATTACTGTTATTGTGTCATGAAATGTAGTTTTAAAAATATTTCAGGCGAGAATGTAGTTGTTTTAAACTCAAATATGCGGTTTATTTATAATGACAGCGTCTATTTAAAAAATGTGTTTCGCCGATCTCGGAGATGAGCTCCATGCCATCAGCGGGAGCTCCGTCATCATGTATCCGCCAAGAGCAGCCTCACCTCGGCTAGATCTTCTGACATTTGCCACTGGCTCTGATGTCTCTTTAGTGGTTCAAGTTAAAATATAATTTGTTTGGGGTAATACGAAACGTTTCTTATCTTTGGCCTTTATTCAATCAATCTATTAATATGTTATATATATATATATATATATATATATATATATAGGTCCTTTATTTTATTCCTGTCTCTATAGAAAAATGAACTTTTGTAATATAGCTCTGGTTGACTGCTCACTGGCAACATCAGTCGTTCCTCCTTGTTGAATGAGTGGAATGTGTGTGATTAACAAATCACACACATCTAACTTACTTTGTTGCAGTGTTACTATTCTTGACTGTGTGTTTGTGATGTAAATGTTTTTCAGTTGCTGTTAAGTTATTTAAATGGTTGTTGTTTAATTGAATCCAAGTAATGTTACCTTGTTAAAACTGAGCTAACTTTAGTTTTGCTCAGTACTGCAACAGCAGTGACCCACTGAAGGTGATGACTAGGAACTGAAACCTTTTTAATCCCACTTGAATTAAACTAACATCTTTCTTCTCTGTCTTTTTGTTTATATGTGCTTCTTGGGCATCAACCCAGAGACAGGTACAAAATCAAAGAGGCAGAGAGGACACATAAACCAGCAAGTCTGTACACTGATCAGGAAGCTCATTGACTTTAAATGGATGTCAGTCTAATGTAAGTTGTGTTCCAACTTCAGAACAGACTAAAGAAACACTGTCTTTGTTTTAAGCTAGAATTAGTTAAACAGTAAGATGTTTACTTAAGCTATTAAAGGGTTAGTTCACTCACAAATGTAAAGTCTCTCATTAATTACACTCCCTCATGATGTTCCAAACTATTTTGTTCAACACAAATTAAGATAATTTTAAGAAGTCCGAGAGCTTTCTGATCCCGCTTATAGACTGCAATGTTATAACCGCTTTCAAGCCCCAGAAAGGTAGTAAAAACATTGTTAAAATAGTCCATGTGACTACAGTGGTTCAACCTTATTGCTATGATGCGACGAGAATACTTTTTGTGCGTTCCGCACTATTAAGTATTTTTGCATCGCTTCATAACATTAAGGTTGAACCACTGTAGTCACATGGACTATTTTAACAATCTTCACTACCTTTCTGGGCCTTGAAAGTGGTAATAAAATTGCTGTCCATGGAGGAGTCAGAAAATGTCTTAATTTGTGTTCCAAAGATGAACGAAGGGCTAACGTGTTTGGAATGAGGGTGGGTTTTTGGGTAAACTATCCCTTTAATCTGTTCTACGAGTTTAGACAGGCTGCAAAATGTGTAAAATTCATTGTTCTTACGTTTATTTGAATTAAACATGCCTTTTCAATGTTATAGGTTATTGATATGTTAGAATAAAACTTTATAATAGTTTTAAGTGTAAATTTACATCACATTACTGGCTTACTGAGTTGCATTACTATGTACGCATGTCATGTAATTTTTGCTTAACCTCAATCATGTTACTTTCAGAGTCCTCTGGTTTGTTGATTTAATATTAATTGATATAGTACTATTCACATGATTTATCATGAGTTTTACAATTGTAATTTCTTAAATTGTACACATTTTAGGATTAGTTTTACAATGCGAGTACCATACTTGCAGGTACTTGCACCACAAAGTAACTTAAACTTTTTGTCTTTCTTATCTTTTGTAGATAGTGGACAGAATCCATACTATGCAGGTGCCTGCTGCAAGGGAAGGAGTGAGACACCTGCAACCCTCTCTTTTCCCACCTTTTTGTCTTTTCTTCCCTCTCTCACTCTCTCTTCTCTCTCTCCTTCTTTCTCTTTTCAGCTCCTACGTTGTGAAGTACCATTATCACATAGTAAACACATGCACAGTGCACACACATAGACACACATTCCTGTTACCCAGTGTTCATCCCTGTTACCCAGTGTTTATTCCTGTTATTAAATTGTATTTTTCAAGTACCATTATCACATAATGGTAAACACAGTAAACACATTCACACACATATTGACAGACATTCATGTTACCCAGTGTTCATTCATGTTACACAGTGTTTATTCCTGTTATTAAAATGTATTTTTCTTCTAAAAAAAATAAAAGTTAAACCATTGTTTTCATCAGTTTTGTTTGGTCCATCATTTATGCTAAATCACAGTATAGACATGGTTAAATACAGTAATTCTACAGCACCTTACTGTTAAATTACAGTAATATGATAGACTAACTGTAATTGCACAGTAAAATACTGTAATTATACAGCAGCTTACTGCTAAATCACAGTAATATGACGGCATAGTTATTGTGAAGTCACAGTAAACAGCTGTCATTTCACAATTATTTACTGTAAAAATGATACGGTAACTTGCTGTGAAAGTCATGCAATTATTAACCTGCTATTTATTGTAAATTTACAGTGAAATAATTAACAGTGTATGATTTCTGATTGTGCTCATTGTCTTCACATCTCAGGCTATTATTTATGATGACTATGAAGAGTATTCCTGTAGCTCCAGTAGATACAAAGTTTATGGAAGTCATGGGTTGGAATACCAGGGCATGCATGAAAAGAATAAATGTATAGCTTGAATGAAGTGTAAATTTCATTTAGATAAAAGTGCCTGCCAAATACATAAATTCAAATGTGAAGAATAATGGAACATCAAAATGACAACTAAAAGCTTTCATTATTGGACCAAGACATCAAAACACTTCAAAGTCTTAGACCGGTCATTTCTACACTAAGTGATGAGAAAGAGAATAGAGAACGTATAGACTGAACTCAATTGCTGTTCTAAAACAGCCTAACCGTTCATATAGAGCCTGATTCAGTCATAGAGACACAGTTTCCAGGTAAATTGATCAATATGTTCTAAGCAGCCCTATTTAGGCAAGGCAAGTTTATTTATATAGCACATTTCGTACACAATGGTAATTCAAAGTGCTTTACATAAAAGAAAGTAAAATAATAATGAACAAGAATAAAACAAGCAATTTTAAAACTTTTTAAATTATTAAAACTGTACTTATTTAAAATTAATTTAAAACAGTTAGAAAATGATTTTACATTAAAAAAAAAAAATAAAAAACAGTGAAAATATATATTGCAATCAGTTCGGACATTGCACAGTGCTCATTCAATAAATGCACAGCTAAACAGATGAGTTTTAGGTCTAGATTTAAATGTGACTAGTGTTTTAGCACATCTGATCTCTTCTGGAAGCTGATTCCAACTGCGGGCGGCATAGTAACTAAAGGAGGACTCCCCTTGTTTTGTGTGAACCCTTGGTATTTCTGACTCGATCCTAATGATCTGAGTGGTCTGTTAGGCTTATATTCAGTGAGCATATCTGAAATATATTTCGGTCCTAGGTCATTTAGTGACTTATATACGAGTAAAAGTACTTTAAAATCAATCCTAAATGTAACTGGAAGCCAGTGTAAGGACCTGAGGACTGGTGTGATATGCTCAGATTTTCTGGTTCTAGTCAGAATCCTGGCAGCAGCGTTCTGGATGAGCTGCAGCTGTCTAATGGTCTTTTTGGGAAGGCCGGTGAGGAGCCCATTACAATAGTCCACCCTGCTGGTGATGAAGGCATGAAAAAGTTTCTCCAAGTCTTGGCTGGAAACAAAAGATCTAATTCTTGCAATGTTTTTTAAATGATAGTATGCTGATTTAGTTACTGCTTTGACATGACTATTGAAATTAAGGTCTGTCTCCAGAATCACACCAAGATTCCTGACTTGATTTTTAGTTGTTTGACCCCTAGAGTTAAGGTATGCATTCACCTTGAACACTTCATCTTTGTTTCCAAATGCAATGACTTCAGTTTTTTCCTTGTTTAACTGAAGAAAGTTCTGGCACATTTTACCTTTACCTATAAAAGGAAGATTAGATATTGGTCTAAAATTGCTCAAAATGGTGTTATCAAGATTGCTCTTTTTCAGGAGGGGCTTAACAACTGCATTTTTTAAGGAGTTTGGAATGTCCCAGAAAGAAATGAGGCGTGACACTTTTGAAAAAAGATGTGGGAAGTGTGTCAAGATAGCAGGTTGACGATTTTAGGTGCTGCACTATGTCTTCCAGAATTTTGCTATCAATTGCTTCAAAAATAGACATAGTATCTTTTTGATATAGTGTCCTAATCTGTCTGACCTCTGCATTATTTGAGGATGTGCTAATCGCCTTCCTGATATTGATGATCTTCTCAGAAAAGAAGGATGCAAACTCATTGCATTTGCTGTCTGAGAGCATTTCACTGGGAATCTGACTTGGGGTGTTTGTCAGTCTCTCAACAGTGGCAAAAAGAGTACGAGTGTTATTTAAGTTACTGTTTATAAGGTTTGAGAAGAAATTCTGTCTAGCTGTGGCTAGTTTCACATTAAAAGCATGAAGGCTGTCTTTGTAGATGCTATAGTGAATTTAAAGTTTTGTCTTCCGCCACATCCGCTCTGCTTTTCTGCATTGTCTTTTCATAGTCTGAACTGCTGTTGATCTTCTCCAAACTGATTTCTGTCTGTTTGTTTTCTTACTGATTATTATTGGAGCAATATCATCAATAACATTCTTAACTTTTGAGTTGAATGAATCAAGGAGAGTATCAACATAGTCTGCAGAAATGCTTGGTGTTAAAGATATAGCCTCCATAAATAGTACACTTGTGTTCTCGTTAATGCATCTCCTTCTGACAGAGACCGATCTAGATTCAGTTGTAGCAGACATCAAAATATCAAAGAAAATACAGAAGTGATCAGATAGTGCTATGTCCTTAATAACAATGGATGAAATGTTTAGACCCCTACTGATGATTAAGTCTAGAGTGTGTCCACCTTTGTGTGTGGGTCCATGCACATGCTGAGTCAAGTCAAAAGTGTTTAAAACCGTTATCATTTATTCTGTAGTTTTGTTTTCAGAATTATCTATGTGAATATTAAAATCCCCTGCAATAGGAAAACTCTGAGGAAATCATTGATAACATTTCTGTGACCTCTTCAACAAAGGCTGGAGAGTATTTTGGAGGCCTGTAAATAATAATAAACAGAATGCGTGGAGCACCTTTCAGCACAATCCCTAGATATTCAAAAGACAAGTACTGACCAAATGACACTTGCTTGCATTGATAGACATCTTTAAATATAGCAGCTACACCCCCACCTCTCCTAACAGTCCTGCAGACACTCATGTAAGTGAAGTTAGGAGGGGCTGCTTCATTATGGACTGTTGCATTGCAGCTGTCTTCAAGCCATGTTTCGTTTAGAAACATAAAATCCAGATTGTTTGTGGTTATAAAGGCACACTGGGTTCCCACTTGTTCAGTAGGCATTTGTGAATGTTGCTGTTATTATAGTACAACTTCATAAATGGATATACTACACAATATTTTGTGTATACGCTACAGTGCAACACACACAGTTATTTGAACCTATCAATTTACCAGACTGCTTATAAATTGTGGCCCAGTCAATGGAAACATAGAATCATATTTCAAAATAGCTATTGTTTGGATCTAGACTATAATAATGTTTATGCGTTAACATTTATTTGCTATTTGAGTCTATTATTGTATGTTTTCTCTTGCATGCAACCTTGACATCTCTGATGTTTAATGCAAAGCATGCAAAATAATGAAGGAAATGGAATTCCGTTTTATTTATTTTTTTGTGACAATAAATGTAAATTTATAGGCTGTTCTTTCTTTCCCACAGGCAAACCAATAAAGGAAGACTTGAAATGAGGGCGTAGTTTTACCAGAGGACGGCTCAAGGGGACCACATTTCCAGTTTCTTGTCAAAAGGATAGCAGTTAAAGAACAACAAAAATACAGCTGAGGTCCAAAATCGCCTTCATGGCATGGGGGAATGACTTGATCGCTGATCTGATTGGTGGGCGTGGTGTCAATCATCTGTCCATTCCATCCTGAGGGCGGGGTTTCTCCTTGGCTGTGGAAGGAGTGTAGAACTCTGAATTCAACCAACTCTGCTAACGACAGTTAGACCATGTCACGGCTCAAAGGAACTCCATGGATACCTTTCACCACGGTTCATCCACTGGCTACTCTACGCCTTTTTACCTGGATTGTACTTGTGGGTGCTTGGCTGGCCATTGCACAGGCCCAGCAGCACCCTATTGTCACGACAAACTATGGCAAGCTAAGAGGCTTGAAAACGGCTCTGCCCAATGAGATTCTAGGGCCTGTGGAACAGTACCTGGGGATTCCCTATGCCCTCCCACCCACTGGGGAGAGAAGGTTTCAGCCCCCCGAGCCCCCCATGTCGTGGCCAGGGATTCAAAATGCCACACAGTTTGCTCCTGTTTGTCCTCAGTTTCTGGAAGATCGTTTTTTACTCAATGATATGTTACCTGTATGGTTCACCGCCAACTTGGATACCGTTGTAACCTACGTACAAGATCAAAGTGAAGACTGCCTGTACTTAAACATTTATGTTCCCACGGAAGATGGTATGTAATTTACTTTTGATGCATATATTTAATGTTTTCTGCTCAATAATTCAATTCAAGTTTATTTGTATAGTGCTTTTTACAATTCAAATAGTTACAAAGCAGCTTTACAGAAAATTATGTTTCTAGAATATTTAGTAGTAGCTTATAAGTGGTGGCTGTCAGTTTGTGCATGTATGACAGGATTTTTAGAAAAATTTATACAAGAACTAGTCAGCCAGACGATGAACATAATTAATATTATTAATAATTAATAATTATTATATGATGCAGTCACACTTGTAGCAATATTTGTTAGTTCTATTTGTTGATTCAGGGTTAGCATCATCTGAGGTCCTCTGAAGGTCAGCATTATCTCTTCTCAGGTGTTCTGGATACAGACTATAACAATAAGTTTCATTGTGATTTAGTTTATTTCCGTTTTATTTATTTTTTATTTATTTTTTTGCTGCACAGTTTGCTTAGTTGGAATCATAATGACTTGATCGATGAAGATTTTCCAGGTTCAGCATTTTTATTTATTTATTTGTTAATTTAGGTGAGATATCCCATCGCATTTAGATCGCTGATAAAGCTCCTGACTATCAACTCAAATTAAACTAGTAATTTTTTATGATTATTATTTTTTTTTTATCTCAAACAAAGTCCAAAGGCTTAACTGGGTGTACATAATAGTGATGGTTTACAGATAGCTGCTTTTTTATCCTATAGTCTTGAAATGCATGATAGTGTGCTAAATTTAGCTTGGACACTGGACTGAAAGATTAAGGAATATAGATTAACTTGCAACTGAAAATATCTCAAATGTTACAACAGCCATGTCTGCATCTTTAAAGTATTGTTGTTATTATTGTGACATCATCGTAATGAAACATTTTGCCAGGGATGCAATGAGTCAGCCAATTGGGGAGAAATAGGAAAGTTATGAATCTTGGTAGCTTAATATATAGTGCTTTGTTATAGTAGTGTTTATTGCAATCTAGATTTTTTTTTTTTGTCATCGTTCATCCCCTGTTAACTTTCAGAAGCTAACCACCCATCATGCTATAGTTCTTCAAATTGCCCTTTTCAAAATCATGTGTAATATGGGACCATCCTTGCATTTTTGACTCAGAGCCACTGTTGAAGCAGGATGACAGGTATAAAAAAAGCCCATTTAGTGCAAAGACCATATCAAAATAAAAAGCATGATGTTCAATGCTAGAATGGGAAACGGGATCACCATTTCCTGATCAGTAGAAAACAGGTTAGAGACACATGAATTCTCTTTGTGTTTTAGTTGCCCTCTTCTTTTGTTAGCTAGATGCACAAAAGACACTGCAGTCAGTCTGTTAGTGACAGAGACAGCTTTATCTCTCAGAGCAGTTACGAGTGAAGGCTGTGGAGATAGCATCCTGTTTTGTTGTGAATTAATCACAATGAATGCTTCAGCCTGAAGAAATGGTCTTGGTGAAGAAACAATGCAGGCTCCCTTCCACTCTTTAATTGGAAAAGCTAACCAATTTAATTTATATTGGACTATTCGAGAAACAGAAAGATGTTGAAAAGAGGCAGTCACGGCAAATCAGTATTTGTTACCCTCATTGTCTATCTCAGTGGGTGGACCTCTTTAACCTAACATCTGAAATCCAGTCTTGTTTCACAGATAATTGAGATCTACTTATAGAGTGCAAATGGGGAACTGGCACCTATGATCACGTACTGTAATTAATCCAACTCATTGCTTTTTCACAGCATATATATTTATATTAGTGGCCAGGACTAGTTGTCACACTTTTCTTTTTAATGAACATGTTATTATATCCACCCATCTATCCAAAACAGGCCTTTTTACCTTTTTAGTCTTACCTTGGTGGCATAACAATTTGAGAAAAATATTAAATGAATTTTAAGAATTTCTATAGTATTTTTAAGGCTTTGTGTGTCCTTGACAATAACACTCAAGCTGAGAAGGACATTACAAGGACATTACAAGTATGTGCAATACCAGCATCATTTGAAAATGTTCCAAATAACTTTGATAGAAGTAACAAAATCTGACCTTTAGTGCCAAGAAGTTTGCATATTACCAAATGTGCTTATTTGATAAGTGGCCTAGAAAAGGGAATAGTCATGTGTGTGTGCGCGCGTGTGTGTGTGTGTGTGTGTGTGTGTGTGTGTGTATGTATGTAGGGGGTGATTTGTGAAAAAGAAAACAGGTGGGGATGTTTTGAAACATTTTAATTCATAAAAATAAATCTTGAGAACATGAACTATATGACGTCATGTGCTAATTAGCATATTTATGACGTAAGTGCATCGTATTGTATTGCCTCCCTATGCTCACATACTGCAATTTAATTTAGCCATTTAGCCATTAGCCAAACCACGGATCCGTGATAGTGTAATAGTGTAGTGCCAATAGTGTAGTAGCACGGATCACTTTGAGGGGGGATAAATTTAAAATAAAAATAATTAAACAGAGCCAGGGTTACATTGACCAGAAAGGGGGGAAATCCCACGCACCCCCCCCCCCCCGGCAAATCGCACCCTGTATGCATGTATTTATGTATGACTATTTCCTTATCTCTTATGTAAAGTCTAAAAAAAAGTTCCCCTTTTTTTAAAACCATAACTTTTTCACCTTGAAGTTATATATTGAATCCCAGACTTTCAATTTCATTTCAAACTTCTTCACGCCACTAAATATATCTCAAAATGCATTTCAGAAACTGCCGATTTCCTGGGATTGTCAGACACAACATTCTCTAGAGTTTTGAAAAAAACAACAACAACAAACCTTTAGATGTGCAGCAGTTGCTGGAGAAATTACCTTGTTAATGAGAGGGTTTGGAGGAGAATGGCTAGAATGGTTCAAGCTTTCAGGAAGGTGGCAATAACTAAAATGACAATGTACAAGAGTACTATTCCAAAAAAAAGGATCTCTGAACGTACACCTTGAACCTTTACGTGTTTGGCTATAGCAGCAGGCAAGCAGCAGATTCCTCTGTCAGCTAAGAACAGGAGGCTGAGACTACAGTGGGAATATGCTTGCCAAACCGGACATTAGACGATTGAGAAAAACACAAAAAAACATCTCTTTGTTTGATGAATCATGATATAACATGCAATACAGATGGTAGGGTCAAAATTTACTGTTAACCACAAAATTTAGTCACACTGTTTTCATTTATTTATTTATTTTCTTAATGGTTAGGGCTGCTGCTGGTAAAAAAAAAAATACGAAAACTGATGCTTTTGAATGATAGTATCACACATATCCAGCTTCATGTCTATGGGCAGGTTTGTTTGGTAGTTCACGGAGTATGGAGACGTACTTGAGAGGCGAGGAGCTCTGGATTGAATCCTGTGTAACCACGGTTTGACAAAGCAGTTCGAATCTGCACATAAGGAAGTTAAAATGGCACAGTTGCATCAACAAATTTGTTTTTATATCAGTTTTGCATTTGTTAAAACTATCGGGTAAGCTTAGGTTTGGGTTTGGTGTAGGGAATATTTCCAACATGATACAGCATTACTTTGAGCGACAGTCCCCAGATATTTGAATTCTGAATGGCCGCAATATGTACCAGAAGCAACATAACAAAAACACAGCAATACGTACCCTTTTTTACATAATAAAAACATGTCAGTGTTTTAGCGCTCAGTGGACATTTCTCTTTGAAACTGCAGCAAGACATGCAGTAAGGTACGTAAAAACGGTACATATGTTTATGAGACCAGGTTGGAATTTTTTATTTATTTATTTATTTTTGGCACACATTAGGCCATTTGCTGACCATGTGCATCCCCTTATGGACACTGTCTAATAGCTCGTTCCAGCATGAAAACGTCATGTCACAAAGATGTGTTTTGTGTGAAACCTTTATTTGAGCTGTGGGGATAGTACCGACTGCTGCAATGAGACGTCCTTTGAAGCTCCACCCCAAAAAAATTTCAAAGCTTGTGCAACTTAGTTCATCATATTATTCAGGTTGAATTATTAATGAATATAATATAATGAGCTCCTGAACTAAGGGATTAATAAATGTGCTTTGTACATGCTAAAAATACTGATTCAACCTGCTGAATCTACAAAAGGTGACGGGACTTTTTAAGTGTCAAACCTAGGCACAAGGGTGGAGGGTATCCCTTATTTATTTATTTATTTATTTATTTTTGGTATGCATATCACAACAATATTAGTGTCAAAGTTCTGTTCATCCTGAACACCTTCCGGTTTTATTTTTTTTTATTTATTGTTTGTACTCTAATTGGTTGCTTCATTAAAGGTACATATATAGTTAAATATAAATTAAATGACACAAAAAGTAATACCATTTTAGTATGGTTATTTCAAGTAACATAAAATAGATATGAAATGTGTATTATTTCTGTAGATTATGACATTTGCATGTTAAATACAATGAACTATAAATAAATAACTTGGTATATTTATTTAAAATGTGAAATGAACATGTATAGAATAGTTTAATTTTCATAAAGGCAATTGCAGGCTTTTCAGTTTCTTTTTCCTTTTGTGCTAGTGGGGTGAAAGGTGGTGACGATTATAGGGGCACACGGCTGAGGGGGTGCCCCTGGCAATCTCAACCGTCTGGCTGAGGCCAGCCTAAAAAGACGCTCAGGACAGTTGACAGGCCACTGCTGCTTGTGGTCACAAAAGCTTACCATTTTCACGTGTTTTTAAGCCTTGCCACTTGTCGATTTAAACATTAAAAAGAGTTTAAAGCATTCAAACACAAGACGCGGAAAAGCTCAACTGAGAAGCTGTTACTCGCGCGCTGTGTTCGTTGCGCACACGGACAGAGAGTCGTGTCTCACAGACAGCGACACTTAACTGAGCTCTCTTTTGTGAAGTCCTCCTCGAACTTCCTCATGCACCTGAACGAACAACTACAAATCGCAGTTTAAACAAACAGAAAAGGATGTGAAAGAGCCCAATTCAGCACCGCGGTGTTCTGGTGTTCAGAGCTCATGCAGAGAGAGGCGTCTCAAAACGCTTGAACACTAAATTTGCCTTATTTTGCTCTTGTACCGTCAAATACAAATACCGTCAAATTCATACCGTCTTGGAAAGTATGTTCGAAAAAAACTGTTGGTTATGTCTTAAGTGAAAGTAAAAAGTTTAGCTTAATTTGATGTGTATTATATTCGATGGATTCATTGTCTCTTAAAGTGACCGCGCCTAATTTAGCTATATAGCTGCTGTAATGTTAATCCAAGAAAATGAAAGAAAGAAAATCACACACTGCTCTTGACCAAATTACTTTGTAGTTTTAACAAGAATTAATGCACAGTCAAACCAGCAATTATTCAGACACCAGATATATTTTTTATGTATTTTTATTATTTTTTTATAATAGTGGACCACTAGTGAAATTGATTAATAATAATAATAATAATAATGATAATAATAATAAAATTGGGACCAAAAATTATTCAGCACCATATAAAAAAAAAAAATCTTTACAGTTATGAGGTGTGTGTGTGTGTGTGTTTATGTGTTGACAAATCTTTCGCGATGTCCTAACAGCCAGGGTTCCCACACAACATGTCCGCTAAAGTCTGATTTGTGACCTAATGACTCCTTTGAGCCGATTCATTATAATGAATGGTTAAAGCAATTGGTCTGCCTGTCAGTGTCTGAATCGGTGTATAACAAATCATTACTTCTTAGAAGAACATACACATCTGAAATGAGAAAGTAAGTGTGCTTACCTCATTTAGCAAGATTAAGTAAAATTTAGCCTTAATAATCCACAGTATGTATAGGCCTATGACAATGTGTACTAAATTACTATAAAATAATTTAGTTTAAAGTTAGACTGGAGTGAGATGAAACTAGATCTGTTGCTATAGCTAGCTGTTAATTTTATTAAATTTTATATGGTAAAAATTTACACTATTACACCTTTTAACGTTACGTTTTTAATTGATATGATTATACTAAAATAATTATTAGGTCTATCAAAAAAGGATTTTATCTTTCTTAACTATGAAAGCCAGTTGTGGAAAAATCTAAGCTTTTTTGCAAAGAGGGCAAGAAAAGATGACAGTGATCGTTTTTTCATGAATAGGATAAAAAAAAATGTTTCTTTGTATTTGTTTTAAATTTAACATTTATTTTCAATATTGGACTCTCGGATCATGTGGGTACTAGGGTACTCTTTGCTGTGTGTGAATGACCATGTCGGTCAGCCACCACCGAAGACCAATTTTGACCCAGGAAAAACCCTGACATTGCAATGAAATTACAGAGAAGTAATGTCATCTTTAACATTGGCAGCTGATTTGAACATTAATTATAAAACATCTTTTCAAATCAGCTGCCAATGTTAAAGATGACATTACTTCTCTGTAATTTCATTCTACTTAGAATGACAGATGATACTTGGGACAGAAAGAATAAAAAGAATGAACACCTCTCTCTACTTTACAGGCCATGGGCATGTTATAATTAGTCATTTTAATTTTAGATCCACCATTTGAAAGATTCAATTGGAAAAAAAAAAATTCATTATAATCTTGAATAGCAATGAAAATCCTTCTATGAAATTGATAAACAAAAATATGATTTCCAGTTACGAAATGGAACAAATCTTATTTTGTGTGGAAACTCGCATTTGGTTAATAGCACTTCAAAATCATAGAGATGAACATTTAACTGTCAAAATTGCTTTTGTGACCTCTGAATGATATTTTCCTCAGCACTGACATTAAATAATTTTATGTAAGCACATCAAGCTAATCTGTCTAAGCCAATGCAACCATAACATCACTTATGCAGTCATTTGTGCACGCTAATGCTTAAAGACTCTAGGGCAGAGAATTCTCTAATATGTTGTGTATTTTAAGCTACTAGTACATTTACATTTCACCTAAGGGTGATTTGGTGTGCCCTCCCTCCAATCATTTCCCAACCAATCTGCCCTGGCTGAGACGTGAGATCGCAAAACAGCAGATAATTCAAAAATACACATAGAGTGGCTTGTGCATCACTAAATTTAACATGGACAGAAACACAACTATGCATTTGCAGTATTTTGCCTTCCTAAATGTGTTAAATGTGTGAGGTTTGCTTAAAGTTAACTGCTCCTAAAATGTAAGATTTTTTTTGGAAGATAGGAGAAAAGAAGGTTCCTACCTTTACTGTAATCATATATTTAAAATGCAGTGGCCACAGCTCTTTTGCTTTTGTCTTGACTCATATTTTAATGTTTATTCATTTTGAGTGTAGGTATGTAGTGTTGTGAGTTTGTGCATGAGTAGTATTATAATAGTATACTTTTTATTTTTTTATATCTTATTAATTATAAAGCTATAGGTAAAAAAATAAAATAATAATAATAATAATAAAACACTGTAGTAACTGTAAAAAACTGTGATGCTTATTTGTTTATGTGGTCCAACTTTTGCCTCAGCCAGTGACTGGAGTTTATGGCAGAACCACCTGTTACTGGAAAGTGGTCAACATGCTATAGTCCATCTAAAATAAGAAATTATATCTTTATTAATATATTTTGAAGAATGTTGATAACCAAACATTTTCAGTCCACATTGACTTCTATTGTATTGCCCAAAAGTAAATGGGAACAGGGTCCAGTCAATGGGAACTGAAACTGATTGGTTACAACATTCTTCAAAATATCTTCTTTTGTGCTCCACAGAATTTTTATTTTTATTTTTTATAAATACAAATAAATAAATCTCACACAGATCTGAAACAACATGATTAACATGAGTTAATGATAAGAGAATTTTCATTTTTGGGTGGATTATCCCTTTAAGGCACACTGTAGTAGGAAACCTATTTGGATCATTTTGCATTTTTCCAGTTCCATTTAGTCTCACTATAGTGACACTTGCAGTACGTGTAGAACTATTCAGTGTGGCTTTGGAGATGAGGTTAATGTGGTCTTATATTCTGTGTAAGTCTGTGGTCAATATCTGTGAACTTTGGTGCTCCAATTTTGGCGAAGAGCTCCAAATTGCTTCATAAGGTAATGGAATGTGTCCGAGTGATTACACAGCAGTGTGCATTGCAGTAGATCTCCCTCCTCTGACAGGAATTCAGATGGGTGTAAAGAAAGGGGTAAGTGTTCGTGGAGCCAGTCAACCATAGAAAGCAAATGTCTAATAACTTCACCACTAGGTGACACAACACGTGATGCCATGTGTTCATATATGCCTATGCCCAATCACACATGCAAACAAAATGCACATGTGACCATACAGTTTGATGCACCATACACTCTAAAAGCTGCTGGGTTGAAAACAACCCAATTTGGGTTATTTTGGCAACCCAGCGCTGGGTCAAAAAGGGACGAACCTAATGCTGGGTTATTTTAACCCAACCAGTTGGGTTATTACGTTTAACCCAGCCTGCTGGGTTGCTTTTTTATGGCTTAAAATTACTACATTGCAGGGTTTCAAAAACCAGAGCGGGTGTTTTTTATCACTATATTTCAGAAGGAAACCTACTGTATTTAGAAAATGTTCGATTTCATTTCGCATGTGCTTGATAAGGCAGGGTTTGTGAGCTCAGCGCCGCTTTGCAAACCCTTACCTCTTCTGCTCTTAGCGCCTCCTGCTGGAAGAAAATTAACTCGCGGAGTGCCGCCACGAATTGAGTGCAAGGATGTGGGGGAACCACTGCATTGCTACGTTCAAATGAACCCAAATTGAGCTAGGCATTAAACCTAGAAATCTTGTTCATTTTAAATATCACTTTTACACAGGGTTTGAAATGACTTGGGACTCTTGGGGGGTCCCCTAAAATTTTATTAATTAGCAAACAAATGTATGATAAAAAAAAGAGAGAGGTAATCGAAGCCCTTGCCCCGCTGCAAATATCTAGATACTTACATCCCCGGCCCACACATATAGACACAGAGTAAAATGAAATTCTGAAAAACTATCTATCACTTCTTCTTGCTTTACTACTCCTTCCAATACTTCCCGAAAACAATTTCACCTGATGATTTGAGTAGCTCTTTTTGTAAATTTCTAGGATGATTGGGGTAATTTTGTAGGGCAGGCCTAGTTCGTCTGCATAGAAAAAAATAAACAAAGTACAAGCATATATAAATGCAATAGAGCAAAAATACATGTGAAATAAAGCAGTGCTTTTGGTTTTTCAGGTAAATTAACTGTATTAAGTTACAGAAATCGAATAATCAAATGTAAAACAACACTGCATTCAATGTATACATTAAATATGATTCATATAATAAATACAGTTTATCTTTAGCTACAAAAGTGTATTTTTCTCTTTCTCTTTTGTTGTTTAATTAACTTTGGTGACACAAACAGCTGCAGGTATATTGGGTTGCTGTCCCTTTAAGATGAATGCATGTATATATAATACCGGTAATGACACGCATCCGTTTTCTTTCTCTGACTGCGTTTACGGGGAAACACGTTGAGACGGGCACTTTGACTTTTTTCGAACACATCGTTAATTTTTTTTTTTTTTCGTTCAAACACCGATAAGAAAGACAAGGGAATTCGGTGTTCACGAACTTCTGTCTGCGACTGTGTGGCTGTGTGCGCCGACAGACCAGTCTAAATTTGGATGTTTAACATAAATATATACTGTAGCCTACAGATACAGCAAAGACAACGTCGGAAGTATTGACGGCAAAATAGGCTACAGCATATTTCGTTCTGTATTGACAGGAAGTTTTTTAAAGCCGAATTTGATGAGAATTTGATGCAGTTGCAGATACCATAGAGAGTAAAATAAACACTAGGCGGGAAGCGCCGAAAAGGACGCTGTTTTTGCATCCCTGATATCTACAATTTCCCCCAACAACAGCCATGTTATCATATAAGCACAATTTACCCTTGAAAAAAGTCGGTGATCTTTCCTTTTCCTCTTTTTCTCTCCATGTGCAGGATACCATAGTCTTTCACTCACTTCTCGCTTCTTTCACACTGAGAAAATGGCGGCTGCTCGCACTGGAGACGTACGATCTTAACGTGACGTGCGTGCTCTCCTTCACGTCCGCGTTCCCAACCCAGCACCGCTGGATTAAAATCGAGCATGATTTTCAACCCAAACTTGGGTTAAAACAACCCAAAGTCCTACCAACCGGTCTCGACCCAGCATTTGGGTTGAAAAAACAACCCAGCGTATATATATATATATATATATATATATATATATATATATATATATATTCAAGATTATAAGCGCAATACTTTTTTTTGCCCCCATTTTTCATGAGCTGAACTCAAAGACTTTTTCTATGTAGACAAAATACCTGTTTCTTTCAAATATTGTTCACAAATCTGTCTAAATTTGTGTTTGTGAGCACTTCTTCTTTGCCAAGATAATCCTTCCATTTAACAGGTGTGAACAATATTTGAGAGAAATAGGCCTTTTGTGTACATAGAAAAATACTTTGATTTTTGAGTTCAGCTCATGAAAAATGGGGGAAAAACAAAAGTGTTGCATTTATAAATTTGTTCAGTTTATATATGCTGTATATATATTCAAGAGCAGTGGCAGTATAAATTCATTGCCTTTTCCAAGGCTCTGATGTACTCAGATTAAGGGTGCTGAATGAATGTCCAGTTTAAAAGATTGTGTGTGAGCTACCTATTGCTGGTCATGTAATGAGTCATTGCACGTGCAAAGTGCAAAGAGACTTTTTTGCGTGCAGGACTACCAGATGTTATCCATACAACTTGATTGCTGATGTACTGTAGCTGAACACATGGCATTTTAAGACAAAAGTTTTAAGACAATATTTAGTATTTACATCTAAACATGTAGAATGTTTTATTGGAATACTTGTTTTGGACATTCAAGATATAAGCTTGGAGATTTGTTGCATGCTATCAGGATTAATTTTGTGAGCAAAGACATTTCTGTGGGCCTTTTATAATGCATTATTACTAACCTGGTTGAATTATTGTTAAATCTTTAAATATTTATCCTTTTATTCACATCAATAAACATACCCACTGTCAATTTCTTTTCCACCAGGTCAATATTGACAGACAGTTAGCTTTTAGCTTAATTACTGAGCCACCAGGGCATAAAGGTGTAAAATCTTTTGACTTGATTTATTAGAACTTTAACATCTCCTGGAGTCTTGTGTATTTTAGATCCTTATTACTAGAATTCATCAGTAATTTCTAGTTGTGCGGCACAAAAAAAACTTTCCTAACTTTGATGATAGAATGAATGTGAAATATTAAATAGGGAGGGACTGTTTGTGTCTAATATGCAATGTTAAAATGCATTGACTTTTGCACTTTTTATTTCAAATACAGTGCTGCCGAAATCCTGCCAAATATTGATTTCAAAAAGTTGATAATAATGTTTTAAATGGGAAATTGCTAAGTCGATTTTTCAAGGCAAACATCCAACATTTTCAACGTAACAGATTTAATGCTGTCAAATTGACCAAACATTTTTCATTTGAATTACAGAGTTCAATCATAAGAAGCCTGCAAATGACATTATTAATACTGTTAGAAAACTGGATCTTTTAAATCTCAAAACTGGAATGTGTTTATTCCACTGATCAGTTGTTTACTCACTTACTGCTCTTAATCACACAACAGCTATATTAAACAACCAGTCAGTCTGGAGCCATGCAATGTTAAGTTTTGTGACTGGAAACACATACTGTACAGTAAATCTGCACCATTGCATAGTTTTGTATAATACAAGCCTCTTTAGTAGTTTGGTATACAAAAGTAGTCATTACTCAGAAAGAACCATGCAAAAGGAACCCTGAAGATTGCCAAAATTCATAACACTGATGCATCGGTGATGGGTAAGATTTAGAGTCCAGGATAGAGCTGTTTATCTAGAAGTCAAATAGATCTGTGTGGTGCAAACCTAACAATAGACCACATGGAACACATCACTTCTACAGTGAAGTATGGTAATGAAAGTATCTCACTGCAGGGCAACTTTTCATCAGCAGGAACAAAACATCTTATTACAAGAAAGAAAAATTGAAGATGCAGAGAAATAATCCAAGAGAATATCATTTGAAATACAGTAATAGTTAATTATTGAGAAGAACAAATACGTTAATTATAATTCATGTAGATTTACATAATCCTAGTAGTATTTTTTTCCATCAACACTGTTGTATTATATATCCAACATTAACGTATTTTCTTAATAGAATTTGAGTATACCGGAGTATCATTTTACTGTAGGATTTGTAATTTAGTAAAGGTACATAATTGAACTTGAAATGCAGTAACACAGCCTTTACTTCTCTTCTTCTACATGCATTTATTTTTAAATGACTAGACACTTACTTGTGGGGTTGCTAATCATTGGACATCCAACTATATCAGGATAAGAAACCTGTTACTAAATATTATATTTTGGGAGGTTTTGTTTATTTATGTAATTTATTTATTTAAAAAGTCTAGTCTTTAGGCTGAGACTAATGTGATGTGAAATCATATATTGTGATAAACCCATACTAATAAAACAAAATAAAACAAAATAAGTGTATAGTTATTTAAGATCTTTTCCGTGATCACCTCTAGGTAAAGTCATAATTTATTTATTTATTTCATTTTATTTATTTATTTATTTATTTATTTATTTATTTATTTATTTATTTATTTATTTATTTATTTATTTATTTATTTTTACCGTCCAAACTCATAATCACTTGTGTGTAGTGCTTATGACCCAGCATGGTGGGTGTGTTGTTTACACTCTACTGATTTACATGCTGCATGCTTTGTTTATACAGCTTGACATCACACAATCCTCTGTTAACTGAAGAAATATTAGAACCTGTATGATCTCTCAGTGTAAGCCAATGTTAACGCACAGTGCTGCTTATGTTATGAGCCAAGGTCATTTACACAAACACCAGAAGCAAAAGGTTTTTTTTGTCACTTTATTCTCCCCCTCATTTACACACCAAAATGCAATTATCTACAAAATATATTTATTCATTTAGACATATTTCCAAGCTGTAATGACGTATCCCCATTGTGTTACAATAGTTGTTTTCACCAGAATTTCTTCAAACTTGAAATAAATCATTTTGCAAATTATTTTCATTTAATACTTAAGCCGCTAATTTAAAATCTGTTCCCCCATTTATCCTCTTTACTTTTCCCCTGTTGTTGACAGTAGGAGCCAACACAGTCAAAGGCAATGGTTTCACCAATAATGAGGGTTTAGTTTTTTGTTTTTTTGCCCATCAAAGTGCACCATTTTAAAGCACATATTTTTGACACCTCTTTCCTCTTTGGCGATTCCTAGCACAGAGCTGAAGGACTGTGTGAAAAGGCTAAAGTTTGCCTCTGCAGAAAATACAAGAACATCCATAACATAACACTTGTTCTCACATAAACATTACCTTCTCCCAGTGCTGCAAAATGAAAGACGGTTGACAAAGGTCTGCATGTTTTTTCTTTTTTTTTTTCTCCTCCTCAAAGAAATGATTAAAACTCATGTTTCCCTCTTTTTTTCTCAGTTTTGCCATTGTTTTTCCTTCATTGCCTGGTGGAGCATGAGCACTAACCTGTGTTGTTCTGAGAGAGGAAATCTGTTCTTTTGTAACTCCTGTCAAATGCTGTTTTGAAGAAACTCTTCATTCTTTAACATTACCGGCTTGCTCTTTTGCCCCCAATTACATCTGAACATCTTGGGCCCTATCATACACCCAGCACAACGCGATGCAAAGCACAGTGCAAGTGTGTTTGCTTGTTTCAGTCAAGCGCTGTTCGCATTTTCCCGTCCAGCGCCACGTCGTTTAATTAGCAAATGCCTCTGCATTTGTGCGCCCATTTGTGCACCCATGGGCGTGCTGGTCTAAAAAAAGAGGTGTGTTCAGGTGCATTGCTGGCACATTACTATTTAAAAGAGTAACTAAACCCTAAACCAACTTTTTTTAGTTAATGATCTGTAAGAATGGGGCTTTATTAGTGCTGTTCATTGATTTGAGTAACTTTTTTGACATTTGAGTATAAAGTGTTTTATTTCTACAATGTATGGTGTAAAAACGTCTGAGTGCTGCCCTCTTCAGGTTGAACGGTGGCTACTGCAGTTGATTTTTCCTATTGGATGTTGCGGTGGCAAGTGACGTAAGTGGTGGCAGGTGACGTAAGCAGTTTCCAGCTCACCACGCCCCTTGGTACGAGCTACCACGCCCATGGCAGTATAAAACCATCTTGTTCCATCAAAATCACTGTAGTGAGTCCGGAGTTGGAATTGCGAGTATTGAAAACGACCAGGATAGAGTATTATAGCATCTATTCAGCATACCATTTAAATAGTTATTTATATTATTTCGTGTAGTCTATGTAGTTAATTAGCATAGTTGTTAGTGTAACTTTAGTATTGCTAGAAGCATAGTTAGTTAGTAGCATAGTATTGCATCAGTTAGGATAGCTTCAAGTTAGCTAGTTAGCGTAGATTTATTTACAGTGGTCAGGATGGTACGTAGGTGTAGTGTTGCTGGTTGCAATAGCATGGACTTGCGCTGAAAAGCGATGCGGTGCGAGAGTTAAGACCGCAGTTTGAGCCAGCGGCTCGAATTGATGAGTCTCAGGCCACAGACACCTCGACATCCTCCACTTCAGATGAACGCTCTGTTGCAAAGCTACTTGCATCACTACAGTCACTCTCCATTTTAGCGACTCTGACAGCAGCTATCCTTCACTGCGGGTCTCAGGTTCACGCCCCACCCGCTCAGCCCCGCCCTCGGTTCATCCCCTCTATCTCCGCTGTGCTCTGCCCACTTTTCAGCATTTTTCAAAAATTGCCAGTGGGTGGAGTCAGGCTCTGACCAGGGGTTTAGTTACCCTTTAAGGAGCTGAAAATAGACTGCGCCATAGACCAACTCAAACCTGGTCTAAAGTCTAAAGTCAATGGCGCAATATATATATTTTTTTATGTAAAGAGCGCATTGGTAGAAAATGCGCCTCTGGGCGGGTCAAGTCAAGTCAAGTCAAGTCACCTTTATTTATATAGCGCTTTAAACAAAATACATTGCGTCAAAGCAACTGAACAACATTCATTAGGAAAACAGTGTGTCAATAATAAAAAAAAAAAAATTAAAAAAAAAAAAAAACCTTCCATGGAATGGGTTGTCCCTAATCTCTTAATGAGTCCACGAATGGGTCCACAGTGAGCATTGACTTTGCTTATTACACACAGGGATGTGCAACACACAAACATGCCAAATATTAAAAACTAAAGGATTACAGTGTAAAAGAATATTATTGTGTAGGCTACATAAATATAAAAATGTAATGATGGATAGTCATTGCATGTATTAGAATTAGGCTACCTATTTGCAATTCAGCCTATTACTACTTATAATGATAAATGAAATTGGCTAATTAATTGAACAATCATGCCAATACACACACATATATACTAACTGACTCATTGCGCGGGGCTTTGGTGGATTCCTGCTTGTCCCATAGATGATCTGCTCGCGCGCTTTAACTTTGCGCACGAGCAGATCGGTTTCTTCGCCTGAGAAGCATTCAGCTTTTTCGCCAACAAATTCCGCCATGTAAATAGCGATCCAACCTGGCACGAGCACATTTCACTCTTAAAGGGAATGGGAGATGACACTCTGATTAGTGAATTTAACATTACGCCCATTACTCATTAAGAGATTAGGGACAACCCATTCCACGGAATGTTTTTTCCATCGTTAAAATAGAAAAAGTGGATTTGGACACGCCCTGAGTGCACCTGCACCATGCACTTTACACTTTGCGTTTAAATCGTTAAAATAGGGCCCATTGTATTTCGTAATACTCAATGCATTGTAAGGTGTTGAGAAAGGGTAGAGCTGTGTTGATGGATGCTGTATATGTCTCAGAACAACATAAAGGCAGGTCAGTAATACATATATGATAATTGAATTGATCTGTATTAGGCAGAGAATCTAGTGATCTCTCTTGACACATTTGATAGATTGCTGTAGTGGGTCTGACTGTGGTTTATGGCTGATGAGGAGTCAGCTGAAATGATCTCTGAGTGATGTGTACAATCATTAATTGCTGCCGTCCAGACATGTTGTACTTTCTGATTGCCCTCTGATACCTATATTAGAATGGAAGAGAGAATACATACAGTACAGACCAAAAGTTTGGACACACTTTCTCATTCAAAGAGTTTTCTTTATTTTCATGACTATGAAAATTATAGAGTCACACTGAAGGCATCAAGGGCTATTTGACCAAGAAGGAGAGTGATGGGGTGCTGCGCCAGATGACCTGGCCTCCACAGTCACCGGACCTGAACCCAATCGAGATGGTTTAGGGGTGAGCTGGACCGCAGACTGAAGGCAAAAGGGCCAACAAGTGCTAAGCATCTCTCGGGGAACTCCTTCAAGACTGTTGGAAGACCATTTCGGGTGACTACCTCTTGAAGCTTATAAAGAGAATGCCAAGAGTGTGCAAAGCAGTAATCAAAGCAAAAGGTGGCTACTTTGAAGAACATAGAATATGACATATTTTCAGTTGTTTTACACTTTTTTGTTATGTATATAATTCCATATATAATTCCACATGTGTTAATTCATAGTTTTGATGCCTTCAGTGTGAATATACAATTTTCATAGTCATGAAAATAAAGAAAACTCTTTGAATGAGAAGGTGTGTCCAAACTTTTGGTCTGTACTGTATGTTTGTAGAAAGCTGGGGTGTAGGGTTGGTGTAACCATAGGGTTGTACAAAAACCATTACGCCTATGGGATGTCCCCACTATTCAGAAAAAAACAAACGTGTGTGTGTGCGTGTGTGTGTGTTTGTTGGGGGTAGGGAGGTAGGTAGGTATTCTGTTTTTAAGTGATGACGTAAGAATCGCTGTTTCCGGGTCCAGGCCTCAACTCGCTTCACTTGAGAATACAACCTCAGCTGCCGTTTATGAGCACTGTTTATTCATATTAATAATTTAAGCTAAACGCTTTCAAACTTACGGTATACACTACAGTCTCCGTGCTCACAACGTCACAAACACAAATAATTTTTATATATTTTTTTATATTTATATTTTCATTGTCTGGCTATCTGGGACTTCGGTATGGAGTTAAAGGTTAAGATTATAACTTTTTCGCTAGTATTCAGTCACATTGTGAGTTTATATTAGCACCTTTTGTTGTTTTGTAGTGGTAACTGATAGGGCGTTTGGACACGGAAGCGCTGCTACGTGACGTCAGACTTAACAAGCGAATTGGAAACACTAAATGCCATGAGTGATGGAGAGTCTGATGGAAAGTTGCGTCCTGGTTCAGCTTAGCATTGGACGGCTCATCTGACAGTGATCCAGATATCATACTATCATATTTACATGTTTTAGCTTAACATTACTCTAATTGGTCAAACCTTTTGTCTTGACATATCGTTTATTGTTCGCTACTGTGTTGATACTCTAGTCTGGCCATTTGCTGAAAAAATAAATACATAAAAATCTGATCTATATGATGCAATGAATAAAACTTTGTATTTGATTACCTAAGTTTAATTGTGTTGTTCTCTTATTCAAACTATAAATGATATAACTAAACAAATTAATAAATATTAAGCTGTGCACTTGAATTTGTCATTGCATCATCCTATGCAGTGTGGTGAATTATTATTGCTCATTATTGTCTATAGGCTATATTCGTAATTTAAATAGCAAGGGTTATATTAATATATTGATAAATGACATTGTATAATAATGTACCACCCAAATATTTAGGCTGTTAACTTCTATTTTCCGCTGTCAGTGCAGTATTTTTTTTTTGTGTTTTTTTTTTTTTTTTACACATTACTACTAACCTATTATGGATCCATGTAGCCTGAATTAAAAAAAAAAAATCTTGAACATAAAACAACAGGATAAAAATATAGTTGATGACTAGACGTAATGTACGTGGGTAAAATTTACCCGCTGGAGGTTTCGGTATAGAGCGACCTCTGGCAGTTCTAGTGTTAATGGAGAGCAAATCATGGAGTAATATTCATTTTTGGGTGAACTATCCCTTTAAGTTATCTATAATATTGTCATACAAAATACAATATTAATATATACTTTATAAGTACTAATAAACAGCCATTATTCTAGTAATATGCATGCTAATAAATAACTAGTTAATAGTGAATAGTGTTCCCTAAATATTATAATAATAATAATAATAATAATAATAATAATAATAATAATAATAATAACAGTGTCACCCTACGGTACTTTTATTGTGGGTAGAAAATAAGATACCTTTTAAAACACTACATACAATGTTAAAAATGTTATTTGGGTTTTAGCAGAAAAACTATGAAATCCAATTAATTTAAAATTGAAGTAATTTATAATTTGCCTATAATTTTCTTACGTGCCATATAGCTCAATTTTGTTTTAATTAATTGATTCATTAATTAATTTAAATTAATGATGATTACTTTTATCTGACACTTTAAGGTGTTTTCTACCTGCTAATTATTTGTACATGGTCATGTTTGTCATCATGTGCCAAAGAGCGAACTTGTAATTAAAGGAAATATATAATGTTACGTGACCATGGTAATAAACCGAACTGGTACAACATTACATACAAAAACCATAGACGCAGTAACATTGCAAAAGCAATTTAATTTAATGAAATAATGATTTTTACATAAACAGAGCGTGGTGGTAAAAATAACAAAACAAACAGAAAGAAAATCCTGATCTCACTTTTATATTGTTTTTAATCAACAATATAAATAATAAATACTTACAAATAAACATTTACAAACCCATTAACGTTCATCAATGGCACCATAACCCTGCTAAATGAAAAAAAAAACAGAAAAAATTAACGTGCAATCTTTTTTTTTCGTTTTTTGTTTTCTCAAGTTTTTCCCCATCAAGCACGAGACAATGGATCTGCAACTACATTGTCACTTCCTCGAATGTACCTGATCTCCAATTTATAACCTTGCAGAATCAAACTCCACCGCATTAAGCGCTGGTTAGAGTTGCGCATGTGATCAAGAAAAACCAAGAGGTTGTGATCTGTGCATACCACAACCGGACATGCAGCACCTCCCACGTAGATCTCAAAGTGCTGAAAGGCAAGCACAAGAGCAAGGGCTTCCTTCTCTGTGGTTGAATAAGCACGCTGGTGACAGTTAAATTTGCACGAAAAAAACAACAAAAAAAAAAAACAGACCGGGTGTTCAAGGACATCCCTGTCTTGTTGTAGAAGAACAGCTCCTGCTCCTAAATCATTTGCATCAACAGCGATAGAAAAAGGCAGAGAAAAATCAGGAGCGGCCAACACCGGTGAAGTAGTCAGCAGTGCTTTAACAGACTCGAAAGCAGCTTGACTCCATGGAGTCCAGTTGTAGGTCACTTTCGAACAGAGCAAATCAGTGAGGGGCAAGGCAAAAGCACAGAAATTTTTGCAAAATGACCGGTAGTAACCTACCATGCCAAGGAAGCGACGGAGTTCGCGACGAGTGTTTGGAGGAGGATAATTCAAATCGCCTCAACTTTAGACTGGACAGGACGCACCTGCCCACGACCAACCACTTTACCCAGATATACCACAGTAGCCTGGCCAAACTCCCATTTAGCCAGGTTAATGGTTAAATTAGCTTCTGATAACCTATGAAACACAGTTGAAAGATAGGCCATATGAGAAGGCCAGGTGGCACTATAGACCACCAAATCATCCAAATAGGCCTCGCAGTTAGGCACACCATCAAGCACGCCATTGATGAGCCTTTGAAAAGTGGCGGGAGCATTTCGAAGGCCAAAGGCCATGGCGGTATACTGTAAGAAGTGATCTGGCATTACAAAGGCTGAAATCTCTTTAGCACAAAGGGTCAACGGAACTTGCCAGTAACTCTTCAACAGGTCAATTTTACTGACAAATACAGCTGAACCCAGACGATCAACACAATCGTCGATACGCGGTAATGGGTAGCTGTCAGGTTTTGTGAATGCATTCACCCTTCTAAAATCCGTGCAAAAACGCATGGAACCATCACTTTTTGGAACAAGTAAACAGGGCGAACTCCATGGACTATTTCTAGATTCTGCAATGCCATTTTCCAACATGAACTTTATCTCACTCTGAAGCAACAACCTTTTATGAGGGTTTGTACGATAAGGATTCACATCAATGTCATGTTCAATTGTCGTTGTTCGACGAGGCACATCAGGAAATAAATTCTCATCTCTGTTCAATCAAGGAGATTAAGTCATTACGTTCTGATGTGGATCACCTAGACAAAAATGAATCTAGATCATTAAGAACCTCAGAATTCTTCATTCTCCCTTCAATTACCTCCATCGATGGAATACGACCCTCATCTTCAAACAAAGCACTCACCACAGCACCCTGTTGTACCGACGAAAACGCATATTCAGGTTGTGCCGCAACCACCAGCGAGGAAACCACTTCAGCATTACACTTCTTGGACGGCGGCACGTTCGTTACTCATCATTTCTGACAGTTGAAGTGCAAGGAGATTTGAGTTCAGAAGTTGAACCTTCTCAATCATAATACAACTTCAAACGGTTAATATGACATAGTGTGGTCTTTCTCTTTCGATCTGGAGTCGAGATGACATAATTCAAATTACTCACCCGCCGTTCAACACAATAAGGCCCGCTGTAATGAGCCTGCAAAGCAGAGCCCATCACAGGGATCAAAACAAGAACTTTATCACCAGGGGCCCGTTCTTTGTACGTCGCTTATTACATCCGAGATCAAATGACACATCCAAGATGATATCATCGTGCTAATCATGATCTGGCTAATTGGGTTCTTCGAACACACCTGATGTGTATGATTAGTATCACTGGATTGAGTTATCTGAGATAATTGCGCGTTCATGTGTTGGCTTAAAAGGGGATATGTATCGATACTCAAAACCATGATCAGCAGTGCAGCCATTGGCTGGTGACAAGACGGTAATGTAATGACGTCATATAATTTAAAACGACACCTGACGAAAAACTTGACAAATTTCTGGACTTTTATAAGGAAACAAGCCAAGCAAACAAAACTACATAAATGTTATAATAGATACATGAAACAGATAATAGATACATGTTTTTATTTTTTTTTTGAATTTTTTTCATGATACCCAATTATTTAGATTCGCAATTTATAATAGTTGTGCAGTCTTTACATTTTTATTTCAGTGTAGAAATTATCTATTCATTTCATTTTATATTTGGACATATTTCTTACGTGACAGCATTAATGAAAGTTTCTTAAGGGTCAATATCATGTTATCTGCATCTCCTGCGCTCCATCAAGCCACTCTTATAATAGCAGTCATCACTCAGAATAATGCACGACTCTATTATCTGTATAGCATGTGTGTAAGACTCTAATAGAATTATGAAGTAATACTTTAATGACAATTAAATATTTCAGTGAGTAAAACTGGCTGTCTACAGTAGGCTGTTATGGACTACACAGCATTTTTATATTATTTTTAAATAATTTTTTTAATGATTATTATTTTAAATTATTGTCCCTGGATCAGTACGATACACTTGTAATAAAGTAGCGGTGGTAGCAGACATATTTTGAGTATCAGTTCTGGTTGAAAAGAAGCGATCTAATCCTGTTTACATGAAATAAGCCTGCTCCCAAGCAGGTTTAAGCTTACGGACCTGTTGCTATGACAGCAGCTCCGGGATGAGCTTCGAAGAACCAAACGATCCAAGATCATGCCAAATCGTCAACAATCAAATCCAGCTAACGGAGTTAGCGACGTACGAAGAATGGGCCCCAGGACTGAAACTTCGAAAAACAGCCTTCTGATCAAACCTCTGCTTCATTCTTTTTTTACAGAGACCTAAATTATCTTTAGCCAACTGGCATGAACGACTGAACCTATTACGCATGTTGGACATGTAATCACACAAACTGACTCTTTAGGCTCAACGAGCCACGACTCTTTCAACAGCTTCAAAGGCCCATGAACCATGTGTCCAGTTCAGACGAGCTAAAAGTTCAGACGAGCTAAAACCCAAAGTCTCTTGTACTACCTCGCGCACAGCAAAAAGAGCAAATGATACACTTCATCCCAATCACGTTGAAAATCGAGGCAAAAACACTTGAGCATACTTTTCAAAGTCTGATGGAACCTCTCAAGTGCACCTTGAGTTTGCGGATGATACGGTCTGGACATAACATGGTGGACCGCGAGCTGGCGCATAGCTTGAGCAAATACCCGGGACATAAAATTAGTACTGCGGTCCGTCTGAATGGTTTTCGGAAGGCCAAAAAGAGAGAAGAAACCCATCAGGACCTTAATGATGACAGGAGCTGTGATTTTACGAAGCGGAATATCTTCTGGAAAACAAGTCAGGCTACACATTATGGTGAGTAACCATTGATTCCCAGACTTTGTTCGGGGCAATGGGCCAACACAGTCTAATAAAACGTTTTCAAAAAAACGGTTAGGTTTTCCAATGACCTGACATAATAATAATATCAGCAATAATTAATAGCCTTGAACTTTTGATTTGGCCAGATGGCATATTAACATTTACAAATGCCTAGTTAATATTTGCATTTTTAAATCAAGCTGCTTTAAAAAGATACAGTGTTGAGTCCTGTAAGTACCCCACCAAACACTTCTTGTTCTGAAGAGACAAAGATGGTGTTTTCAGAAGGGCAGGATCAATGCTCCCTGTCTCTGTGAACATCTGCAGTAGCAATGAATTACTCTTCCTGGCTCCCTTGAGGTTGTACCTATGCCATAAGACTCCCCTGCAAAATCACCCTACAGCATGCACCAGCCTCCGCAATTCCCTGCCACCTTTAAACTCATCCAGAATGGCTCTTTAAATGCATAGACATGAAAGATCTTTCTTTCTTTTCTGTCTGTAGTCCCTTTAAAAGGATGGCACTCTTTAGACTCAGCCTGTACAGAAAGAAAGAGCTTTAGTTTGGAAATTAACAAGTAAAAGAATAACACTTGTCAACTCTGCCTTAATTGGTTAACATGGGCTCTGAATGAAGGGCCTACGGAATTACTTTAACAGTTTTATAAAGGGTGGATGTTGGAAGCTTTCATTTGAGACCCAGTAGCAGTACATGAATATAAAATACGGTGCATGTCCAGAAGCCACAGTTAACTTCGGTTTGATAAGAGGCCAATTATCGGCATACAATTGCCTTTAATGATATATTACAGCTATGTTTTCGATGGCGTGCCTGCCCTGTATTGCTGTGCATTACAATTCTGTGTTACAGCTGAACAGACAGACTGGACAGCTCAGCATTGTACAGACTGTATGGTCATTAACAGCCATACTTCCCTTCTAACACTTCTGGGAATAGATTATTCAAAAATGAAACTTGATCATTATTTTCTCATCTTTCAAAACCTGTATGACGTTGTTTCTTAGGTGTGGAGTTTTTTGTATCTGATCTGAAGGATCATGTGACACTGAAGACTGGAGTAAAGGCTGCTGAAATTCAGCTTCGCATCACAGGAATAAATTTCATTTTATAATATATTCTAATAGAAAATAAGAATGTATTATTGTTAAAATTATTTCACAAGATAACACCTTTTACTATACTTTTGATCAAATTAATCCTGCCTTGCTGAGCTTAAAATAAATATTTCAAAAGCATGTTTTTACTGTATTCTGTATGATACAGTATATTTTACAGTGCTTTTGTGATCATTTTGAAGCCCTGTAGATGCTTTGTGGAAACTAGTGGCAGTACATTCTGCTAAATACATCCTTCTGTGTTCCATAGAAGTCATACATGTTTAGGATGACATGAGGACACAAGGAGAAAATTAGGACAGAATTTTAATTTTTTGGTGAACTATTTCTTTAATGAGAATTGTTGAGTATAATAAAGAATTTAGCTCTTTCTCTATCCTGCTTGCTCTGTATAAAAATGAGTAATGTGTGCAGTGCCGTGCAGCACATGAGGGAATATATTATCCTCCCCAGCCTGTCCTGGCAATGATGAATGTCCAGGGTGGGAGCACTGCGGAGTCACCCCACTCAGTCTCTCCTTTTCTTTCCTTCCTCGCTTCCATTTTCTCTGTTTCTCTCTGACAGTCTTGCTCTCTCTATAGCTTTCCCCTTTATTTTATTTTATTTTATTTTACTTCTGTCTTTCATGTTCTCTCATCCTCTCTACCTACATATTCTTGTCACTGCACAGTTCCATGGATAAAACAAGAATGGGAACTTTTAAGATCTTAGAAGTTATAACATCTAAGCAGTGAAACTCTTGGTACTGACAGGATGGGCTCAGAGTGGACGCCTTAAGGACTGTTCAAACAGGAAGCATTCGTGCGTCTGCCTGGGCTGTTTGTCTATGTAAACATGCTGTAGAAGGATGTCTTTAGCAGTCATGTAGTGCTTTGCAAACTCTGTCTCATATAGTGGTTTTCAGACATGAAACCAAATTGATGTAACGAGTTTTGGACAGAGAGTAGCAGATGATCTCTCACGTCTTTTGCCATGGGGTAACTGCTAAGTTCACCTTAACAGATAAAAAAACAACAACAACAAAAAAAAACAATCAGTGAGTCATGATTACTTACTGTATCATCAACACAAGGAAGACATAAATATATTAAAACACATGCTATTGACAAAAACATGGACAAGAAACTAGCACAACTACTACTAGGAGTGGATGAAGAATATATATATGAAAAGTGATGACAGAATATTAAAAATAGTCTTAGGTTTGGAATGACATAAGGGTCGCAGAGATTTTGCCAAATAAGACATGTTCCTGGATCAACATCTTTCGATGATCCTGGATCAACATTATTGTGCAAACATATATTCCAATCCCTAACCCTAAACCTAACCCAACCCTTAATTTAATCTACGCCACTGGTTGTTTGAAATGTTGTTCCAGGATCAACAAGGATGTTGATTCAGGAATGTGTTGTACTTGCTGAAATCATGCTCACCTGACACAAGGGTGAGTAAACAATGACATAATTTTCATTTAAGGATGAAATATCCCTTTAACCAAGTTTGTAAAAGTTGTACATTTTCATACAGTTCAGATTGCATACGACTTGTCCTTAGACATCTTTAAACGATCTGTCATAAGAATCTGCAAGTTAAAAGTTAATGTTGCTCAAACTGTAGAGTGAAACTGCAGAGCTAGAAACTCAAAGTGTTTCAAATTCTCAGGGAGTGCATGAACTGATAAAATGCAGTAATGAATGAAATGATTGAAATTAAGTTAACTTTTAAAAACAAGATGTTTGGTTACTTTCCACTGCATCTCAGTAGCTGCATGTAAGAACTAATTCTGGGTGAGTGGTCCCTAACTCATCAGTCCCAAGGGCCAGAATGTTTGCCAACTCTGCAGGCTTCCGCTGCCAGTTGAGTTTCAACGCACCTGGGATGTAGAATGTGCATAGATGTGCTGCCTTCGCTGCTAACAGCCCCTCCAATATCTCTCTTTGATCTATGAGTTTAGCTGTAAAGAGCCTTAAGATGTGTATCGGCATCTACTCTAAACAAGTTCATGGCAGCACTCCATTCTTGTAATATGGATAGTTCTCCTTCCAATAGCTGTGGCGATGAATGATTTGAATTGTTTTCTTGGAAAGAGCCCATGAAATTAGAACCTAAATGGCTTCTAGTCGGTTAAGTTTGTCAGTTAAGATTCTCCATAATAGAGCTTTCCAATTACATTGGTGGAAAGTTTTGCCAGCGTTGGTAGTAATGAGTCAGGATAGGTAATCCCAAACTGGTATAGAAGGGTAAAACATCAACACAATGCTTGTGTAAAATCTCCACTAAACGAGAAGCCCTTGCACAGCTATTAGTCTTCCTGGTTGAGAGGCAGAGTATTAGACAGGAGGTTCTGGCCTTGCTGATGGTCCAGCACAATAAAGGTGCTGCAACGCTGAAAGTTGTACACCAGCAAAGAGCTGCAAAATAGATGCACTCGCATTAGTGTGCTGCCTGGCGCCCACTCAGAACCCAACCGAGATTAATCACCTGTCACGAAGGGTTGTTTTCCAGCTCTCCCTCTCTTTCTCTTTCTCTCCATCTTTCTGTTTTCCTTTGGGGGGGAGAAAGATACACAGACTTGCCTTTAATTCTGCTCGCCTGCCTACAGGCGCTGTAGGATTGTGCCAGCTCTGCAGCAGACCACGCTCTGTGTGTGTGTGTGAGTGTGTGTGTGTGTCTGTCTGTGTGTTTGTCCACCACCTCTATACAGTTAATGAAGCCATATGCAACAGAAACCACTTATCAAAGTTCAGTGAGGTGGCTTTGGCTGAATACCAATTACTCTGGATCTTACGCCATCCCCTGTTGGATTCCACTCCAGTCTGAGAAGCCAACAAGGGCATTTCTAATGCAGATATACCACTCCCACTGAGAGGAGGCTGTTTGCAGTGAGTGTGTTTACAGAGGTGGATGCAAACACACACACACACACACACACACCAAATGCCATAACCCCTTTTTGAAGCCATTAGCTCTCATTCCATCAGCTGCTAATTTGTCATGTTCAATGTCCTTTAAATCACCTTTCTTCCCCATTCTGATGCTCGGTTTCAACTTCAGCAGATTGTCTTGGCCATGTCTAAATGCCTAAAGGCATTGAATTGCTGCAGTGTTGATTGGCTTATTTGATGTTTGCGTTAACAAACAGCTGAACAGGTGAACTTAATAAAGTGACCAGTGAATGTAAATATAGGCTAGTTTTTTACCCTTAACCCTTGTGGGTTGTTGGGGACGTTTTCGTCCACTAGGGGGTAAAGTTGAGTCTTTTTTTGGCCACAACTTTCTCTGTGTTTGAGCTAATGGAATGATTTTTGGTGACAAATCTTATTTTGACCCATATTTTGGGAAAATGCTTTGAAATTTTTCAAAAACTCAACGGTACACTGTGGGCAAATTTACTACCCTTTCGGGATGTTCGTGGATGAAAACATCCACTAAATTAAACTGCTGTAAAAATGTATCAGATAAATATTTTTTTAAATTTTTTTTGCATAAATCTATTAATCAGCCTCAGTCCTGATCAAAACTACCAAATGTTTAAAAAAATTCCAAGATTTTAACTTTTTAATTACCAAATTCATAAATGATGTCACTGATTTGGGGAAAAAAACACACAAAATTACATATTTTCAATATAAAAAGTATCAATATAAAGTATCTGTCTTGGGCATGTCAAAGATTAGTAACAAGATTGGCTTTGATGCATTGTTAGATTTTGTGCAGCATTAGATTTAAATTTTTTTTTTTCCCTAATTAGCTGTTGGTGGCTGTTTTTGCCCCATTGACTTCCATTATAACGACATTTTTGGATTGCAAAGCCATGACACCATATAATCATGCATTTTTGATTGTTTGTGGTTTTCACTTTTGGGAAGAGGTAAAAAAATGTATTTTTACAGTTGATCACTAGGTGGGACCATTAACCCTTTAAATAGGCCTGTGCAAATATATACGTCATCACTTAACAACCGAATACTTTCACCACCATTAAAAGGCAGCAGGTGCATAAATACACTTTTGTTTACTCCATGTAGTTCTAAGAGCTGAGGTGTACATTGTGATTTTCTGAAATACATTAAGGTAAGTGCGCAAAGGTCTCTCTCACACACACTCTCTCTCGCTTTCTCACACACACACACACATACACACTCAATATAATATGCTGTTATACTCCATATAGCTTCATATACAAGTCAGAAACTAAGCTTTTTTTGCACAGGCCTATCTAAATGGTTAATGGTCCCACCTAGTGATCAACTGTAAAAATAACAAATGTTACCTCTTCCCAACAGGGAAAACCACCAACAATCAAGAATCTCACACACACACAAACACTATAATTTGCTGTTATACTCCATATAACTCCATATACAAGCCAGAAACTAAGCCTTTTTTTGCACAGGCCTATCTAAAGGGTTAATGGTCCCACCTAGTGATCAACTGTAAAATTAACAAATTTTACCTCTTCCCAAAAGGGAAAACCACAAACAATCAAGAATGCATGATTACATGGTGTCATGGCTTTGCAATCAAAAAATGTCGTTATAATGGAAGTCAATGGGGCAAAAACAGCCACCAACAACTAATTAGGGAGAAAAAAATTAAATCTAATGTTGCACAAAAACTAAAAATGCATCAAAGCCAATGTTGCTACTAAACTTTGACATGCCCAAGACTGTTATAAAAAGTAAAAAAAAAAAATCCAGCCACAATTACTTTTATATTGAAAATAAGTCATTTTGTGTGTTTTTTTCCTCAAATCAGTGACATCATTTATGAACTTGGCAATTAAAGAGTTAAAATCTTGGATTTTTTAAAAACATTTGGTAGTTTTGATCAGGACTGAGGTTGATTAACAGATTTATGCAAAAAAAATTGAAAAAAAATATGAATCTGATTCATTTTTACAGCAGTTTAATTGAGTGGATGTTTTCATCCCGAACAACTCCAAAGGGTAGTGAATTTGAACAATCCACAAGGGTTAAGATGGATTCGTTGATATAAAAATTTAGCATCTGCAGGAAGAGCACTCATCTAGAAACTCTCAGTGTGTTTTTATTTTGACTGTCATGACCGGCTCAAAGCCATGACAAATGAGGAGGACATAGTCAGGTTAGTAGGTTGCAACAAAGATATTTATTAATATAAATAGAAAACTTAAAGTAAGAAATCAACAAACCAAAACACGATTCCGTCAAACAAACAAATGGTCCAAGCGTCTGACAGAACCCCGCTAAACTAATCATAACATAAGAATAAACAAAGCAAAACCAAACGACCGAGAGTCCACACCACACCAAACAGAGTTGAAACCTTATAGGGAAGGAACAGGTGTACACAATTCCGTTGACCAGCCTTCCAACCACACCCACTGAACAGTCTTAGTGGAAGTAACGAGTGCCTCGTCGCATGACTAAACAAATGGACACATCTGTATCTGCATTAGTTGTTCTGTTCAAGCCCATTTGATATCTGGTGTGAAAAATCTAAAGTCTGGTAAGACTTCCTGCAATTTTTAAAATGCTATCAAAGACTTCCTCATCCTAGGGCTTCATGTCTCCTGTTTTATAATCAGCATCCTACACATGTACTAATCAGGGGCTTTAATCAGAACAAGAGAGACCCACAAATAACCAACTCGTCCGCAGCAATTAAGGACTTTGCTGTGAATAAGCCACATCTTGAGGTGAATCACGCTGAGGTAGGATTAGTTTCAATGAAAATGCAGCTTGGTAATGGTATAAAGAGGCAATTCAAGATATTTGTCTGATGTTCTCATTTGGGATTTCAGTATTGGATTTGCTTGTCAATGTGTAAAGCCTAATGAGTTCTATTGATGTCCGTTTACTGAGAAAAACTGCCAGTGATTTTGTCAGGCCACGGACAGCTGGAGAGAAAATAAAAAAAGGTTGTTTAGTCATTCAACAAACATATAAATGTTTACGGTATGTTGAGATCATTGTGTTTGTTTTTTTTTACCTGCAGACATCCATGATGAGAATGGGCTGAGACCTGTTATGGTGTACATACATGGTGGGTCCTACATGGAAGGTACAGGCAATATGATTGACGGCAGCATTCTGGCCAGCTATGGAAATGTAATCGTGGTGACCCTGAACTATAGGCTGGGAGTGCTGGGTAAGTCGTTGGTTTTTCATTAAATGGTGGATGGTTTTGATTATGGGATATCTTGCTGACCTTCTGTTTTATATTCACCCTCCTACACGTATAATAAAGATGTACACATGTGTAAAAGTGGTTCATGATCTTGGAATAGCTTAGCAATAAAAGGGTCATAGGCTTAAAAGTCACAGAATTTAAAATTAAATTTTCATTTAGTGTATTTGTTGAATAAAAATAACATATAATATGTTATGCAAACATTTTATAAGACCTAATTTACTCCCTGCAGTTATGATCAAGCAATACAAACAGTAGTTGTGATTTGCTTATTAATCTTTTTCCTGTTGGGAGAAGTCCTAAATAAGTTCAGGTTCTTGACCAGTTGTGCTTCAGTGTTATTATACTATTGTAGTATTTACTATTTTTATTTGTATTGTAGTTTAGATTTTAGTAATTTGTTGTGTCTTTTGTCATTTTTTTATTTGGTTTCTATTTAGCTTTAGTTTATTTTTATTTGTGTTAGTAAATTTTGTACTTAAAATTATTTTAATTTAGATACTAAGGCAACATTTTTCATTTCATATTATTATTTTTTGTTGTTTTTAATCTATTGTTTAAATTTGATTTGTTTTCAGATTTAATTAGCAAAATTTATTATTACAATAAATATGACTGATGTTGTTTTACACAGCCAGCTACAGTATAGGTTATTGTATTTGCATTAGGGGTGGCACGGTTCAACTTTTTCACGGTTCGGTATGTTTCACAGTTTTAGAGTCATGGTTTCGGTACAGTTCGGTATGTGCTATGTTAATAGAAAAACTATACTTTCTAATAAAAAAAAAAGAGAAGATTATTCTATCCAACTACAAGCAACAGCACAGATCAATACAATAGAGTAAAGATACAAACAATAAACAACGATTTTCTTTTTTTTTAGTGAGGTCTTAGCATAAGTTTTTAGGTACAGAAACTGAATAAAGAAATCAAATATAAAACAGCATCGTATATTGGACTGTATAAATTAATATAAAGGCTGTGACTTTAAGAGAATGCACTGATCGAATGCACTGATCCAGTAGGCCTACGTTCAGCCGGCTATGTCTACTGTAGGATACTTACCAAAATAGGCATTTTGTGTGAATTTGTCCAATTAAACACAATACTTAAGAGATAGCTTATATTTGCACGCGTTCTGAGGCGTGGGTTTGCGCACCTCGGATGAGCACACGCACAAATCTTCTCACTGCGCGAGCTTGCATCCTCTGGCACTTAAATGTTTAAACTGACAAAGCTTAAATGAGTTTAGTTTAAACACATATTAACGTGTGCTATTCAGAGTTCATCTGTGTGCGCGCGCGCTATGAGCACACAGGTAATGACGGAATAAATTACTGTTCATATCAGCATTCGCGTTGAACAAGAGTGGATGATTTGTCCAGGGTTTTTTTTTTTTTTTTTCACTGTTGTTGTAATGTCTGGGAAGCCAAAATGCACATGTATCAACAGAAACATTTATTAGCTGAACCCTGTTGTATTTTTATTTTTTTACGTGCTATTTATAGCAAACCTATTACAAATGCTTTGTCAGATTTAAGGTAAACCACGGTCCCAGCGCTTGCCGAACCGTGTGTGGTGAACCAAATGGTTCAGATTTTTTCAGCGAACCATGCCACCCCTACTTTGCATCATGGCCAGGTAATGATCATCTTCCACAAATTAGAGGACAAATGTATTACTTTCTAAAAGTGAGAGAGATGTGTTGCTACAGTTATCAAATTCAGAATATGTGCTGTCTCATAAACGTTAAAGTCTTCCGAAAACTTTGGATTTCATAAACTCTTTTTAACCTTTCATTGCAACACAGTTATGTTTCAGTTGTATGTATTATGATTAATAATTTATGTTTAAGAATCTCATTCTTTCAGATTGTTACTTTTCTTATTGCATGTTGTGGGTAAATATTAAAAAAGGATCATAGTTTTATTTTACACTCCTCCACTTCAGCTGCTCTTACAACTCATTATCAGCCATAGCTCTCTGTGAGACTGGCTATATTTAGATGTGATGGAGGAAAGGGTATAGGTCTGCTGCAAAAGTGTGCACTGCAGGAAAGAGACAGTAGTTGGGGGAAAGGAAGGAAAGTGGCCGTAAGACTGAGGAAAGGAGGGAGAAAGTGCAAGCGAGGCCTTTGTTGAAAGTGTTTCTGCTTCTCTGCCTGACAGTGTTCAGCCTGAAGGTGATGGAGATATTCTAAAGTATCTGTCGGTCTCTATCTTTATGGAGAGCAGTTTGAAGTGTGGTGGCACTGAAAAGCAGAGTCCTAGATGGAGGGTAAAGTAAAACTGGAACATTTTCCCAAGCATGTAAAATTGCGGGATCGTTTCCCTTTTGTACCCCTTCTTCAGAGAGCGCGGGTTTTTTCTCTATGATAAAAGTCATATTTTAACACCTCTGAGGTATCTTGGTGGCAGCATCTGTTTGTGTGTGTGTGCGCACTGCACAGACTGCTGTCTAGTTGGCCCATGCCCAGTCTGCCACCAGCGAGACAGATTTTCTTCTCAGCTGTTTTTAGACCTAGTTTTGTAATGGCTTTATCCAGCTTTTAGACACATGCTCACTGATTAGCCAAGGGTAAAAGGAGCCTCCGGTGTGAAAATTACATTTGCAGAAAGTCATGCTCTCCTCTCTGGAAAGAGTTAGTTAGAGAACAAATTTGTGACTAAACAATATGTAGACACATTTAAGATGGATACAGCAACAACTTGGTATGCATAAAGGGGTTGTTAGTGTCATTATCTTATGGGAAGTAATATGACTGCATGGTTATTTATAATCATTTAGTGTGTGTGGGCAAGCATTTGTACGGATGTGCATTTTCTGTTGAATGTACATTATAACTGTGTGTGTGCTTTCATAGTAATTGCTTCATCTGCAGTGGAGCACATGTGGCCTGCCGATGATTCAGTGGGGGCTGTTAGAATGAACTGAGATGTGTCACTGGCACATGACGGTCTCTTTATCTCTCACATGGCCACGTGAGTAGATTGCTGATGTGCTTTATAATACAGCAGAATGGGTCTGTTTCTAATGCTTCATCACAGTTTATTGTGGGAAACTTTATTCCGATTTGTCATAATGAGGTATTTATGTATGCATCACTAAATGTTAAAGTTCACACAGCAGCATAAAACAGTTGTTTTTTTATTTTAATTTTTTTCAGTTGTATTTATTATTTGTAATAGTTTTAAATACTCAAACTCTTAATAATTTAAGAGTTTGAAGGACTCTTGTGCTAGCCATCAACTGAAAAAAAGCTTGATTGAACGAATGAACTAATTAATGAATGAACAAATGAACGAATGAACGAATGAACGAATGAACAAATGAACGAATGAACGAATGAACGAATGACTGAATGACTGAATGAACGAATTAATGAATGAACAAATGAACGAACTAACAAATAAAGGTCATACAAAAGGTATTTAATATACAATAAAACAGTAATATTGTTAAATATTAATTTACAATAGCTGTTTTCTATTTGAATATATTTTCAAATGCAATTTATTCCTGTGCTACAAAGCAAAATTTTCAGCAGCCAATCTTCAGTGTCACGTTGCCCTCCAGAAATCATTATAATATGCTGATTTGTGGCTTAAGAGACTTTTCTTATTACCAATGTTGAAAACTGAAAAAATAAAATAATAAATAATAAATAAATAAATAAATAAAAAATACAGATATAAAGTAATACTTTTTTATTTAAGGTAAAGATAAACTACTGTTTAAAACCTAAAAACTTAAGACATACAAATATATAGTGTATTTAAAAAATTGATATGGAAAGTTTTTTATTGTTTTTATTTAATAGCTTTGTGTCAACTGTCTTATGATGTTCTGTTGATCTAGAAGCCAGCATCTTTGACTTAGGTCATTGGTTACAGGCATCATTTGTGATTGTAAATATGAATAGGTCAATTTGATTGATTCAGATCTGTTAGTATACTGCTGTCATTCCTAAAAAGTGACACTGTAAATGTAGCTAGTTGTATAACAGATCTCTTGCTGAACCTCTAGTAGACATGCATATTGGAAATCTGCTTCTTGAGATTTTACAGTCTATAACTGTAAAACTGAACTGCAGAGAGTTCTGCAGAATCTCACTTTGGCTTTTATCAAGCAAGACACTAAAAAAATCTTCCCAAATCACCCTCTGAGTCATTTATTAGACAGTAGTTTATGCTACAGTGGGTCAATCTCTGCGGAGCCTTTAACCTGTTCACTTCTGTCTCTGTCAGTCTGTCTTGCCTGGAAGGCTCCTACAGGTTCCCTGAGGCTTCTGTGTTTAGAGTCTCCACAGTAGGGCAAGGACATGCACAGCCCAGGGGAGGAAGTCCAAATGGGCTTCGGTCCTCTAAAATGCTTGAATGTGGGAGGAAGACAAATAGAGAGATTAGGAGCGACATCGAATGAGAAACAGAGGGCTTTTTTGGGTCGCATTTTAAGCAATAGCAATATAACTGTGCAGAAATAACAGTGAGAATGTGCATGGGTGTCTGTGGGCATGTCATGCTGTCCTTAATTGCTGAAAGGCAGAGTTGTTTGTTGAGGTCATGTGGTAGTTCTAATGACGTTGCTTTCTTTTACTGAAAAACAGAGAGAGGAGAGGTGATGTGAGGTAATGGCAGGAGAGGTCAGTGGAGTACTGCTGCAGGTAAATGTGTTGAGAGTTAGAGTGAACAGGAGTGAGGTAACACAGACTATTGAGTAGATTAAAGATAGCATGTCGACACTAGTAGAGGAAGGGCTGAATCCGCACACAGAAGAGGCTGCCAGAGAATTTATCAGGACAGGCGACATGGGAAATGGAATAGAAGAAAGAACATAAATTGTTATGGACATTAAAGCCACAGGCTACCGGTTAGTGCATGTTTCAGACATATTCTTTGAGAAAAGATTTGAGTTCAGTCTGAACTGATTCATGTGAAGAGGGGCAGAACTGCTTTTATACTGAGATGATCAATCTTCTCATGTAAATAATGCTCCAAAGTGTTTTTAAACTCCTGGTTTCACTATTTATTTAGTAGGGGTGGGAATCTCTAGGCACCTCACGTCAACTCGATTATGATTCAGAGGGCTGCAATGTGATTGTAAAAATAATATGTATGCAGATAGATTTTTTATGTAAAGTATTTTTTTCTTCTTTTTTTTTCTCACTTGGCACTTTTAAAGGTGCCATGTGCAAAAATTGAGGTAAAAATTTACAAAAAATGACCTACACGCATCAAAAGTATGAGAAGAAATAAGGGCGATGATGTCATTAAAAAAATGTAAAGTTATAGTGCTGCAGAGATATCAACCTTAATTAGCAGTAGCATTACTAGCCCCGGCCCGACAGGTGTCGTAATACCAGTTTCAGCCATGGGAGGCGGTATGCGGGCAACATAACCACCAGCCAACCTGCAATACACGAATAACTCGCACGGCTTGTGGGCGTAATCTAACCTGATGTCAATCGTGTGGAAAGTACAGCCCACTACTTCATTTCAGTTCAGGGAAGAGAGTGGAAGGATGACTTAAGCCCTTGGCAAGAGACCACCACCCGCTACAGGGAAACAACCGCGCTCGGAATCATAAATCAAATCCGATAAGAAAAGGAGCCGAACCAGAGTAAACATCGGCACTGCTTTCAATCGAAAGTGTGAAAAGAGTCAATTGGATGTGTCTCACGGTGAATGCTTGAGAGTTGGCAGCTCTGGTTACGTTGGTTGGCGCTAGCTTGGTCAACATCAGCTGTCTGATGTTGACCAATGATGTTGACAGAATGCTGTCTGTCAAATTAATTTAATTCAAATAATGTGTATATACAACTCAATGTAATATGAACAAAACGAATATGAACATATTCACTGGTGAAGGGGAGTAGCTTGAAGATGTCATGTTTCAAAATCACTTGACATCACCCAACGTTCCTCTGAAAGCAAAACGTCCTCTTATAGCAGCGGTTCTCAATTCCAGTCCTCGCGCCCCACTGCTCTGCATATTTTGCACGTTTCTCTTTGTTAACACACCTGATTCAGATAATCAGCTCGTTAGAAATGAACTCCGTGCATGAACTGTTTTTCAAATGTTCATTGCTCCCTACTCTCTGAGCAGGGGAAATCTGTTTACCTCACATCGAAACATTCATACACTGATTTGTGCTGTGCAGCGTCTTTAAACATGGACAACTGTGACATCATATACCTCGGTAAATCAATACAATTTAAATTCACGTCTTGCACACTTTGCATGCACTTTGATTGGAACATATAGCTACGTTCACTTCGAACTGGAATCATGGCTGAATATCCTGTGATGTCCACTTCGCAGGGCACTTATGTTCGAATAGAACAAATGTCTGAAGCGCTAAGAGAAACGTTCAAAATGGGCAGAGCAGTGGGGCGCAAGGACTGCAATTGAGAACCGCTGTCTTATAGGCTTCAGCTATGCTCTAGGGTTGTTGTGAAGGTAGGGGCGGAGCATAGAGACTGCCGTTTCTCGTTTGTTACTCTAGAGTAGACCAATTCACTTTATTGAGGCATACTGCCCCCATCTGGTATGGAATGTGGAGTATGACTTGATTTTTTTGCCAGATATGACAGATGGCACCTTTAAAGCAAAGTATTCACATTCTATAAAAATTTACTTCCAAAATGTATTATTAATTAGATAAAAGGAAGAGATGTGATTCCAAAACAAGTATTGTTAATGAGTTTACTGACTTTGAATATCACATTTATTTGAGCATTGTTATTAAATTATAAGTAGGGTACTTTAAAAAAAATAATCACAAGTTAATAATAAATCAAAACAATCGCATTTTTGGAATTATAACCATTTGCGATTAACATAGATTTGAAAGATACAAGCAAATATAAAGTAAAAAAGTGGAATAAAAGTGCTAAATAAAAAGTACTTTCTGATTTCTGAGAGTGCATTAGTTATCTGAAAGTTTCCAGACAGACACAGTTATTGATTTTTCTCTATTTTACTCAGCATTATTGCTGTTTAATTATTACTGATGACTTCAGCGGCAGGTCTAATAGGACAGATCTGTTTCACCATATCAAATGTTTTGTCCTGTCCTTAAGACTTAACTGACTGTCTTTAGATTTGTATTATAAAAGCATTTGGAGATGCAAGTTCATTTAACTGCATACAGTAATGCAGAGACACAGCCATGAGTGTGCTCACAAACACAAACAAAGCATGCATGAGCATTTGAAAGCATCTTTCTGTTAGTAAGTGTGGCACCCCTATTTTTAGCATATGAAAATTACCATGTTATAATCTTAAAAGTAAATATTAATACTAACAACGACAACAACAATTGTATTAATATTAACAAATAGCTCTAGCTATATATATATATATATATATATATATATATATATATATATATATATATATATATATATATATATATATATATATATATATATATAATTTTTTTATTTATTTTTTTTTTTATTCTTTTTATATATATATATATATATGACTGTGTCAAGGTCAGTTTAAAACCTTTCAAAATGACAGGTAGTTTAACCATTCCATGATGCGGCAAGGTTCATGAAATAATGATTTCTGAATTATTCATCATATACAAAACAAAAGGGTCATTAGCCGCATTGTTTTATTTTATAATGTTCTTTGAGGTGTAATTATAATGTTAGTATGATTTTACATAAAACAAAAAAAATATGTATATATATCAATTTAGAATTTTTGAGCCTCTCTGCAGAAAGTTCGCTGCTGATTGGCGGACAGTTTTGCTTATTAAAATAACAGTTGTACGGTTCTGTGACATACTCTGAAAACAACATGGATCATTTGAGCTTGCGTCTGATCTAGACATGTAAGGATCACAAGGAAGGCAATTCAAAGACATTTTTTTTAATCTTGTAATGTCATCTGTATGGTTCTGCTGATGGAGTAATCCTGTGTTTGCATCTCTAATATTTCCTCTCCTACTGCAAGCATGTATCAGTGGACTGGGCTAAAGAGGCAGTGATGCAGAAGCAGGCGTTGATCTTCTCCTGCAGAGGCGGTGCTTAGCCACGCTATTATGTCATAAAGTGGCACTTTACAAAACGACTTGTTTTCTGAGCTTGGTTTCAATAAAAGTGTTTTCTAAACTAATGAAAAAGATGTTATACCATTATTATTATTATTATTATTATTTTATTATTTTTTTTATGAAAGGATAGGATAGATGAGGAAGGAGGTTTAAGTTGAGAAGTTAGGTGACTGCCTGAGGGGAGTCTTCAAAGCATGACACATTACAATCAGTTTAGAACACAAACAATAAGCAAACAACCTCCTTCGAATAGCACTGATGCCCAAGGCGGGTGAGAAAGCTGATTTGCCTGTACTAAAAGAATAAAAACAAAACCTAATTAAAGACAGATCAAGTCCCGACTGACGTTTCCCTTTTGACACATAAACACATACCTCTAATGGCTTTTAGAAACGCAAACCTCTAGGATTTATATAAATGAGCAGAATCCTCTGCGGATGATGCAAGCCCTCTTGTAGTGATTATTCAGACAATTTTAATCATTGTGGCCCTGTGAGAGGGTCTGGCAGCTCTGATAAGGAAGGCTACCTTGAGAGCAACTTGTTGAAATTCTTCCAATTTGTCATTTTACCTTGTAGCACTTGAATCTTTCAAACAATAAATACGCTTGCTATATTTTTCTAAATTATATATATATATATATCAGTGGTAGAGCATTGCATTAGCAGCGCAAAAGGTTGTGGGTTCAATTCCCAGGGAACACGTTAGGTAAAAAATGTTAGCTTGAATGTACTGTAAGTTGCTTTGGATAAAAGCATCTGCTAAATGCATAAATGTTATTGATAAAGATTTTGCATTTACAATATCCTTTGTCTTAAGAACATTTAAAAAATACAGACTAAAATGATCAATCCCATTTCTGCCCTTTCTGCCAAGTTTGGATGTCTATGTTTCGCTTCCATTGTAAAGACAATTTTTTTAAATCAGTGTTATAATTTCTTTCTTTCTCTTTCTTTCTTTCTTTCTTTCTTTCTTTCTTTCTTTCTTTAACCAGGAGATTAAAAAAATCTCTTTTACAGGAGTGTCCTGGCCAGGATGGGCAGCCCAGTTATAGAAATACACATTAAAAACAGCAATACGTCACCACAATAAGATATCAATCAAATACAGCACTAGAAGCATTTGCAAATCACTAAATCTTTTCCCACTGCACGCAAAAGTGTTTTGAAATTACTAAAAGACACCAACTGATTTAGCCGCAGTTTCATCTGCAGAGAGTTCCAGTCTGACAGTGCAGCATATTCAAAAGCAGTTTTACCTAGATTAGTTCGAGTTGAAGGTACATGGAGATTATAATAAGACCGCAATGAATAGTTACCAACCACTTTTTGTTCAATCAATAGGTTGGCAAAAAAAAAAAAATGTTTTGTAAATCAATAAGTACCAATGGGCAGCATTGCATAATAATTATTATATTGGGAAGTACTTTTTTATCTGTGAAAAGAAAGACAGTAGAGCAATAATGTGTTTTTCTTTTCACAGATAAAAAAGTACTTCCCAATATAATAATTATTATGCAATGCTGCCCATTGGTACTTATTGATTTACAAAACATTTTTTTTATATATATATATATATATATGTGTGTATATATGTATGTATACACTCACCTAAAGGATTATTAGGAACACCTGTTAAATTTTTCATTAATGCAATTATCTAATCAACCAATCACATGGCAGTTGCTTCAATGCATTTAGGGGTGTGGTCCTGGTCAAGACAATCTCCTGAACTCCAAACTGAATGTCAGAATGGGAAAGAAAGGTGATTTAAGCAATTTTGAGCGTGGCATGGTTGTTTGTGCCAGACGGGCCGTTCTGAGTATTTCACAATCTGCTCAGTTACTGGGATTTTCACGCACAACCATTTCTAGGGTTTACAAAGAATGGTGTGAAAAGGGAAAAACATCCAGTATGTGGCGGTCCTGTGGGTGAAAATGCCTTGTTGATGCTAGAGGTCAGAGGAGAATGGGCCGACTGATTCAAGCTGATAGAAGAGCAACTTTTTTTATTTTATTTTATTTTATTGCTCCATGGTAAAAACACAAAACATTTCATTTTCTTCTTTAGATAATTTAAATTCCCATGTGCAAAAGGGAATAACCACTCGTTAAAACCGAGGTATGCAGCAAAGCATTTGTGAAATCACAACATGCACAACCTTGAGGCGGATGGGTTACAACAGCTGAAGACCCCACCGGGTACCACTCATCTCCACTACAAATAGGAAAAAGAGGCTACAATTTGCACAAGCTCATCAAAATTGGACAGTTGAAGACTGGAAAAATGTTGTCTGGTCTGATGAGTCTCGATTTCTGTTGAGACATTCAGATGGTAGAGTCAAAATTTGGCGTAAACAGAATGAGAACATGGATCCATCATGACTTGTTACCACTGTGCAGGCTGCTGGTGGTGGTGTTATGGTGTGGGGGATGTTTTCTTGGCACACTTTAGGCCCCTTGGTGCCAATTGAGCATCGTTTAAATGCCACGGCCTACCTCAGCATTGTTTCTGATCATGTCCATCCCTTTATGACCACCATGTACCCATCCTCTGATGGCTACTTCCAGCAGGATAATTCACCATGTCACAAAGATTGAATCATTTCAAATTGGTTTCTTGAACATGAAAATGAGTTCACTGTACTAAAATGGCCCCCACAGTCACCAGATCTCAACCCAATAGAGCATCTTTGGGATGTGGTGGAACGGGAGCTTCGTGCCCTGGATGTTCATCCCACAAATCTCTATCAACTGCAAGATGCTATCCTATTAATATAGGCCAACATTTCTAAAGAATGCTTTCAGCACATTTTTGAATCAATGCCATTTAGAATTAAGGCAGTTCTGAAGGCGAAAGGGGGTCAAACACAGTGTTAGTATGGTGTTCCTAATAATCCTTTAGGTGAGTGTATATATATATATATATATATATATATATATATATATATATATATTTTTTTTTTTTTTTTTTTTTTTTTTTTCATGAAGGCCTTGTAGATGAATAAACAATTAATAAATTAATTAGAATTCCATTTCCTAAATGCCTTTAAATTGTAATTCAGTAAATTCCAAATGAAACAGCAGTTAGTGTATGTGTGTGTGTGTGTGTGTGTGTGTGTGTGTGTGTGTGTGTGTGTGTGTGTGTGTGTGTGTTCTTGTTTTTGTGACATATCAGGACACAACTCTGTATAATGACATGGGTATGACACAGGTATTAAAAGGAGAGGGTGACTTATGGGGACATAACCCATGTCCCCATTTTTTAAAACGCTTATAAATCATACAGAATGAGTTTTTTTTTTTGAGAAAGTAAAAATGCACAAAGTTACCTGTGATGGTTAGGATTAGGTGTAGGGTTGGTGTAGGGCGATAGAATATACAGTTTGTACAGTATAAAAACCATTACGCCTATGGGATGTCCCCACTTTTCACAAAAACAAACATAGGTGTGTGTGTGTGTTTTGTGCACTACTGTTCAGAAGTTTGAGACCAGTGTGATTTATTGATTGATTGATTTTATATTATACTCATCAAGATTGCCTTTATTTCATATATAACGTTGAATTTATTTTGTTTATGTAGTAAAACATTAATACTGCAGTTTGAACTGTTTTGAATATATTGAAAAATGTAATTTATTCCCTTGGATGCAAAGATACATTTTCAGCAGCCATTACTCCAGTATTCAGTGTCACATGATCATTCTAATATGCTAATTTGCTGTGTAAGAAACATTATTACATTATTGAAAACAGTTATTCTGAATTGTTTTGTTTTTTTGTTGTTTTTTTTTTGGTAAAACTTACTTATAACATGCAGCAGTGACATGCAGCTGTGACCTTAAAGAGACATTTCTACATTATTTAACACAGTTTTCATGCTATGAATTTAAGCATTTAATGATATTAAATAATATGTTGACTTAAATAGAACCTGTTAATCTATATGGTCTCATTTTTAGTGTTTTTTTTAGGTTTTTTTTTTCTTTATATAGGCATTGCAGATGGATATAAATAAGGAATAAATGAAAACAATTCTATGTCCTGAATCTATTTAAATTGCAATTCCAAACAAAGCTACAGTTCTTGTGGAAACGTCCTGTAGTGTGAAGCTAATTCAATTAATATTTTAACTCCTTGATTCAGCCTGTTCTTACATTCTGAATTTTGCCCAGCCCTGCAATAAGAAGATCAGAATCTAAATCAAACAAATGTGCATGGTTGTTTATGGACCTGCAGACATCATTTAACATTCCTCATCCTGTCATCTGACTGTCATCTCAGATATGGAAAGGCATCATTATCATATCTCCACTCTCTCAACAATAAGCTCTATTTGCCCTCAAAGTGGACATTCTTCATGAACCAGATGTACTGGAGACATCCAGGCTTGTTTTCACCATAACTCCAGATGGACTGGTCCCTTTGAGAGGAGAATACCTCAGTGTGTTGATTGGTTAATCCTATAAAAGCTGTCTGAAGAGCTGTGGATGGCAGCTTGTCGCTTAGGGATGCAGTGTGCTGGGGCACGAGAGGGCAAAGGGTTAATATGAATCTGGCTGCTGCCTCTCTGGCTGGTTCAAGCCTCGTGTTCAGTCATGTTTACCCTTTTTTGGGCTGCTGTGCTGGGGGCGACGTGGAACTCTTTGACCTGAACACATTCGGATGCAAATGTTCTGTTTGCTTGTTTTTGTTTTGAACTGCTACATATCAGTGCCACGGGATGGAGGATGTAACTGTGTAGGGTATTAAATCTTGAAATTACAATCACATGGTAATGGGGCATAACGGGAAAAGCCATGTAAACATGTAATGACATGACCTTGACTTGGCATGAGTCATTTAAGGACACTAAATTGTTGTATTTGTGTCAGTTAATTCACTGTTCTACCGGTTAAAAAGGGCTATACAACTTTTCAGAATATTCAAAATTTCGAAAAGTTTTGTGCATGAGAGTTTTATGAACTAAACACTAACACAAAGTAGTCTAACATACAAACAAACAGATCACTCATACATGGCAAAGGGCAAATAAGACTTGATGGCTGAAACCATCAGGAAAACCAGAAAATGAAGCTATGAAAAAAGCCACCTGAGTAAAACCACCGTTTATAATGGGGTCTATAGCTTATACTAAACACTAAACCTCTTGTTTCGTTTAGTTAAATGTATGATACTTGAATTGCGTTGGCCAGGAACAAGCATCTGGATGCAGTCTCGGATGAAAGTGTTGATGGTTTCAAGGTTTTGGACTCACGTTCTTCTGGGTTTAAAGAGTGATGAATTCCAAAGATGTTTTGACTCAGTGGTGATTGGGATTTCCTTCCCAGTGACAAGTAAATAATAAAAAAAAACTGAGAGATATCAGCTGAGATCCTAGGATCTGTGGTGAATGGAAAGTCAAGGCAGAAGGATCTAATAAATCTAATAGGATCTAATAAAACCACAGAATGAAGGCGGGTCACTGATGTGAGGCCATTACGAACTGAGAAGAATCACACCTCTCAGGAATGGGTTTGTCCAATGAGAAAAGCTGAAATTCCAAACTGGAAGTTGGAAATACTGTAGAGTTTTATGGCCCTTTGTCTGAGAGCATGGTAATTTGCATGGTAACTCGGTTAGGTGTTAATGTAAAACCCTGCCATACCATACAGTGGAAATGCGCCATTATAGAAACTCAAGTAATGCTGGGTACACACCAAAAGATAATCGGGCTGATTTTGGCCGATTACCCCCTTCTGACAATCCTAGCTATGTCCCGATTATCTTGCTTGTTCTACAGATTGTTTTGTCAGATTTTACCTTGGTGTGAGGTGTGATAAGTGTGTCCGAACTTTTTTTTTTCGTGAATTTTCTGTTAAAATCATCCCAAAAACTATCATTGCAATTTCTTCCTGCATATCGTCCACAGTACTTATTCTGAAGTCTCACGAGATTTTGCGAGATTTCCTGTGTTCACAGTCGAGACTCTGGTTGAAAATCTGTTTGTGTGTGGTGTGCTGTCTTTGTCACATCATGGCACACCACACACTATAGGAGCAAAATGGTTAAATCTAGGATTTTTAATCCTCATGTTTGTGGTCTATCACATTTTGAAAATCTTATAAAATGTAAAAAATCTTTTGGTGTGTACCCAGCATAAAAGTTGCTCTGCCCGCATTCCTTTGAGCAGTAACATTTACATTTAGTCATTTAGAGTTTGACATAGAGACTCCAAATTTGCAGTGGTCAGTATTTAGAAAGTCTATGCCAGATTTCATCACTTTCCCACAAGCTGTTCTATGTGCTGACATAGACTTCCAGAGTAGAATAAGAAAACAATCAGATATCAATCTTGACCCTAATAATAATTTTCAATTAACATGCCTAAAATTACAGCACAATGGTTAGTCCAGTGTGAAGCCAATATGACTTCTGGGTTGAGAATGAACACAAATCACAAAGAATTCTTGAAAGTAGTTCCAAGATAAAATACTTGATTGCACATGATAGCAACTGACATAGCATACTCTGTGAATCATTACGTAGATGCCAACCCAATCCCCCTGGAGGGATAGCAGGTGTCCTCTGTGAAGTGCACTCAGAGATGCTCATCATGGCTACACTAATTTCTAGCAGTAGAGGTAGGCTAGCAGATTCAGTGGAAGCATAGAATTTATATTTATGCTCTGCATACTGTGTGAAGCATCTGACCATACAGCATTGATTTAGGTTTCAGAAAACTGACAGATAAAGAAAACATGAAAGAAACTCAGGGAACAGGGTGACAAGATGTCAGCTTACTGCCAAAGGACAAGCAACAGGAATCAAAATGCAGCACCCATTTAAATGCATCAGATCATCATGTTGCGCTTCTAGTCATGTTTGTATGATACGTCATACTGCCATTACCCACAACCCTAATATTAACACATGCTAAATGTGATGGTTTTATTATACAAAAAAAAAAAACATTTTCATTAGTATGCAGAAAATGTAGTGCATCAACAGCAATGGAAGAAGAACGCACTAGCAAACATTTGACGGAAGGAAAAGGCTCGGATTGGGACTGTGGAATGGAGATAATGAAATTGTAACTAATTTGGCATTGTCATACCTTTGCTCAGTAGGGCTGCAATGCAAATACTTAAAGGTGCTATAGAATGCATTGATACAATATTTTGAATGGCTCTCTGATGTCCCCAGAGTTTATATGTGAAGTTTTATTTCAAAATAGATATAACTTGTTGAAATTGCCACTTTTATGGTATGTGCCAAAACGTGCTGCCTTTTTTTTTTTTTTTTTTTATGAAAATGAGTTGGTGCTCCCGTCTCAATAGCTCATGCTCGTGGTTCATGCCGGTGTTACGGTTTAACTGGTGATGATTGTGTTATACTGACCTCACATTGCTTCCAAATACAATTTCTAACTACCATATTACATTTTTACGATCATTCTGGTAGCACGTAAAGGCAGCATTAGTGAAAACAGGCAGAGACAATGGTAGCTTAGGCAACATTAGGCTTACAGAGAGCCATGACGCTCTTTTGGGAAACAAAATATGACGCTTACTTTGTCTGGAGTCTGGACGTTTGCGCACGAAGCACTGGTATAGATCTTTCAGAAGCAATCTTTGCACAACTACAGCGCTGTATTGACCCTCGTTTGTGAGGCGGTAAGACTCCAAAAATCACCGTAAGAGCTAAACAAACAAAGTACAAGAAGCGCTAATTACAGACTTGTTCAAACCTCTATCATTAACATACAGTGATTTACACAAAACAGTTATCAAAAATATACAGACCTTATGCCTTTTCGGGAGGTGCTTAAAGTTGCAAACGTTATCTGCGACACAACTCTGATGAACTTGAACTGCGTGCTTTCTTTTTCCTTCCCCGTACACTACAACACCCGTCAAAATAAAAGTCCCTCTTTAGTAAGACAGATAATGCATTTCTTAAACCCATTTAAACTCACAGAAATATAAAAACAAATGTTCAAAAACGAATTAGAATATTTATCAAAGCAAAGTCTGTTACACTCCCACCAAATAATAAATGTTATTTCAACATGCATAATTTTCAAACATAAGTAATTTTAACTTATAATAACCATTTTGTGTGCATGTGTGTAAAGCAAAGTCATTTTGAAGATTTGTTCACTCCGCTTCCAATAATAAGACCAACTTCTGAGCTGGTCTCTCTACGACTGAGACCTTGTTTACCCGTTCTCCTTTTTTGTTTAGTTTTTTGTCACCGAGTGCTATTGTGACCTTCCTTACTAGTCCATCTTGGCTAGTTACAGTGTCTACGACCCGTCCTAGTCTCCACTCATTTCTTGGAAGGTTCTCATCTGTATCCATGACCACATCAGCAATCTGAAAATTCCTTTTTGGAGCATGCCAGCATTGTCTAGCTGTAATATTGTGGAGATACTCTTTTTTTCCATCTACTCCAAAACTGTTCAGTAAGGTACTGCACCTGTCTCCATCTCTTTCTCCCGTAGATGTCTTCTCTTATGAACTTTCCTGGTGGTGGTAGGACTGTGGTGGCTTTCATGGTAATCAGATGGTTAGGTGTGAGCGGTTCTAAGCTCTTGGGGTCGTTCAGGTTATCCACTGTCAGGGGGCAACTGTTGACTATTGCCATGGCTTCATAAAATAAAGTGCGCAGTGAAGCATCGTTGAGCCTGCCTGATGAGAGGGAAACTGTAGCATTAAGAACACTCCGTACAGTTTTGATTTGACGCTCCCATACACCACCTGCATGACTGGAATGAGGGGGATTCATTACAAAATCACACTGTTTATCTGCAAGGAAAGCAGTGAGCCTTTCTGGGTCAAGCTGATGTAATGCCGAGTTCAGTTCGTTTTTCACGCCAACGAAATTGGTACCTTGGTCACATCTGATCTGCCGTACTGTGCCTCGAATTGCAATAAAGCATCGCAAACTGTTGATGAAAGCATCTGTGGACATATCTTCTAACATTTCTATATGAATGGCTCTTGAACAAAAGCAAGTTAGAAGCAAACCATACCTTTTGTGCTGTTTTCTTCCTTCTTTAGTCATGAATGGACCAAAGCAATCCATACCACCATACACAAACGGTGGGGAAGGCTCTAAACGTTCTGTGGGAAGATCACTCATCCGCTGGCCTTCCACAGGTTTTCTCAACCTTCTACAAGGTACACAGTTGCGAATGTAAGATGCGACAGCTCTGTTTATTCCAGGTATCCAATAGCCGGAAGATCTGATTGCATTAATTGTGAAACCCTTTCCTTGATGCTTTACACTTTCATGATAGTGTGCAATAATCAACTTTGTTACATGATGATCTTTAGGAAGGATCAGTGGGTGCTTGAACGAGTGAGTGCATGATGAGTGGATAAGTCTTCCTCCCACCTTGATCATACCATGAAGGTCTATGAAGGGGTCCAGGTGATGAAGTTTATTATAACCTGGAAGTTGTTTTCCTTGACTCAGGACATCCATTTCTTTCTGAAATGCTTGTTTTTGAATTCCTTTTAGAAGCAAGCCTTTTGCATGTTCCTGTTCACCTACAGAAGCTGTCGCATTAGTTTTATCCTTCTTAATCCGTCTCACAAGGCGTGCAATGGCTTTGACAGCATTAGACCAAGATGATAACTTTGACAAATGGTCTACAAGATCTTTACTTTCTGTGGTTTCTGTTTGAAACGTCTGAATCTTTTTAACTTCTGGATCTCCTATTGGAAGCTCCGGAACAACATTTGAGGTCTCTATTTCTTTCTTTCTTTCTTCCACAGGAATGAAGGACCCGAGAACCAGTTGGACGAGAGCAATTCATTTATTGTTCTTCCTCTTGAAGCATTGTCTGCTGGGTTATCATCTGTTGGGACGTACAGCCATTATTTGGGTGCTGTGCTTTGGCGTATTTTTTGGACTCTGTTGGATACAAGCGTATGAAAACGACGGGCGTCGTTATTGATGTAACCCAAGACCACCTTTGAGTCAGTCCAAAAGAATTCATTGACATTGGTGAGGTCAAGCTCTTCTCTGAGCATATTGCTCATTTTGACTGATACCACTGCTGCCGTCAACTCTAACCTTGGAATTGTAGTAATCTTTACAGGAGTAACCCGGGCTTTGCCAATGAGGAAAGTGCAATGAATCTCATCCTTCTCATTGATTACTCTCAGATAAGAACACTGACCATAACCACAGGTACTTGCATCAGAGAAATGATGTATTTCCGTTTTTACAATTTTACCGAAATCAGCAGGCACATAGCATCGTGATATATCCACCTTTTCCAGATTGACAAAGTCATTCTGCCCTTTCTCCCACCATGGGCTAAGAGCAAGGGAAAGTGGATCATCCCAGCCTGTACCCTGGCGACACATTTCTTGTAGGATCCTCTTACCATTGAGAACATAGGGAGCTACAAAGCCCAAAGGATCATATATGGAGGCAACCGTTGACAATATGCCACGACGTGTTGTAGGTTGACCTTTTAGTGGGATATGGAATTGGAAGCTATCACTCTTTATGTTCCAATGAATTCCCAGCGCTCTTTCAAGTGGCATGTCATTGAAGGTAAGATCCTTTGTTTCAAAGTTTACAGCACGTTCTGATGCTGGTATGCTCTGCAGAACAGTGTTGTCATTTGACACAAACTTGTGAAGTCGAAGACTTCCCTTTATGCACAACTCCCGTGCTTCCTTTGCCAGCTGAATGGCCTTTTCCACCGTCTCTACACTTGTGACTCCATCATCAACATAGAAGTCTCTTAAGATGAACTGAGCGGCTAATGAGTATGATTGACTATGCTCACTGGCTAGATATCTTAGTCCATAGTTTGCGCAACCAGGCGAAGAAACCGCGCCAAAAAGATGCACTTTCATCCGATAATCTTGAAGCGCTGAATTTGTGTCTCCGTTTTTTCACCATAAGAAGCGCAGGTAATCTCGGTCATTTTCCTGGACATGAAACTGGTGAAACATTTTTTCGATGTCACATATTACAGCTATAGGATGCCTTCTGAACCTAACAAGGACTCCGGTGATATTGTTTATCATGTCTGGTCCTGGTAACAAATGTTCGTTGAGACTTGTGCCTTTGAATTTTGCGGAACAATCAAAAACGACACGTAGCTTGTCTGGCTTTTTTGGATGGTAGATGCCATGATGAGGTATGTACCACTTTTCGCCAACAGTTCCATCATCATTCACTGTTTCTACATCACCTCTTTCAATGATGTCATTCATGTAAGCAATGTAGTCTGTCTTATATTTCTCGTTTCTACAGAATTTCTTGTTCAAATGATTGAGTCTGACCTTGGCAAGCTCTCTGTTATCAGGTAAGTATGGCCGTTGTTTGAACGGAAGAGGCCTTTCATAATGTCCTTGAGCATTTTTCTTTATACCTTTTTGCTGTGACATCCTTAAAGTCCGACTCGAGTACACGGATGGCATCCATAGGTGTCAAAGCTGGAATCTCCTTTGTGGCTATTCTGTGACACAGACTGACTGATGTTGATCCGTTGATACCTGATGTGGAGCAGCCCACAACACTCCATCCTAAGTCAGTTAGAATAGCATAAGGTTCATCATCTTTTCCCAGTATAACTTGCCTGGGAGCTAGCACTCTGTGGCAGTTGTAGCCAATAAGTAAACCTACTTCACAGCTGAGTAGAGGTGACATTTCGTCTGTAATTACCTTCAAGTGACTCCAGTTCTTTGCCGTTTCCTGCGTTGGTATGTGATCACGATTGACAGGAATACACTCCTTGGTGTATACTGGAGGCAGATTGATATGTACTGATGAATTGTACCCACTCACATGAAGATCAGACACTTTTTTACTTTTAATTATCATACTGTCTCCCATCATGGTGGTATGTTTGAGTTTTATTGGCTGAGAATCCACTTGCAGTTTATTACTCACTTCTTCATCAATGAAAGTGGTGTCACTCTGAGTGTCTAACAAAGCATAGACAAGCTGTTCATTGGATGGATTTTTGATGGATGACACCCACACAGGTACAATCATGGATGTAATGACTGAACGACCTTGTCTTGTGATATTAAGCGTCATGGCATCTGTAATCTCACTCTCACATGATTGCTCCATGCTTACCGTTGGTTGCTTTCTGTTTCCCTTATTCTCATAGTTGTAGTCATGAAGACATGTGGGATGTCGCAGTTTGCATACATCACATGTGTGGCGATGCCGACAATCCTTAGCACAGTGACCTGGTTTCATACACCCAAAACAGAGTTTATTGTCTTTGACATAGGACCTTATGTCTTTCAGAGACTTTACCATGAATTCTGGGCACTTACAAAGTTGATGGCTGTCATCTTGACACAACATGCATGGTGTTTTTAACTGTCCTTTAGCCATTGTCTGTTTGTCACTGTTTACTGTTGTTTGTGTTTTGAAGACAATCGCCTTGTTCTCTTACGAGAGCTCTCTCGTACTGCGTCTTAGCTAATACGCTACGGGAAAAGTCTCTTTTCACGAAATACTGAAGCAAAAAATTATCCTTAATTTTGTATTTTTGTAAAGCGCATTTGCAGCAGTACACAGCCATAGGCGAGACGGCTCGTTCGCTCATTGGCTTGTTCTGCGGCAACTGCACAGCCTATCGAGCGCGGGCTGATGCAACATCAGGGGGCTTCGCGCCCTTCTTGCCACTTCCCGCCGAAACGGGTGTGGCCCAACCTATAAAAGGAGCTCGAAAAGGCTGACTCACCTGATTTTTCATCTCTTCAGCGAAGCTCACGCATCGCTGGATCACGGAGGAAGCAAGCGCCGTCTGAGAAAGCACATCAGCAGGACGAGCCATTCTGAAGCTGCTGGCATAGCCGTCTTCCACTGCCGTTCCTGCTGCGCTATCCGGCGCCTATATCCTTTCAATTCTGTTATATCCAAGCTGTTCTTTATGTGTGTGTGTGTGTTCGCCCTGCGACACACACTCGTAAAAGAGCTCGCGTCTTTTTTAAGATGCCTTCCTGCGGCTCGTCAGAGCCCCACTCAGCGAGGGAGACCGGTACGTCATCTGTGAATCCTGCCTGGGTGAAGATCATGCAGCGCTCGCGCTCGCTGACGGCGGATGCCCCCACTGCGAGCTGTTGCCATGGTGACTCTGAGGACTCGCCTGGCCTTTTTCTCTGAGCCTGCATTCTCCGCTGCGCTGAGGCGCCGTAAAAGCATCGCTTCCAGCGGATTCCGGAACCGTATTCAGCTCAACCGAGCTCGCCGGTTCGCCCTGCTTCACCGGCCCCCCCTCTGCATTGCTTCCCGGTGGGCAACGCCCGCTGTTTGCCGGCGCGTCGTCCGAGGAAGTCGATCTCAGGGCCACGTCGGAGGAAGAGGACACCCGCTCTCTGCTAGCTTCGGGCAGTGAGGGCTGGGCGAGCTCCGAGGATCTCGCGCCTTCTGCTCAGAAGCCCAGCAGACGAGCTGACATCGAGAAGGAGCCGGGGCGAATGCTCGTGTTGGCCGCGATGAGTCTCTGCCGCGAGTGGTTTGCACCAGCGCCCCCCCTCTCGTTCCCGGCTGGATGGTATTTCCTTTTCGGATGAGCGTACTTCTCAAAGCCCGCCTCATTTCTTCCTGAGCTTCACAAAGAGGTGGCGAAGGCTTGGAACGCTCTATATTCAGCGCGAACTCGTTCGTCTGTCTCACTAGCATTCTCCACACTGATGATGCTAAAAACAGGAACTACCACTCACTTCCGCCGGTGGAACAGGCAATAGCGACGCACCTTTGTCCGCCCTCTGCTGGACGGCGGCAAAAGCGGTGTTGCCATCTAAAGCCTGCTGTGTGACGCTGCGTCGGCACTACTAACGATGGCTGCTTCATCGAAGCGCAGGTGTACGAGTTCCGCTGTGGCCGAGCTCTCACCCAAGCGTGCCACTGTTTCAGTTCCAGGAATTGTGACTGTCTCAGCGTTTTCTGCAATGCGCAAGCCTGCACAGTTGCCCGCTTGCCTGCACACAAAAGCCGTTATCACAACAGCTTCAGCAACGCAGCTCGAGACCCCCGTTCTCGCTCTACCGGCCGTCGCCCCACGCCGCGGGGACCGCGGCAGAGGATTACGGTGAGGCCGGGAGCCCCGAAGCCATCCTAGTAAAGCTATCTACGCATGCTGTATGACGCTGCGTCGGCACTACACACGATGGCTGCTTCATCGAAGCGCCGGTGTACGAGTTCCGCTGTGGCCGGGCTCTCATCTAAGCGCGCCGCTGTTTCAGTTCCAGAGATTGTGACTGTTTCAGCGTTTTTTGCAATGCGCAAGCCTGTATGGTTGCCCGCTTGCCTGCACACGAAAACCGTTATCACGGCTACCCAGATATTTCCCGAAAAAGGTGTATTTCCTGGTGTCCCGGCCACGGCCGATGGTGCTATAAATGTAGTGACGATGCCCACTTCTCAGTGCCCATCTCCACATATAAGCACAGCCCTTCACACAGGGCTCGCGCCCATAAAAGCGACTCAAGTCGATCACGCGCACTACATAGTAGACGTGCCCACTCCTCAGTGCCCACAATCACTATGTCACACGCGTCATGTGGTTTCTGTAAAAAACAAAACCCGTGCACGCTCATCCGGCCACGGCCGATGGTGCTATAAATGCAGTGACGATGCCCACTCCTCAGTGCCCATCTCCACATGTAAGCACAGCCCTGCACACAGGGCTCGCGCACATAAGATCGACACAGATCGGTCGAGCGCGCCGCATAGTAAACGTGCCCACTCCCCAGTGCCCACATACACTATGTCACATACGGCACGTTGCTTCTGTGAAAATGAGGCCCGTGCACGTACGCTCTGCACAGGCAGACAGCGAGTTGAAAGTGGCATATGCAGCCCACAGTCTCTCGCAGACATATCGAGTCCCACGGGACCTGCTCAGCCTTCCCCGAGTCGGTTAAGCGCCGGGACGGGGTCGAGGAGGAGCGATCTGCCCGCTGTGATCAGCGCTCCCCGCTTTAAATGCGCAGCACACCCGAGCGCCGCCGTTGCCCGGGCCAACAGAGCGCGCTTCGCATCCAGCCCTTAGCCATTGGTGATATCTGTAATTGTGAAAACTACTTGAAGCACTTAGAACTTTGGTTTGTTTCTTTATACCTTTGGGAAAGCATGCTTTTGGTTGTGTTTATTCTGCATTGTATAAATCTCATTCAGCACAACTTTCCCCACAATTGGAAACCAATAGTTTTAATGCCGTGTCTTCTGCATACGCGGTCGGAAATAAAGAACCCCTTTAGATGCTTGGTAGTGTTTGAGTTTCTTTATTAGTGTACACATTCACAGGGCCACATATGATCCGATTTAAATTTTTCATTTCTCTTTAGAGTGTTACAAGCTCTTGGTGAATAAAGAAGATCAGTGAAGTTGCAAAGACTAAAGTCTCAAATCCAAAGAGATATTCTTTATAAAAGTTAACACTCTCCCACGCCCCCCTGAAACAGCTCGTGCCAACATGCCCCCACCTATCTACATCAATATGTGGGAAGATGTGCATAATGCTGCCCAGATTTTCACACAAAGAATGAATGCGTACATTTTATTCTTGTTGTAGTATTGTTGTTGCCGCTGCTGCCATGTCGTATTGACACTGTGTGTTTCACTGTGAAAGCGAAACTACTTTGTTTTTGACTTGCAAAAGAAAATACGACTAGAAATCATGTTTATATCACGTTTATAATGGGTTTTATGTTTTTGACTCGTCGCTCCGGCCGGACAAGGCATCACAATATGTTGAGAGGCATAACATTTCCCTCACAAACTTGAGGCATTCAACTAATCACAACACGCTGGATAGCAGGCCAATCACAACACACCTCGCTTTTCAGAGCGATGAGCCTTGTGAAAATAGAGGAGAAACAATAATGTACAGTATGTGGAAAATGTGTTTTTTTGTTTGTTTTTTTTTTTTTTTTACCTCAAACCACATAAACCCATTTCATTACACCAAATACACAAAAATAATGTTATTTTTAGCAGCATCATATGACCCCTTTAAAATTAACTTAATGGATGTAAAAAAAAAATGGCAGCGTGATACAACTGTCCTTATTTCATGAAAAAATAAATAAATAAATAAATAGATAAACATCCATATCGGTTTCATTCAGAAAAAAATAATAATAATAAAAGTGGTATTGGTGCATCCCTTATATAATAAGTTACTTGAAATATATAAAAAAAAAAAATTATGACAAAGTAAGTTTATGTCAGGATGTAAATTTATTTATTTATTTTTTATAATGACATGCGCTCATGGGTATTTATTGTGTAAAGACAGTTAAATGATGGTTACAACAATTGACACTGGTCAAGTCTTGTTGTCAGAGTTGCTTATTCTCCCTTTCTTGTGAATACACCTGTAATATAATGTTAATTTTGCAAGCACACAGCTTGCCAAACAAGCAGTTCTAATAGCTGCTAAAGTGTGCCAAGTGTTAAATTAGTGCCAAGTGTTAAATACATTGCATTTGGCTAGTTATGTGAAAAAAGATCCTCTTTGTTTTACCAGAGAAGGAGGGACAAAAGCCACACTGTGTTGTGTTGCCAAATGTGTTCTTCCACAATATCGCACATTTTGCCTTCGCATAAAAACAAAATACTTAGTCGGATAACCACAATGTTCAAAATGCAACACCTTTTTTTCCCTTCTACTTCCCTCCAGCCCTGCAACTTCTCACTTCATTTACTTTTGAATGACAGCCAGGATGTGTTAAGAGACTTATCTCTCCACATGGTATCTCATTTAGCTTCAGATTGCTACTACTTTTACATCAAAGGTTATTCTCTTTATCCAGTACAGACACTTAAGCCTCTGTGACATTACTTAAATGCTCTTATCAAGACATTCTCACATTTGTCCATAGGTGTTATGGAAATCAAAATTAGAGGGAAAATGTGATGGGGCTCAACTGGAATTGGTTGCTATATAGACATGATCACACCATGAACTGAAAACATGCAATGTTGTGAACAATGAAAATTACACATTTCCTGGAATATCGCAACTTGAAGAAATATGAGTTTTCACTTTGAATTAGGTGAAATTGCAATAGGAATTGTTTTAGCTGTACATAAACACATTGGGGTTGTAACACTCCAAGAAGAAATGTATTAATATATTGCATAAAGAAATATATAGCTATTTTTGAGCTTCATGGATGTAATTTGAAGCAGATATTTAAATATAGTTCACTAATAGTCTAACAAATAGTTCAGCCATAAATGACAATAGGTAGATTATGTACTAATCATCAGGCTATCCAAGATGTAGATGAGTTTAGCATTACATTACTTACTTACCAATAGATCCTCTGCAGTGACTTGGTAGTATCAGGATTGTAGTCCAAAACAGCTAATTAAAACATTAAAATAATCCACAAGTAATCCATATAACTTCAGTCCAACAAGTAACAAATATTGTAAAAAAAAAAAAATCTTAAAAATCTTAATAATAAACGGTTTTAATTCTTACAACCGGCTTTCATTTCAAGAGACTTTACATGATGGACTCTCATTCTGATGGCTCTCATTCATTACAGAGGATCCATTGCTGAGCAAGTAATGTAATGCAAAAATTCTTAAAATGCCATTTGGTTAACTATTCTTTTAATAATTGGGAAATTACGGTGGCAGATGTCAATTTTGTCTTTATTTAAATTCTCTATTAGCCTATTGACCTGGTTTGTGTAAAGGAGATTAACATGGATTATGATATTAGATGAATTGAGATATAAAAGGAGTGTTAATGTGTAAAATGTGCTTACGAAGTAAAACAAATAGAAAATATAATATAGAAAAAATTTCACTAGCTGCTCAAGATACTGTGCTCTTTCATGTTATAAATAATTTTTTAGGTTAAAGGTTCCAAAGATACAGCTGTTTTTTGTTCTAATTAGAATGATTGTCATGTATATCCTCTTTGACATCACTTGTTTTATCAACATTAATCATTCAGACCCATCCCCCAATTAATTTCATATCTTACACTTTTGACTAATTTTAAATTATGCATACCATTTTGATTTGATTGTCTGATTAGAATTCATGAGAAATGTTTTAAATATGCTCTTAACAGACATATAAAGAAACGTTAATGGCTTGGCACTAATTACTAGTTGATCCCAGCTGAGAATGATTTTAATTACGTGAGCTTTGAATCTGATTAAGGCCTTGACTATAAGTCGATATTCAGAATGTCAGCATGAGCAGCACACATTATAAGCTCCTCTAAAATATACCTAATTTACTGCAGCTGTATGTGCTGCATTGTACATATAGCTGCAATGCTATATGTGCAATGCAAAATATAGTTTAAATGTCAGTTTAGAGAATATGGAGGGGGTATGGATTTTAGGAATATCCCTAAAATACAGTACATATATTATTTCCTCTGATTTTAGCGCTGATTTGTGTGGATTCCCTTGATCTTCTGTGTGAGTGCACAGCTGTTTCAGGATGTTGCTTATTTTGCAGGTCACAGATCAAAGGCTTTAGAAATTTTAAATATGCATATTCACCATATTGGTAGAGTAGACATCTTATGTTTGTTTGATGACTAAGTGTGAACTTGAGAGTAATTTTAAGGCTTGAATTTCTCCAAGCCCTGGTACTCTAAAATTTGAGTATTTTATATCAGACTTTGACCAAAGACCTACATTTAGATGAGCGAGAAGGGTCTGGCTGCAGACTTGCACTTGAACTCTCAGACTTGCATTCTCAGACTTGCACTCTCAGACACTTGTGCTTCCGCTAGCGATGTCACTTGCAGTCTTTTTTTTTTATTATGTTCTATTTATTCATAACTTTTTGTTTGAATCTCTCAACATTTTACAACAGTAGCCAGGTGGTGAAGACAAGAAAAAAAGAAACTAAATAACAATGTCACTTGCAATCACCACTTGCATTCTCCGCTACCTGTGACGTCACTTGCAATCAACACAAATCGTGCGTGTTGCCAATGGAGACAAGACACTGTGGTAGTGATTAAACGATTAAAACTGGCAAATCCGTGGCCAGAACCCCAGAATATGAACGCAATGCACAATGTCTTTCGTTAAGCGTTTTCCTCCTGTAGAAAAAAATAAACACTTAATATGGCATAATGTATTAAGATACATTAAGTTTAATTAAAAGACCAATATACTGATATATAGTTATTATTTAATGTACTACAAGGCAAGCAGATGGCTATGAACACAATGCGCAAACTTTGTCCTCCCATACACCAAAAGCTTAATGTGGCCTCATAACAGACTAAGATGATAAAGACTTCAGTAGGCCTAGCCTATATGTCTTTTTGTTGACTCAACGTATACAGACCAGCAAATATGAACGGGCATTATGAAATGCATTAAGTGATTTTAAAAGGATCAACTCCGTACAGGCAAGCAGACGAGTACAGAACGCAGTGCAGTTTTCCTCCTATAGAAAATAATTTTAAATAAAACACATAATGTATCTTAATGGACAAAGACAGCAATATAAACGAGTTGTAGACAGTTTATTCTATATGGAAAAATGCTTAACACGAAACATTGCGTGTTGCGTTTATTCTGGGCTCACCTGCTTGCCTAGAGAAGCATACTGAGTTTGGCCTTTATCAACAGTCCATTATGCCACATTTTGCGGTATGTGAGGAAAATACTATATACGTACATATTCATTAAAATAATGAACTGTATATTTAATTTTATATTTTAGTAGCATCTTAATACATTAAGCCATGTTAAGTGTTTATGTTTTTCTACGGGAGGAAAACGCTTAGTGAGAGACTTTTTGTGCAACCGTTCATATTGTGCTGTTCTGGCCATGGATTTGCCGGTCTTGTCTCTTTCTTGCAGTACCCTGTACGTTATAGTACTAAATTAGGTTTAATCGTTCAATCATCACCACAGCGTCTTTTCTCCATTGGCAGCACACACGATTTGTGTTGATTGCAAGTGACGTCACAGGTAGCAGAGAGTGCAAGTAGCGATTGCAAGTGACATTGTCATTTATTTTCTTTTTTCTTGTCTTCACCACCTGGCTACTGTTATAAAATGTTGAGAGATTTAAACAAAAAGTAATGAAAAAAAAATCAGACTGCAAGTGATGTCACTAGCGGAAGTGCAAGTGTCTGAGAGTGCAAGTCTGAGAGTGCAAGTGCAAGTCTGCAGCCAGACCCTCTTGAGATGAGCACTTATTACAGTCTGTAATTGTATGTATGAGAAGATTTGTGCCACAGATGTTCTTTGGATGATGTTTAGAAAAGACTAAGGAAATCCTGTAACAGCATGCCTTTCCCTATTTTCTGCTACATACAAGTGATAAACATTAACACATTTTCATCCACCATGCTGCGATAAAAGACAATTTAGAAACTACTTTAGAAGCTTATTTAGAAACTATGAGATTTCTTTCACAGCGACAATGCTCAGAGTTTCACTATTGCTCGGTTTGGCGTAGTGCTTAGTTAATCCATCTGTGGTTGCTTTTAAGGCCAAGGGCACTCTGTGGATCCTTCAGAATGGATGGTTGAATTACATTTGATACCAAGCTGTTCACTGAAGCAGGTATCTGCCCGAGGAGCTGAAACTGAGACCTGTCAGTGTAGATGTCATCTATCCATTGCAAATCTTAGATAAAGAAGAAAGGAAAACAGAATGTAGTGGAACGTGGAGCTTTCTAGCAACTCAAGCTGAAAGAGAGCAGGCTAAACCCTCTACTTCATAAATCCTTTGCTAACACTGTAAACCCTGATAAGTTAACAGAACAAAAATAAATAAATAAGGCAACTGATTGTCTTTTTTTTTAGTTACTAAACTTAAAAATAAGATGTTTTAGAAGTGAAATATTTGTACTGCATGCTACATGTAGTCTTTGATTACAGTTAAATTAAAAAAAAATAATTTAATTTGTCATTAATCACTTACTCCCATGTCGTTCCAAACCCTTAAAGGCTTTGTTCATCAATTTAAAGGGTTAGTTCACAGAAAAATGAAAATTCAGAATCAGAATCAGAATGAGCTTTATTGCCAGGTATGTTTACACATACAAGGAATTTGTTTTCGTGACAGAAGCTCCGCAGTACAACAGAATGACAGCGACAGAACATAAAACACATAATAAAAGAATATAAAAATAAAAAAAATACAAAAAAGTAGACAAGGAATGACAATATACAAATTGACAATTGTAGGCAGGTATATTACAATTATGCAGTTATGTATGTACATGTATATTATGTGCAAAATTTAAGTGTATACTAAGTATGTGTGTTAGATAAATTAAGTGTATGTGTATATAAATATAAAGTGTAGTGTGTTCAGTGTGTATCAGCTGTTCATAAGATGGATTGCCTGAGGGAAGAAACTGTTCCTGTGTCTGGTCGTTCTGGTGCTCAGTGCTCTGTAGCGTCGACCAGATGGCAACAGTTCAAATTTTGTCATTAATAACTCACCCTCATGTTGTTCCAAACCCGTAAGACCTCCTTTCATCTTCGGAACACAGTTTAAGATATTTTAGATTTAGTCCGAGGGCTCTCAGTCCCTCTATTGAAACTGTGTGCATGGTATACTGTCCATGTCCAGAAAGGTAAGAAAAACATCTTCAAAGTAGTCCATGTGACATCTCGAGTCAAGGGCGTAACTTTGGGTCTACCATTGGGGGGGTTAAACTCGCTGCATATTTATTAATTTATTTATTTATTGAATAATTTTCTTGTGTAAAAGGTAACATGCTAATTTGCATAATTTAATTATGCAATCCCCCCCAAAACGGGTGACTGTATTGGAGCAAACAGCAACTTAAGTTACAATTCAGTGACATTGGTTCTACACAGTCCCTGGCACCCTCTGGCTTTACCTCATAGGACACTGGCAAACAAACATCTAGCCAGCCAACTCCAGTCAACTAAAACAAATCATCAGCTAACTCAGTGTTTCTCAAACATTTCTGCCATTCCCCACTTCGGAGGTAGGAAAGGGTTCCGAGCCCAACCTGTCCCCAATCACCCCAACAAAATGTTAATAAACTAGGCTTTAAGATTAACTGTTAAAATGTATCTTATTAACATCACATTTTAAAAACTTAACATCAAATAACAGCATTAAAAACTTTCAAACAGAGAAATTGTAAGTGCAATTATATTATCACTTTGCATGAAATAAGACTCAAAAGTAGATGAAAAAAAAAATCGTTGTCTGGCTGCCTTTCAGTGTCCTTCTCATCTTGCCGTCAGCTTTCTCCAACCATTCATCCCAGCGACTGCGCAAAATAGTGAACAAACTTGGTAGAGAAAGCCGGTTGGGTAATACCAAGTAGTCGGTGCGGTGGGCGGGGGTACATTACAGATTATTTAAAATATGATACTATTTTTCTTGCTGCCAAATTAAATTAATAAAGAAAACGAACAAAAGTATTCATTCTGAATATTTCATATTATTTTAATCTGAATGATGTGATGATATTGAGGGGGTTATGTTAGTTGGATCTAATTTTTTGGGGGGTCATGACCCCCGTAACCCCCCTGCAAATTACGCGCATGTCTCGAGTCAATAATTTTCATTTTTCAGTGAACTAACCCTTTAAGATATCATGGATGAAAGCCAGGAGGCTTGTGACTGTCCCAAAATACACTATCAAGGTCTAGAAAAGTATGCAAGACAACATCAGAATAGTCCATTTGCCATCAGTGCCCACATGGAAATAATCTATATAAACATATGTTTTAATATAGGTTTTGATTATATGTGAGGTTTTTAATATATGTGATATATATATATATATATATATATATATATATATATATATATATATATATATATATATATAATTGGCTGTTTTCCTCTATTATATGTACATATATGCACGTATATATGCACCTATATGTTAAATTCCATAACATGCCAATTACATGTGATACCAATTTCACGTGTACATAATAATTTTTTTTTTAGTTAGTTCTTAGTTATTGCCTTGATAATAGAAAATATGAGCTAGTCATCATGTATGACAGTTGCCAAAGCGAGATATAAGCTACAAAATGATCAGATCCTGCCATGAGCTATATAGGAGACATATCTTCTATGTATAGGGCTTATATGTGGATATAAAGAAGCAATACAGGAGACCTGTATGGCCTGTATATGCACATATATGCACCTCTATTTTGCCTATATGTGGCATATATACACATATATGCAGCATATATAATATCATATATGTGCATATATGCTGTATATATGCAGCATATATGTGCATATTAACTGCATATAGGTTTCATATATGCGCATATATCCTCATATAGGTTCTTTCCATGTGGGTGGTTCAACCGTAACATTATGAAGCGAGGAGAATACTTTTTGTACATGAAGAAAACAAAAATAACCAATTATGGTTTAACAACTGATGGCAGATGCACTATTCTGTTGACGTTTTGCATACTTTTCTGGACCTTGACAGTGTATTTTACTTTGCAGTGAATGGGACAGTCATAAGCCTCCCAGTTTTCATCCAGAATATCTTAAATTGTGTTCCGAAGATGAACTAAGCTTTTACTGGTTTGGAACGACATGGGGTAAGTGATTAATGACAACATTTAAAATGGTTTTGAGGTTGACACACTTTTCGTTGCTCAGGGATCTTTGCTGCTTGTGTTCTTATACAAGAATGTATCTTTAGAGAGCACCATATGTTTATTTAGAGTGATAAAAGACTAAAGGAAAGATAGTTTGGAAAACTTATATGGATATGGTTTGTGTGTTTTATGCAAATTACTTACCTCAAATTACTAACCTAACCACCAAACTACCCTTTCTGAGATTTAAGTAGAGGTCTTTGAGGCGCTTGACTTAATTATTCTTAACAGCATGTGTGACAGACACTTCAGACTGTAAGATTGTGTACATTAATTGAGAGAAAAGTTTCATGGATCGAAGGAGAGTATTTGATTTGTTTGTAAGAGTTTGGCCCAAATGCAATTTATTCACATAGTAAGTATAACCAGTTTTTACAGATCCTTGATGAAACCCATCAGAAGGCTTATATAAATGCCTCTTACCCCTCCCCTTTTGTAGCATTTTTCAAAACTGTGGTGAAATGATGCTGTTGAGATGCGGATTGACTCCTGAGAGTCAAGATGTTGCTGCTAAGGACTCTACACATGTAGAACACTAACAGAGGAATTCAATATATAATACAAAGACACCCATTTGAGCTATTGTTATGTCTCATTGTTAAAATGTTTGCATCATTTGTAGAGGGACACTGTTTCATGTGGATCCTGGCCTATGTATAGTAGAAGGTGACACGGGAGTGGATTTTCAAATCTGTCCCGTCCCACTCCCGCAAAAAAAAAATACCATCCCATCCCAATCCCATGGAAAAACTGGGGGAAAATCCCATCCCATCTCAAAACCAGAAGAATGATTTCCATTCCCGCCCACTCCCAGATTGTATATTTTTTGGCTGGAATCTGTCAGTTAGAGTAAAAGAAAGAAAATACATTAGGCTACAGATCACAGCATGCCAACTTTAGTAAAATAATTTTTTTTAAATGTATGTATTTATACATATACACACACATTAAATTTTATGTAAATCATCCATGCTAACCTGGGTCACACTCAAGTTCACATGACCCAGACGGCAGAAACTGCATCTTGTTTGCTTTAGTCTAATTATTTTACAGAAGCACTGCGTTTCGTTGTTATTCGGAGTGCACACAAATAAACGTCGAAAGATTGATTACTTTTATCTGTATGACCAAAAATTACAGAGTATATTGACAACAAATTCCCTCTGCTCTGAGCATTTAATAATCACTCCGCTCCGCGAGTACTGATACCAGAAACACCGCTCCACCTTCACTCCGTGGATAAAGTATTTCAGTGTATTTCATTGTTATCTTCATAACGAAGCCAATATTAAAATAAAAAATAAAATAACAGGAGAGTTTCAAAGTGGCTTAGGCTATTGTGTGCAAACTTTTTTATCCTTACCACACGCCAAACTATTAACATTGTCAGCATTAAAAGGTATAATTGCTGCATTCTGCTCTGAAAATTTTGTTTGTGATGAAAATAACAGTTCACTTTTGTAATTTATTTTATCTACAGATTAATGCATTTCTTACAGATTTCTGCTTATTCAAAATCAGAGACAGATGAAGTAGCATTAAAGCAAGATTACTTTTTTAATGCATTACTGGGAAAGCGACTGCTTATGAATGTGCTGAATCTGTTTAAATTATGCTTTAACCCGAAAATATTCAGTAAAAGGAACAGAGACAAACTCCTTGAGAACTAGCCTGTAACTTCCCGCTCGGTTTTTGCCGTCATTATAACCATCTGATCGGAGAGATCCAATTGTACTTGTGATGAAGCGCGCCTGGAGAATCACGACGCTCTGACTTTAAAAAAATCTGCTCCTCGCTCCACTCAGAATCACACCGCTCCTCGCAAATACTCTTGTCGAGTGAATGCGGCGCTCAGAAAAAGCACAGGTCAGAGCAGCGTGCGAATGAAACATTTAAAAGCACATGTGAATGAGAGAGTAAATCTAGCGCTGAGTTAACACTGCTGTGAATGATGTGGTGTTGTTCAGTAGCTATATGATGGAGAAGCCAGAACTGCAGCTGATAGAATGAGGGCTGCAGCACAATACTACATTTCTTCAAAAGCAGATTGTAGAGACATTTTTACCGTCCCCGATCAAAAATCTTCATATTGCACACCCCTAGTTTATAGTTTATTTATATAAAAGGTAGGCTATATTGGTGTATAAAGTTGGGGATCTAAGTGTATTCCCGGTCCCGCCCACTCCCGCTGACATTTTTTTCCCATCCCGTCCCAATCCCGTGATTAATAGTGATTTTGATTCCCGTGACCCGTGGAAATCCCGAAAAAATGTCAGCCTTTAATGTATAGAACTCCAGCACTTTTTGATGAAGAGGATTTGTTTGTATTTTGACGTGGTTTACTTAGTATCAATTTATCCCCAATGTGTCCTCTGCACACCCCTCTCAGGGATGCATAAACTGTGTTAATGACACAACAAAAAGTCCTAGAGACCAAGTACTTTCTACTAAGAGAACAAACTCTTCTGCCAGATGAAAGAATTAGAGAAAAAACGAGGCAAAATGCCATCGGTAATTGGTGCCATCTTTCATATTACTGGATCCATATTGGGCCATTAAAGTTGCTGTTTAGATTAGGTTTTGGTTTATCAGTGAAAATTGCTTTGTAAATGAACATGAAGCCAGCTGTAGATTATAATACAGTTAACCATAGAATATCAGAGGATCAGCTTTCTTTGTATGAAAGAGTAACATTTAATTTGTCCGATTCTAATTTCCTTGGTAACCACCAAAGTAGTTACAGTAGCTTTGGTGAGGTCTGCTACTACTTAAGGCTATTGTTGCTAAAGTAAAATTGACATTTTTTTTTAATACAGGTAATTTAAATTATTATTATTTTGACACCATTTGAATGGTTTAAACAATCATGAGAACTCTCTGAAGATTTTTTGTTAGGGTAAGAACGATGGAAGACCAGGGCGGGATGCAGTTAACAGTCTTTAATGAATAAAGTAAATTGTCTTCACTGAATAATTAGAACATAAATCACAGGCTTCAATCAGAGCCAGAGCAGAATAGTCAGACGACTGGATCTAAGAAAATCTACATAAACTTCCACGAGGACAGAGGCAGGGACCCCAAGATGCATACAGCCAGCCCGAAACAGTGAAGACAGCAGGCAGGGTGAACAGCCAAGGGCAGGCGCTGAACAGGTACTCTGCAAACAGATACAGCTGAATAATACAAAGTCTGATGGCAGTATAACTCACAGTAGAAATAAGGATTTCACTTTCCACAGATAAGACAGGACAGGACTAGGGAACAGACGTTTCTCACGAGAGGTCATTGAATAATCCGATAACAAGACAGGGCTAGGAAGAGGGAATAAGAAGCAGAGACAATCAAGAGCAAAAGAGGGGACAGGTGAGGAGAAGGGAACGAAAGGGGAAACAGCTGAAAGAGATAATGAGCGGAGGAGTGGATGAGTGTACGTGATTGTGTGAGTGAGTATGGCTACGTTCACACTGCAGGCTGAAACGACCCAATTCCGATTTTTTTGCCCCTATGCGACCTGTATCTGATCTTTTCATGACAGTCTGAACGACACAGATCCGATCTTTTCAAATGTGACCCAGGCCACTTGGGTATGTGGTCCTGAATCCGATACGTATCCGAACTTTTGAAATGCGACCTCCGTCTGAACGGCCAGGTCACATGTATCCGACCCGACGTCATTGATACGCTACAAACGTCATAATTCTGCGTTGAAGTAGGCGGGAACGAGAAGATAAAGAACAACCATGGCGGACGATGCGGACAAGTTGGCTATCGTACGATAGCACGCACCTGTTGCTAGCCAATACACTCCAACTCCAACGCGTTTCTGCACTGTTATGGGCCGCCGCAGACATGTCTCCTTCCCGTGACAGAGTTAATCGAAGGCTCTCACAAACATAATCGAAGGTGGATCTGGTCATTCTAAAAGTTACTGATGAATTCTGTATTAGTGAAGCCACTCACATCAGTATCCCACCACTCCTGGCTGCGACTCCGCACCCACACGTTTCTCTGTTCCGACGTTGCTAACACTGCTCCACAAAACGCCATGGCCAAAAACCTTGCTCTCCTCCTCCTTTTTAAATTTCTTCTTAAAACGAGAAGATTGTAATTGTGCTGGCTCCGTTGGGAAAATAACTTTAATATTGCAAAAAGAGCTCCGCTGTTGACTACACTGTTGTTGTTGTTGTTGTTGACGTTAGCTTTGACTATCCGTGCACACCCTTAATATATATATATATATATATATATATAGTATTCATTCGGGTTTTAGTGAATGTGCTCTATAGTGACGTCGTTGACCGTTGAGTACTCTTCTGCACATGCGGGTCACTTCTGGGTCATTTCACGTTCACACAGGAGATCACAAAAGGTCGCATTTAAGTGGAAATGTGAACGGCCTTGCAAAAAAATCTAATTTTTAAAAAAAATCTGAATTGAGCATTAAGCCCTGCAGTGTGAATGTAGCCTATGTGACCACAAGAGGGAGACAGAGAAAGAGGAGAAGAAACCAGGATCATGACATTTTTACCATGGTAATGGAAATGACAATGTTAAAGGCAGTGTTGGGGAGTAACTAGTTACATTTAACGGCGTTACGTAATTTAATTACAAAATTATTGTAACTGTAATTAGTTACAGTTACTACGAAAAAATGAGTAATTAAATTACAGTTACTTATGAAATTTTAACGATTACAAAGGGGATTACATTTGAATGTTTACACGCATCCACATACAGATTTAACTGATTTATTTACCAAATTGCACTGACTATTCTGAGACATACCGTCCTAATAATTTCCGGGATGCGGAAACACAGTCTGGTTCGTAGAATCCAGTCATAAAAACGGAATGCCTAACGCGGACGGAATATCCCACATTTTGGATGACTAAATCAACAGTAGGTCAGTACACTTGAATCAAAACATGACATAGACTAGTGTCTGTCAATATTAAGCCCCAAAAATGCAATATATGACTTGCACATTCTGCGTGTCTGTGGAAATCAGGCGTGGACTGGACACCGGGAGAACAGGGACAATTCCCGGTGACCTGGCAGCCGATTTTGCCCCACTATTTAATATCATTATTGTATAATTGCCTGCCGAATGTACTAAAGTGATCATTTGCGAATCATCCATTTGATAATTAAATCTCTAATAAATCATGAATTGTTAGTCATGACTCGCGCGCTCTCCGCGCCTCCGCCAAACGGTTTGGATCAGACTCCGAGTAATCAATGCGAGAGAGAGAGAGAATAGAGTGGAGTGTGGAAGCGCACAGCTGGAGCAGAGAAGCAGAATTACTGTTCAGGGTTTCAGGTCAGTTTCATCTGTAAAGATGCTTTTTTGTCTTTTTTTTATTATTTAATCAAGCAGCAGCACGTTGCTCATCAGTCATCACTCAAAATACTATATAAAGGACATCATTATTATCTGTTGTAATGTTACAGTAGTAATTTAGCTGAAAAAAAAATCAGATTTTTTTATAGGTTTAGGGGGAGCTACGACAGACAACACAACCCTTACGAAAATTAACATTTTAATATTTAATTATAAATCCAGAGAAAATGGTTACTATTGTTTAACTGTGATAACCAAAAATGTAAAATTATTTTACAAATGTATTTATTTAAAAATAAATACAAATCCATTTGCAAAAAAAAAAAAAAATTAAACAAGGTTATTTTACTTTTATATAGGCTAATAAAAGCATGGTTAATTTTTGTAAGGGAAAAATATGACTCGTGTACAGTATTAGGATTTTTCTATAAAGATAGTGTAGTATTGTAGAGTATTGTATTGTAAAGTATAGTTTTGTTCAATCTTGAGTATTAAAGTCATGAGAGAGATGCATAACAGGGCAAAATAAAGAAACTGAAGAGAAAAATGAAAGTGAAGGTGCAGTTCAGGAGAGAACTTTTAATTATTTTGCATGTCCCCAAATTAAAGATTTAAAATAGATAAAAAATAGTTTTGTCCATGAATTTGTTTGTATGAGTTTGAAGTTTCCAGTCTGAATTTTTTTCCCTGTCCGCCCCTTCTGTAAATTAATGGCAAAGACATGGTTTCATTTTCTACACATAGGCCTACTGAAGCTTGCAGTGTTTTCAACCCCTGCCGCCTCAATATAGGAGTAAACGAGCACATAAACACAATTTCTAGAACTGCTCTGTGTCACTTCATGTGCATTTTACTTATTTTGAGAAAACTATCATCATATACAAAGAGACAGCAAAAACACCAATGTTTAGGAGTTTATTACACAAAATACGTCACATGCTTATTAGATAACTGTATTTAAGTTGATGTATATGCTTTTATTTATTATTCTTTAATTTTCACAAATTTAGAAAAGTAATCAAAAAGTACTCAAAAGTAATTAGTTACATTACTTTAATAAAGTAATTGAAAAAGTTACACTACTATTACTTTTTAAACAGGGTAACTTGTAATCTGTAACCTATTACATTTCCAAAGTAACCTTCCCAACACTGGTTAAAGGTGCCATAGAATGAATTGATACAATAATTTAAATTGTTCTCTGATGTCCCTAGAGTGTGTACGCAAAGTTTTATCTCAAAATACCCCACAGATATTTTTTATAGCTTCTTGAAATTGCCACTTTTAGAGTATGAGTCAAAAAGCTCTGTTAATGTGTACGTCCCCTTTACATGAAAATGAGCCACCTCCCTTCCAGTGTTGCCAAGGTTTTCCCACAGAATTGGGCTACTTTAACACTGTTGCCGCAGATGGATTTTCATGTCCATGGTTTTGTTGCGAAAACCTGGCAACCCTGCTCCATTCTCAGAAGAGTGCGGAGCTTTGAGAGCTCATGCTAGTTGGCATACCGGTGCTATGGTTTAACTCACACATTACTTCCAAGTGCAATTTTTAACTACCAAATTATTCATGATCATTCTGGTAGTATGTGATGGCAGCATTAGTAAAAAACAGGCAGAGACAATGGTAGCTTTAGTAACATTAGCCTTACAGAGAAACAATAAGCTCTTTTGGAAAACAAAATATTCATCATGCTTACTTTGAAGTATGGACGTTTGCGCACAAAGCGTTTGTATCGATCAATCTTTCAGAGGCAATCTTTGCACAACTCCAGCGCTAAACTGACCCTTGTTTGTGAGGCAGTCCAGTGTAAAATGTTAGCACAAAGTATAGGACTTTTAATTTATTTATTATTTTTTCCTGGACTTTTACTTGAATTCAATTCAAGTTTGTTTGAATTGTGCTTTTTACAATACAAATCATTGCAAAGCAACTTTACAGAAAATTATGTTTATACAATAATTTGTAGTAGCTTATCAGTGGTGACTGTCAGTTTATGTGCAGATGGCAGAAATTTTCGGAAAAATTAATAAAAAGACAACAAACAGACAATGAACACTATTAACAGCAATTTTTATGATGCAATCACACTTGTAGCAAAATTTGGTAGTTCTGTATGTTGTTTCAGGGTTAGCATCATCTGAGGTCTTCTGAGGGGTTGGCACCATCTCATCTCAGGTGTTCTGGATCCAGACTGAAGCTTGTGTAAATCCTGGTGGCAAAACAGAGAAACAAATAGATACAAAATTAGCGTAGCTGCTGTTCCAACCAAGTAAAATTAATTTGTTTTACCCAAGCTAAAGAATAATAATGCATTTTGATCAGATATAACTGCAGTCCAAAATTATGAGATGCATTATTTGAATGCTTGGCCAAAGAGATTTTAACAGAGAGATTGTGTCTAAACCCCGAACATTATCAGGAAGGCTATTCCAGAGTTTGGGAGCCAAATGTGAAAAATCTCTACTTTCTTTAGTGGACTTTGATATACTAGGAACTACCAAAAGTCCGGTGTTTTGTGACCTTAGGGAGCATGATGGATTGTAGCGTGGTAGAATAATATTCAGGAACTAAACCATTTAGGGCCTTATAGGTAAGTAATAATATTTTGTAATTGATATGAAACTTAATAGGTAGCCAGTGCAGGGACTGTAGAATTGGGGCAATATGATCATATTTTCTTGACCTGGTAAGAACTCTAGCTGCTGCATTTTGGACTAACTGTAGCTTGTTAATTGAAGATGCAGGGAAACCAACTAGCAGTGCATTACAATACTCCAGTCTTGAGGTCATGAATGCATGTACTAGCTTTTCTGCATCAGAAACAGGTAACATTTTTTGTAGCTTGGCAATGTTTCTAAGATGGAAGAATGGTGTTTTTGTAACATGGAAAATATGGTTTTCAAAAGACAAGTTGCTGTCTAATATAACACCCAGATTTTTGACTGGACGTAGAGGAACTAACATTATATCCGTCTAGTTGCAACCTGTAATCTACGAGAATCTGTGTACTGTTTTTTTTTATGAAAAAACTAAAATGAAAAACGCTGAAAATGAAATTTAACCACCGTGTCCTCAGCAGTCTATGTAGAATCCTATGTCTGTTGATGCATCCCAACACACAACACTTTTAATGGCTCTCTGGCACTGACATTGTATTTCCAGCAGCTACAGCAAGAGAACAGTAATGACCCCACTCAGGGCTGTGTATATGCTAATAGAGCAGAGAGCATCACAATTTGGCGGGACTTGCCTGACTATGTCGTCATAGTCTGAAACTGCTTGTGTGGAGAGAGTGCTAATGATTATTTGGGATTAATAAAACAAGTTAGTGGATTTTTACCATTATAGGCTGGTTGTTTTCACACATTGCGGCCAAACAACTGTGCTCAAACACCTTATAAAAGTGATTTTAGCATTCTATGGCACCTTTAATGTATTTGGTCTTGGTGGAATAGATTTGCTACGCTGCTGCTGCTGTTTTTTTTACTGCTGTTGTTGTAGATTATTACACCTGCTGCAAAGCAAGTACAAGCAACTTGCTAATGCCAATACATATGCTGATGCAGAACATTTAAGACATATTGTTGCTCCACAAATAGCATATATAATAACCTGTAGCAGATTTTCAGGTTGAGCTGGGGAAGGTGTAGAGCTTCAAAGGAACACTGAAAGTGCTGTGAATTGCTCTAGTGAATGCTAACCAGCCATTTAAATATATGGCTACATATGCGACATGAACCAATCAGCTTGTGGCAAGTAGTTTAACACTGTGAATTAAATCAATTTGTGATGTTGAAGAACTGCAATGGCATGTGAGTGTAACTGCAATAGACATGACAATTAAAACCAAATAAATGCTTTGTTTTGGCAGAATATCCAAAGTGCAGGCTGTAAAGATAAAGAGAGTGGGCGACAGCACCTCATTGGCATTTAAAGATTATTGGCATTGGCATTTTAAAATTTTCAGCATTGTATAATAAATGATGCGTGGGGTATTTTGAGCTGAAACTTCACAGACACATGCTAGGATCACCTTAGACTTCTGCATCTTGTGTAAAGCAGCATATTATGCCCCCTTTAAATAAATCCTCTAACACCAGAGTAATAATGCTCATGGCATGTTAACATGTAATGCAAATTAAATGTAACTTTGCTCCATTTTCACACTGGCTTTGTCACAGACTGACTAATGCTCCATGTCAAAGGTGAAGGAGAAACGCATCATATACTGTCTGTAGGTTCTTCAGAGCCTTGAGGTGAAGACTACCTGTCTTAATGAGTACAACTGACTCTGACATCTATCATCGACGCTGACAGGAAAGCATTTCCCAGATTTGATAGTCATCTGGTGAGTGAACGATTGTGGCCTGTAAGGGCCAGCAGACTTTCATCATAGACCTGTGTTACCACTAAAGTGCTGAGTACTCTCACCCCTGGAAGCATCTTAATGTATGATGGAGTAAACTGAGGATGCCTGAAGTTTAAAACAGAAACTTATTGTGGCAACCTTTTTCCAGGTTTTAGGGATTAGCTAAAGTAGAGGTTAAATGACTGAATAGAGGTTAAATTATGTACTATTGTTGGGCAAATCTTGGCCTCACATTGGAGCCAAAGCAGTTAGTGCATGTATTCTTGACACATGGAGATGTGATTTTAATAATAAAAACCTTCTTTTTTAAGATTGAAAATAAGCAGCTAGAAATTTAAGGTAAGAAAATACCTTACACACAGGGGCCTTCAAGTCAAAAACATTTAAAACCACTGATTTTGACTGATTGTCAACCCCTCTCCTTGTATGAACTTATAAAAGATTACGTCATCAACCATATGCTTTCAATTATCTATAATTCATAGCAGATGTGTTGAAATAAGTGGTGAGAAAGCTGTCTGGAATGTGTAGCTATGAGCTGCTCATAATTTTCATAAATCTTTCTTTCTTTCTTTCTTGTTTAATATTTATACTTATTTATACATGAAAATTGTGAACAGTAGCACTTAACATTTTTTTTTTAACTTTATTATTATTATTATTATTATTATTATTGATTGATTGATGGAATGATTTGCCAAGTTAGATCCTGCAAAATTTTACATATGTCAGATAACAGTATAGGAGACCGTGTTTAAGAGTGAATAGAATCCGTGAATATAATAATTAAATTCATCAACATTAATACCTGTTAAAAAAAAAAAAAAAAAAGCTAATTACTGGAGAACCTGTACTATTATAACAAGTGCAGAGCTACATTCACATTACTGAGGGGGAAAAAAAATAAAAAATTATATATATATATATATATATATATATATATATATATATATATATATATATATATATATATATATATATATATATATATATATAAATACACACATACACACACACACACACACACACACATACAATAGTACATCATTTAACCCTTTATCCTGTCCTTTAACCTCTTACTAATCCCTAAAACCTGAAAAAAGGCTGCCAAAATAGGTTTCAGTTTCAAACTTAAGGCCTTCTGTAGCTATATATATATATATATATATATTACTGTCTCTACTATGAGATATACCGTACTATATAACTACTTTACATTTTCTGTCTACAGATTTTTTTTTACCCCTTTTCTTCTTCTCTAGCCTCAGTTCTTAAAGATCAGCATTGATCTGGCCATAAGCAACAACACCAGTTAATAATGCTGTACTCTGTCTGCAGACACAGGACAATCTGGCAGAGATTCTCCTGGAGAGAGTTGGTGGTTTTAAGAGAGAGCTCAGTGTATTTGTCAGATGGCATGGGCATGTGGGTTTGCTGCCCTGCAGATAGCGACCTGGGAGACCCTGATGGATCTGATTGCCATGCTTTTGGAGTACAGATGGCATGTATGGAAGAGATGTGTGTGTGTGTGTGTGTGTGTGTGTATGGACTCACAACAGGGATTTTTGGAACTCTGGGGATGACAATGTGTTCCCTTTCGAGGGTACTTCGAACTGCATCCTCTAAGGGGCTTTAACCAGAAGTGACATCATATGCTGTCACCGGCCAATGTGTTGTGTTTTGAATGTATGCTTCAGACATTTTGTGACATGCCATTTTCATCCCGCAACCATAGGTTCCAGTATACAAGTTATGCTAACATTGAGGTGACGGCTATGAGAAGATGCCCCCTGTAGAAGAGATGCTAGCTAGCTATCTCTCTATGGGTGAGACATATTCTCGCAAGACTTCCTCCTTGCCATCTAAGTCCCTTCAGGAGACTTAAATGACAGAGCATATGCAGCTGCAGGTTAGACTGTCACTTTGTTGCACACGATGGCGGTGCCTCAGGAATACCAGACTGATCTGCTTTAAGACCTGAATAAGGATCAAGGCCTTGGACACCACTCTTCCTATGTATACCCAGTGGTACCTACTTGAACAGGGTGTTTCTACTAAAAGTCTGCTGAGTAAGTTCCTTCACTGAGCTCATGCAGAGCAAGCAGTGGCCCCTGAGTTTCAGGCCAAGACCTGGTTACTTCCAAGGTGTTTGATCACATCCCCTTAAAGGAATCTCTTCTTTTGATTCCAAGCCATTGAGCTCTACCCTGGGTCCAGGTAGCCTGGCCCCTATCAGGTAAATTTCTAGGGTATGTAGCTCAGACCTTTGGCCGTAGGGGGTAATGTCACTGACATCTGTTGAACCGTCAATGTGGTAACACCCTTAATCTTTGGAAGAGTTGGTACTCTGTGTGTACTTTGTTCTTGGCATGCACTCCCCTCAGCATGGTGGCATGGGTATACAATTCCCCATAGTGCCCTCTAGAATGAAAATTACATCCTCTAGTTCCCTGCCATGCTTGGATGCTAGTTTCAGACAAAGAAGCGGATGACGGGTTCTCTTGTCGCACCCTTATGGTGTGGTCACACCGGTAGTGATGTCATAGGCTATTGCCGGCCAATGTGTTGTTGTTTTGAATGTGTGTTTCAGACATGGGTCATGCCAAGGTGTTCCCCATAGTGCCCCCTTGAGGATGGAGTGTCTCGTTACCCTCCCAGGGAACCATGGTTACATGTGTAACCTGAGATGTTCTTTGCTACTGTGATATGTTTTTTTTTCCTCCTCTGTTCAATCCCAGAGTATATATGGAGGCCCGTTTTTGCCTCTGTTCTTCGCTGCAGCTTCTGGTCAAGGGCAAATTCACGTTTTATCAGACATAAAAATGAAGAAAACAAAGAAATCTCTCATGTGTGTTTTGGGAAATCAGAATTCACTGCATAGTTTCATCTGTGGCTCTCTTGACTCAGAAATGCAGATGAAACTCAAGTAAAAGGTTTTGATCAGAATTCACATTCCTGCTATGGGACAACATGAAGTGTAGGCCATGTTTTATTTATGTGTGGGATGAGGAATCAGACTCGTGACTGGGTTTCTGACCCATCCTTTAAAAAGCGATGAAAAGAGGTATTCATAACTGGCTAATAGAGAAATATTCTAGAGAGAAATGTATAGCTCAACATACACTACATCCTCCTTTTCTTTCTGTCAGTGTCAAATGTCTGTCTTCAGCTGAGCTGTCATTGTCCACCCATACAACACAGGTTCTCTTCACCTGAGTGACCTGTCATTGTGAATACCCACCAGACACAGCTTTGATTCCTGTGACAGTTTAACAATACATCAGAGCAGGAGGGACCTTCATGAGCAGAGAGTGTCTGGACCCTGGGCCCCTCGTCAGTCTCCCACTCACTGCTGATCCTTGTCCAGTCAAACTGAGCAGACTGGACACCTGTCTAAATATGAAGTATGAGACAGATAGAAACAAGGCTAAAGATTATAGGTGGGGTCTACGGGTAAGGATATACTGTCCAACAGAAGACGATGGGGGGGGGGGGAAGGTATATAAAATGAGGGAGATAAAATAGGTGGACAGGAAAGTAAAAAAAAAAAAAAAAAACTCAAAAACCCTTATGACTTTGTTTCCTCTTAATTGTTTTTGGCCATACAAATTAAGTCAGTGGTGCTCAAAACATAATCGTACACCCAGGGTGCGATTTGTGAAAAAAACAGAGGGGGGGATGTTTTGAAACATTTTAATTCATAAAAATAAATGATGTCTAGATGATGTCATGCACTAATTAGCATATTTATGACATAAGTGCGTCGTATTGTATTGCCTCCCTATGCTCACATACTTCAATTTAATTTAGCCATTTAATTAAATTCTCAATAAAACTGTTTTTATTACTATATTTTAATGTTTCTGTTGTCAGACAACAGAATGTATATTATAATGACTGAAACGCGGTCCATTAAGACTACATAACCAGCTCTCAAACATTAATCTGCACTAATGAAATCAAATACACATACGATAAAGACAGTGGTTGTGCTGTGACTGATGTCAGCTACACTTGCTTGTAAAATAGAGTTAGAAGCAACAGAATATCTTTTTTTTTTACTGAAAGTGCAGCTGCTCTCTGCGCTCGCTGAACACAGCAGATATCGAGAGAGAGGCTCGCCCTGGGAAAGAGAGACCTCGGGCTTGTACGGCAGCACCAGAGTCTCAGAGACTAAATAATGATTGCCCAAAAAGTTGCTAGATTTGTTGCTAGTTGCTTTTTTGGTAAAAAAAAAAAAAAAAAAACACTAAATCTAGCAACAAAGACACCAAGTTGGCAACTCCACTGCCCAGCGGACCCAGTAGCCGTCTCGCAAGTGTTGATAGGCTATTACTCGTGAGGTGTAACCAATCAGATAGGGCCGTGGGCGGGACTTTGAGCAAGTCTGCAGAGTGGTGAATACAGAGAGGCTGCGCGGCAGCTATATCAGAGCCAGCCTTTAATCAAACCACGGATCCGTGATAAGTTTTGTGATCCGTCTCGCCACTAGTGTAGTAGCACTGATCACTTTAAGGGGGGGATAAATTTATCCCCACCGGGGATAAAAAATAATTAAGCAGAGGCAGGGATACATTGACCAGAAAGGGGGAAATCCCACGCAAAGTGCAGGTTCACTAGACTCTGAAACCAGAGGCTACATCATCCTTGGTAGTTTTCCTGCCTTCCATGCCATTTTACACTTGTTCGAATCCCCCTCAGAGTGATGTAATAGGTCTAGTTATATTGATAAAATACTCTAAATATTCAAGATTCAAAATTTTTATTTTGTCACATACACAATGATATAGCGCATATATAACCAGCAGTGAAATGTGAGTAAGTAATATCTGTGAGTAATAGTAAATATCTGCTTTTATGTTCCACAGAAGTATGAAAGTCACGAACATTTTGAAGGCCATTAAGGATGAATAAATTATGACAGAATTTTCTATGTGAGTGAACTCTAAGTATAATGAAAATTAAAGGGATGAATTCAGTCATATGCAGATCCCTCTGTACTAAAGACTGTTCATAGGAAATACTAAATACAAAAGGTTACACCAAATGTGCTCTTTATTTATTGATTTAGTATTGACTGAATTTGCATGCCACATTTCCCAATGTTGTAGGTCTTTTTTAAATGCTACTGTAGGTGCTTGTGGAGGCAGAATAAAATTAGGCAACATTTTTCTACCTCTGTCCTGTGTCTACCTTAAGGGGGTTATTCTGCGATAACAACCAGCTGGATGTACATTATCTCACTTATTACATTGCTACTTGCCTCATAAGTAAATAATTAGACACATAATATTGGTTTGAGTTGAAATATTTGTACGCAAAGCTTCCTTAACAGTTGCAAGCAAGCGGCAAGTTCAAACTAGACGAACACTTAAAGGATAAAGTGCAGTCGCACCACTTATTACACAATGTTTTACCATATAAATAATGACGGCGATAAAAGATATTGATTTAAGACAAAAATGTTTTAAAATCTTACCAGTTGGTTATTTTATAATCCATTACAGTGTACAAATCAATTGTTGCAAAATGGTTGCAGCTGTGTTTGTATGAAATGAAAAAAGCAAGTCTGCGATACCAGGATGACATAATTAAATAATTGTACACACAATATTGAATTGAGTTTTAATATTTTATTAGCTAACCAAATACAAAGTTTCCACAAAGAGAAAATGTTCCTAGCAAGAGTGCTGACTTCAGTTACCTGGATAAACCTGTATTATGAGCTTTTACCGGTTGTTATCAAGGGATAACATACCTCAGAAAGTCACTACTGACCAAACAGAATAAAGTATTTCACAGAGCCATGTAATAAAGACATTTAAAAATTTGTAAAATATTTCAAATAAATGCTGTTCTTCAAACTTTCTGATCAGCATAGAATCCTGAAAAACTCTGATGACTGTATTGACTGTATAGTTGGTTTCCATACCTCATTAAGCATCACAACCATTTTCAAGTATGATACTATGATAATAAGCATATTAAGGATCATGTAACACTGAAGACTATAGAGCAATGATTGCTAAAAATGTTCCATAATTTATCATTTTATTATTATTATACTTTTACATAGTTATTATACTTCTTAAATTATACATCTTACATTTTTTAAAGACATTAAAAACTGAAAGCAGTTCATTTAAACTGTAATGATATTTCACAAGATAATTTATTCGATGTAGTATTGATCAAATAAATGCAGCCTTGAAGTATTTTTGTTTGTTTGTTTGTTTGTTTTTACGAATATGTCATGGTCCAGAAAAATACATCATTTATCAAAATACCTCTATTTGACAAAGGCAAAATACCAGGAAGTGGAGCAGAAAGAGGACTCCACCGTTGAGTTTTTTGCTGATAGATAGGGAATATTGTGTCCTTTACAACAGCGGTTCTCAGTTCAAGTCCTCGCAACTCCCTGCTCTGCACATTTTGTATATCTCTCTTTGTTAACACACCTGATTCAGATAATCAGCTCATTAGAAGTGAGCTCCGTGCATGAACTGTGTTCTGATTGACATGGTCTCTACACAGTGTTCATTGCTCCCTACTCCCTGAGAAGGGGAAATCTGTTGAAGTTTACTTCACTGCGGAACATTCATTCATGATTTTGCGCTGCGTAATGACTTCACACATGGACAAGTGTGACACCATATACCTTGGTAAATAAAAACAGTACAATTTAAATTCACATCTTGCACACTTCAATGCACTTTGAATGGAGCATATACGTTCCCTTCAAACTGGAATCATGGTGGAATATCCTGTGATGTCCACTTCGCTGGCCACGTTCAAATAATCAAAAGTCTGAAGTGATAAGAGAGACATACATTATGTGCAGAGCAGGGGGTCGCTAGGACTAGAATTGAGAACCGCTGCTTTACAACATCATGCCCCTGAAGCTTATGCTACTTTTACACAATGCTGCCAGGACTTAGTCTAATAGAGTCATATATTAAAGACATATTTGTGCCTCGGGGGCCAAAGATAAAACACCTACCCGTGAGAGGTAAATATTCAGCATCTTACAGTGGCTAATTGTATAACCGTCTATGGAAATGAATTCATACATTTATGAATCCAATTAGACTCACACCACAAATGAACTGAGTGTAGTCTGAGTTCTATCCACCACTTAACGCAGATGTTCTCTCTCTCTCTCTCTCTAGCGCTCTCTCTCACACACACACACACAGACACACACACACACACAAACATAAACTTCCCCCTGAACTTGCATGAGAACTTATTAAGGATTATGCAGTGTACTGTCCCCTCAGCTTTAGAGCAGTTTTTTTTTTTTTTTTATTATTATTTTTTTTTTTTTACCATAGGATACTGCAAGCCTTGCAGTCCTTCTCTTAGGGGTGTCAAATAGATTCTAATTACCTCGGCAGAATTAAATGAACATACGCTAATGGATCATCGGAGGCATAGCCTGGCTCCAAGAATGTGTAACCAATTGCACACTTCATGGTTCACAGAGACTAGAGGAGCCGGAGGACTCACTTCACACCAGACCTTCTTTATGTATTACCTCACTATGTCCTTTTAAAGCAAATGACACTTGAGTGGGTCTGTGAGAATTTTACTCAAAAAGAAAGAGATAAATTGAGACACATATGTCCTTCCCCATGCGGGGAACAGTTTCTTGCAGTTTCTTCTGTAGTTTTTCTTTCCTCTGAAATGACTGGGATCTGACTGTACATAGGACTATCTACTTAACATAAGGTAGGTACTGTAGCCAAATGGTATGGAAGCATATCATGTTCCTTTGCTTTTTAGTAAATAAATAAATACAAGTTGATTAAAACAATTAACTTCATAATATGCTGTTTTTATGCCACATCATATTTTATTTTTTCCCTACACTTTTTCCTACAGCTATTTCTTTGAAAGAAGACGCATGTGTTAATAATTACATAATTGGGTATATGCTTAGGCCAGGGGTAGGCACGTTCGGTCCTAGAGAGCCGCAGACCTGCACAGTTCAGCTCCAACCCTGACAAAAAAAAAAAACTCACCTGCCTGTACCTTAGTAATCCTGAATGGATTGATGAGCTTGTTCAGGTGTGTTTGATTAGGGTTGAAGCTGAACTCTGCAGGTCTGCGCTCTCTAGGACCGAACTTGCCTACCCCTGGCTTAGGCCATTACTTTATGACATTGCATATTTAATGTGTTCTGAATAAATGCATTTTTATTTTTAAATCGATCAATCAATTGATCAATCAATCAATCAATTAATCAATCAGTCTTCTCTGCATTTAGCCACTTCTATATTACAATTATTGTTGACTATTTGACAAATTGCTTTGTCCCCCTGTCACTTTGGAAAAAAAGTAAAAAGAAGTCCAAAATGCACAAATGTAAATTTCTATGAAAAATAATAAAAGTTACCTATTGGCTCAAGAAGTAACAATAAAATAGGTATTTAATAATATTAAGATATAAATGATAACGGTTCACTCAGTTTGGGTTTTGGGGGGCTCCAATGCAAATAAATGTATAATTTCAAAGGATACATTTTTTTCATCAGAAGAGAAATTTGAACTTGGTGAGAAAATATTTATATATTTTCCCCTATTTTTGATACTGGAGCAGTTTATGTCAAACAAATTCATTAATTAATTTAAATGATTGTATAATTTCTAATGCAACATGCAACATTTCCGTCAAGATCTTTCACACTGCCTGTAAGAGGCAGGAGTCCTTGCTTATGCTCTTGGATGACTTCAGGAGAGCAGTCACCCAAGTGTACTCATCTAAAATGGATGCAGTTCACTATCTAATGTAAAGCTTTACAATGAATAATGTAATTTGATCAGTGAACCGGGCTTTTGTTTCATGATACTTTGAAGCACTACTTTGTATATCTCTTTTTATATCTCTTTCTCGATACATATTTAAGGAATATATACAGAGTGGAGTCAGAAAGTCTGAGACCACGCTAAAAACCAGGGATTCCAGCTCTAATCTAAACCTGGAAATAAACAGAATGTTTTAGTGTGAAATACACAGAAAAGCAATGCAAAATAAATAAGAAATACAATTGACCATAAGTGAAAGGTTAGATGTTTTGCTTTCACTGAAACAAAAAAAAATTAAGAAAAAGCTAATTATTTGAAAGTACTAAAGGACAGCATACATAAATTCATGTTCATTTCTTACTCAAATGATGATGCTCATAATATAATTTGTAATGGAATTATATTAATGTAGACACAAGCAAAACAGAAGCATTTTCACTGGTTGTCTTGGACATTTTGACCCCTGCATCTCTCTCTCTCTCTTTCCCACACACACACACACACACTCACTACCAGACTGACTGCTGAGTGTGAGCAGACAGAGTGGTGCAAGTTACGGTGGGGTCTGTGAGTGAATCTTTTTTTTTTTTCTTAATTGAGCATTTGTCTTTAAGAGTGTGATACTTAATTGACTTGTTGGTCTATATGCTACCATTCACTGTGTGGGCAGCATGACAGCCCCACAATCACAGGTTCTGAGTAATCTCACACACGCCATGGTGTGAAAGTGGCAACCGTGGTGAGTGTGGAAGACTGTTGCTTAGCTTTAGGTCAGGTCATGGGGCATGAATGTATCATGTCGGCCTCCAGGATGTACAGTGTCACAGTTGTTTTTCTTAGCTCAGTTGAGAAAGCAAATTAGTTAGTTGAGACTGGTATAGTCATTGACAACCTTTTTACTCCTGTACTCCCGCTTTCCATGCTGTATGAGAAAGTGTTGTTGTCTAATGTCCCACCTGTCATAAGTGAAGAAATGTTAGTGAGAATTATGTCCTGATATGGTCATCTATCAAGATGTTACCAGTTGGCTGCAAGTGCCCCCTCTTGAAACATGTTCTTTGTTTGGGCTTTTTATTTTCACTTCATCTTAAAATTAGTGATTGTGATTATTTATGCTACAACTGAAAAAAATGAAATGTTTTAACTGTTGTAGGTGGGTCATTTAATTTCGCACAAGTAATGCTAGGACATGTTCACCATCCAACGCTGCTCCATCTCAGACAGAGTCAGGTAAAAGGAAAGAGAGAGATGACGTGAATCTGTCTGCGAGTAAGAGTGTAACAGCTCGGGTAACTAACCCCAAGATTGTGGTTGAAAAAAGCAGTTCAGCCAATGCTGATACTCCGATTTCTAAATTTTTTATGGAGACAGACATGCAAAGAGGTGATGTAGAGGTTAATGTTTCGCAGTTCGATTGTAGAGCCAATTTAAAGTGCCAACAAAGAAGAAAAAGGCTGACGAATATCAAACTGTTAAATCAAAGAAAGCAGATGTGGAGGATGTTTATTGTGATGATGTAATGGAAACCGGTAGTAAGTCGTCTGATTCTAGCGTTAGTTTGTCTCAGAGTGACTTTTCTACCCACAGTTATGAAGCTGAGGATATTCAACTCTTTCTCAGGGCTACACAAAAGAAAAGAAAAAAACAAAGAAAGAACAAATTGGTAATTGAGTATTTTCCCGACACAAAACAATATGGTTAAAAAAAAATAGGATTTTCATGTAAGATGGTTTGTTTACAAACAAACAGAAATATTGATTAAAAAAGATAGTGAAAAGACTCTCGTCTGGTGATGTTAATGAAGGGAGTGAGAAAATGTACTATTATGACAATGAACTTGTGCAGTTTTGCTATGTTATATATATTTATTTTTCTATTTTCCAAAAAAAAAAAAAAAAAAAACAATATGTAAATGGTTTCAGGAAAAAAAAATTATAAATAAAAAGTGTTGAGGTGGTAAAAAGAATAATAAATAAATAAAGATGTTGCAAGAAACCCATAGTGATTTAAAAAATGCTACAGAGAAGTGGAATGTAGTCTCGGTTTTGAGTTACAAAACCTCACTTAGTAGAGGAGTTGCCATTCTTTTTGCTAAAAGTTTAATTCCACACACTTATCAGGTTGAAGTTGTTAAAGGCAGGCTTTTAAAAGTAAGAGCCACTTTTTGAAAAAAATCACTTTATTATTATTATTATCATCATTATTATTATTATTATTATTATTATTATTATTATTATTATTATTAGTATTATTATTATTATTATTATTATTATTATTATTATTTGTTTTTACATCCCTACATCAGCTGTGGAAAGAATGGTGTTTTTAAATGTACTTTTTTTCTGTTATGCAAACATGTTATGCAGAAGAAGAATTATTTCTGTGTGGTGAAATTACAGTGTCAAATTTGGATAGAAACTATATTGAGCCTCATTTGCTGTCTTGTAAACATTTAATTCAACTTGTAAAGGCACATGAGTTATGTGATATTTGGAGGCAGTTTAATGGGGCACAAAAGCAGTTCACCTGGACTCATGTTCGTGACAGTGTTATCTCTTTGGCTAGGTTGGATCGGTTCTATGTATATAAGCATCACTTTGATATTGTTAAAATATGTTTAATTACCCCTTTGGATTTTACTGATCACAGCATGGTGCAGTGTTTTGTGTTTTTAAACTTCATCAAACCAAGGAGTGCATACTGGCAGCTAAATGTAAACTTGTTAAGTGATAAGTGTTTTAAAGACATGTTTAAGGTGTTATGGGGTGAGATCAAAACCACAAAGGGGTCTTTTAATTCTTTTATTACAATGGTGGGACTTTGGGTAAATCCAGTCGAAACAATTTTGTGTACAATATGTTTAAAACGTCACTAAAGAGGCTACTTTAGTTATGAACACTGTAGTGATGGTTCAGAGGCCTGTAGATCCATTTGCATCTTTAATAAAATAATAGCAGAGTCAAACAGGCAGTAATCAATCAGGCCCCGGTAATCGACGTTCTGTCAGTTGACTTGTATAAGTCATTCTGAACTCAACTGAAAGAGGACCTGATCAAGGTATTGAATGAAATCCTGGCTGAAGGTCGGCTGCCTTTGAACTGCCACAGAGCAGTTTTAACCCTCTTTCCCAACAATAGTGACCTTACTGACATGTTGAAGACTTGTATCACTGCTCTGTGGTGACTACAAACTGCTCTCCAAAGTGTTGGCTAATCGTTTAGCAGGGGTGATGAAATGTGTCATCCATCCTGATCAGACCTACTGTGTTCTCCGTATATCAATATTTGATAATTTTTCTTGTTTGTTTGTGATATTTATGAGTTCTCCAAGATGCATAATCTGTACTGTGGTTTAATTTCTTTGGACCAGGAGAAAGCCTTTGACCATGTGGAGTATTGTAGTCTTTGGAAAGTTTTCGTATTTTGGTTTTTCCAAACATTTATTGATTGTATCAAAGTCCTTAATAGTGGCATTGGAAGTATTCTTTAGGTCAATTGTGGTTTATGTGCTCCTTTTAAAGTTTATAGAGGGGTTATGCATGGGTGTTCACTATCTGGCATACTCTATTATCAAAGCTATTGAACCACTTTTACTGCAAATAAGGGCTAAACTACACTGTACGTTTGCCAAATTGCAAGGATAATATTCGATTTTCAGCTTATGCTGAGTATGTGATAGTTATGATTAACTAATTTTAAATGTTGTGCTGTTACATATGTTATTTTACACAAGCTTGAGAATCTGGGGCTGGAAAAAACTCTTTTTCTTTTGGACTCCATGAAATTAAACACTTTTGGCTTCCCAGTGTCTCATAGGAAAATTTTTAAGGTTTGGAGACTTTTTGTTTTTAATCAAACAGAAGACCCATAGTCTCTTTATTGGCTCTTGGAGGAACCTCTAGTTTGTGGAGCACATCTGATTTATCTGCCAGTGGACTTCACCCAGGACTTAATAAATGACTTGTGGATGACAAAGTCATCACCTTGGGACAATTAATGCAGTCAGCAGGACTTGATAAAAAAAAATAAAATAATAATAATAATAATAAAAATGATGAAGCAATTGCTCAACAGTTGGGTTTCAGATATTCTTGTGAATTGTAACATTCCAGTGAATGTAAAAGGTTTTTCTGAATTTGTCTGTTGAATCTTTGCATGCAGAGTCTTTATATTGTGTTGGGAAAACACTGTATAAGTACTGTGTGATCAGTAAAAAAAAAATGCTAGATAAGAAAACTGACACCTCATTGGGTTCTTCTCCGGTGAGACGAAACCAGCAGTTAAATTCCAGGCTGCAGCAAAGTCAGATTGTGCAGAAGAATCATCTGTTTCCTGTGGTCTTGTCCCGGTGGTCGTCTGAGACAAGGTCTTTACAGGGGATCTGTATCTGGGGCTCATCTAGTTGTCCTGGCCACCTGCAGTTGATTTTGATATTCTAGGTATTATCAGAGTTTGAGAACGTAGTGGACGTGGAGGATTATAATGTAAAAAGAGCTCATTCAAATACTGAGATGCTAAACCATTCAGGGCTTTATAAGTAATAAAGCAAGATTTTAAAATCTATAAGATGTTTAATAGGGAGCCAGTGCAGTGTGGACAGAACAGGGCTAATATGGTCCTACTTCCTGGTTCTAGTAAGAACTCTAGCTGCTGCATTTTGGACTACCTGGAGTTTGTTTACCAACTGTGCAGAACAACCACCCAATAAAGCATTACAATAATCTAACCTTGAGGTCATAAATGCATGGATTAACATTTCTGCATTTGACATTGGGAGCATAGGCCATAATTTAAATATATTTTTGAGATAGAAAAATGCAATTTTGACAGAGCAGCCATCAAGTCTTAGACGGCGTTCTAGGTTATTAAATGCAGAGTGTTTAGGTCCTTAAGACCGCTGTTTTTTTGTTTTGTTTTTTTCAGAATTTAGCAGTAAAAATATAACTCGTCATCCAGTTTTTTTCTATATCGACTATGCATTCCTTTAGTTTTTTTTAAATTGGTATATTTCGCCGGGCTGCGAAAAAATATAGAGCTGAGTATCGTTAGCATAACAGTGAAAGCTAACACTGTGTTTCCTGCTGATATCTCCCAAGAGTAACATGTAAAGCATAAAGAGTAACGGCCCTAGTATTGAGCCTTGAGGTACTCCATACTGCACTTGTGATCGGTATGATGCCTCTTCATTCACTGCTACGAATTGATGGCAATCATATAAGTATGATTTAAACCATGCTAATGCACTTCCATTAATGCCAACAAAGTTTTCTAGTCTATGCAAAAGAATGTTGTGGTCAATATTGTTGAACGTATCACTAAGATCCAATAGCACTAATAGAGAGATACTACATGGCAGACTTGTATTGGTTAAGGCTAAAATGAGGGAATCCTTTTCTATTTTTTAAATGTTTACGCACCTAATGTGGGCCAGGAGCAAGTTGTTGTTCTTATATAATGTTATAATGTTCTTAAAAAGTTAATGTTAATGTTCTTAAACAGTGTTTAGATGATGGCAACATAATTATGGGGGTGACTGGAACTGTACTGAAGAATTTGGCATAATTGCTAACTGCATACTGCTTACTGCCCAGTACACAGTGTATAATGCCTACTATTTTTTAAAGAATAGTATGTGAAACCATATACAATAAGCAACAAACATTTCAGAGTAGTATGCTAAAGTGTTGTCACAGGACAAAAAAAAAAAATATTCAGCACAGCTGCTGAGGTTGTTACCTCACAAACAAATGTATTAACCATTCTTTTTACAAAGGCTTGTTAATTAAGGATTACTACTAGTAAAGAATGCTATATTGACACAAATAAATTAAAATAAACTATTTAATCTATTGAGAACGATATATCAACCATATGGGGGGGCTTTAATAAATAGATATAATCCCAATTTGTACTGTACAAGAACCTTCAGGAGAAAACCTGGGGCTGTTTCTGGAGCCCTAGTAAGATCTCGGTATGTCTCTGTTAATGATATGGATGCACCTAGTGCATACTTTTTTTTTACTTCGAATGTGAAGCAGCACAGCAGAAACTGATGGTATTTCTTTGCCTTCCTGATGGGAGAATTACCAACATATTATAGAGATAATTAAGCACGAGTGAAACTATTTCCGCAATAGGCGAACACACTCATGCAAATGCTGTCTACAAATTCGGGTAAATGGTGAAATACTCATCCCCCTGAGTAGTCCCGCGAATGCATCACAATAAGCGCATCCAACTCCCTCGAGAGATGACCGTGCTTGCTCTTCACTCCACACAGACCTACAGCACGTCAGCCGTGTAAACTGCAGTTATCAGAGCCAAGCCTCTGGTGAGTAACATGCACTCCTAAACGCTGTACGCTTCAAACAAAACAGTCAATGAAGACGAAGAAGTGGATGACGTTCTCCTGGCGCCTATATATACTTTAGTCACACCGGAAATTATGTCATGGGCTGTCGCCGGCCAACCTGTTGTTGGTGTTTTTCAGTGTATGCTTCAGACACGGGTAACAACGAGGCATTCCCCATAGTGACCCCTAGAGGACACAGTGTCTTGTTCCCTACTCAGGGAACCATGGTTACATAAGTAAACTTAGACATTTTCCTTCAGTCATCATAAGTGCTGTAGTGAAAGATTGGGAAGAAAATGAAATCTGTCTTTAAGTACTCCAGTTTTGGAAGATTTTGAATCTGCTGGAAAAGGAACTCTTTATGTGATAAAAGTAAAAATTTCCAACGTACTGTTATTTCATTCATTTTTTATTATTATTATTTTTTTTTTTTTTTTTGTGCAGTGTTCAAGATTGGGTTATCTTTTTGGTTTAAGTAAATGGTTCTTGTCCCTTGGTGAATAATTTTCCTTTCAGTTCTTCATTTTTGAGCCTAAGTATTCGGTTCAAAAGAAAATTGTGTTGGTTTTAATGATTTTTTTTATCTGGTACTGCCAAATTAGCTATTTTGGAAGACATAAAAAAATTAACTGTTGGGGCAAGGAGCAATAAGTATTGTACCCATGTTTTGGGGGCTTGTAGCATCTCGATTGAGAGTGTAGTATGCATACTATAAACTGGTAGATTCATTGACAAATAGGGGAATAAATTAAGTATTATGTACACTGCATGATGATGAGTTTGTTTTGATTTTTTGAAAGAAAAATTTGATTAAATATAATGTAATTTTATATATATATATATATATATATAAACTAAATTAAATTAAAAAAAAAAACTCTCTCTCTCTCTCTCTTTCTCTTTCACAGAATAGTTGAAGTTGATAAGTTTAAGAATTGAACCATCATAATTAACATCATATAGACAGCAGCACTGATTGTAGAAAAATACACTTTTGCAACTGTACAATTCTCAATAACAAGCATTAGATGGCATTTCTACCACACATCAGACAGACTCCCTGATAATTACATCTGCTCATTTTAATCACTGTTCTTCTTCATTTTATGCAATAGGTGTGCTGGAGCACTATTTTCTGTTGCTCCATTAACTGACACTTATACTGTATCTTCATTAAACCAATATTTTTTTTTGCATTAGTTTAAATTCAGGGAATGTACAGTGGATAACTCTTATACATTCACAGTTAAATTTTAGATGATTTTAAATAATATTTGCCAATTATAAACTCACAATTTGGATATATATACTGATAATTGTAAGAAAGAAGTCAAAATTGTGAGGAAAACGTCACAGTTGCCTCTCCATAGTCACGAAACACACATAAAGATGTTGGTCCAGATTTTCCTAGTTGTGAAAGAGTGTTGTGACAGAGTGAGTCAATTGCAATTTGACAGATTGACTCAATTGCAACTGAGTCAGGGAAGATGATGCGCTGTAACACTGAAATGTAAATAACAAACAGGAAGGCTCAGAAACACTTACGGCTAGACAATTACCATAAGAGGCATAATATCTGAATTTCTCATTTGAGACTGAGAATCATAAATTATCAAAATCATGCAGTCTGACATCCTGCAAGCGTATCATCAGAATAGGACCTCAGGCTGATGGCACAGTTCTACATTAAGTCCAAAATGACAAACTGAATCCTGTTGTTTATTCAGAGACAGTGGCATAAACCCTTTGATTAAAAAAAAAAAAAAAAAAAAACATTCACCAAATATTGTGCCAGATTGCAGTTTACGTAATCTCAATGAGAGTGAAGTAAGTACAAAAAACAACAACAACAATGGGTTGAGTATTGGTCACACTCCTATTTTAATTATGGCATATGGAGTGTGAAAAGTAACACTCTTGTTATTGTTTAACCAATGTGTTAATGCATACAAATTTCACTTGATGTACAAATTAAATGCAATCCAAAGCTGTAAATAGTAGTTTTTTTTAGTAAATAAACCCACAAGGTATCTAATGCCAATTTATTCTGATATCAGTAATGATATTAGGTGTATCATTTATGGAAATTGATGAAGGGTAATCCACCCTCAAATCATTATATTTGTGGTTGGTGCATTTCAAAATTCTGTTTAATAATTTTATTTGCAGATTTTTTTTAAACTAAAATATAATTATGAGCTGTAAAAAACGAAGTATAGATGTAAATAAATGTTTTAAATATTCTAGTATCTGTGCATTAAACAATCAACTGCTGCAGACAGGCACAAAAAATAAACAAAAAAAAAATAAAAATTACCTTTACTTGTTAAGGCTTGAAATATACAGATAAAGAAACTAAGCTGCAATATTAAACAAACCCTTTAAGTGCTTCCTTAATAATTTCATGTGGAGCAGCATTTACTACACAGAGCCATTGTTCACTGACAAGATGTGCCAAACCACGATCATATTTTGCGCTTGTTTTTCACAGCTTGTCAGTGAACAACGGCTCTGTGTAGTAAATGCTGCTCCAAGTGAAATCAAGCACTTGTAGAGGCTTTACTCACAAGATGCGCATTAAATATCAGCTGATATTTATTTTTACTCACCCTGAAGTCATCAATTAATCACCCTTATATTGTTTCAAACAAGAATGACTTTCTTCCTTTCTCTCATACAGGTTTTACAAGAGTGAAAAAAATCTTACAGGTTTTAAAAGTCATGAGAGTGAGTAAAGGATGACATTCTTTATTCACTCTAGAATCTGAGACCGTATCATTGAGTCTGTGAATTAAAGGGTTCATATGATGTTGCTAAAAATAACATTATTTTGTGTATTTGGAGTAATAAAATGAGTTTACATAATTACGGATTATAATGATGTATACTGTCTTTTTAAGTATTGTGTTACATCGCGCCGCGTAATTATAAAACCATGTCTGCATTTGTGATTGGAGAAACAACAAACAACACTGGAACAGTGTTGTAAATACAACTAAACCACTGATTTTGTAGTCGTGTACTCTTTTGGAAGTCCAAACAAAAGTATTTTCGCTTTCGCAAAGAAAACACAGCGTCTTCACAACATGGCGGCTGTGGTGGCAGCAACAATAAATTTACGCCTTCTTTCTTTGTGTGAATATTTGGGCGGCATTATGCAAATCTTCCCACATTGTGATGTAGACATGGGGGTATGTTTAAACAAGGAGTTTTAGGAGGGCGTGGATGAGTCCTAACTTTTATAAAGTATATCTCTTTGGGCTTGAGTCATTGCAGCTTTAGGGGTCCAGATCCAGATTCCAGATCCAGATCTATACATGAACAGCTTGTGACACCCCAAAGAGAAAGGTAAACTTGAAATCACATCATATGATCCCTTTAAACTTAGGAACTTGATTGTTCCTTTATGTGAACTAATCAGACAGACCGGTTTTGAATAATGACAAAAAAAATTTAGCCTGTATATTCTTAAAAAAACAAAAAAAAAAAACAACAGCTTTTTTCTTCCAAAAAAGAAAGTAAAAAAAAAACTTTACAGTAGAATGATATGAGACTGCTTAAACGATGACTTTAATTTGTTGTGGACTATTCCTATATGTTCTTATGTATCCATGTATTGTGGTAGAATAAATTGTACAAACATGTCTATGAGCTTATGTAAGTAAGCAAACGCTTTCATCCACAGTGACTTAGAGTTCACTTAATTTAAGAGTCTGTCCCTGCTGGGCTCAGCCATGATTGTTCTACTGGGTGCCAGTCTCAGGTTTTTTTTTTTTTTTTTTTAAATCAAAATAAGCAAAAGCTGCAAGGGAAAGAAAGAATAAAGGAAAAACACTAAATACGGAATGATGAATATACGTATTAAAGACAAAAGGAGGCTTTGGCACTATTATGCAGTTATAAAATAAGAGTATAGCATCACAAAGAAATTAAATCATTATGTACAGTTTTCCTCAAAACTATTCACTTTGTTACGTTCCACCCAGTCTAGGATTTAAAGTAAAATTAAAGTAAAAAAAAGTAAACAACATAACTGTGATACAACAATTTATTTGATGTAACACAAACAAGGAAGTATTAAGTCTTCAGGAGTGGATGAAAATCCCAAAGAAAATACAGTAAAAAAAAAATGCCTTTAACTATTGCGACCAAGTCTACACTTACCTAACCGAAATAAAAAGGAAATAAACAACAATACAATTCCCTTACTCCCTCTCTAGTTTAAACAGGAGAAAATAGTTCAAAAATAAAAAAGAGGGCACCCACTCCCTAGAAGTTCCCGTTTTGGTATGTTATAATATATATATATATATATATATATATATTGAAAACAGAAGATACGTTTCCACAATTGGTATCAAAATAAATACAGAAATAAACAAGTGTCTATATCAATGTATCGATGTTTACAAGTTAATGGCAAGGCAAATAATTAAATCGAAAGGTTTTACACTCATTCACAACTGAACAGCAGCAAAGCTTAGAAACAACCAACTATTAGCCAAAGCCCCAAAACAACAAAAGAAACACGCACTCTCTTCCCTTGAGCTCAATGAGGCTTTTAAATTTTCTTGACAAGACCACTCCCCAAACGAGCATCCTTCAGTCCCGGAGATCACCTTCACCTGGCTTTACCTGCACAGAAATAAGGCATGGGGGGGGGGGGGGGGGAACAACCATGACTGGTGGTTGGGAAGACATACAACATATGTATACAGAATAAAATTAGTCTGTAGAACGTAACACCCCCACCCTTAAATTACAAACCAGAGGTTTGTATATAATACAAGACAGTATTCCCTTAAATTTCACCATCATAAACACGTGACAGAGCATCAGCAACAACATTTTCAACTCCTTTCTTATAATGAATGTCTAGATTGAACTCCTGTACAATGAGTGACCACTTCATCAAGCGCTGGTTTGAGTTGGACATCCGTGACAAAAAAAAAAACAAGGGATTGTGGTCCGTATACACCCTAATGGGATTACAGCTTCCACCAACATATACTTCAAAATGCTGAAGTGCCAGCAACAGAGATAGTGCTTCTTTCTCGATAGTACTATATTTTCTTTGACTCTTTGTAAACTTTTTAGAGAAGTAAGCTACAGGGTGTTCAACACCAGAGTCATCATCCTGCAGCAATACAGCTCCAGCTCCACAGGCACTGGCATCCACCTGTAACTTGAAAGGAAGTGAAAAGGTAGGAGCAGACAACACTGGTGAATTACAAAGGAGTATCTTTGCAGAATTAAAGGCCTGTTCACATTCAGGTCCCCACACAAATTTTCTGGCATCAAAATGTAATCTGATTACGTAATGCATGTTACTTTTAATGCGTTTCTTAACTCATAACATCAAAAAGTAATCTGATTACATAATGCATGTTACTTTTAATGCGTTTCTTAACTCATAACATCAAAAAGTAATCTGATTACATAATGCATGTTACTTTTAATGCGTTTCTTAACTCATAACATCAAAAAGTAATCTGATTACATAATGCATGTTACTTGTAATGCGTTTCCTTACTCATAACATCAAAAAGTAATCTGATTACATAATGCATGTTACTTGTAATGCGTTTCCTTAATCATAACATCAAAAAGTAATCTGATTATGTAATGTGCGTTATTGTAATGCGTTTTTTTACTCATAACATCAAAAAGTAATCTGATGACGTAATGCATGTTACTTGTAATGCGTTTCTTTACTCGTTACATCAAAAGTAATCTGATTAGGTAATGCACATTACTTGTAGTTAATTACTTGTTAGATCAAAAAGTAATCTGATTACGTAGTGCATGTTACTTGTAACACATTACTTTACTTGTAACATCAAAAAAGTAATCTGAATGGGTTATGCATGTTACTTGTAATGCGTTACCCCCAACACTGATCATTTCAGATGAGATTGAAAAAACGTATCGCTAGGTTTTCTCAGAGGAGGGCTATGATAGAAATGTGCATGTCCATACAGCTCCAGCTCCACAGGCACTGGCATCCACTTGTAACTTGAAAGGAAGTGAAAAGGTAGGAGCAGACAACACTGGTGAATTACAAAGGAGTATCTTTGCAGAATTAAAGGCCTGTTCACATTCAGGTCCCCACACAAATTTTCTGGCCGTACTTAGCAGATCTGTCAGTGGGGATACCACCGCTGAAAAATTCCTACAGAATATCCAGTCATCCCCAGAAAACGTCAGAGCACTCTCTTGTTGGTTGGGGTGGGAAATTCAACAATGGCATACACTTTGGCATCAACTGGCTTAACCCTCTGGAGTCTAAGGGTATTTTTGGGGCCTGGAGAAGTTTTGTCATCCCCTGACATTTGTGCTTTTTTCAGTTTCTTATAAATATCTAAATGGGTAAAGTGTAATCTCACTGTAATCAGCACAAACTGGGCTATAATAATATGTGAAATGCATGCATGTACATGATTGTATTTTTGAGAAAAAAAATGTTATGCGTGGTTAGTGAAAAACTAAAAATTGTAAATCACTTGAATAAGGCCATAAAACACATAAAGAACAATGGTTCCTGGGATTTTTGAGAACTGGAGCTTGTAGCCTAGAATTTTTCTTTCTAGATGATGTGAAAATCATCTTGTTTACTCACTCACAGAAAACAATATATTGATTTAAATTCTCTAAGACACTTTTTGTTGGTAAAAGTCATATGCGAGTAGGCGTCAACTATATCATGAATATCATTGTGATTTACACCAGAGAAGACAAAGGCCCGCATAATGAGCTGCATAATGAGCCATTCAGTCATCTGTGCCACTGAGAGGGAAGAGTTACAAGAAAGAATGTGAGAACAAAATAAATCTATATAATTTTATGTTTGTAGTTTATTTAGAATATATTTAATTATTCCATAACATACTTTAATATCCACTTGGGGGAGCAGTTAAACAGTTTATCAGGAACAATCAAAGCTGACTTTCAAACAAATTGTTTTGCATCATTACTCCAGTAACACAATCCTTCAGAAATCCTTTTAACAATCTTATTTTCTACAAAAAAACATTTATTGTTGTTATTATTATCATTATTATTATTATTAATGTTGAAAAGAGCTGAGAATATTTTTTAGGTTTTTTTAGGGGAATAAATTGAAAGAACAGCATTGTTTTTACATTTGTTAGCCTACAGTTATTTATTGTTACATTTATATTATTTACATCAAGCTTTTGAATGGTATAGTATTGTATATTGTTATTGAAACTTCACAATGTTTCACTTGATTATATATTTAGTCAGGAATTATAGTTTGGAAAGTCTTTGGAAAAAGTCTAACTAGTAAAATGTTTACACTATATATGATAACTAGTACAAGTATATAAATAAATAAAAAGAGACTTACTCATGTTTATGATCTCTGCTGAATAAAGTGCTTCATTCTTTTTTTCTGAGGAAATCCATTTCTCAAATCCTCAACCACATGACATCTTTTTGGGGTGAATTATGTCTTATTCCTCTCATCGTGAAGCAAACAGTAAAATAAAAACTTGAAGAACAGTCTGGCTGCTTTTTCTTCTGTTGTGGGCGTATTCAAGCCGCGTGCTTCAGTTTGAATCTGAATAGCGCGTTCAGCGCGGGGGCGTGGCCAATTAAATATAATGAAGGGAGACATGAAAAACAGACATCGCGTTGTTTTCATATGGATTACTTTATCACAGAATATCTGTTTTCGGCGGCACTTGTTTAGTTTAAAAGTAGACATGTCAAGCTTTCTATAGATATCTCTCTCATGTCTCTTCGTTGAGTATTCACGGAGTTACAGTTCATTTTAATGACGTGTTTGTAAATGAAGATCAGCGCAGACAAAGGCTGCAGAAAGCACACCTTGTTTGTTATCTTTATTTTATAAGTGCACAAAGTTTTGTTGTTATTATGTCTGCTATCCAAAAAAAAGTAGACCCTTTACAGATTCGATTGATGTATTGCTCTTTTCTGTACGATTAAAACTGAAAGTGTAATTTAACCCTTTCACGCATAGCGGTCACTACAGTGGACAGCTATTAAAAAAGCATTTTCTTGAATTTGCAAGTGGCAAGCCTTTGTGTTTCGATTTTTTCCCCCTTGTTTCGATGTTACTTGTAATGCGTTTCCTTACTCATAACATCAAAAAGTAATCTGATTATGTAATGTGCGTTATTGTAATGCGTTTTTTTACTCATAACATCAAAAAGTAATCTGATGACGTAATGCATGTTACTTGTAATGCGTTTCTTTACTCGTTACATCAAAAGTAATCTGATTAGGTAATGCACATTACTTGTAGTTAATTACTTGTTAGATCAAAAAGTAATCTGATTACGTAGTGCATGTTACTTGTAACACATTACTAGCACAAAGTTTTGTTGTTATTATGTCTGCTATCCAAAAAAAAGTAGACCCTTTACAGATTCGATTGATGTATTGCTCTTTTCTGTACGATTAAAACTGAAAGTGTAATTTAACCCTTTCACGCATAGCGGTCACTACAGTGGACAGCTATTAAAAAAGCATTTTCTTGAATTTGCAAGTGGCAAGCCTTTGTGTTTCGATTTTTTCCCCCTCCAAACCAAGATGGCCAAGGGTCAGTCAGACATGCCAAGTTGCTCCAGAATATCCACCCATTCCTTCTATCCTAGGAGACTCTTGTAGGTAAAAAAAATATTGCAGCATAAAGCAATATCTAATGAGTCATATCACAGTAAAATTTTCTAAGTTTTAATTTTAGATTGAGAGAAAAGTCTGATTAATCACAAGTCCACTGTAGTGGACGTCATGCATGCAATGGCTATATTTCAGCTACAATTCATAATTATAATGTGAATATTGTTTTTGAAATTTAAAACTTAAAAACCTAATATGCATTGACTTTTTCTACTGTAAATAAATGTATTTTTATTATTAGAATGTAATTTTCATTGACATCGAAAAAAGTCATGTGATTACATAATGTATGACACTTGTAATGCATTACTTTACTTGTTAGATCAAAAAGTAATCTGATTTTATAATGCATGTTATTGTAATGCATTTTTTTACTAATAACATCAAAAAGTAATCTGATTACGTAATGCATGTTACTTTTAATGCGTTTCTTTACTCATAACATCAAAAAGTAATCTGATTACATAATGCATGTTACTTGTAATGCGTTTCCTTACTCATAACATCAAAAAGTAATCTGATTATGTAATGTGCGTTATTGTAATGCGTTTTTTTACTCATAACATCAAAAAGTAATCTGATGACGTAATGCATGTTACTTGTAATGCGTTTCTTTACTCGTTACATCAAAAGTAATCTGATTAGGTAATGCACATTACTTGTAGTTAATTACTTGTTAGATCAAAAAGTAATCTGATTATGTAGTGCATGTTACTTGTAACACATTACTTTACTTGTAACATCAAAAAAGTAATCTGAATGGGTTATGCATGTTACTTGTAATGCGTTACCCCCAACACTGATCATTTCAGATGAGATTGAAAAAACGTATCGCTAGGTTTTCTCAGAGGAGGGCTATGATAGAAATATGCATGTCCATCTTGAACATAATCATAATTATCAGCTAATAAGGGTAAATCTCCATACTCTGGTGCACTGGAGGGAGCATCTGAGTGGTTTCCACAGTTGTACCTTGACCGGCTGTAGAAAATTCTGATAGAATCACGTCCTCATGTTCTGATATCATAGATACGAGACAACTTGTATGAAATTGTATGAAGCCATTGCAATATTTTGCATTTATATTTTTTGCATATATTTTATAGTTTTCACATTATTTGATATAATTGCATTGATTAGTTTGTTAAATTCACATACTTTATCTGTTTGATTATTGTCTTATATTTAATACAATATATCTTCAGTTTAAACCAACCGCATGCTGTCCACTCAAGTGGACATCTGAAGATCTCTTTGAAAAATTTGTAAAAAAATAAAATAAAAATCAATTCTTGTTTTTCATGCCCTAAGAGCAATAAAAACACATAGGAAAAAAATCCTGACTGAGGTTATCATAATTCATGCATGAAAGGGTTAAGTTCTTTTCGGGGTTATCAGGAGAAAATGACTCAAAACGCGTATCCGCGTTAATCGACTCCAGAGGGTTAACTTGCCCTTGTCCAATCACTTTACCAAGATAAGTGACCATAGCTTTAGCAAATTCACACTTCTCCAAGTTTAAGGTCAATGATGCTTCAGCCAACCTCTTGAAAACTAGTTCCAAGCTATTTACGTGATCCTCCCAAGACATTGAGTAAATAACCAAGTCGTCCAGATATACCTCAGAATTGGGCACCCCTGACAAATCTCTCTGCATGACGCGTTGGAAAGTTGCTGGGGCATTTCTCATCCCGAATGCCATAATGGAATATTGCAGGAAGTTATCAGGGGTGACAAATGCAGAGATCTCAGAGGCCCGTGTGGTCAAAGGTACCTGCCAATACCCCTTTAGGAGATCAAGCTTGGTAATGTAACGAGCAGAGCCTACTCGATCTACACAATCCTCCATACGTGGCAGGGGGAGGGAGTCTGGTTTTGTTACATTATTAACCCTATGGTAGTCAGTACAAAATCTTACAGTTGAGTCAGGTTTTGGAACTAAAATACAGGGTGAACTCCATGGGCTTTGACTGGGAAAGGCCAAACCATGTTGTAACAAATATTCTACTTCCTTTCTCATTAATTCACGCTTCATTGGGTTGAGCCGATATGGATGTTGCTTGATTGGCCTACACTCGCCCACATCGATATCGTGTTTCAACACTGTAGTCTGCGTTGGCACATCAGAAAATAAAGTAGAATACCTGTGGATCAGATTTACAATGTCCTCACATTGTGCTTTAGGAAGATACCAGAGATATGATTTCAAATCACTTAAAATGGAGGTATTATTTAAGCGCATTGTCAGACCATGAACGTTACTATCGGCCAAGCCATCATTTACAGGATTATATACCACTTGCCTGACACTAGTGGACAAAACCGATACAGGTTTTGGTATTGACTCTGGAGATACCGACCTTGTCACGTAGGCTTTCAACATATTTATGTGACACAACCGGGTTTTTCTCTTACGGTCTGGGGTACTAATCTCATAGTCTGTGTCACCAAGCTTTCTCTCAACAACATAGGGGCCCGAAAATTTTGCTTGCAAAGCTAAGCCAGGAACAGGAAGAAGGACAAGCACTTTTTCAACAGGTTGAAAATTACGCACCACACTTTGCTTATCATAATGAGCTTTCATTTTAGCCTGTGTTTTAACAAGATGCTGTTTTGCAACTTCACATGCCCTGTGGAGACATTCCCGAAAATAACTGACATAGTCTAACACTGACATGGGTGAAGTGGTCTTAGACAGCAACTGCTCACTTCAATGTTTTTGACTCCAACTTCAATGGTCCCCGAACTGTATGGCCAAAAACGAGTTCTGCAGGACTGAAACCCAGTGACTCTTGAACGGTCTCTCTAATTGCAAACATGAGTAAAGGCAATCCCTCTCCCCAGTCTTTTCCTGTATCAAGACAGTATGCACGAAGCATGGACTTTAAAGTTTGGTGAAACCTTTCAAGTGCCCCCTGGGACTCAGGGTGATAGGCACTTGACAGTTGATGTTTAACCCCCAGTTCTCGTAATACCTGCCTGAACACATGAGAGGTAAAATTGGTACCTCTATCAGATTGGATAATCTTAGGCAATCCAAATGTAGGGCAAAATTTTACAAGCTCCTTAACATCTACCTTTGCTTTAAGAATACGTATCGGGACAGCCTCAGGATATCGTGTCGCAGCACACATCAATGTTAGGATGTACTGATGACCTGACTTTGACTTGAGCAATAGACCCACACAATCAATCAGGAGTTTCTCAAAAGGCTCTCCCACAACAGGAATTGGTTGCAAAGGAGCAGGAGAAATAACCTGATTTGGTTTACCTGAGAGCTGACAAACACAACAGGAGCGAACAAAGCCTGACACAGCAGATTTCAAACCGGGCCAAAAGAAGTACCTTGAAATCCCCTGGAAAGTCTTTGTGGTGCCCAGATGACCAGACAAAACATTCTCATGAGCCAACTTCAGAACTATCTACGATAACCTTGTGGAAGAACAATTTGGTAGCTTGTACTCCACTCATCCTCATCAGAATATTGTCGCGTCCACCAACGCATTAGCACATCCCTGTCCAAAAAATACCATACTCTAGTTTTAGGACTTCTTTCACCAACACAGGTGGCACTTATGCACTTAGACAAAGTGGGATCAGACTTTTGTGCTATAGCTAATTGTTCTCTAACAAGTGTTAAAGGAATCTTCTCCACTTCAGCCAGGACGTCAAGATCAGATTTAAAAAGTTCAGGGTCAATAGACAGCTTTACTTCCACCGGCTCACTTGGAGGAATCAAGAAAGAGTCTGAAAGTTCAACAACATCATCATATTTACGTGCCTGAGCACGAGTCACAACACAAACAGGAAAGATGGAGGGAAACTTTTCTGCAATGTCTTTTGGACCACAAGCAGTAGGAACATCCGTTACCACAGGACAGGGAAAAACCTTACCACCTGCTAGATCATTTCCTAGAATAAGACTTATCCCCTTCACTGGTAACTGAGAACAGACAGCTATCTTCACAGGCCCTTCAACCAGATCAGACTTTAAATGGACTTGGTGCAATGGAACTTTGACACAACCCAATTCAATACCCTGTAACGGATATGCAGGTCATCGATTCATGGGTCCTGAACTAATGAATCACGGTTCGTTGAATCTAAAACAATGCAAACCCCAAAGTTTGTAGATTTTGAATCCAAGCATATAAACCCAACTCTTTATAAGCTAAATGCCTGGCCTGGCGCCAGCCTGGCTGGATTTAAATTATTTACGACACAGGATGAGACATTCCAAAGTCACGTGCGCAGCCTCAAATGAGAAATTAACTCTCCTTTCAACTTACACACACACACACCCACAAATGTTTTATCTTACACTCATCATGTAAATCCTTAATAATGTGTATTTTGAATAGGTTTTTGTATTGCATAAAAATGGTTAATCCTGTGATGTGAGGATTATAAGTATGACTTGTAAATAGGAAATGTTTCTCCTCATTTTAACTTTCTCAAATAGAATCATGAGCTGTAACCCAACTCCTTCAGAGTCGTAAACTTTACGACTGCATCTGGGAGAAACAGGGAAGCCAGCTCTCGCTGGAATTGTTATAAGGAAAGAGAAAAGCACCTTTTTAAGGGTATAAAATATAATGCTTTTTGTGCTTAGATGTCTCCCCATATCAAATTGGAGTATCTGCAATTGTATCATGTGTTAATCAAATTTTAAATGTGTGTAATTCTGCATTTGAATGTAATTTCAGGTTTTTGATCATTTATATATGTCACTTTTGGGGTCTGCTTAATCGTCATGCTTTGACGAACTCATTTATCTAAAGCAAATTAATGAAAAATGTATTAATCTGGAATTATGAACGTGCTAGGATATCACTGTTGAAATCTGATAAACCCTAATTTATTAGGGTGGGTGTTTCCAGAGAGACAAAGGATTTTTTTCCCGCTTCAGATCGCGGACGTTCATTGGTTGTTCACGCGAACAGAGGCGTGAACAATTCAAGCCATAAGAGCTGACCCCGGAAGGTCCAGCCTCTCTCTCTTCTGGTCCTCGCGCTTCTCTTACGTGCTGCTCGTCCCTCTGCGTGGCCTTGGGCCGCGCTCCTATCGCCGTCCCCCTCAGCACAGGGGCTGAGAGGACAGCCATTCTCATGACTCCTTCGGAAGCTTTCGTTTTAGTTGTTTTGTTTATTTTCTTTACTAAGTTTATTCACCTATTCGCCTCTCCACACGAGGAAGACGAACTCTGAAACATTGCTTTCTTTGAACTTTCAAATATCGCCCGATTCCGCAGCAGCCCGGACATAGAGAGGACAAGCCCAGACTGACGCACGCTGCACGCCCACGCTGCTTTCGCATACACAAAGAGAAACACTTGCAAGTATCGATTCTCTATAGATTAAAATGCTGCTAAAGTTGTCTATGATTTGAGTTTAGGTTGTCTCTCAAGGGTTAATGTCTGATGGTTTACATAACTGCATTCTCTCATTTACCCTCTTTCACTCTCATTCTCTCCCTCTCCCTCATTTGGATTTCGTTATGTATTGTACAAAGTTTACTGTCTATATTGTCGTACGCGTATTTACTCTGTATAAATCGTAGTTGATGTATTATTAGTTCAATTATTAAATTCCATATACTCCAGATTGTCTGTCTAAGTTGCTCATGTTACGAAGTCAATGAAATGCCGATCTTAGCTACAAAGCTCATATGTTACTTTTAAGTAATATAAATTTTATAAGGAAAGGAGAATGGTTTCATGGCCAGAGACTATTTGTCCTGGAATTATAAGAAGTGATAGCGTTACTGAGAATTAATAAGTGAATCTTATGGCCGTTTGCTGGATGAACCACGTTTGATTTACATTAATTTCTAGTAAAAGATAATAATTGATATGAAGAATGGAATATTGAAATATTAATGATTAAATTACAGTGCCTTGTGATGAGTTATTAATATATACAATTGACCTATTTTTCATCTTCAATAATTTTAATGCAACTGTAATATGATATATATATATATATATATTAATCATATTCCTGATTAATTACCCAAATTCCCTATATCATTTGAGTTAATTATTATGTACAACCCAGTGCGGTTACACCCTGTATTAAAACACTTTCACCAGTATATGACTCAGATGAGAATGACAGAGCACTCTTCAGAATCAAAGACTGTGCACTTCCTGTGTCCCTCAGCATCTGAATAGGCTTATAGTCAGAACCAACAGAAAGAGACACAGAGCCGTTCAAAATGAAAGGTTCATATAGTTTGGACTCAAGTAGAAAATCAAAACTGGACGCACTCTGAACAAACGCTACACTTTTAGTCTTGGCAGCAGAGTTTTTCTGATTCCAGGCCTTGCACTCAGAAATTAAATGGCTGGGGTCAAGACAATAAAAGCAAACACGCCCGTCTCCATTTAATTGAGCAACTGGGTTACGACCACTAGCGACTGGCATGTCATTTCTGTATGAATGAGGACTTTTAGGCATGCCTCTCTCCAGTGTTGGGGAGTAACTAGTTACATGTAACAGCGTTACGTAATTTAATTACAAAATTAATGTAACCGTAATTAGTTACAGTTACTAAGAAAAAATGAGTAATTAAATTACAGTTACTTATGAAATTTTTAAGATTACAAAGGGTATTACATTTGAATATTTACACACATCCACATACAGATTTAACTGATTTCTTTCCCAAATTGCACTGACTATTATGAGACATACGCCCTAATAATTTCCGGGATGCGGAAATACAGTCTGGTTCATAGAATCCAATCATAAAAACGAAATGCCTAACGCGGACGGAATGTGCCACATTTTGGATGACTATATCAAAAGTAGGTCAGTACACTTGAATCAAAACATGACATCGACTAGTGTCTGTGAATATTAAGCTCCAAAAATGCAATATATGACTCCTGCACGTTCCGCGTGTCTGTGGAAATCAGGCGCGGACTATACACCGGGAGAACCGGGACAATTCCCGGTTGCCTGGCAGCCGATTTGGTCCTCTATTTTAATATTATTATTGTATAATTGCCTGCCGAATGTACTAAAGCGATCATTTGCGAATCCGCCATTTCATAATTAAATCTCTAAAAAGTCATGAAGTGTTAGTCATGACTCGCGCGCTCTCCGCGCCTCCGCCAAACGGTTTGGATCAGACTCCGAGTAATCAATGCGAGAGAGAGAGTGGACTGTGGAAGCGCACAGCTGGAGCAGAGAAGCAGAAATACTGTTCAGGGTTTCAGGTCAGTTTCATCTGTAAAGATGCTTTTTTGTCTTTGTTTTTTAATTTATTTGATCAAGCAGCAGCACGTTGCTCATCAGTCATCACTCAAAATACTATTTAAAGGACATCATTATTATAAACGTTATTATTAACGTTTTATTATTTTACTCTAAACCCAGAGAAAATGTTTAGCTACTATTGTTTAACTGTGGTAACCAAAAATGTAAAATTATTTTACAAATGTATTTATTTAAAAATAAATACAAATCCATTTGCAAAATAAAAAACAAAACAAGGGTATTGTATTTTTATATAGGCTAATAAAAGCATGGTCAATTTTTGTAAGGGAAAAACATGACTCGTGTACAGTATTAGGATTTTTCTATAAAGATATTGTAGAATTGTAGAGTATTGTATTGCAAAGTATAGTTTTGTTCAATCTTGAGTATTAAAGTCATGAGAGAGATGGATAACATGGCAAAATAAAGAGACTGAAGAGAAAAATGGAAGTGAAGGTGCAGTTCAGGAGATAACTTTTAATTATTTTGCATGTCCCCAAATTAAAGATTTAAACCTTTTTTATGTCAGGTCCATAAAAAAAATAGTTTTGTCCATGAATTTGTTTGTATGAGTTTGAATTTTCCAGTCTGAATTTTTTTCCCAGTCCGCCCCTCCTGTAAATTAATGGCAAAGACATGGTTTCATTTACTACACATAGGCCTATTGAAGCTCGCAGACCTCTGCCACCTCAATATAGGAGTACACGAGCACATAAACATAATTTCTAGAACTGCTCTGTGTCACTTCATGCATTTTATTTATTTTGAGAAAACTATCATCATATCATATACAAAGAGACAGCAGTTTAAAAAAAAAACACCAATGTTTCAGGAGTTTATTATACAGAATATGACACATGCTTATTAGATAACTGTATTTGAATTGATATATATGCTTTTATTTATTATTATTAAATTTTCACAAATTTAGAAAAGTAATCAAAAAGTACTCAAAAGTAATTAGTTACATTACTTTAATAAAGTAATTGAAAAAGTTACACTACTATTACATTTTAAACAGGGTAACTTGTAATATGTAACCTATTACATTTCCAAAGTAACCTTCCCAACACTGCCTCTCTCCCTACTCTCATCCCTAAAAGACAGATTCCTAGTTGGACGTGGTGAAGAAAACACCTGTTTATGGGTCAACACAAATTCATCACAAATAATTGCTGCATCCTGCAAAGACACAACCCTTTTCTCATTCAAGTGAACAACAATTTTCTCTGGGATGCAACGCTTGAAATCTTCCAACAAAAGCAATTCTTGCAGCTGTTCAAAACTATTAACTTTGCTAGATAAACACCATTTTTCAAAGTGATTATTCTTTTCTCTAGCAAATTCCACAAATGTCTGATTGACTGTTTTTGACAAATTTCTAAACTTCTGGCTATAGGCCTCAGGTACAAGCTCACAGGTTCAAAGTACTGCAGATTTAACAATGTCATAGTCTAAAGACTGCTCTATTGGCAAAGCTGAAGAAACCTCCTGGGCCTTCCCTACTAAACTGCATTGCAGTAACAAGGCCCACATCTCCTTTGGCCACTTCAAATTAGCAGCCACTCGTTCAAATGCGGTGAAATAAGCGTCAACTTCGCTCTCACGAAATTTTGGCACTAATCCAATGTTTTTACTTACATCAAAGCCTGATTGTTAATCTAACATTGAACGATTAGGACTTTGCACAGGAGAAGTGCCAGAGGGAGCTCTAGGTCGTGGCAATGGAACAGGCTTACTCTGCATTTGCTGAGCCTGTAAATCTAGCTGCCGCAATCTAATATCACGATCAGCTTGTACCTCAATAGCCCGAAGCCGGATTCTTTGAGCCTCACACTCATGTTTCCTTATTGACAGATCTAATTCCTTTAGTTTAAGTGCCATCTTTGGATCATCACAAGATGCAACACTTTTAGAGTCAAGGGGAAGCTCTTGATCTACAGTTTCCCCAGCAACATCTTGTACATCTTTGATCACCTCTTTATACTCTCTTGGCAAAATACCCTCACTAACTAGCTTCTCAAACAGTTCATTTTTGATAACCTACTTAATCGCTTCTCTTGGTATTTCAATGTTAAAGAAATCAGCTATCAACAATACATCTTTCTTTCTACAATGATTAAATTCTTCTGTTGTAGGGCTAAGTGTAAATGATATAAGATCAAAATCCATAATGTCCCTAGCACAGAATTTCCTCTTTCACCAAAGTCAAAAATAGGCAAGCTATATACACAAAAAAATGGCAGTGATCATAACAAAGGCTTACCTCCTCTTTTAGTTGAAAGGGGGAACATAATGAGTATTGAGGAGATGCCTACCAGTTGGATGAGATCCCAATTAATGTTATGTTCCACCCAGTCTAGGATAGGGGAAAAAAATAAACAACATAACTGTGATACAACAATTTATTTGATGTAACACAAACAAGGAAGTATTAAGTCTTCAGGACTGGATGAAAATCCCAAAGAAAATACAGTAAAAAAAATACCTCTAACTATTGCGACCAAGTCTACACTTACCTAACCAAAATAAAAAGGAAATAAACAACAATATAATTCCCTTACTCCCTCTCTAGTTTAAACAGGAGAAAATAGTTCAAAAATAAAAAAGAGGGCACCCACTCCCTAGAACTTTTTCTATACCCCGTTTTGGTATGTTATAATATATATATATATTGAAAACAAAAGATACGTTTCCAAAATTGGTATCAAAATAAATAGAGAAAGAAACAAGTGTCTATATCAATGTAACAATGTTTACAAGTTAATGGCAAGGCAAATAATTAAATTGAAAGGTTTTACACTCATTCACAACTGAACAGCAGCAAAGCTTAGAAACAACCAACTATTAGCCAAAGCCCCAAAACAACAAAAGAAACACACACTCTCTTCCCTTGAGCTCAATGAGGCTTTTAAATTTTCTTGACAAGACCACTCCCCAAATGAGCATCCTTCAGTCCAGGAGATCATCTTCACCTGGCTTTACCTGCACAGAAATAATGCATGGGGGGGTTGTTGGGAAGACATTCAACATATGTATAAAGAATAAAATTAGTCTGTAGAACGTAACAACTTGGATATGACATAGTTATTACAATCAATCCAAAGACTGAAAGGATTCCAATCAATTTCTACGTGTTTAAGTGTGTCCTGAATGAAGCTTTGTTTGTAGAACTAATTGATAGATCTTCTAGAAGTACCAGGCCATTGGCAAGTCTTGAAATACAGTCGTTGCATATTTCAGAAATTTTTCAAAAAATGTTTGAAACAAATTTTCTCGCTCTCGTGTCATACCAAAGGACGTAAAATAAGATTTTTTTAAGAATCTCGATACCAAAAAAGTGTCAGCTCTCAATAATTTCAAATGGAAGGACAAAATACAATGAAGTCAATGGGAAACACTGATTACCAGTTTTCCTAACAATATTCTTCAAAATTAACCCATTCGTTAAATATTCTTTTGTGTTCCTCAGAAGAAAGAAAGCCATACAGCCATCTAGAAACATCTGAACTCTCACATTTTCTATGGATTCCACTACAATGTGTTTTCAATGTGTTTCAGCTCCCAATATATATATATATATATATATATATATATATATATATATATATATATATATACATACATATATATATATGTATATATATGTATATATATGTGTATAAATATATATATATATATATATATATATATATATATATATATATATATATATATATTGTCACAAACACGCCAGGTTCCTCCTCCACACAATCACGACGCACACCCTCATCATCACCACCTGAAATCATCATAATCATCACCACCTGATCCACATCACCTTCATCCACCTCAGCACCACAAAAGCCACACACATGCACTCAGTCATTGTCCGGTCACGTTCGCGACAAGATCATTCCTGCGCTAACTATTAGGACTAACTCCTCTTTACCTTCTCTCCAAGGATATCCTCCGAAGTCTCTTCTTCCGTCTTCTCTCCAAGGATTACCTCCAAGATCCTCCTAAAGGCCCCACGGTGCGTGTGTGTGGTACCCTCCTTCCCGGCACGGATCCCAGCACCCATCCACTCCTCACTTCCCGCTCCTCTGCTTGTGTCCATTTAATAAACTACATCTTTCATCTGTTACTTCTCTGTCTCCGAGTGATCTGTAACAGATGACCGGACCAGCACCGAGAGACACAAGCATGAGCCTCACGGATCCCTTCCAGGAATAAGTAGATGCACTCCGCCGTACACTTATGTCAGCACCTGCATCACCACCACCAGCGAGCACTTCCGCGGATCCTATCATCCCTCCTTCACCTACCGTGCACGCCAGTCCCATGGCACGGCCAGCGCCCTACTCTGGTTCGGCGGAGGAATGCAGCGGATTCTTGCTTCAGTGTTCACTGGTCCTGGACATGCAACCGCTCTCGTACCCAACGGATCGAGCCAAGGTAGCTTTCATTATCTCCCAGTTACAAGGCAAGGCTTTACAATGGGCAGACTCTCTCTGGACCCAGAATAATCCTGTAACCCAGTCATATTCTAGCTTCATCGGACACTTCCGGGAAGTTTTCGGCAAACCTGCCTGGGACTCCTCTATAGGTGAGAGATTATACAACTTGAAACAAGGGAATATGTCTGTCAATGATTATGCCTTGCAGTTCAGGACTCTGGCGGCCTCTAGTGGATGGAACGAACAGACCCTTCTCACTACCTATCGCCAAGGATTGGAGCCCAGAGTGCGGTTGCATCTCGCTGCATACGAGGATACCATCGGCCTCGAGCGATTTATCCAGCTGTCCATCCGCTTCGCCACTCGTATGCAGTTGTGCTTAGAAGAGCACCAGGGCCAGGCGCATTCCTCCTCTCCGCTCTGCCGACCAGAGAACGTCAGCTCCCCAGAACCAGCCAGCGAGCCCATGGTCGTGGACTCCTACCGCCTCAGTATGGCGGAGCGTCAAAGACGGCTGGCCCAGAATCTTTGTCTGTACTGTGCAGCTTTGTCTGTACTGTGCAGCATACCATAGCTGGGTGCCCCGTCCGTCCTCCTCGTCCCATGGTGAGTGCCATCCTTCCTTCACGATATTCTATGAAACCACTCACCACTGTTGTGACACTTACTGCGGCTGATGTGTCTCTTCCGGTTTCCGCACTCCTCGATTCTGGGTCAGCCGGCAACTTCATCTCCGGCGCCCTCTGCCGTCAACTCAGGCTCCCAATCTCGTACACGGCGGCCGCTTACCAAATCCACACCATCACCGGGAGGCCGTTAAGCAAGAAGTATGTACGCCACTGCGTGGGTCCAATCTCTCTCCAAACTGGACTCCTTCACCATGAGGACATTCATCTGCTGGTTCTGGAGGATTCCACCGCTGACGTCATCCTAGGGCGCCCGTGGTTGGAGCAGCATAACCCGGTGATCTCCTGGAAGACCGGAGAAATCCTGAAGTGGGGCGAAGCCTGCTTTCAATCCTGTATCTCAGGCTGTCCAGTTCCCGTGGAACGTCCCTCCGAATCACTACCAGTCTACACCACCTCTATTGAAAGCCCTGTCGTCAACCAGTCCATCTCCATACCCCAGTGCTACGCCCCCTTCAGTGATGTTTTCTGCCCGAAGCGGGCCTCCAAGCTGCCTCCACACCGGCCATGGGACTGTGCCATAGATCTGCTGCCGGGTGAACCAGTGCCTAGGGGACGGATCTATCCCCTATCCGTTCCCGAGGAGAAGGCCATGGAGGATTACATCAGGGAGGCGCTGGCTCAAGGATACATCCGCCCATCTACCTCCCCTGCTGCTTCGAGTTTCTTCTTCGTGGCCAAGAAGGATGGAGGTTTGTGGCCATGTATCGACTACAGAGCCCTGAATAAAATTACTCAGAAGTTTCGCTGTCCTCTTCCCCTCGTCCCAGCGGCCCTAGAACATCTCCGTGGTGCCACTGTATTCTCCAAGTTGGACCTCCGCAGTGCGTATAACCTCATCCGGATACGCGAGGGGGACGAGTGGAAGACCGCCTTCATCACCCCTACTGGCCACTACGAGCACTGCGTGATGCCGTATGGGCTAGTAAACGCCCCCTCCGTATTCCAGGATTTCATGCATGAGGTGCTCCGGGATTTCCTCCATCAATTCGTCCTAGTGTATATCGATGACATTCTGATATATTCCCGGAGCCAGGCCGAACATCGACGCCACGTTGCGGAGGTCCTGCAACGCCTGAGGGACTTCCAGCTCTACCTAAAAGCAGAGAAGTGCTCATTCCATCAGCCCTCAGTGCAGTTCCTTGGCTATACCATCGACCGCAGTGGCATCCGGATGGACGAGTGGAAGGTAAGCACCGTCCGGGATTGGCCTGTTCCTACCACCATCAAGGAACTACAGCGATTCCTGGGCTTCGCAAACTTCCTTCGTCAGAAGCCCAAGTCCCTGTCTTGGACTCCAGCCGCCACCGAAGCCTTCCAGGCCCTGAAGCTGGCCTTTACGACCGCCCCACTCCTCGTGCATCCTAACCCAGATTTACCATTCGTCGTGGAGGTGGACGCCTCTACCACCGGAGTCGGTGCGGTCCTGTATCAGCAGCAGGGGACGCGCAGCCGCCTCTGTATATGTATATATATATATATATTAGGGGTCTAATGGTACGCAAAAATCACAGTTCGGTATGTACCTCGGTTTTAAATTCACGGTTCGGTTCATTTTCGGTACAGTAAGGGAAAAAAATGCAAACATTAAACTGCAGGTTGTTTATTACTATAATCTTTTTTTAAACAATTTTTTACACTTTTTTAAATACTTTTTAATAGAAATATATATAAAATAAAAAAAGAATAAGAAATAAAATACTGCTGCAAAGTTCTCCACTAAATAAAATACTCTCAGTCTCAAACCAATTTCATATAATAAAATATAATGAAAAATATAAATAAATAACTATGATTACAGTGCAGCACTACCAATCCCAGCTTGCTCATATTTAAAAAAAATATATATATAACTTTTCCAAAGTGTGAAGTGCAGCATCAACAGTTTCAGTTTTTAGACCTGCTCAGATTTCGTTGGACCGATCGGAATTAAGAGCAAAGGTATGTTTAAATGCCGACGGAAGCTGCGTTTGAATTACAATCGTTTTTTTCCTAGTTGTAGTGATGTTCACACTCGCGTGATGCCTTTTGAAAACCTTAGGCCGGTGACACACTGGCATATTGCACCTGTCAAACACTGTCAATACTGTTGACGGTGTCCTTTATCAGTAGGCTTTATATTTATGCTCAATATGAAGTATAGATATTGTAGTGAAGACAAGATCCTGGTCTGTCGGCCTCTCGGCGGTCTCCCTCTATGTCACCTACAGTAGCAGCAGTGCGTCAGGCACCATTCTGGTGTGTAAAGACACAGAAAACGCGAAGCAGGTGTCACGCAACTGACAAACAGCAGAAACGCCACGCTCACGCCACGCAGCCAGTGTGTCACAGGCCATAGAATCAGCTGCAGGGCGGGATTTGCGCTGAACGCGGAGACTTCCGCCACTTAATATGTTCGTTTGGAAACACGAAAATGTATATGATCCGCAAACAAAATATTGCATTCGGTCATTCGGTCAAACGGTCCGTTACGAATACACGTACCGTTACACCCCTAATATATATATATATATATATATATATATATACATATATATATATATTTAACAAAATTATAAACGCAACACATTTTTCATGAGCTGAACTCAAAGATCTAAGACTTTTTCTATGTACACAAAAGGCCTATTTCTCTAAAATATTGTTCACAAATATGTCTAAATCTGTGCTAGTGAGCACTTCTCCTTTGCCGAGATAATCCATCCACCTCACAGGTGTGGCATATCAATATGCTGATTAGACAGCATGATTATTGCACAGGTGTGGCTTAGGCTGGCCACAATAAAAGGCCACTCTAAAATGTGCAGTTTTACTGTTGGGGGGTTCATTCAATGAAAACCAGTCAGTATATGGCGTGACCAACATTTGCCTCACGCACATGACGCCATACACGCTTTCTGCCATCTGCCCTGTACAGTGAAAAACGGGATTCATCCGTGAAGAGAACACCTCTCCAAAGTGCCAGACGGCATCAAATGTGAGAATTGTCCCACTCAAGTCGATTAGAATGATGAACTGCAGTCATGTTGAGATCCCGATGAGGATGACCAGCATGTGTACAGTTTCTAACAGTTTGTGCAGAAATTCTTTGGCTATGCAAACCGATTGTTGCAGCAGCTGTCTGGATGGCTGGCCTCATATGATTTTGTAGGTGAATATGCTTGATGTGGAGGTCCTGGGCTGGTGTGGTTACACATGGTCTGCGGTTGTGAGGCCTGTTGGATGCACTGCCAAATTCTCTGAAACACCTTTGGAGATGGCTTATGGTAAAGAAATGAACATTCAATTCACGTCCAACAGCTCTGGTGGACATTCCTGCAGTCAGCATTCCAATTGCACGCTCCCTGTAACTCATCCTGTAACTCAAAAACAGATAAAATGTAATACATTCTACATTCACATAGAATAATGTGAAACTTTTCATTGAGCTTAGATATTACGTTATACTCTTATCCTTTATGCTGTTATCCTTCTCCACAAGATTTATCTGTATGGTGTGTGGTTATCTACCTGATCCATTCTCTTACAGGCCAGTTTAAAATGTATATCAAAGATTGTGTGACTGTGTTACATTAAATTCCTGAGGTTAAGTGCTGATTGCTTGTGCCAAAGCTGTGGATGTTGATTGTAAGCACAATGGTTTAATCCTTTGTTAACTTTGGTATATTAAAGGAATCATTCACTCAAAAAGGAATGCTTCCTTACTTGTATGATCTTCATCTATTCATGGACAATGAGATATTTGACATAATATTCATGCTGATCTTTTCTGTTGAATGGAAGTTAATGGTAACTACGGACTTTTGAATTAATTGTGCTTTTATGGTGCTGTTTGTCAAACAGTTTCAGTTCCCATTGACTATCTTGTCAATGGGAACAGAAAATTTTGTTTACCAACAATTATCTAAATTAATATTAATCTTCATTCAATCTTCTTTTTGATTACACAAAAGAAGGAAAGTCAAACATATTTGGAACAACATAAGGGTGAGTAAACAATGACATTATTTATTTATTTTTTTCTGTGAACTATCCTTTTAACTTCTCCTTGTGCATTCTACAGAATAAATAAATAAACAATATTCCATCCTGATAAACATCTTAGCCTTTAGTTATTTATTTTCTTATTAATATTTTATTTATTTTTTTGCAGCTCTTTTCAACTAAACTATCTTGTCATGCTTTTTAGGTTTCCTGTTTATTTTACTGCTCCCCTAGTACTCATAACTGTCACCGTAGACTGCTTTGGGGATTGTTGCTAGTGTATAATTGTGCTGCTCACACCAGAGAGCTGCACGGGTCCGATTTTGTAAATCCGCAAAAAATAGATAGTAATAAAATAGAACCGACACCCGACCCGCACCCGAAATCAAATCAGTTAAGCCAATCACATTAGACACACACGAATTTTATTGCCAGGTCATAAAGAAGTTATTTATGGAAAACTTTTTTTAAAAGATATTCATTTTTTAAACATTTTATCTTAATTTTGATCAATGTTTTATCAATCAATTGCCCGTATTTAATTAATAAGAAGCAAATATATAGGAGACAATGTAATAACCTTAGTGTAATTTACAGAATTACTAAAAAATATTTTGCTACCTAAAAGTTAAATATTTTTTGTGTCACGCATGCATGCATGCATGCATGCATGCATGCATGTCTATTTCCCTCTTATTAAATATAAAACGCATGTGGACTGATGTTTTTCCAATGTTTGGACTCCTTTATTAAAGGTACCATCTGTCATATCTGGCAAAAAAATCAAGTCATACTCCACATTCCATACCAGATGGGGGCAGTATGCCTCAATAAAGTGAATTGGTCTACTCTAGAGTAACAAACGAGAAACGGCATAGTCTCTATGCTCTGCCCCTACCTTCACAACAACCCTAGAGCATAGCCGAATCCTATAAGACAGCGGTTCTCAATTGCAGTCCTCGCGCCCCACTGCTCTGCACATTTTGAACGTTTCTCTTAGAGCTTCAGACATTTGTTCTATTCGAACATAAGTGCCCTGCGAAGTGGACATCACAGGATATTCAGCCATGATTCCAGTTCGAAGTGAACGTAGCTATATGTTCCAATCAAAGTGCATTGAAGTGTGCAAGACGTGAATTTAAATTGTATTGATTTACAGAGGTATATGATGTCACAGTTGTCCATGTTTAAAGACGCTGCACAGCACAAATCAGTGAATGAATGTTTCGATGTGAGGTAAACTTCAACAGATTTCCCCTGCTCAGAGAGTAGGGAGCAATGAACATTTGAAAACCAGTTCATGCACGGAGTTCATTTCTAACGAGCTGATTATCTGAATCAGGTGTGTTAACAAAGAGAAATATGCAAAATAGTTTTGCCTCCAGAGGAACGTTGGGTGATGTCAAGTGATTTTGAAACATGACATCTTCAAGCTACTCCCCTTCACCTTTACCAGTGAATATGTTCATATTCGTTTTGTTCATATTACATTGAGTTGTATATACACATTATTGGAATTAAATTAATTTGACAGACAGCATTCTGTCAACATCATTGGTCAACATCAGACAGCTGATGTTGACCAAGCTAGCGCCAACCAACGTAACCAGAGCTGCCAACTCTCAAGCATTCACCGTGAGACATACGCAATTGACTCTTTTCACACGCTTTCACGCCACACATCAATTTTCTCACGTACAGAAAAACCACGAAGCAAAGAGGACACGGAGACCAACAGACTAGACAGAGCAGGTTACTTATGATATAAAAAAATGGGTAAGTTATAGCTAACGTTAGCTAATTATCAAACGCAGCTACGGTTAGCCATCGCTAACATTAGCACGTTTATAGAACAGCCTTCGATACATTTCTATGTTATAACTTCCCGAAAAAAATACACAAACATATAAAACAAACTTCTAGCGAAATACTAACAGCATCTAACTTACCAATCCAAAAGAAATGTTGCAAGTTCGGTGTCGAACCTCATTTCTTTCAGGTCCATCAGTTGTCTCCAGCGATTGAAAGCAGTGCCAAAGTTTACTCTGGTTCGGCTCCTTTTCTTATCGGATTTGATTTGTGTTTCCGAGCGCGGTTGTTTCCCTGTAGCGGGTGGTGGTCTCTTGCCAAGGGCTTAAGTTATCCTTCCACTCTCTTCCCTGAACTGAAATGAAGTAGTGGGCTGTACTTTCCACACGATTGACATCAGGTTAGATTACGCCCACAAGCCGTGCGAGTTATTCGTGTATTGCAGGTTGGCTGGTGGTTATGTTGCCCGCATACCGCCTCCCATGGCCGAAACTGGTATTACGACACCTGTCGGGCCGGGGCTAGTAATGCTACTGCTAATTAAGGTTGATATCTCTGCAGCACTATAACTTTACATTTTTTTAATGACATCATCGCCCTTATTTCTTCTCATACTTTTGATGCGTGTAGGTCATTTTTTGAATATTTTTAGCTCAATTTTTGCACATGGCACCTTTAATGGAGTAGGCAATAAACAGACATTTCAATATATTGGTATTAAATGCATTTTCTGAGAATTTATAGGCTATTTCACGTTTTTACTGCAAATGTCGAAATACGTGCTCTTTGGTCCATCAGTGCTTGAGTCACTGATCACATTAGAATAAAATATCTCATAATAAAATAAAAAGTTGACTGATTTATGAATGTATATGCATAGTTCTCATCAGTCGGAAATACAGATAAACGCTTTCATTTGTTGTATTTTTGATCCTGAAAGAAAACAGAACAACAAAGGAGAGAATCATACCACCGTCTGAGGTTGTGCTTCAAGTCAAACGCACTCATTTTTAAATCGTTCACAGCTGAGCATCGCGAGATGCGGATCTGCGCCAGAGCGCACATGTGCATGAGCTGCACAAAGTCATTTTCAGATGCATTAAAAAAAAAAAACCCTGGATAGCCTAGATTAGGTCCATATTCACAAATGTGTTAGCTATGGAATGAAATATCTGATATTCCAATTGTCAAATACATGCAAGTGGAAGTGTATTGTTGTTTAAATCGCGTTAGTTGAGCTGTATATGCGCGATATAATTTTATGACACAAATTTTGAAATAGGCTTAAATCAAACACATTTTAATTCAGATTCTGTATATATATATATATATATATATATATATATATATATATATATACAGAATCTGAATATATATATATATATATATATAAAAACAGAAAACAAAAACAGCGAAAAAAAAACAGCTGGCTGATCTTTTACGTCTGACTCTTTTACGTCTGATTTATGCTAATGACTCATGCAGCCGTTCGCGCGATTGTGATTTTTTAAAAAATTGGAACATAGGCCTATTTTTACGTTTGCACTTGACTGTTTTGAACCCGTGTTTAGACCCATGTTTCCCCTTGTGTCCGACCCGACCCGCACCCGTATCCGACACAGTTGGATGTTTTTCACCTGTTTCAGCCAAATTTTCGGGTCACCCGTCGAGTACCCACGGGTACCCGAACCCGTGCATGACTCTACAGTAGCTCACACTGCTGTGGTGACATCAGTATGAGCGCCCTTTCAATCCATACATACTGCTGAGGTGTGTTAAGGCTACAGTTGAAGGTGTTTTAGCGACAGAGGTGTAGAAGGTGTACATGATGGGGGCTGGGGCTCTGGCTCTCCTCAGTTTGCGGAGGAAGTAGAGACGCTGTTGTGATTTCTTGGCCAGTGCTGCGGTGTTTTCAGTCCAGGAGAGGTCCTCTGTGATGTGCACACCCAGGAACTTGGTGCTGGATGTGTTGCTGCCGACCCGTACTGCCTGAGGTCTTCCAGTCAGAAAGTCCAACAGCCAGTTGCACAGCGAAGTGTTGAGCCCCAGCTGAATCAGTTTCTAAATGAGCTGTTGAAGGATGATTGTGTTGAATGCTGAACTGAAATCTATGAACAGCATTCTGACATATGAGTCCTTTTTGTCCTGATGTGTGAGTGCTGAGTGGAGGGTAGTGGCGATGGCATCATCGGTCGACCGGTTGGAACGATATGCAAACTGGAAGGGGTCCAAGGAGGACAGACTTGATGGGGTGCATGACTAGCCGTTCAAAGCACTTCATGAGGATGGGGGTAAGGTCAACAGGACGGTAGTCATTGAAGCAGGATGGAGATGGCTTCTTCGGAACTGGAATGATGGTTGTAGTTGTGAAGCATGTGGGAACAACAGCCTGACTCAGTGAGATGTTGAAAATGTCTGTGAAGACATCAGTGAGTTCTGCTGCACAGTCTTTCAGTACACGCCCAGGGATGTTGTCAGGACCCAGAGCTTTGCGTGCATTTCATAGTATGGTACACCATAATAAGAGCCTGCATGTAAATGTCTGCACTTTTTTTTTACCTCCTAACATTTTTTTTTCTATAAAGCTAGCACTGCTGACTAGTGTGGTGTCTAACTATGAAACAATCTTCTCAGCAAGACCTAAAACAAAAACAAATGAAAAGAGTGAACTTGCCTGGAATTCGGGCTGCTTTCCTTGACAAGAAGTTTCTTAAAAACTTAACGTTAAATACCATAATCCTCAAAGATATTGTGTGCCTGCGATCTTTCCTGTCAAGGAAAAAGCCGGCGACACGACATATAAAGTTGATCCTTCGAAATGCTGATTGGCTCACGCAGATAGAACTTTATAGAGCCAAGTTAGAGTTCGACTTTGTAGATAGAACCTTTTTGTTTTTTCAATAAAAAGTCCCAAAATGTACACAACTTAAAAAAAAAAACATCACATAATGTAAATAATGTCAGATAGAGCCTTATAATTCCAAGGGGACAGTATGTTGTTTCAGGATTGGCATCATCTGAAGTCTTCTGGCTGTAGGGCATGGATGGATGTTTTGAGAAAGGATTCTTTATATAAAGATTTTAGTCAGATGTACTCGCAGAATTCCTCTGATTTCTTTTCCCACTTTGTCATGATGATGTTCTGTAAGAGACCATGGCCTTGGGTTATCCAGTTGAGCTACAGTACTGATGCTGTCCTTGGCTTTGTAATCCCACTCCCACAGCAAGCCCCTTCTGTGTAGGCATGACCAACTGGATCTGTCCCTCTATCAAAAAGCCACAGTGGCTAGCCCTGCTTCCCTTGCTTCTCATCCTATTTGTCCAGTGCTGTCTGGGACGAGCCCCTAAGAATCAGAAATCCAAAACCGGGCAAAGGAACAGAATTGACACCCCTGAGGCTTTTCCAGATCTTGCTAATGGGTTTAAGACAGTTGGCTAATTTGTCAACCTGTTTGTGATTTTGTGCACATTGACAAGCCTGTTAAAGTCTGGCATGCTTACCGTAAGCCGATTGGAGCAATGGGGTTTATTTAAAGGTATTTTAGGAAATATCTGTTGCTGTATGTTGTCACTTTATGTAGCCTCTACTCAAATAAGAAGTGATTTTGTCAAACAATGCCTAAAGAAAAATCTAAATTTAACGAAAACGGACTGCCCTTCTTTAGCAATCCAAATGTTAATTCTGGTTAGAATCTAGCTTTTATCCACGTGGAGACCTCCACAAAAGATGCCATAAAGCCATCATTTTCATGTCATTCCAGTGACTTACACTTAACTCAATGGAAATTATGGGCAATCGCATTCAACTTTGAATGAGTAGCTAAATTGTATCAATTAACATGGAAGTAACCTCTGCCTTTTCCATAAAGATGGTTGATTAACCCTATTAGTGTCTAAAATGCAACCTTGAACTATCCTCTGTCTCTAACATTATGTCACTTGCACCAGAAGTGGTGCCTTTTTGATTCTTTCTTCACAATGATGGCTTTAGTGAAAGCATTAGTGGGACAGATTGGGTCCGGAGGTAAATAATGAGAAGGTTTTGAGGGCAGCCATTAGTGCCCTTAAGATGAAGTAACCAAGGCATGCCATGAAGGGTCTCTTTTTAGAATTCTGTGCTCAACCTATTCAGATGTCAAATGCAGTGATTATTTTGTGTACATGTGTTTGTGAGTGGGAGGGAAGGTGTGTAAAGCAAAAGACAATTAGAATGAAAACAAGTTTTAATAAATGGCCCAGAGAAGTCTATGAGAAATAAAAGGGTTGAAAAAATGACTTTAAAAGCTTTCTGAGATTTTTAAAACATTTGTTTGTGTGTGTGTTACTAGGGTTCCTGAGTACAGGTGACCAGGCAGCCAAAGGGAATTATGGGCTGTTGGACCAGATCCAAGCACTCCGGTGGATCAAAGAGAATATCCAGGCTTTCAAAGGCGACCCGAAAAGGGTGACTATATTTGGATCAGGAGCTGGGGCGTCCTGTGTAAGCTTGCTGACCCTGTCACACTATTCAGAAGGTAAAAATCATTTTGTAATAGTTTAACGTAGTACAGTTTTATGAGATTTTCGAACAACATTTAGTCCACAAGACAAAAACACATTTAGTCCACAAGAAAAAAACAAAAAAAATTGCTGAAATTATTAAAATAGCCCCATTCAAAAGTTTGGGAACCCTTGGTTCTTAATACTGTGTGTGGTTACCTGGATGATCCACGACTGTCGTTCTGTTTTGTGATGGTTGTGCATGAGTCCCTTGTTTGTTCTGAACAGTTAAACTGAGAACTGTTCTTCAGAAAAATCTTTAAGGTCCTGTAGATTCTTCAGTTCCCTTTCAAGGGAACTTCGAACTGCGTCCTCTAGGGGTCGCTATGGGGAACACCTCGTTGTGACCCGTGTCTGAAGCATACATTGAATACAAAGAAGCTTCATTTGTTTGGGTGAAGAGCATGCATGCGATATCTTTGAGGAGGCATTTTTTCATGTTTTTCAATGAAAAAGCTCCACACTCGTTCGTTTCTCTTTCCGAGGAAAAAAAGGTAAAAGGGCAGCCATCTGCTTCCCGCGGTTAAGGACCCACTGCTGCTGAGGCACGGAGGAGAAATAGCTCGTGAGAATTTCAGGTGGATCTGTCTGAATGGTTTAGAGAGGGACCTTCCCTTTCACGCTTGTCGGCGGCGGGTGAGAGAGAGCCTCGGGAGGATGATGTTATATCTTTAACACTTTCTGATACTAGGGTACAGCTCTGCTGGGTTTTTACCCAGGAAAAGCAGGAGATATTTGAGGATGGTAAAGAAGCTGAGGCTGAGCCTTCTCAATTCTCCTGCCCTGCGTATGTAGAGCTGTTGGATGTTATCGATCGCGCTATGGCAAAGTTGGACTTGCCATGAAAGTGCGCCTTATAACGTGACACCGTGAGTGCGTCTCGAAGAGCGTTATCTTTCTGACCATAGCCTTCCAGCTCAGGTGAGCCATCCATTTCTGCCTGACCTCTATACAGAAATCGAAAAAAAAATTAAAGAGGCCGTTTTCTTCTTGCATCCATCGGTTTTCAGCATAAGAGTTGTTTTGGTTTTTCCATTGAGAGGGTGGTTGAAAAGTTCAGGGAGACGAAGGTGCGCTCCGCTGCTTTCAGATTCTTTGTTCCACGAAGGTCCAGGTCTGAGCCTGAACATCATAAGGGTCAAGGCCTGTCTCGATCTGAGGATCAAAGACGGGCACAGAAGGCTAGTGTCGCGACTCATGCTCCTCCTCCACCTGCAGGCAGGGGTAAGAGGAATCGTGGGTCACAAGGAGGTAAGCAGAACCTAAGGGATGTGATCCAGACGAGGCAGTGTTCTCGTTTGAACCGGAGCGATACCGAGGTATCTGGTTGTTCCCTTTATGTATTTTTAACTTCTGCTTTTATCCTCCCCTTCCTAATTCCACTGTAACCACCAGCTCTCCACCTGATCGAGGATAGACTCTTGCATAACAGTCCTATGCTGGACCTATGATGTTTTTGGCTGGTTCTATGTTCATAGCAACCATCTTACTGATGGTCCGGACTAAAACTAGGCTCCCCTTGAGTGGAGCTCCAGCGCAGGAGATTGGGTGAGTATATAACCCTTTCTGTATATACTTATGCGTTTTAAATTGCTGGTGGTTATGTGTCTACTAATAAACTCTGTGAGTTTACTTTGCAGTGCTCAGTTACAGTGTTTACTAAACACTCGTCAGCACCAGCCATCCGGCTTGATGTTCCAGTATTAGGCTGCTGAGATCACAGGTTTCTGGGGGAGCCTCCTTGATCATCAGGCCTGGCACAGCACTTCAGGGAATTTCATGGATGTCCAGCCAGGTCACCTTGCCGGATCTCCTGGCCGCTTAGTTGTGCTGTCTCATCCGGCGGGAAGTGGAGGTGGCAGTTACAGAAGTCTTCTTGTATATACTGCCTCAGGTGATGCTCCCCTAGCCAGAAGTTTGTAAAAATTTGAGCTTGCTTCTCCCGTACGGTTCAACGCCTCTGCGATGCTTAGGAACCTTTGGGTACACACGCTAACCTCTGTGTAACTTTTTTAACTAAGCATTATTTCCACAGATCAAGTTGATGGTTTTCAAACATACTGTTTTGAGATGCACCATTCCATCTATGAGCTTTTCTGAGAGTGCCATGAGAGCCCCTCCTTAGAACAGTTTTTGAAAATCCATGCTATGGTAAGTCTGCACGTGAAGTCTTTGTGCACTTTCTGAAATCCACACTGTGGTAAGTTCGCACGCTAGTATTCTGCGTTATTTCTAAAATCCTATATGGTGAGGGCTTCGCGTGGTTGCTTCGTGCCCTTTCTTGAGTTGGTAAAAGCTCCGTTCATCTTGGGCGCCACTCCACCTGTGTATCCTCGGATACCTATCTAAACAGGGTGTTGCTACTAGAGATCCCCTGTGTGACTGGCAAGACTTAGTATAAAATGCTAGGTTCTTAGCCGTATTCCTTTAACAGATTTTTTCCTGATTCCAAGCCATCAGCTCTACCCCGGGCCAAGGCCCTAACAATTAAGTTGGGTATGTTGCATTGGCCTTTGGCCGTAAGGGGTAAGTCAAGTCACTTTTATTGTCACATCTACAAGCACATGTGCCTTGGTGAGTGAAATTCTTGGAAGCTTGTGCCAGAAATTGCAGAAACAATTAACATAGAACCATACAGATTTCAACAGGTAAAAATGTGCAATATGCACATACATATAGTCAGTACACACAGTGTACTATTAGACATACTTACAGTTAACACCACACATTATACGCAATATGTACATACATACAGTTAGCACTACACATTATACACTATACACAGAATGTACACGTTCTACATTATGTAAAACTATATATGCATAAAAATATGCTAAGGTGCAACAGAGTGTACATGAACTGGATACAGAAATGTCATGGATGTGCATCGGATGGTATCCAGTGGTAACGGGTAGGTTATTGTATTAAATGCAGTGTGTATGTATAGTCCAGCATTGAACTGTTAAATTAAAAGTGCAGTGTGTGGTATACCATATTGTGGGAGTATGCTGTAGGGTGAATTAGTTCATCAGTCTAACATCCTGAGGGAAAAAGCTATCCCTCAGTCTGCTAGTGCGGGATCGTTCTGTCACGTAAAAGAACACAAAATCCAATTGCAAGTAAAACAGTTTATTTGCCACAACGCAAACAGCAGGGAACAAGAAAATAGAGCAGGTGAGCTGGTGAACAGGTGAGCTGGTGAATCGGTGAGCTGGAGAGATGTCTCTGTAACACGGAGACTGAGGCACTGACCCGAACCAACCCAGAGAATTCTCCTAGGAACAGGCGTGGAAGCACACTGAGCGATCTCCTTGGCAGAGCGCAAGAAGAGTGATCTGAGGACAGAGAGCAAGACCAGCATCGACAACTACAAACAACGATCTGACAACATGCAGTAACAACCACAAGACAGATACAGACAGGACAGAACCAGCATCAAGTGCAGCCATGCTGATTAGCTCATCAGCCCAATGATTGCCGAAGCAATGCTGAATGAACAATCAGACAGAAACGAGAAAACAGACATGCAAAATGAACACACAGATCTATGAACCGTGACACGGATGCTATGGAGGCATCTTCCTGAGGGCAGCAGAGAGAGCAGTCTGTGGGATGGGTGGCTGGAGTCACTGATGATCCTCCGGTCTTTCTTTATGCACCACCTGGTGTAGATGTCCTGGAGGGAGGGAATCTCACCTCCAATAATGGGGCTGGCAGTTTGCACAACCCTTTTCAGAGCTTTACGGTTGCCAGCGGTGCTGTTTCCAAACCAGGCAGTGATGCAGCCCATCAGAATGCTCTCTATAGTGCAGGTGTAGAATGTTCTTAGGATGCTGGGGCTCATTCCAAACTTCCTCAGCCATCTCAGGAAGAAGAGGCACTGATGTGCCTTCTTCAGGACTGCATCAGTGTGTATGGACCAGGTGAGATCCTCACTGATGTTAACGCAGAGGAACTTGAAGCTGCTTACCCGCTCCACAGTTTTCTTGTCGATGGTGATGGGTGTGTGTTCTCTGTTCTGTCTCCTGAAATCCACCACCAGCTCCTTGGTCTTGTCAATGTTGAGTGAGAGGTGGTTCTCCTGACACCATTTAGTCAGGGTGCTCACCTCCTCTCTGTAGGCCGTCTCATCGTTGTCGGTGATCAGGCCTATCACCGTTGTGTCATCAGCTAATTTGACAATGACATTGGAGCTGTGTTTGGCTTTACAGTCATGTGTGTACAGGGATTACAGGAGTGGGCTGAGGACACAGCCCTGAGGAGCACCAGTGTTGAGAGTCAGCGGGGATGAAGTGTTGTTGCCCATTCTGACCGCCTGTCAGGAAGTCCATGATCCAGCTGCACAGAGATCTCTTTAGTCCCAGAGTCTGGAGCTTCGCAACAAGTGTGGCAGGCACTATGGTGTTAAATACTGAGCTGTAGTTCACAAACAGCATTCTCACATAGATGTTCTTATTTTCCAGGTGGGAGAGAGCAGTTTGTAGGCTGAAAGCAATAGCATCGTCTGTAGAACGGTTGCTGCGATATGCAAACTGTAGCGGGTCCAATGAGGCAGGCAGCACAGAGCAGATGTAGTCTCTGACAAGTTTCTAAAAACACTTGCTGAAGATGGGTGTGAGAGCAACGGGCCTCCAGTCATTTAAGCATTTGATTTAATTTTTCTTTGGTATGGGCCAGTAGTGTAGCCAGAAAAGAGACTCTGGGTGTTCATATGAAAATCTGGGTGTGCCACATTTATTTTCAGATTACTGTGCAAAATTATGGGATAGTATTTTTGTCACACTGCTTCCGTCCGACCATACTCCTAGTGGTAATTTGCAGGTCGTGTCAAAATGTAGTTAATTGTTAAATTTTATAATTTTCTTCCAAATACGATAATTTTGAACTTCTGGTACGATACTTGGACATTTCCAATCTGGCAACACTGTCTGTTGATGTTGGGCCCCGGGGAGGGAGAAACATCCTCATCAGGTGTAACGTTAGACCTTGTGTCCGGCTGTCCATCAAGACAAGGTTTTTTGCTAAAAAAAAAATTAAGAAAGGAGCTCTGCGACATATTGCTAGCTAGCAATGTGCAATGAAAAATTATCTGTTTATATCATAGACTGCTGGGGTTACAATCAGCTGCTGTTTGCTGATTGGTTGGCAGTCCAAATGTCGGCAGATATATTTTAACAAAAATAATTTAAAAATTAAATTACATTTTAACATTTTTAGCATTATTGCACCATATATTGGATTCTTATTTCTGTGCCCCTGAGAGTATGATTTAGAATGTTCAGTGGCATCACAGAACTGCCAGATTCAAACAGCTTTCACGTGTTGGCTGGTACTGAGCCAGTGACGGACACGCTCAGCGCATGACATATATCACAATTAATTTTCAGTGTTTTCAACCACATAATGTTTATTTTAGGTTTCATACATTTAAATATACATAATCGCTAGTAAAACAATACATTGGTAGTTTGTAAAATACACACTGATGTCTATGGAAGCAGCAAAAACTATCTAATCAAATCTAATTTGCCGACGTGTTTTATTCATATATCAAACACACATACCAGAACAATAAAGTTTACTCTATTCTTTGTCCAGTTCAACAGCCACTTACTTTCATGTATTTCGGGAGAAAATGGGGAATTCAAGTGCTGTACGTTAAATCCAGCTGACAGGACTCTGAACTGCAGCGCTTATCTCGTTATAGATCAAGATAATTTATAAAGGTTTTTAAACGAAGAATCGGAATATCAGATAGTTGACATGGTAAGCAAGTTTGTGTATATATTTTAATAAAAAATGAAAAATTAAATAAAACGAATACCGATACATCTGTTAGTGGCTGCGGTGTGTCACTTGACAATCATGATGCGTCGCCATGGAAACAAGTGTTAAAATAACAAGTTAAAATATTTGTAATTTACGTGTGAAGGGGTTGATTTAAAAAATATATAATTTCTAAGTAAACAACAATAGCCCAAGTTTAGTAAACATTTTTTATTGATTATTAAAAATAATTCTTCATCTATTTTTAGGTGTGCCAGCTGCCACTGTGGGTGGCACCGGCACACCCGTGGCTACGCCACTGGTATGGGCACAATGGTAGATTTTTTTGAAGCACGAGGAAACCACAGACAGACAGAGGGAGAGGTTGAAAATGTCTGTGAAAACACCGGCTAGTTGGAATGCCATGCTCGGAGAACATGGCCTGGGATGCCCTCGGGACCCGCAGCCTTACGGATATTTACCCGTCGGAAGGATCGGGTTACATCCACGACAGATACGGAGAGTGCACTCACTTCTTCTGCAGCAGCCACAGAGGCGCTTTCTGTGTGGGCATTGTTGTAAGTCTCGAAACAAACATAAAAGTTATTTAGCTTATCTGGTAGAGAGGCAGCAATGTTCAGAGTAGCTGGTTTATTCCCTTTAAAGTCTGTGATGTTATTGATGCCCTGCCACATGCTTCTTGCATCGTTTGTGTTGAGTTGTTCTTCAACTTTGTTTATGTATTGTCATTTTCTGGCTTTGATGGATTTTTTGAGATTGTAACTGGCTTGTTTGCGTTCATCAGCGTTCCCGGATTTTAAAGTGGATGTCCACGCTGACAAGGCTGCTCGAACATTGCTATTAATCCAAGGTTTTTGGTTGGGGTTGATGCGGATTGTTTTTGATGGCAGTACATCTTCTACACACTTCCTGATGAAACACGTTACAGTTTCTGAGTACGCCTCTATGTCGTCATCAGATACTGCCTGGAAAATGTCCCAGTCCACGTGATCAAAACAGTCCTGTAGTATAACGTCTGATTGGTCCGACCAGCATTGAATTTACCTGAGGGCGGGTGCTTCCCATTTCAGTTTCTGCTTATAACCAGGCAGGATCAGAATAGAAGAGTGATCCGATTTGCCGAAAGGTGGGTGGAGGAGAGATTTGTAGGCATCCCGGAAAGGAGAGTAACAGTGGTCCAGTGCACGATCACCATGCGTGTTGATAGTTATGTGTTAAAAATTTTTTTGGAGCTATTGTTCTGAAGTTGGCTTTATTAAAGTCCACCGTAACAATAAACGCTGCATCTGGGTGCGCGGTTTCCTGCTCACTTATATTCGCATACAGTTCCTTGAGTGCCTGGTCTGTGTTGGCTTGAGGAGGAATGTAAACAGCTGTGATTATGACCACTGTGAATTTCCTTGGTAGCCAGAATGGTCGACACAGAAGCATTTGAAATTCCAGATCAGGGGAGCAGAAGGATTTGATAGAGTTTAGGTTCCTTTCATCACACCACGAGTTGTTGATAAAGAAACAAACACCCCCACCTCTGCTATTCCCTGTGAGCTTTTTCATTCTGTCCGAGCGGTGCACAGAGGACCCCGTAAACTCGATGGCTGAGTCTAGAACCTCTGGAGACATCCCGGTTTCTGTGAGGCAAATAATGCAGCAGTCCCTTGTATCTCGTTGGTATGAGATACGTGCTCGCAATTCACAGAGTTTGTTGTCCAGTGACAACGTTAGCCAGCAAAATAGTTGGGAGAGGAGGTCGGAGGGGACGACGTCTGCGTCTGACAAGGATGCCGGCTCTCTTCCTTCTTTTCCGGTGGCGTTTCCTCGGTCGCGTCCTTGCAGGCCAGACAAAGGGCTCTGATGCGGTGTCTGTAAACAAGGCGCCAGCGTTCAAGAACTCAAAGTCTGGTTTGCGTTTTGCAACGTAGAAACCTATGCTTAGAAGCATGTGTCTGTCGTAGACAGTTATACAAACAATATCCAACACGTAGAACAACAACAACAAAAAAACAAGTAAAACAAACGAAACACTGCAAAGTTTACTCAGAGCTTGCAACACGGCCGCCATGCTCGGCGCCATCTTACTCACAGACAGCCGTCTAAATGTCCCAGTGGAAACTCCCATGGAAATGGTAGAGTTGGTACTTAGTGTTCGCCATGATTCTGGCCTGCACTGCCCTCAGCATGGTGGCTAGGGGAATTTTGTTCCCCATAGCGACCCCTAGAGGACGCAGTTCAAAGTTCCCTTGAAAGGGAACATCTCAGGTTACGAATGTAACCATGGTTCCCTGAGTAGGGAATGAGAAACTGCGTCCTCTAGCTCCCTGCCATGCTTTGGCGCAACCTTCAGACGAAGAAGTGAATGATGTGTTCACCCAGTGCCTGTTTTCAACTTTCAATTTTAATTTTTCAAATCAGATCAGATCAACGATACACAATATTATTGTGCATTGGTGGAGCAAGAGAGAGACTCAGTGAAGGCTTGTTTAAAATATTGCACATATATAAGCCTTTCAGATTACTTATTAAAGTGCAATGTAATACCTCATATCTGCAGACGATGTACGTCTATTTGTGGATAGAGACTTCACCGGCTACATGCGCCAATCCTCATTTGCATGCATGTGTGTGTGTGAAATGCGTGCTGAAGTGAAACAGCTGGGCATTTTTGATAGCTGAATTATAATAAGCTGCCTCACAGTTATTCACATTTTCACAGATTCTGCAAGGGCTGTCCCACTGTATGTATGTATGTATGTATATATATATATATATATATATATATATATATATATATATATATATATACCCTAATTAATTGCAATCATGAGAAATTAAATTGTGATTATGCTTCCTTTGTCTTTACAGAATCCAGCTTCAAAATCATTACTTATTTAATTTACAACAAACACACAATCCCCTATTTTCTCTGTGATTATATATTGAAAGATCTTCTAAGAACCAAAAGACCTTGATCCCTGTGTGCCTGGCTGCATGCAATTTTCGTTGAAACTACAACCCCTACAAGGCATTACTCTGGAACTCAATTGTCCCACTATAAAATATTGATTTTACATTCAATGATCAGTCTGGCTAGATAGCAGACAAAATCTAGTAATGGATCAAATGACCTCTGGCTACAGTTAATGTAACACTAACACGTAACCCCAAATATGGAAGTGGCATATTTGATCAAAATAACAGGACAAGCTGTAGTTCCCTTCTGGTGTTCCTGTCTGAAAGGTCGGCAGTGATTTAAAATGAATTACATAATGTAAATTGTAAAATTAGCAGAAAGGCATTTAATTTCACCTGTTACCTCTAAAGTTCACCTGTGCCCTTTGTCTTCAGATGCTTGTCAGGTGCTCTAAAAAGTATAAAATTACAAAACTACTAGTAAGAATACCATTAATAAGACGATGATGAATTACTGGTTAATTTTAACTTATTTAATTTGGGCATCTGGGTTTTATTAGAACTTCCTTTAACCTAGTTTAAAACATTTTATGAGTAATCAGGCTTTGCTTTATGGGTAGAGTCTGCTAAGCTCCATTTTCTGGGCATTGACATAGATATGTATTAACATTATGAAGGTCTTGGCAGTAGTACCTTCTCCATATTTTTGATATTTTAAATCTGAGTGAAGGCTATTTTTCACTCTGTGTCAGTGCATCAGAAGCCTTGGTTCAGCCTAGTGAGTTCCATGCCCTGAGGTATTGCTATTTTCTTGGACAGAGTCTTTGTCATCGTTGTTATGGCCATGCCTGGCTGAGCTTACAAAAGTACAGCATCGATGCATATTATTTGGCATCTTACTTACCCATATAACAGTAAGCAGGTACAAAATATCCTAGGCTTCATTACAAAGCATTCTTATTCTACATGCTCTTTAATTTAATTTTCGAGTCCTATTTGATGAGCTACAACCATAGTCTTCAATGAGACATTGTAATATCAACATTGTGATATTGTTAAATCGATAGTTCACTTCATCATTGACTTGCTCCCATGTTGTTCCAATCCAATAAAACTTCACTTTGAATAAAGGTGTTATTAATTAAACCTGAGCGATTTCTGTTCCTCCACTGCCCATCCATTCACTCAAAACATGGATGCTTCATAAAGTTTATAAAGAGTTTGTAAAAAAGTTATCCATATGAATCAAGTGGCTCAAAAATTATTCTGAAGAGGCACGATCCATTTATATGATAATAGATTTAATTTAGGTTTTTATTCACATATAAACGTTGATCAACACTCATGCATAGAGCACATCAAATTTGGTTATTGGAAGCTCAGTTGTTCTTGACAAACAGGCATGAACCAAACAGGCATGAATTGGTTCTCGTGGAAGCTTAAATATGCTTACGTGACACACATCAAAAATTGGTGAAAAATGTTTTGGGTAAAAAAAAATCTTTAATATTAATGAATGTTTATATTTTTATTTTCAGATTTGTTTCAGAAAGCCATCATCCAGAGTGGGACTGCTTTGTCAAGCTGGGCTGTGAACTACCAGCCAGCCAAATACACCCGCATACTAGCTGAGAAGGTGGGCTGCAATATGCTAGATACTGTAGATCTGGTGGAATGTCTACAGAACAAAAACTACAAGGAACTGATTGAACAGTACATCACACAGGCCAAGTACCACATTGCTTTTGGTCCAGTTATTGATGGTGACGTCATCCCCGATGACCCCCAAATTCTGATGGAACAGGGAGAGTTTCTCAACTATGATATCATGCTGGGTGTCAACCAGGGTGAGGGTTTTAAATTTGTGGATGGCATCGTGGACAGTGAGGATGGTGTCTCTGCAAACGACTTTGACTTTGCTGTGTCTGATTTTGTGGACCACCTCTATGGTTATCCAGAGGGCAAGGACACACTTCGAGAAACCATCAAGTTCATGTATACCGACTGGGCTGACAAGGAGAACCCAGAGACCAGACGAAAGACTCTAGTTGCACTCTTTACTGATCACCAGTGGGTGGCACCAGCGGTAGCTACGGCAGACCTTCATGCTCAATACGGATCTCCGACATACTTCTATGCTTTCTACCACCACTGTCAGAGCGAAATGAAACCAAGCTGGTCCGATTCAGCACATGGAGATGAGGTGCCTTATGTGTTTGGAATTCCCATGATTGGGCCTACTGATCTCTTTAACTGTAATTTCTCCAAGAACGACGTCATGCTTTCGGCGGTGGTAATGACTTACTGGACGAATTTTGCAAAAACTGGGTAAGTGGAAGCCTTTTATTTGTTCTGTTAATTAATTATGCGCAATGTATTCAGTATCACATATCTGTTAATAATTATTTCAACACTTTTTCACTTGTTATCATGGTTAGTGACAAGACTCATTTTATTTATCAGTTTCTTAAAAAAAAATCCTTAAATATACAGTTTAGTGTTACAGTTATTTGAATACAGCTCTTATGTGATGATAATGCTTTTGTGTTTTGATATATGTAGGTGTCATAAAAAAAAGAAAAAAGAAATATATATATATATATATATTATGGGTTTAGCTGTCCAGAAGTAATGGCATGGATGCAAAATGCTAATTAATAAATAATTATTTTATCTGTAGTAAATGTTGCATTGAATTAATAAATTGCTGTGTAAAATCACTCATATTAATTCAAAGTGTAAAGAAAATATTGCTTTTAAACTAGTCTTTACATCACATGAGATTTCGTTGAAAATTTACCTTTTCTTGATCTTGGACATTTGTCATCGACCCATTAAGCAGCACTGACAGTAAATGTCTCTTTACCTGCTTATTTTAGTGTAAACTACATCCTTTCAGATGTCCATTAATAAGATTCCTTAAGATTAATATTCTTATTCTATAAAGAATAAGCTTTTACCTGCTTCAGACCACACAATGTGGAACATCACTTTCTATTTAGGAAACTTGTCCTAAATGAGTCATGGTTTTGCTGTCTCCTCACATATGATAATTTCAAGACTCACCATTGTCAGTCAGATTATTATTTTAATGGTATCAGACCAGATCTTAACTAGCCTCTTGAGTTATGCGGTTCTTTCCATCCTTTTCTCCATACAACATCACTGCACTCAAGGCAAGCCCAGTTCATCCTGAACCTACTTCAAATATAAGTGACTGGGGCCCCTTCATACTTTCAGTGCTCCATTCGGTGTTTATAGGTGCGGTTTGGCACCACTCCAGGTGATACCTGTGTGTCAAGAGGTAGATTGGCAGGCTCATCAGTACCTCACGTCAGACTGCTCTCCCTCCGCTGGCTGAGTGTCTCTCTCAGCGTGAGTACTTTAAAACAGAGGAGGAAAAGTGAAAGCAATTTCAGCAGCGCCTGGAGAATGCTTGCTTTGCAAGAGAGTCACTCCAGCCTGTGGTAAACAAACCAGTGGTGATATCAGCCTCTCTGAGTAGTTCCACAAAAACAGGGCAAATAAATACTTGGAGGGAAATGTGCAGAATGTAATTTGTATTTAAGCCTTCCTTTGTTGCAACAGCTGACAAGCCTGGGTGCTTAGACTGGAGAGAGCAAGACATGGGTCATTAATGCTATCACTGAAGAAAATTAACCTACACTTTGTTATCTGGATGTCAAGTATCAGCATCGGCTTTATGGATTTTATGGGTCAGGTACATTATGCACACACATTTTTATTATACATCAGCAGCAGATCAGTGATAAAAACCTGAAATGGATAGATGGAATCTGTGGGATTCACTATCATTTTGTTCCAAACCATTATTACTTTACATCCTCTGTGGAAATTCAGTGGAGTCCTAAACTACATTGAACCCTATTGACTTTTTATACAGAGAGAGAGAGAGAGAGAAGAAATTTTTTACCCAACTTAATGTGTTGATATATGCCAGCTAAGTTTTCAAGGAATCATAACTTATTTCTATCCTATACATAGGTTAACATTTCCAGTTAACTTCTGAAAAATACCCTACATAACCACTGTTTACATAATTTGACCTTTATTTTTGGTTAAATACAATTATAAACAACAGTATTACTGACAAAACTCGTTTACCAAACATTTTAGAAAACAAATGACATCTCATCCCTGTTTGTTGTGATGCATAAAATTATTTGCAACACAGTAAAGACTTTACAAATCACATAGAACTCATACAAACCTTTATTTCACAGAAAGAAATAAAGTCTCTCCTAAAGAGGATACAACAAGCCTCTGTTTTGTAAGTCAACAACTGGGTTGTAGTAATGCCACATTTGGAGGGTATCTGGAGGATGCAACTGTCAATGAAATTAAACCAACCACTCTGGGTACTGGAAACAATGCTAAAAAAAAAAAAAAAACACACATAGCATGTTTTAGAGTGAAAGCTTAGCAGAGGTCGATCACTCTCTGGAGGCAGAATATTTCTTCTGTGTGTTTTGGAGGAGTGATAAGATTAATATCCCCACTTTAGTAATATCACCTCGTTGTGGTACAAATTGAATGAGGTCATGTAAACGATTCTTTATGTGGAACTTACTACTTGAATGCTTGTGCAATTTAGTTGTTTATTGTTAATGCATAACACACCAGTTAGCTTTACAAGCCCTGAAATATTGTCGATACTGTGCATTGCATTATAAATGATGATAATGGCTCTACACAGATATTAGTTCCTGGAAGTATAAGAAAATGTGAATAAATGACTATTCCCAGTTATATTTTGCACACACCATTAAATGGATCTTTAAGTATATGCATTTCTGCATCATGGAATTTCACCGTTTGCCAAATTGTGGCTGTGAGAGTCTAACCCCCAATTTCCACCAGATCCGTAACGGCTGCGTTACGGCTCCGTCACGGCGGCGGAGTCAATAGGTTTCCATTAAAGTCAATAAGTGTATTTCCACTGAATGCGTTACAGCTGCGTTCCGACTCCGGCGATCCGCAGCCCTCCGGACCAGATACGCAGAGCTTCTATTTTTGCCGGATGCCGGAGCGCTCCGCAGCACTACAGGGCAGAGTACGCAGGACAGGAAGTCGAGTGACAAAACAGAACAGCCAGAAACAAAATAAAATACACCGCGCTCATATTTCCCTACACTACACCTTGAAAACGTCATAATGGGCGGAGACAGGCTTGTTGAAGTTTTAACCCCGTTGACACGATGGATGAAGGAATGAATAGAGAAAAGAAAAGAGTTCTATCCTATACTCCTTCGGATGGAAAACTGTTCCTGGTTTGGTAGTTCTGTTTATAGAAACTACATATCGCGCGATCACACCAGAATTCGCAAGATTACATGGGGCATCTTGACGTCAGCTGTCAGTCATGACCACAGCCGTTACGCAACAAATACGGACCTGGTGGGTATTGACGGACAACGGAACACGGAGCTGTCACGCAGCGGAGCCGTTACGCATCTGGTGGAAATTGGGGGTAATCCATTGATTAAAGTGATCAATATGGATTTCAGTCATTACAAAAGTATACTCACTGACTGAAATGAAGCATGACATTCCCTGATGATGCTGCCTGAGGATACGGTGGATTTAACCATGGAAAAGGCTTTTGTCATTCAAAAGAAATTATAATTGCCTACAGTGTTAACAATCTGAATATGAGCCTGTGGTGACTGTATACTTCAGGCTATAATTACATAATATGAGTGCTGTTTTACTGAATATCAGCGTGGCTGTGATTTGACTGTAGGCACGAGTCTATGCAGCTTGTTCAGTGTCACAGACTGGCAACTTGTCTGGAATGTTGCAAACACAGACAAATGGAGTAATAGAAACAATGAAGTTCAGAACTGTTGGTGGGCTATACTATATGTTCAACTGTTGTAGAACTGTGACCTGTTCCAACATTTTAAATGGGCTGAAAAAAAAAAAAAAAAAAAAATATATATATATATATTTCTGGTGATACATTTATGTTCTGAACTGTTAAACTGTAAAAAAAAATATAATAATAATAATAATAATAATAATGTTTATTTTCCAACCCACAGATGGGTCAGTTATAGACAACCCCATCCGTGGGTTATTCTAACATAGCATTTTTAATATAATTTAACTAAACATGATGGGTTATTTTATGCTTGTTAGTTTTTACAGGAATACTATCGTATTTACTATTATCTTAGTAGAAAAAAATATTATATTTTTCACAATAATTTACCTTGCAAACCATAATAAATTATATACTCAAACTATGAATAAATGTAAATGTCATCAGCTGCCTTCCATTTGATATCAGTAACACACACAGAATCACATGACATAATTGCCACAATTTAAATATTTCACCCAAAAATAAATGCCATTTGTATATTTGTTTATTCACCCTCAAATCATTCCAAACCTATATTTTATTTATTACTTCTATTTTATTTCTTTCATGGAACAAAAAAGTTACAATTATAATACAACAGCCTCAGCCCTTATTAACTTTTTGAAAATAAAAAATAAAATAAAATAAATAATAATAATAATAATAATAATTTAAATAACAACTTTTGTGTTCTACAAATAAAAAGAGAGTAGTGTGGGTTTGCAATGACATTGTAACAGATATCTACTTTGTATGAGCGAGGAATGCAGCGATGTGGGAGTTGCAGGAAATAACAGTATTTAATAGACACACCAAGGGTTACATAGGTTAGACAGGAGACACACATTGCACCATCAGGAGACGAGAAAGACCAAACAGGGAACACGGGACAGATGACACTATAAATACAGGGCTTAACGAGGGGTAATAACAAGACACAGGTGAATCAAATGACAAATCAACGAGAGGGGAAAAACTGGGTTACAGGAAGAAAACACAACAAAACATGTTCATATTCCTGACAGTAATAAGGGAAAATTATGACATGATGTTTTTATTTATTTATTTTTTTTGGACACATGGTTCCAGGATAAAAATTCTTAAACCAACTTATTACATTCAAAATGGATCATTATAGATTCACTTATTCAAGCAACTTTGAAAGCATTTACCCATCAATTATTTTACTTATTTAGTAGTGCTTATTTAATAATTTTAGTTAAGGGTTTGACTCATGCACATTTTTCAACATGCCATGAAATGTAATGAAAAGACAGTAAACCATATTACAACAAAACATATGGACATTCCATGGAATGTTAAAGAATTATATTAGATATGGGACTCTATGGGATATATGGTTTCATTTTCATTATTTCATTATTAAATATGATAAAATCTCAAGTGGCCAGAACATTGAACCTGTCATCCTTGAAAGTTTCACACAATTGCATACCATTCAAGAGCCATAATAACTTGAATGAATATAGCAGCTGAAGAAAGCTTTAAAATAGTTTGGAAGAATATTTGACTGAAATAATCATACGTACATACTTGCAATGCATGTTGAGTATTTATTATAAATTTGAAACTAGCAATCAGCCGGCTTGTAACAAAATAATACAAGCTAATTTACATCAGCTATCATTTTAAGAATACTTAGTGGTAAGCATTATACTGTGCTGCTATAGATATAGCTATATACAGTAGCTTCTATCAATATCATAAATCTCTATATATGTAATTGCATGGCTCAGAAAACAAAATTCCTATTTAATCTGATTGACATTAACATTTACTCACTAGAGCTAAAGACTGTTCATATTTTCATACAAAACATGTTTAAATCTCTTTATAGCAGCAATGCATCCCTGGCACAAAACAATTTATTAATAAATAAAGTGATAAGGTAAATGAAATAAGGAATTAGTGGCTTTACAACACTTACAATCCAGTCCAGTTTTTGGTTAATTACATGGTCCTCACTGCCACACCTCGTTCTTGCTCCAAGTGGTTTTTGAACTCAGGTCTCCGGCATGGGAGGCGGACGCTCTAACAAGGAGGCTAAAGACTGCAGCCATTTGTGTCAGTCGCTAGTGCATTCTCTTTAGATCACGGGAATGAGGTTTACCTGACAGCACCTACCTGCTGGCCTCCGTTACACCAGGGTCGGATTAACCATATGGGTATTTGGGCATGCGTTCAGGGGTACCATGAACAGGGTGGGTACAACTGCATCCATGGTGACATAACTGGCCACAAAAATGCTCTCAAATATGCGCCGCAATGGCTGCTTGTCTCTTATGGGTGATTTTAGCATTCCTTTGCTGTCAGAATTGCAACACATACTACACATTTCATCACACTTTGTTTTAAGGAACAGTTCTAACTACAATCTAAAAACTGCTGGGTTAAAAACAAAGAGAAAACAGTCAAAAGTAGCATGCATATAAGAACAAAATAATGCAGAAAAAGTATGACATTAACAGCTACTGAGTTTATAAATGATAAATTAAACGTTTGTTGAATATAACTTTTAAGTTCAAATTTAACTTTTTTGGCAAATGTTATATATTGTACAAAAATATTATACAAAAAAACTATTATACAATAATTGTATAATTAGTTAATTGTTAAGTTATTTACAAGCTATTCTGTCATGACAGTAAATAAACCACAACATTAACACATTTATCAGAAATATATGCGTGAAAGAATGTGAGCATGTGTATGAATGACAGTGTAAACTCAATTTATACTAAACACCACAGAACAAGCATTTAAAGGGATACTCCACCCCTAAATGGGAATTTTGTCATTAATCACTTACCCCCATGTGGAGAGACAGAGAGGAGATTAATTTTTGAATAAAGTTCTTATTTTAGTTTTTCTTCACATAATTGTTGCTTCACGGATGAACCACTGATGGCAGATGGACTATTCTGACAATGTCTTTCATATTTTTCTGGACGTTGACAGTGTAATTTACTTGGCAGTCAATGGGACATTCAAGTTTTTATCCAAAATATCTTAAATTGTGTTCCGAAGACTAACAAAGTGTTATGTGTTTGGAACGACATGGGGGTAATTGATTAATGGCACATTTTTAATTTTGGGGTAGAGTATCCCTTTAAAATGTTGTTTTTACAAATTATGCACTTCATTTTCATTTTTTTTTCATAGTCCCTGAATACAGATCATGCATCACTGCAAATTTTCATGATCTCTTTAGGATAATTGTTGTAGTCACGAAGAAGCCCCATCAGCACAGCAAAGGCATGTGACATTGTTTACATCATCCAGGGCAGTGTCCTCCTTTAAAATTAATGTTGCATTGATTTAGGGGAAAGGACATTATCCTCTTTGACCAGCATTTATCCCAGTCACTGCCTGTTCTTTATCAGTGACCTAAAAAGAGAAAAACATAAAATAAAATAAAAATAATTAAAATCTATCCATTTTCAGATTGAGATGCATCCACATTAGTAAGGAGAGGTAAATAGTCTGTTTTGGAATTTCAACCACTTTGTGTGATTTTTAATGTCTCTGTCTACCACCATGCTCTAGAATGTTATAATGGCAGCACTAGTGTGAGTGCATGTAATATTGTTAAAATAATTATATTGTTTTCAGAAAGCTACTTCTTTCCTGAAACATTAGTCTTGCGTAGCCATACCTTCAGACTGATGGCTGAAGGTCTGGAATCCATGGCAGCTTTCACTGGCCAAGGCCCGCCCGTGAGGCCGTTTGACCGAAATGCCAAACAACCAATAACAGTTTGTTTTGTTCAGTGTCACTTTTTCGGAGTCCCCTACCCTCTTGATGGAGGCCAGAATGAAAGAAACTCTCAGACGTATTTTAAAGATTCTATGCCATGAACTTTATATATTTCACATACTTTTGAAAATGCAGCATTTAGTTGATTCTGATAAGCGTTCGTTGTTTACAGTTGTAAACACTACTGCTTTCTTCTTTTATGATAGAGTTTGGTGGCACAGCATCTTTGTTTCCGTGCAGAACAAGAATGCGACACACACATCTTACTCATGTAAGTGGAGGGCAGTTCTAGGGTTAGTTCATCAAAGAAAGAAAATGGTCACAATTTATTTTCCCTCTTGTTGTTACAAACCCATACAAACTCTGCTAATTATTGGAACACAAATACAAATATTAAATATTCTCTTAATTGACTATAAAAAATGCCATATTCTGACAGTAACGTCTGGTAACCCTTGTTCCCTGAAGGAGGGAATGGAGTCGTCATGTCAGTGACCGACGAATTGGGATATCGCTTTGATAGACCAATCAACTTCGTGTTTAAACTAAACGAGCTAATGCACATTGCCATGCAATTATTGCATCCAGCTGCCGCTGAACACAGTGTAAGTATAATAAGGCAGCAGGTGCAACGCATACCAGGTTTTCGCTGAGGAGCCGAGCTGGTGACCCGAGCTGGTGACCTGGCCACTCAGCGGTGGTACAGCAGCCGTGGTGATGGGACGTGATGTCTCTGTTTCCTCCTTCAGGGAACAAGGGTTACCATACGTAACAGAGACTGCACTGCAAAGGAAACTCACAGAGTTTATTAGTAGACACATAACCACGAGCAATGTAATACACACAACTATACACAGAAAGGGTTACATACTCACCCACCCTCCTGCGCTGGACCCCCGCTCAAGGGGCGCCTCCCTTTAGTCCGGACCATCAGTAAGGTGGTTGCTATGAGCATAGAACCAGCCAAAAACTGTATAGGTCCAGCATTGGAGACTGTTATGTAAGAGGTTTCCACCTAAACTCGATCAGGTGGAGAGCTGGTGGTTACAGGGGAATTAGGAAGGGGAGGATAAAAGCAGAAGTTAAAAATCTGAGTAGATACCTCGGTATTGCTCTGATTTGGATGAGAACCCTGCCTCATCTGGATCACATCGCTTAGATTCTGCTTACCTCCTCGTGACCCATGATTCCTCTTACCCCTGCCCACAAGTGGGGGAGGAGCGCGAGTCGCGACACTAGCCTTCTGTGCCCGTCTTTGATCCCCAGATCGAGACAGGCCAGGACCCCTATGTTGTCCGGGCTCAGACCGGGACCTTCGTGGTACGAAGGATTGGAAAACAGCGGAGCACGCCTTTGTCTCCCTGAACCTCTCGATCACTGTCTCAACGGAAATACCAAAAAGTTCAGAAGGCAAAACCTGAGCATCGGGAAGAAAGCCTTTTCTTTCTTCCCGATGTCTGCCAGGTTCACCCACAGATGTTTCTCTACTACCACCATGGCCGCCATGAAGAAAACGGTCTCTTTTGTTTTATTTCGATCTCTGTATGGAGATCATGCAGAAATGGAAGGCTCACCAAAGCTGGAGGGCTATGGTCAGAAAGATAACGCTCATCAAGGTTTTTTTTTTTGTTGTTGTTGTTGCCTCACGCCGTCACCTTGTTAGCGCACTTTCATGGCAAGTCCAACTTTCCCATGGCGCGATTCATAACCTCAAACAGCTCTACCCACGCAGGGCAGGAGAATTGAGAAGGCTCAGCCTCAGGTTCTTCATCATCCTCAAATATCTCTTGCTTTTCCTGGGTAAAAACCCAGCAGAGCACTTACCTCATTATCAGAAAGTGTTAAATATATAACATTATTCTCCTGAGGCTCTCTCTCGTCTGCCACATTACGAGCGTGAAAGGGAAAGCCCCTCTTTAAACCATTCAGACAGATCCACCTGTATTCTCACGAGCTCATTCTCCTCCGTGCCTCAGCAGTGGCAGGTCCTGAACTGGGGGAAGCAGACGGCTGCCTTTTTTTCCTTTTTTTATTGGAAAGAGAGAAGAACGAGAACGGAGCTTTTTCATTGAAAAAACGCTCACAATGCACGCAGATTGCATCTTCAGAGACATCGCGTGCGTGCTCTTCACCCAATCAAATGATGCAAAGATCGTGTGTGTCATCAGGTGTCAAATAACGCAGACACGGATGCACACATTGTCTAAACGCTTGCTAATAGTCGCCATTATATGCAGAGAAAGATCACTCTTGCCGGTTCTTTCAGATGCACGCTTCAAACAGAACAGTCTGTGAAGACGAAGAAGAGAATGACGTGTTCTCCCAGTGCCTGTTTATAGTCATGCCGGTAGTGACGTCAGAGGCTGTCGCCAGCCAACAAGTTGTTGTACTTGTAACAAGGTGTTTTTTAAATGTATGCTTGAGACACCTAGAGGACGCAGTTCGAAGTTCTTTTGAAAGGGAACTCATGACTCCATCAAAAAAAATTAAAAAAATCTGTAAACATCTGACGAAAACTGCATCAATCTGGTTAGTAATGTGTGAAGGGCACTGAATGTGTTAATGCTCTTTTAGGAGTTGTTTGATCAGATCTTGAAAGATTTAATGTTTTCTTTATTTTAGTTGATTTAATCTAAGCTGTGTGTAAGAAGCCAGTTGTAGTTCTTGTGTTTTTCTTTCTTCAGTGATTCTGCTTGTTAAGAGCAGCTGTTCATCACTAATCACTTAATTAATCATATACTTATCTCATTAACCACTGATTCAGTGTTACTTTAACACTCTGTAGTGTTATGTTTTCATTTAAAACAAAATATTTTTGTGGGGTTTAAAGGGTTAAAGATATAAGATGGGGAAAAAACAGCATGGAATGTAATTTAACAGCAATAAAATGTATTTAATGTATGCCAAAAAAAAAATAGAAAACCAGGAATTTAAATTTCTGTTAATTCAAGGAAATAACAGCAATTTACTGTAAAACTTAATCAGATTAACCAAAGGGGGAAAAAAGGTATTTGAGGTCCACAGAAAACAGTTGTGCAAAGTATTTAACTGATAAGAAGAGTAAATATTTAAATGAACTGTATTTATGTGTTTTTGGATGAGAAATCTGTTACTTTAAGTTTTGTGAATCAGCATTGTGCTGGAGAGTAAAGCCTGTGCTTCAGTCAAGGATGAGCCACAAACACTGATGCTCTGCTGCTTTATTTAAAGGTAGTAACTGTGCAGTTGCCTAAGCAGCAGTGCTCTTTTTGTTAAGTACTTCAATACATGCATGTGTGTAATAGCTGAGGATGAATGCAACGATTTAAGTTTAGAGTTAAAAACATGTTTTTAGTTTTTTAAAGTGTTTATAGTTTTATACTATGAAATATTTCTTCTTAGTGGACTTAAATGAAATAAGTTCACATTGCTAACACCATATGAATACTAGAATTTTAAACTCCCAACTGTTTGAAGCAATTGGAGCAGAGTTACTTTCCATGGTATTATAACAGTAACACAAAAATGAAGAGCTGTAAATTAACTGTACATTTATGTCAGTCAATTACTGTTATTTATCAGCACAAGTCACAGCAAAAAGCCAGGAATTTCCTGTAAAATTACAATATATATAATATATATATATATATAGGTTCAACAACCTAGAGTTAAGCTATCATTATAGCATATGTGTGTTCATAAACACGTACAGTGCACAGAGGTTAAAACTATTGATGTATGTTGGTTTATAAGCATCTGTGTAGACTTGCTCTTTATTACTGTAATTTTAAAGCACACACTGCATTGCACTTAAAAAGCATTTTGTTTCTAAATTGTAAGGCAAATACTGATGTGTTCTTTAAATTCTCATTTTAGGGATCCAAATCAGCCAGTTCCACAGGACACCAAATTCATCCACACAAAGCCTAACCGCTTTGAGGAAGTGGCTTGGTCTAAATACAACCCCAAAGACCAGCTTTACCTACACATTGGGCTGAAGCCAAGGGTGAGAGATCACTATCGTGCAACTAAGGTTGCCTTCTGGTTAGAGCTGGTTCCTCATCTTCATAACATCAATGAACTCTTTCAATATGTCTCGACCACAACTAAGATACCTCCTCAGGATACTACGCGATTAGGTACTAAGAGATTAGGTAAAACATGGCCGTCCACAACACGTCATCCTGCTGTTCCTCCTGCCAACACCAAACAAACTACAGACCAGCACAAAGGCAATGATCTGGGCGAAGACTCAGCAGTGGTTATCGAAACAAAGCGTGATTACTCCACCGAACTCAGCGTGACCATCGCGGTGGGTGCTTCTCTCCTTTTCCTCAACATTCTGGCCTTTGCAGCACTCTACTACAAGAAGGATAAGCGCCGGCATGTATCCAACCGACGTGGGCCCAGCCCACAGCGGATCTCTGCACCAGCTATTGCAGCGGCTAACGCCAATGACATAGTACATTTGCAGAGTGAGGAGATGATGTCACTCCAAATGAAACAGCAGCAGATGGATCACGAGCACCATCATGAGTGCGATGCTCTGCCAGCTCATGATACGCTTCGTCTTACCTGCCCAGCTGATTATGCACTTACTCTACGACGTTCGCCTGACGACATCCCTCTTATAATGCCAAGTTCCATAACAATGATTTCTAACTCTCTGGCCGGAATGCAGCCCCTGCACAATTTCAACACGTTTGGAGGTAGTCAGAACAGTACCAACCTGCCCCATGGGCACTCCACCACCAGGGTATAGCTTTCTTTCCTTTTCAGAACTATAGGACATGGTCTGCTAAGGTATTGGGGGTTAAGGACCTTTGTTTTTCATGGCAGACTGTGCTGACTTTGTTCCACTCTGAGACTTATCTTGGTGGATGAGATGTTATTTTCCTATGAAGCCTTCTTGCAGTATATATCAAAGTCAAATGTGACCTACTTGTGAAAAAAATGAATGTTACTAAAGTCATACTTTATTTGGAGCCAAGCTTGTTAAGGGCAGGGCACTTTACACCAAAAGACTCTTTCCGAAGGTCTATTTTGCTTGCATAGGCAACATAAACACCAACAACAAAGAGGTCAAAAGATCTGACAAAGTTTTGTATGTGCCATACCATGTCATATACCAAGAGCAACAATGAGAGTAATTTTATTATATGAGAGCTATATTTCAGATGAACACATTAATATTATTTTCTGAGAGTGTTGTCATAACTTGTGGACTGAACTCAAAAACCCCAGCCTGAAATGTAATTATAACAAAATTTGTAAAGGTGACAAAATGTAAATACTTGTTAGACAAATACAAATACTAAAATAATTACAAAAAGCTTTTATTGTTATTTAGTTCAAAATATGACTATTATGAGCTTTTGTTAAGGTGTGTGTAAATATATCAATCATTATCTTTTATTTTTATTTTTGAAATCATATCTGTGCTAAACAGCCTTTACACCTGAAAAATAAATAAAAGAGAAGACAGGATTCTTATTCCAAAGCCTCTAAATATCCACGCCAGTCATCTGAGTGTTCTTTCGTCCCAGTGTCTAACAAATATTGCATGTTTGATTGCTGATTTTACATTAAACAACCCCATACTGTGACCCCATATAGATGTTAAAAATTAAATATTGCTTCTAAAAACATTACAGTGCTGGGAGAAGTTGCCTATTCAAGCTGGATGTACTGTAAATCAGGGCAACTTCTACCCACATCCAGTTTTACCTGCATAAATCTCTTTATTAATATTATTATTATTATTATTATTAATAATAATAAAAATAATAATAATTTATCTGTATCATCACTGCCTGAGCTTCAGAATTGACCAGCATTTGTATAATTAAAAATATCTATAAATAACACAGGCAGTGGATTTGGGTATCTACTGTATATGTTTGTAAAGAAGTACATGTTAGATATTTCTATTTGTAACATGCTAGCAATATGTAAAGTATCGTGCCAGGCTTGTGATATTCTGGGTTAAAGCATAAGTAAATGAGTGTAACAAAAAAACAAAAGATGATTACTATAAATAAATACTAACAAAGAAAGAAGAAAAAAATGATATTTTTCAGTTTTGCATCACATAACAAAGATGTTGAAAGTGCAAGAAAGTTAATTAGAAAGAGTAAATTAGTTTGTAAAGTTACATTTGTATATTAAATCTGTTCATGATTCATGTTAGCCCTTGGTTTGTTACCCGTCAGTACAACAAGGGTCCAACGTAAGGATCTAAATAATAGTTTGTAATCAAGTTTTTGCCTTAAGTGATAGATGATATTTCTGGTTGGACACATGTATAAAACTTTTCTGCAGCATTTTTAATAAAATATCACAGTATTTTCTACAACTGTCTTCAGATGTGTTGACATTTTGTTGAACTTTAATGGAAAAACTGATATACATCCAGGATGATGCTACTTGGTGAATGGTGAATTTTCTTCTTCTTCTTCTTCTTCTTCTTCTTCTTCTTCTTCTTCTTCTTCTTCTTCTTCTTCTTCTTCTTCTTCTTCTCTCAATAATAGCACTTTTTACCATTGGCATTTGAAATGAAAATTACAATTGACTTCCCTTATTATATTTGGTATTTGATATATTTGAAACAGGTCCTACTCCATTTTGTATTTTAAAATCCAACCCGTCGTGTGAATAACTTATTTACCATCGTTAAGGCTACAGCACTTTTATTTTTTATTTTTTTCAATGTAAGTGCCCTGTGCACTTCTTGTTAATTGTAGATTATCTATATTTGAAAATGTAATCATTTTTATGGTTGTTACAAGATAAAACGATGGCCTCTGTTCTTTGAGAAGTTCATGATAATGTCAAGCAAATCAAAATCAATTAGATAGCAGTAGGGGGCGGGAAACTCACTCTCATGCATGCTTTCTTTGCCTTCTCTTTTAACTCTTTCTCTTTTAAAAAGTACAATCTTTTATATGTTTTATGTAGGGCCTGCATACAAAAAAAAACAAAAAACAAAACCACAAATATTCATATTCTTTAGTCACTGGCTCGTATATAAACTTATCAAAACTGACAGGAAGTAAACAAACAAGAATGTCTGTTATTTAATTTTGCTACTACTCTCTACTCTCTAGTTACTAGTAGTCTCCAGTTAAGTCATTATTCAAATAATTGCACATTTATATCAAATTAACAGTCTATCTATATTGAGCGTTCATATATTCCACGCTCGAGCACACGCATTGTCACAATGCACAGGCAGAAGTAGCCTAATAATTGTGAAAAATATACATGTGAATTATTTATTAATAAACTAATGTTTTCTTGTCGGCTGCAAGATGAAATTCACGGTCCTGACGATCATCTACACAGTATACTGTACACGCCTTTAGAGAGAAATGTAACCTTCACATATTACATCATCAGGGAGTATTTCCGTTAGTTTTGAGTTGGTTCGTTTAAAAGAAGAAAGCTTTCTGTAGATATATTTATCATGTATGTGAGGCATCCCAATTTCATTATCAGGAAAAATAAATTGAGTAATCATGGGGGCACCTCCCTGTCATGCATGCACATTGATAATTGTCCACACAAACACTTTAATATGAATAGTAATAGACACATTTATTTTAGGTTATAGTATGGGATCCGCTAGTTGTTCTTGATCAATATTAAATGGATGCATGACTCTCATAAACTTATTTTAATACATATAAAAGATATAAAGCAGGTTAAGTCAAATATTATTTTACAAATAATTACAAAATGCTATTGACTGCGAATAAGATAGCAGTTTCACATTTTGCATATGCATTAAAGTTAATTGTTTTTTTTTACATGCAATTATACAAAATAAAGCCAAACAAGATTTGCAATGAAGATAAAATATGTAGCCAAATAAGAATAAATGCTGCACGTCGCACTCAGCATCATGCGCGGCGCGCATTTTGATATTTTAAGGAATAGAATACTATGAAGGTATATTGACATTTTGCATAAAGATAGATGTGCTTTGAAGCATTTGTTGGATAATATGTGGTTAAAGCTCCACTCAGCTGTCAAAAGCTGCAAATGCACTTTGGCGGCGGTGGCGGTGCTCACGGCGGTGGAAACTACATTTTGGTTGGCCACCTACTGTATGGAACTTAAGGCACCATACTTCAAGTTGAGCCCTGCATGTTCCCCTAAGAATCAGCATGGACTTCATCTAGAGGTGCAATAAATTGCTTTGAAATTCAGCCACACACTTTCATTGCTGTTATTGATCTTTCATAAAATGACATTAGTAAATTAGCTTTTGAAGCTAACTGAAGTGAACTGAAGTGACAGGAGAAAAACCAAAAGCTTAACTAATTATTTGCAGTTACTCAAGCGTGATAGATGTCCCTGTGCAATCCATGAGGCATGTTGAGTCTTTCAGAAATTGAAAGTCAAACATGATATGTAATGGGTTCTTTGAACCTAACAAAGTTTAAGGACACAATATCTCTGCAAAGAGAGGGTTATGACACCTATTGTTTTGGTACTGCATTACTGTTGTACTTTTCTGTGCTTGTTACATATATTACATTTAAAAGTACTTAATTACAAATACAATAACATAACTGCAAATAATAATTACATATCAAGTTGTTTATTTATAATTACCCCAAAGTGAATGTTAACTATTTATTTTCCCTTATGTCCACAGGGTTCAATCTGTGAATCTAAACCCTCAAACTGCATTTATTGTTTATTAGAGGCAACACGAGCAGGAGAAGGGAGGAGTGAGTGGGCCTGAATATTCTTGACTCAACTGCAAGTTAATTAAGCCAGCTCAAGCATTCCAATCACTCTCCCTGCCATTCAGTCTGTCATTCATGCGTGGGTCCTTCTAAGCAGTCATTATTGTGGCATATCGATCCAAGCTGTGACAAGGTAGCCATCCAAAGTGGGGGAGTGTGAAGGGAAGAGGACTGGGGTATGGAAAGGGAATGTAAAAGTGGTCAAGGGTGTTCATAGAGCAAATGTATGGAAATTAATAAAGTTTCCAATTAGGAGTTTTTATATTATTAAGTTGGCTTGAGAAAGCCAACTTACTGAAATCCTATTTAAACTTCTTCTTCTTCTTCTTATTATTATTATTATTATTATTTTTCTGACCCGAAATTTTTGGACACTAACTCCTCCTAGACCGTTCAAGCTACATACTCCAAACTCGGGTCAGACCTTCATACTGTTCTGACTTGGTGTGCTATATCTTTTCAGACTGGTTTGAGTTACGGTTTTCTTAAAAATTAATATAAAAAATCATAAAAATGCCCATAGACTTTCATTGACAGGATGTTCAGATGACCCAAGCTCCAAATCCCATTCGACTCAATCAAGCTTTGATGCTAATCAATTTAAACTCATTCAAACTCATCTAATCTATCTATCTATCTATCTATCTATCTATCCTAATAATATGCTAATCATGTTATGGGCTGTGTCCAAATTCAGGGTCTGCATCCTCCTTAAGATCCTTCCTACCCGGTTGAAGGAGGAGGGGTCCTCCGACGACCGCAAAACCTGGAAGTCGGTGTTTGTGAATTTGGACAGCCTACCCTTCTTTCAGTTCCCTCCCTTACCCGTTGCTCATATCCTGTGAACCAACCGTGACAGCGCTAAGCAAAAAGCGGGAAAATGGACAAACAAAGTTATTCTCATTTTAATTCTTTTGGAAGAAATAAAGCAATTAAATAAATCAAATACTTTCTTTGCTCGTTGTCGGAGAGTTTTTTTTTATATCAGACTACAAGACAGTCATATCCAGTTTAAGCCATTATAGCCAATGTTCATTTATGTTTTACAGTTTTTCTCGATTGGTTTGGCTCATTTCTTGAAACCGAGATGACATTCTCAAAACCATAAGGTCATTTGGCCAAACAGTCTTACAGTTCTGCTCAACATTATAGCTCACTAGCAAAATCAAATATCTTTCCCCAAACTCTTCTTCCATGCTTCAAAAGCAGATTCCTTTCCCATATAAAAGGTCAGTACAGTCAAAATAGCACAGATCCTTCTCAATTGCCTTGGCACATGTGCATTCATTTAGTGCTTTTGTCAAAATAACCTGGATGGTTTAGCACAACACCATGGATCCCCTGCAAAAGCTCATATCTCTCCCAAAACAGTTTATCCATGTGTCAAAACTAAATATCCTTCTCATAAATAGTCAATGCCCCCAAAATGCATTATACCTTTGGCATTGTTTAAGCACTGCAAGTCAAAATGCTTAGACGTTTTGTCACTGAGGCACAGGTCTAGCAACAGAATACCACCATGAATAAAACTAAAAGATTTTACAGTAAAATCAGCCTCCAATAAACCACTCATACTCAAGGAAACTGTAAACATTTTTATTCGTACAAAGAAATGTTAACATTAGAGAACATACTGTGAAAAGAAAACATATACAGGATTCTGTAAATGTGAACAGTTATAAACACAAACAAAAAACAAAAAAAACTCTAGCCTACCATACTGTAAATAAAGTTTCAGAACTATAGTACAGTAATATTTTCAGTGGTCGCCATTGTCACCCTCTCTTTCCAGGCCACCATCCTCATCCTCCTGGCCATCGACGCGCTGCTCTCTGTTAGGCCATAAATTCTCATCCACATCGCAACGGATATTTTCTCTTGCGATGCAGCGAGGGAAGAAACGGCGTGAATGTCTCAACCATCCCCTACATTGATCCCCTGTGATGTCCTCACATGCAGCATCCATTGCATGCAGCAGGGCCCTCTGGTCTTGAGCCTGATGCTCATACACCCTCCACCTCCAAGCTGAAAAAAAACTCCTCAATTGGATTTAGGAAAGGAGAGTAAGGTGGAAGAAACTCCATTAGCATCCGGGGATGGGTGGTGAACCAGGTTCTGATGCGTGGGCCACAGTGGAAGTTCACATTATCCCACACAATGACATAATGTGGTAGCTGAGGTCCTTCTTAACCTCTCTCATTTTCCGGGATCAGATCAGTATAAAGGTGGTCCAAAAAATTGAGGAGCTTTTGTGTATTGTAGGGCCCTAAACTGGGAATGTGTGTGGCCACACCTCTTTCTGATATAGCGGCACACATTGTTATATTTGCTCCTCGCTGGCCTGGGACATCCACAGTGGCTCGGTGGCCAATGATGTTACAGCCACGCCTTCGACCTTTGGCCAGGTTGAAGCCAGCTTCATCAACGAACACTAGGATGTGAGAGGTTTCGTTGCCTTCTAATGACATTATACTCTACAATAGAATAAAAATAAATCTAATCAGTCAAGTAGAGACAGATACTGCAGAGAGGATCTAAAGTACTGTAAAAAGAGGGAGTGAAAAACTGAAGACAATTTCTAGGCAAAATGCTCTAGTCACACAAAGCTGGATTCTAAAGGTAAAAAGGATAAAGCAAAACAAAAAAAGTGGTAACCATGTCTTACTGTAATAGTGTTACAATGATAGACAACCAGTAGTTGACTTACATGCACATACTGGTACCGCAGCTCTTTCACTCTGTCAGAGTTTCTCTCAAATGGTACCCTGTAAATCTGTTTCATGGTCATCTGATGTTTCTTCAATACCCGGTCTATTGTGGAGATGCTGACAGAGTTTATATTTTGGAACATTACATTGTCTAGAAGGATTGCATTACGAATCTGTCTCAGTGTGATGGCATTATTTGCAATGACCATGTTGCATATTTCTCGTTCTTGTTGTTCATTTAGAAGTTTTCTTCTGCCACCCACTTGAGGCTGTCGTCCAATCCTAGACATACAAGTCAAAGGTCAACACTGTAAATTTGTTACAAAATGAGTTACCAATGTAATTGTACTGCTGATTTATGGTACTAAAAGTGTGATGCACTGCACAGTGACTGGAATACTATTCACAGTATTTTCTCCATTTTTTTTTCTTTGTCATTTTTATAGTATCATATAACATCACATGAAGATATTACAGTACTCTAGGCCTACACACACACCAACACTGAATAGTTCAATAGAATAGTTCTGTACCTGTTTTCCCTGCGAAAGGTTTGGATGATGGAGGAGACTGTAGACCGAGGCACTTTAGGCTGCACTCGGCGACCTGCCTCTGCCATTGTGAGGCGATGGTTTATAACGTGGTCAATAAGGGTGGCCCGGATTTCATCTGGGACATCATGGTGCCTCCGTGCTCCTCGGCCTCTTCCCCCTATTCCTCCACGCATTCTCACTCCTCCTCTTCCTCTTCTTCCTCCTCTTCCTCGAGCAGGAAGTTGCTGTTGTACTTGGCGAGGTGCTTCCATGTTCACACTGCAAATGAAACTGGCCCCGGGCCAAGCTCTGTCTATATACTTTTGGCAGCAGTCATAATCATAGACAACACCTGTCAGGTAACTAAACAAACTGTTTGATTGGTCATCTGAGATGTGGGAAACTGCTCCTTAGTTAGTTCTAATTTCACCTGATTGATTGTCAAGTACTGTCATAAATTTATCAAATGTTCCAAGAAATTCTTTCATGGTATTATATCTTTGAATAATTTTGACAGTTGAACAGACAATTGTGCATATGATGACTTACACAATGAAACCATGCTGATATGTTTTGGAGAGAGTAACCATTTCACTGAAAAATCAACTAATCAGTTTAGATCAGCAAGATCTATTTATTTGGAAAATGTGCTAAATGTGGGCTCATTGTGTTAACTGTAGCTACTTGTACATAATCATTTGAAAAAAAGCACAGAGTCACTTGAGACATGTACTAAAGCATTTGCAATTTGATAAAACCAATGAAAAATGAAATTCTGTTGTGAACAATTGCAAGGTGGTTTGGAGATTTGTCCATGTTATTTTGAGAATGTCATCTCGGTTTCAAGAAATGAGCCAAACCAATCGAGAAAAACTGTAAAACAAAATGCCTAACTAGACAACCACTGAAAAAATATATTATTTTGAAAAGCCAGTTTTTAAAAAACGTACTCCTCTCCCACTCCGCTACCGCTCGCTTCGTCCGCCATTACGCTCTGCCGAAAAGAATTATGGGATAGGTAGGACGGGAAAGGATCCACCACACCCATCCTTCCAATTCGGGGAAAAGGAGGACATATTTGTGGGCCGCATTTGAAGGATCCTACGAATTTGGACAGCCTTCGTCGCGGCGCTGTGACGTAACATCCTTCAAATGAGTACTCCGAAGGATGTAGACCCTGAATTTGGACACAGCCAAAATCATGCTAGCAACATGCTAGTCGCATGCTAGTCATGCTAGAAACATGCTAGCAACATGCTAATCATGTTAGAAACATGCTAGCAACATGCTAGTCGCATGCTAGTCATGCTAGAAACATGTTAGCAACATGCTAATCATGCTAGAAACATGCTAGCAACATGCTAGTCACATGCTAGTCATGATAGAAACATGCTAGCAACATGCTAATCATGCTAGCAACATGCTTGTCGCATGCTAATCATGCTAGAAACATGCTAACAACATACTAGTCGCATGCTAGTCATGCTAGAAACATGCTAGCAACATGCTAATCATGCTAGAAACATGCTAGTCGCATGCTTATCATGCTAGAAACAGGTTAGCAACAGGGATTCACTTATTTCCAGGGGTTTCAGTACAGCGTAAAAATTGTGACGTTGTAAAGTAGGCGTTCCTCTAATTCCAAATTTGCATAGGTCACCGGTCATGCGCACTAAGTGTACGAGGATACATTGTTTATATACTGTCTCTATGGATACACCAACGGTCGGTGTTTTCTTTTTTGCCGCTAATAGAAACAAGGTTCAAATTGAGTATGTATGTCATGTCAAAGTGAATTATTTCAAAGTCACACACTAATATATTACACAATCGCGCCATTTAATCAATCTGAAATATTGGAATACACCATGGTCACACTTTTAACAAAATCCCCGGTCACACTTTTAACAAAAATATAAAATAAACTGTTTTGTAACTTATAGTAAAGGAAAAGTGGATGAACTTAACCTTTCTCTACTGACCAGAAATATTTGTCAACCCACCTATTCACAATATGAATAAAAGCTCTGCACTTGTTTACACCATTGCATGATTCTTATAAGCCTATAATGTAGGCTACTGTCAGTTATTAAAATGTCATACATGTGCATCAGAAACCTGTGTGTATTTAAAGGGGTTTCACGTGAGATACCTGTCCTAACTGAGTAACATGTGCATCAGATACCTGTGTGTGTGTGTGTGTGTGTTTACAGGGGCTTCATGCAAGATACCTGTCCTAACTGAGTAACATGTGCATCAGATACTGTAACAGCTTTTCATTAAGCTGCTGTTGTATTGGTAATAGGAGTGAGCAAGTAATCAACGCGTAATCAACTCCATGAACACAGATGTAAGATGCAACAATGTCTTTTATTTGTTGTGCTCTAATTGATTAACGTTGCTTCCAGTTAGCTTCTTGTAGTGTCTCATTCTTTGTTGTTCAAAGAATCAAAGTCCATACCTTGCATAATATAGCGCACAAACATTGTCCATATTCCATATGTCCTTGAACATCACTCTTAACAATGAAGCATGGTTAAGCACCATTAAATTCAATCCAACACAATCTTAGAAGCACGGTCAGCATAATATTCCACGTAGTACATGGCTTTAACACGGTCAAAAACTGTGTGCTTCCCACTACCAATACACCTGTTGTCTAATTACCCATGTGCTCCTAATATGCCAATGTCAGAGCACCCCAATGGACAAATATATAATTGCATTAAAATGGCTCCTACACACCGGCCCCTTAATTGCTCATGGCAGGAAGACATAGCAATTACAGAAACATACATAAAGGAGCCACAACAATTGAAGCAACATATACAGACATTCGGTCTTAAATTCAAGACATTATTGAACCATTGTCACCTCAATCATTTAACTCCAATAAAGGACAAAGCTTTCTAACAGGTCGTTCTAGAACACTACCTTTGGTTTTAATCTTTACAGTACGTACTAAACCTTTATCATCTGGAAAAGTTTCCAGTACTCTACCAAGTGGCCATGATCCACGAGGTGCAGTAGGATCCAGTAAAAGAACAATGTCACCAGGAACAAAACCTTTTCGTTCCTTTGTCCACTTTTGACGTTTTTGTAACAGAGGTAGATACTCCCGTATCCATCTTTTCCAGAAAAGGTCAGCTAAATACTGAACTTGCCTCCATCTTCTTTTCACATACAGATCGGTTTTTACAAAAAGTCCAGGTGGTAAAGCAGGCTTGCCTTGCATAAGAAGAAGATGATTAGGGGTGAGGGCCTCAAGATCATTGGAATCACTGGAAAGCTTTGTAATCGGACGGTCATTTATGGATTCAACACAACACAAATGGATTCAACTTCACACAAAATAGTATGGAATGATTCATCATCCAGCGTCTGTTGGCGAAGTACAGAACAAAGAATATTTCTCACCATGCGAATGATGCACTCCCACGCACCTCCAAAATGGGAGCCTGCTGGTGGATTAAAGCTCCACTGCACCCCTACTTGAAGTAACTCCTTTTCAATTTGCTTGATATTCCACACAGAAAGAGCCTCCTTCAACTCTCTGTTGGCACCAATGAAATTTGTTCCATTATCAGACCTAATGTGAGCTACCTGACCTCTTCGAGCAACAAATCTCCTTAAAGCATTAATACATCCATCAGTGTCCAAGGAGTAAGCTACTTCCAAATGCACTGCTCTAGTTGACATACAAGTAAAAATTACTCCGTATCGCTTCACATTACTATGTCCTCTTCTTACTTCGATAGGACCAAAGTAATCCACTCCAGTATTTGTAAAAGGTGGAAGATCAGGGGTAATTCGTTCAAGGGGAAGGTCTGACATCTTTTGCTCACCTGTCTTCCCTCTATAACGCCTACATACAACACATTTGGATATGATTTTTCTTGCAGCAGCATTGGCATTGGTAATCCAGTATGTTTGTCTTAACTTGGATAACATATGATTCCTACCACAATGGCCCAATTGTTCATGAATGTGACGAAGTAAAAGATGTGAAATGTGCTGACTCTTAGACAATATGATGGGGTGTTTGGATTCAATAGGCATAGCTGCCTTCCTGAGTCTTCCTCCTACCCTTATGAGTTCATTGTCCATTACAGGGTCCAGTCTATATAGACTGCTATTCATATTGACTCCATTAGAACCACTCTTCATTTGTTCAATTTCATCTTGAAATTGTTGTTGTTGACTGAAGCGAACAATAGCCATTTCAGCTTCACAGAGATCCTCCAATGACAAAGACTGTCCACCCTGTGTTGCTTTAAATAACTTCATTTGTCCATCCAAGGTAGATTTAGTAACATTGCAATCCAATGCCAGTAATTCCTTCCTTTTGAGACGTAGCCTATCTAGCACTTTTCTCAATTTGAGCATCCAAGCAACTGCCACTTTCAGTCTTTTCCACTCTGAGAAGTAGGTGATAAAGTAATTGGTAGAATTTGATGTACCTTGCAGAATAAAAGCATTTACCTTATGCTCTCTTTTGATCTCAGGATCATCCTCCTGAATGTTGTGTTCTTCCGTTGGAAGTGGTTGATAATCTTCTGATGTCCAAAGGAAACTAGGACCTTCAATCCATCTTTTGCTTTGCCCAAAGGTTTTGATCTGCATTCCACGTGAAGCATGATCTGCAGGATTTTCCTTTGTGGAAACATATCTCCATTGCTGAGGTTGTGTCCTTTCTCTTATGTAAGAGACCCTATTTGCAACAAAAGTCTGAAAGTGCTTGTCCTCATTTTTGATGTATTTAAGCACAGTCTGGCTGTCAGTCCAAAAAACTGAACTCTCCAATTGAAGTCTTAGCTCTGTTCTCAGCATTTGGTCCACTTTAGCAGCGAGTACAGCTGCAGTTAGTTCCAGACGAGGAATGGTTATTGGTTTAAGAGGCACTACTCTGGCCTTACTGAGCAGAAATGTCACATGCACTTTGTCCTCACTGTTAATCAACTTGAGATAAGTAACCATGCCATATCCTCTTTCACAGGCATCAGAAAAATGATGTAAACAAGCATGCATGATTTGTCCAAAATCTGTGGGTTTTAGACATCGGTCCACTTGGAACTCTGACAACTTATCCAAATCAGAAATCCAACTATTCCACTGTGTTTGAAGTCTTGGGGGTATATTCCCATCCCAACTCAGATTCTGTCTACACATCTCCTGTAGGAGTAACTTGGCAGGTAGCATAATAGGAGCGAGAAATCCTATAGGATCATACACAGAACAGACAGTAGACAAGATTCCTCTTCTTGTACATTGTTGGGCTTTCAACTGCATTCTAAATTGAAACACATCCACCTCTGTACACCACTGAAGACCCAAAGTTCTTTCCACAGGTAACTTATCCTTAGCTAAATCCAAACACTGGACGTCTTTGCTTCTAGATTCCTCTGGAACTGATTGCAGTACCTTGCGACTGTTACTGATCCACTTGATCAAAGAAAACCCACCCTTTTGACAAAGAGCAGTAAGATCCTGTACCATGATGACAGCTGCCTCCTCCGAAGAGACACTCTTCAAACAATCATCCACATAGAAACTTTCAAAGACTGTTTTGAACACTTCTGTTGAAAAGAGTGATTGATTGTCCGTTGCAGTTTGTTTTAATGCATAACAGGCACAACTTGGAGAGGATACAGCTCCGAACAGATGAACTGTCATTCGGTAAGTAGAAACTTCCTGTTTCAAGTCTCCATCAGGCCACCATAGAAACCGAAGAAAGTCAACATCCTCTTTAGACACCTTAACCTGATGAAACATAGCTTGAATGTCAGCCATCAATGCTATGGGCTCTTGCCTGAATCGTATCAAAACTCCCAGAAGTGAATTTGTAAGGTTGGGACCTTGCAACAGTTGGTTGTTAAGTGATGCACCCTTAAATGTTGCTCCACAATCAAATACAACTCTCAATGTTCCCTTTTTTGGATGGAACACTCCATGATGAGGAACATACCAAACCTTACCATCATCACAATCTAACTGGTCTTCTGGCACCTTCTCAGCATAACCTTTCTCTAGAACATCAGAAGGGAAACGTGTATATTCCTCATGAAACTTTTTGTTCTTTTCAAATTTCCCTTTCAAACCATTGCACCTTTGCTTGGCGACACACAAGTTGTTAGGCAATATCACATCATTAGTTCGAAATGGTAACTTAAGATTGTAATGTCCATCCTGTACCTTAACTGAATTGTCCATTATTTCTATAAACTTCAAATCCTCTCTGGACATCTCTTTCTTATCCACCATGTTTTCATTAAAGTCGCAATTATACTGATGTTGAAGCAATTTCTCAAGCCTTCCAATAGAAATCCTGTTGACAGTAACAAAAGGTGTGCCAGTATCATTCCTGCAGTCACTGCTCCTCTCTGAAAGGCCATTAACAACCCACCCCAGTAGGGTTCTAATGGCGTAGGGGGTATTACCATAGCCATTTATTACTTCCTATGGCTCCATCACTTGGGACGCATTGGCTCCAATGAGTAAATCAACATTAGCCTCAATGTGTGTAAGTCTCTCTCTGTCCAGATATGGCCATTTGGAAATTTCCTCCTGTGTTACAATGTTATCGGAGTTGACAGGCATTTTCTTCTGAGTATACACTTCCGGAAGGGAAAAGAAATTATTGTTGTTGATTCCACTTATCTCCAAACCAGTTAGCACATTACAAGATACAGACTGCTCTTGTCCCATAGTGCGCAGAAAAATGTTAACCCTTTTACCTCTGATGTTCAGTTCATCCATCAACTGCTTGGAGCAAAATGTAGCTGAACTCCCAGGATCCAGAAAAGCATAAGTTTTAATTACTTTGTCGCCTTTGGATGACTTTACTTGCACTGGAATGATTGACAGAAGTCATTTTTCGTTACCGGCCCCTGTATGTCCACAAGTTTGCGCAGACACTAGGCTACTCTTTTGCTCCTTGTCCTCCACAACTGGCTTGCGATGTATGTGCAACACTGACGGATGTGTCTGATTACAAACTTCACACACAAGGCGGTCGTCACATTCCCTACTTATATGTCCAGACTTCAAACAGCTGAAACAAACTCCTGTTTCTTTTAAAAAGTCAAGCTTTTCTTGTTGGGACTTATTTTTAAAAATTTCACACCTTTTTAAAACATGATTTTCTTGACAGAAGAAGCAAGTTGTGTTATCTATTGTCTTGTATACGGAATGGTTTCTCAATTGTGATGTTACATATCCCCTTGGAGTTGAATTAACATTTGTAACATTTGTAGCAAAACTGTTTCCCTTGAATGTCCTGCTGACTGCACTTGGTTGCTTATCCTGAATGCATCCAAACACAGGATCTGATGCCATCTTTGCTTGTCGTTCGATGAAGTCCACAATGTGTGAGAATTTTGCTCTACCTTGATTCAACTCCATTATCTCACAAGCTCGTTCTCTCCAGCGTTCTCTCAATTTGAAAGGTAGCTTCATTACCACAGTTCTCATATTACTTGGCATGTTTAATTCTTGCATATAAGATATATTATCAATGATGTTACAACATGCACGCAAAAACAATGAATATGCATGAAGACCTTGTGCATCCTCAGTCCTTAATGATGGCCAACTCAAAGCCCTTTCCATATATGCAGCTGCAATCTGGAATTCATCACCGAATTGCTCCTGCAGAAGTTTCTTGGCTAATACAAAACTTACTTCTGGATCAAGATGTTGGCAACTTTGCACCAGTACTCTGGGTTGTCCTGTCATAAATTGCTCCAGAAAATACAAGCAGTCCCTTTTATTGCGAGTCTTTTCTTCAACACTGTGCTCAAAAGCTCTAATGAATGGCACATATTGAAGTGGATTACCATCAAAGATTGGAATCTCTCTTTTGGGAAGTGTTTGAGGTTGAACTTGATGTACCAGATATGTTGTTAATTCTTCTTGCCTTTTCAGAATCTCATACAAGGGTTCACCTTGAGATGGAAGACAATTCACAGCTTGAGATGTTATCATATTATCTCTGGAACGTTGAGTAAAAGAACATGAGTCCTGTTGTTGGTAAGTACTGCTTTCTTGAATGTTCAACACTTTTTTAGGCTGCATTAATATTGATCGTTTTGTGCTGTTACAGGAAGCACCAACTGATTGTGTTGGAATGCTGCTGATAACTCCAGCTGTATCCATTGGTATTTCACTCATTGGCACATATTCAGTAACTTGTGGATTTAACACCTTTGGTCTTGTGGAATAAAGAACTTCATTTCCTGTCACATTCCTTGAAATCTGAGCCTTTGTTGATCCTTTTTGATTAGAATGTGAACTGCCAGTACGTGAGCATTTGCTATGACTGTCGATCGTCTTAAAAACAGCAATTTTTGCAGTGGATGCTGCAATTTCAGAATCTACTTCCAGTTGTTCCAATTTTTTTCTCAATTCCTCCTGTTGTGTTTCAATTGCATGTTTAGTTTTTAATGCAGTGGCACGTGCCACAAGTGCAGCTTTCTCTGCCTCTGCCTGTATGCATGCTGATAAAGTGGAAGAAATTCTGCTGCTTGAACTACGGTTACTAAATACAGTGGTAACCTTTGATGCATTTGAAACACTGTCCTCAGGAACTACATCATCATTAACATTTACATCAACCCCTTTAGATGTTACAGGTGCAGACAGCCATACGTTCACATGTTCAGTAAACTCATTAATCGGGATCAGTTTTGCCTTGAACCATATATCATGTTTCTCAATTTCATTGTCAGGCAATACAGTCAACAATGCATCATGCGTTTCCTTAGCCCCTAAACACAAATTATTGAAGTTTTCATACATGTTTCGTACTTCAGACTCATATTCTTTGTTACTTTGCATTAAACTTTTAATAGTCTCAATCATTTTGTGTGCTTCGTTAAGCTTTGCCTTTCTCAGTTTTTGTAATGAATCAAGTCTTTCCACCAAAGCCTTTGCTGTGAGTTTAATTGTTCTTTTTTGCATTTCAGGTTCATTTCCATTACAACCCTTTGTCACAGTGGATTCCTCCGCGGCCAAACACTGCTTATCCATATTGCACACAGTACTCAAAACCTCATGCAGTACAAAGAATAAATGTGTAACCTTTGGCAAGTGTGCACACAGAGACAATGGCCATTAAACATTTGTTGTTGCAACAGTACCTTTTAATCCGCTGCCGAATTAAGCCTTGTCCCAGCAACAAACAATCCAACAGGAACAGTGAATCCAGTATGAATCCAACTGGAACAATGAATCACATTTCCATGACGAAATACAATATCCATTAAACGAATCCTTGATGCTGAAGAACTCATACTAAACGAAGCCTCCGTCTCTAAAGTGGTGTCCTAGCTTACACACAGTTTTTGACTTAATAATAGGAGTGAGCAAGTAATCAACGCGTATAAACTCCATGAACACAGATGTAAGATGCAACAATGTCTTTTATTTGTTGTGCTCTAATTGATTAACGTTGCTTCCAGTTAGCTTCTTGTAGTGTCTCATTCTTTGTTGTTCAAAGAATCAAAGTCCATACCTTGCATAATATAGCGCACAAACATTGTCCATATTCCATATGTCCTTGAACATCACTCTTAACAATGAAGCATGGTTAAGCACCATTAAATTCAATCCAACACAATCTTAGAAGCACGGTCAGCATAATATTCCACGTAGTACATGGCTTTAACACGGTCAAAAACTGTGTGCTTCCCACTACCAATACACCTGTTGTCTAATTACCCATGTGCTCCTAATATGCCAATGTCAGAGCACCCCCAATGGACAAATATATAATTGCATTAAAATGGCTCCTACAGATACTGTGTGTGTGTTTACAGGGGCTTCATGCATACCTGTCCTAACTGAGTAACATGTGCATCAGACACTGTGTGTGTGTGTGTGTGTGTGTGTGTGTGTTTACAGGGGCTTCATGCAAGATTTACAGGGGCTTCATGCGAGATACCTGTCCTAACTGAGTAACATGTGCGTCAGATACCTGTGTGTGTGTTTACAGGGGCTTCATGCGAGATACCTGTCCTAACTGAGTAACATGTGCGTCAGATACCTGTGTGTGTGTGTGTGTTTACAGGGGCTTCATGCAAGATACCTGTCCTAACTGAGTTACATGTGCGTCAGATACCTGTGTGTGTGTTTACAGGGGCTTCATGAAAGATACCTGTCCTAACTGAGTAACATGTGCATCAGATACCTGTGTGTGTGTGTGTGTGTGTGTGTGTGTGTGTGTGTGTGTGTGTGTGTGTGTGTGTGTGTTTACAGGGGCTTCATGCGAGATACCTGTCCTAACTGAGTAACATGTGCGTCAGATACCTGTGTGTGTGTTTACAGGGGCTTCATGCAAGATACCTGTCCTAACTGAGTAACATGTGCATCAGATACCTGTGTGTGTGTGTGTGTGTGTGTTTACAGGGGCTTCATGCGAGATACCTGTCCTAACTGAGTAACGTGTGAGTCATATACCTGTGTGTGTGTTTACAGGGGCTTCATGCGAGATACCTGTCCTAACTGAGTAACATGTGAGTCAGATACCTGTGTGTGTGTTTACAGGGGCTTAATGCAAGATACCTGTCCTAACTGAGTAACATGTGCATCAGATACCTGTGTGTGTGTTTACAGGGGCTTCATGCGAGATACCTGTCCTAACTGAGTAACATGTGCGTCAGATACCTGTGTGTGTGTGTGTTTACAGGGGCTTCATGCGAGATACCTGTCCTAACTGAGTAACGTGTGCGTCAGATACCTGTGTGTGTGTG